>NC_064435.1:74715787-75340787 GCF_023343835.1 Lagopus muta | reverse complement strand
AATGCTTTAAAACATATGACCTAAGTGAAATGATACGTGGAAACAGAGTTTGATATTAGCTTAATGTGTTTCTGTACAATTACAAATACTAGCAACAAAAGTTAAGATAATACTGACATGAAAATAATTCCTTTATAGTTCTGACATTGTTCAGGGTCTTTTTTCATTAAAGGAAACAATTACAGTGGCTTGCAGAAATTTGCCAGTGAATTAGTAGTTCTGTGATTTGAGATGCTTGGTTTCCTCCTGGGTAAAGAAGTTATTTAATAGTTTTTATTTGTTTGTTTTCTATGCAAAAGTAAAATGTATTGCATAAAATAATTGCCAGTGAATTAAGTATGGTTTAAAATATTTCCTTCTACACAAACCTTTGTTTTTTGTTTGTTTGTTTGTACAGGGCCTTTTCCTATCACATAGTACAATTCTTTCTAAAGGATGGAGATTTTTCTTGTGCCTGTTTAGTTTCTATTCATACATTTAAATGTGTCCTCACTTCCCTGTCTGGAAAAGGAACTATATCATTCTGAGTGTTCATTCTTTGTGTTTTGCAACAAGTAAGAAACTTAAGCTCTAGTAAAACCACCTTTTTCTCAATATTCATTAATCCTGTGGTAAGTCTATACATTTCAGCAGTTTGCCAATGTAAACAGAATGATGTTCATAGCTTACTATTGAAACCCAAACGTTGTCTTTTCCTATGCTACTGATTGAAAAGTTTTTTCCATTTTTTTTTTCCGATAGGCAACCTTAGAAAAGCTGACATTTTTAATCTTTTGGTGCCATCTTGTGGCAAGATGAAAATTATAAGAAAACTCTAACCTGAAGTTCCTAAGTTTATCAGCAAAATACACAAAAAATGGATGAATTTTCATAGCAAATGCATCAAATCAAAACAATATGCAATGGAAAGGATTATTTTTGATTGTTTCTTTTTTTGATCTTTTCAACTGCGTTAGTACAAATATTGATTTTAGAAGTCTCACAGAAAATGACTACGATTACCACATAGAAATAGATTTTTAGTCCTTAATGCATTAGAATTCTGTAGAATACTTAAGTGCTTAACTAGTTCAAGGCAATTTCCAATAGATTTGTATTCTATTAGTTCATTAGATCTCTGCAGAATACTTAACTAGCTCAAGGCAATATTTGCTTTAGCATCCAGTAATGTTGAGAAAAAGCCAGGGTCCATGCTAGCATTCCTGATTTTATTTTCCAGTCTGGTCTTTCATAGCAGCTTGTGTGCAGTAAAAGCAGTAAAAGCACAGAAATGGTTGTTGTTGGTTTTTTTTTTCTCCTTGTGTTTTCTCTGGGACTTGGCAAGATCAGTATTTTGGAGTTTGAACCAAATGAATACAGTATAATATCTGCTTTTCTGAAAATAATGTTTGTAGATGTCTGCAATCAGTACAAATTACATTCTCACTCAATCTCATAAGGAATTTTCTTATGGTAGTCTGTATTTTCTTACTTATTTATCTCTGAGTTCCAGTTATGCTGAAAATATCTAGATGCAAAAACCTTTTTCAGTTACTGGAAAGAAAATTAAGGTGTCAATGCTGCTTTCCCTTAAGACAGGGATTCTCATTCTTTCAAAAGAAAGGATGATTTTTTAATTTTTGTTTTCTTATGCTTTGTTCCCCTGACAGATGTTTATTACAACCTGGTCCACATTATGTCCACAAATATCTTGTGGACTTTGAGGACCAGTTGCAGATTATAACATTATGAGTTACTATAACACACCTTTTTCCACTTGAGGGGTCTGAAAGCATATAAAATTGAAAGTTTTCATATTGCAGGGATAGAAAACAAATCTTGAAATTTTGAATGTGAGTCCTGTGTCACTACAAACAAAAACAAAAACAAACAAAAAACCTTACAAGTATTTTTTTTCCTTATTATTCTGCCTTTCATAATAGCATTTAGATATCCAAACTGATCTCAGCTGAAGGAGGATATCCTATCAAAATGAAAACACTTTTCATGTTCTGAAAACTTTGAAATTGAAGCAGTGTTTCAACTAGATATTGTATTGGAAGGTGTAACATTTTCTGTACACATGGACAGTACTCATGGTGGATGCTTCACGAACTTACACAGAAAAATAAAAGTATGATAAAGATGCTAATACGTTTTTTTTTTTTTAATTTTTCAGCAGTGGTTTGGTGTATATTAAAATCCTAGTCATTACGCTGTCTTTTTTAATAGGTAGTCACTATCTGATGTACAGTTGAATGCTGCACCAGCAAGTGATTGTAATAAATCAGTCAATGGTTGAAGATGGTCTTTGGATGGTTAGAGTTCCTGGAGTTTCTGCAATTTTTTTTATTAGGTTTACCTAGCTTAGCTAGAGATAAAACTCTGTTTTCTGTCAGCTACAAGGCAGAGGAGAATCATGACATTAATTCAATAAGATGCAAGATTTCAAAAGTTTTGTGCATGTATGTGAGGCTGTGTTCATTCAAATTTCTTCTCACTCCAGTAAAATTGTTCTGACTTGATTGTTTAACTGTCTCTTTTTGTACCTTTTGGTTCTTTGCATGATATGCTTCCCATACAAGAATAAAGTAGTAGAGGAATTAATGAAAGAACTGTAACATTTTGTTCCAGTGCATTCACCTGGAATGAATTTCCTTCAGAAATAAGAGAGAAACCTAAGTCAGAGGCATATTTTTTTTTAATAAAAACATTATTGAGATTGATAAAAATATTTTTATAAGCATGTTATAATATTATGACATATAGAGTATGGCAATAATAATTACATTGAAATCCAAGGTATTATTTGTACATCTTTTTGTTCTGTAAGAGTGAGATCTTAAAAAGCTTTCTAGGAAGTATCTTATGAAAAATTTTGTGTTCTAAATAACTTATTCTTGATGAATCATTTTCATTAGTGTATGTGTGGTGCTGCAAATTTTTTCTGCAGTTGTATTTAATGTCAGTGTAAAGTTCAGGTGTATTATGTCATAAAGAACATTAAACAGTGGAAATACAGGATTATATACACTTCTAATTTTTATACTTTAATATGTTTATCTAAAACTGAAGCTGAGATAGGATACCATGATGATAAACTTGACATGAGTTTAAGAGAATAGATTTGAATGAGGAATGTAAAACAAATGTAAAGGATAAAAAGGTTATGGATGGTTAGTGAGTGTTTTGTAAAGATAAAAGGGTAGAAACTATCAATATCTCCATCAAATTTAGAGAGCAAACAGGAAACTGTCAGAATGACTATTTCTGCTTGTGGTTTTATAGAGGTAAAAAGATAACAGAATTTGTTAATGGTTTTGTGACTGTAGTCAGGAACTCCACATAATTTGCCTAGTACAATCTCAGAATCTGTTTTTGGAATAAGTGGAATTACTAGAATTTTTCATCACTATTGCCAAATCCCTAGCATGTCCCCTCTGCAAACTGTACCTGTTGAATTGTAGATTTTTATCTTTCAGTCCCAGGGTGCTTCATTTAGTTAGAATTTTAGGCAGGTAAGTAAATATATTATTTATGCTGAAAACTGTTAGATCCTGGGTATAAAGGGAGACTGAAAAGTGACTGCCATAGAACTTGTCTAGATGATCAAAAGGAAAAAATGTTTTTTAAAACTGTTTCTGCGGTTAGTCCGTCAGATAAGATTGATTGCTGATCTGTGGAACTTGTATATTTAGTGTGTTCTTCTTCTGACTGTCAAAATTATTTATGTCTAGTGTGACTACCAGCTAGTCCAAGCAATGTGCTGAAGAAAATTCATTCTGCTGTACAACTGCAGTAATATATAACTGACAAGTTTCAGGGCCTGACTGCCTAGAGAAATTCTAAGCAAGATAAAAAGGTCACAAAAGCACAGGATCACAACAACCTCAAGTGCTGTTCTTACATACAGGACAGAGGTGTGCCATCTTTTCAGACACCTGCATTAATAGTCCAAGTGAGTTTGTTGCTATTACTTTGCCTTTCAGAGATTACAATAGTCAGGGCAGAACAGGAAGTGCAATGTTCATTAAACTCGAGTAGTAATACCGGTTTTTGGGGGTTATGTATTCTTGTCATCAGATTAAATGATTTTTCCTTGCCAAAATGAATTTATCTGTTTTGTCACAAAGTTGAACAGAGAAGCTGAACACCTCTACTGTGAGGAGAGTCTGTGAGAGCTAGAACGGTTTGGTCTGGAGAAAAGGAGGCCGAGGGGATCTCATCAATGCCTATAAACACTTGAAGGGAGAGTGTGAAAAAGGCAGAGCCAGGTTTTTCTCAATTGTGTCCAGTGCCAAGAAGAGAGGCAGTGGGAACAAACTTGAACAGAGGAAATTACCTTTGAACACTCTGAAGCATTTCTGTGCTGTGAGAGGTACAGAGCTGTGCAGAAATTAAACAAGGAGACTGTGGTGGTCTCCTCCTTGGAGATCTTTAGCAGCCACCTGGATATGGCCCTAGTCAGCCTGCTTGGGGTGTCCCTGCTTGAGCAGGACTGGACCAGAGGGACCCAGATGTCCCTTCCACCCTCAGCTATTCTGTGATTCTGAAATATACAGTCTGCAAACAAAGTACTTACTTGCTTCACTACCTTTTACATTGTAGATGCAATCTAAACTGTGTTTGAGGCATGAACAGGTAGCACTAAGACAAAAAACTGTATATTGACTGGACTGATGTAATGAAGTCCATGTGCTTCAGAAATAAAATTTTGTTTTCCTGAAACAAATTTACATCTATGTCATTGGTGCAGAGCAAACTATGAAACACATGTAGATAGCTGTCACTTGAGTACTGTAAGAATAATTCAGGAAACGAAACACAAAATAAATTGTATTTTCTTAAAATGAGAGCAAAAACCTGGCTAAAAAAACTATGTAACTCCCTGATTTAACAATAATTCACAAATAGCCTCAAAATACCCTGTGCAGGAAAGAAAATTTTCAGAGAAATTACACCCTCATGTATCTAGAGGTCTCACTTTCCAGCAGCATTCAATCAAGTTCTCTTCAGTTAAGGAAAAAATAAAACAAATCTCAGTAGATATTCAAGTAGTCTTAGATCAAGCTACAGCTATTTTCTTGATGCTCAAATAGTTTGTGACAGCTGATTAACATGGGAAAGATACGGTAACAATGGCCAGTTCGGGTGCTTTCTGCTGGTCAGTTCACATTCTTGTCTCTTTGCAGTTTTTATGCTAGGAAAAGACCACACCAGAGTCTTTTGTGCTCCTCATTAAAATAGAATACTTGGGGATAAATAAATGTTAATTTACACTGCCTCTTTCTGTGGTTTTTGCTTTTTTTGTTGTTGTTGGTTGGTTGGTTGGTTTTTGGTGTTTTTTTGTTGTTGGGTGTTTTTTTTTTTTGGTGCTTTCTCTGAAAGGCATTTTGGTTAACAGCAACAGTCAGGTGCTCTTGGTGATTAGACCGTGCTTGAAACGTTAAGCACTTGTTCACATGTAAAAGCCACGTGTCTGAGGAGCAAGAAGAAGCAGGGCTCAGCAGCACTGCAGAAGCTTCTTGTCAGCAAATTTCTGACGCTTTTTCCCTAATTAGTGGGAGAAAAGAGCCTGACAGTGGGTCTATGGGGAGGACTAAAAGCCACCTCCTGCAATGCATTATCTCTTGGAGGATGTACTAAACTGTAGAAGTTTGAGGGCCATACTGTACTGTTACACTAATGTGACTTAATGCGTGGGAGACCCCAATGTTCTGCGTATGACTGAAGCCTGTTCTTTATTCCCATTGTAGTTGGCAGAGTTTGGTCATACCCACAAATGCAAGCATACTTAAACTGCTTTTAACCATGTGAAGAGTTTCACAGATTCATGCACTTTGGCCAACTTAGTTCTTAAGGAAAGCTATGCTTTGCTCTCAGACTTTAATTTTCTTGCAGAAAATAAAAATAAAATGGTTCTGTATTTCTGATATTTACTGTGTGTTAACCATCAACCTTATCTCTCTGTGTCGTAGTCTTTGCTTAGCTCTGCTGTTATTAGTGGTATTAGTCAAATGGTGTATATTCAAGACTTCTAATTCTTTCAGACATTTTATTAGTTTTCACCTAGATTTTAAGAAAAGGGCAATTTTCATTCCTCACATAATTCTTAGATTGCAGTGTTTGGGGTTTTTTTCGTAACCTTTTAATGATCTCCAGTAAGTATTTGTCAGGATTTGATTTAATTGACTTAAAGACCAAGGTGAGCTTTCTGCCTCAGTAATGAAGCACGTAGGACAGTTGGAATGACTGAATTATACATAAAATAGGTGTGACCAAAACTTCTCCTGCAAGAACAAAATAAAAACATATGCAGAGCTCATCATTCTTATTAACTGGGAAACTCACTTCCACTTCAGAGTGCACCAAACAAAAATTTTCACATCCAAAGCAACACATAGAATTATATACTAAATATATTATCAAAATGCTATCTCACTAAAAGGGCTACAGTGTTGTAAGTCAAACACTGTCAAATATCTTACAATTCTTAAATCTGCGGATAGAAAACTATAAGGAAAATCATGCTTTCATTTCTGTAGTTTTACACATTTTACCCTTAAAACTTTTGTATCTGTCGTGCTTTGCTTTTTTGTGTTTCTGTTCATGAGTTTTCCACAATTATAAGCTTGTATCATACTGTTGCTCTGTTGTCTTCTAAACTTGACCACCAGCACTCTTTCTGTGCAGATGCTGCTATTCTGATGTTCATTTTGTAAATCACATTTTCTGTTTAGTACATCTTATGTTATTTGCTTCTCAGTTTATTTTTCCTGACAAGCACAGATGTTTGACTTTAATCTGTATGCTGTACTATTATACTTAGGATGTTTTTGCAAATAGGCAATTTTGTGTGTGTGTTTCTCCATTCTCTTCCTGGATTTTATGTTATGTGTTGTGACTTTTATACACTTCACAAATATGAAATACCACCTAGTATTCATGCTGTAAAGCAGTTGTTCCTGGATAATTTTCAGTATATAATGTATATATTTTTAAGAACATGTAATTAATGATATAAAAGTAATCACTTACCATCTATTAATAGGTAGGTATTGTTTTTTGTTTTGTATTTTTTTTCTACTTGTCTATTTGTCTATTTGTTTGCTCACTTCTTGCTGCAGGACAGAGAGGGCCTCATGGTTACTGAAGATCACTCTACTTAGTCTGAAGTAACTCCTAGAAGTTTTTTGAGTTTGCACATTATCAGGAACTGCACAAATAATATTTACTGAAATGTAAAAGCAGTCATAATTCCATAACTGATGGGGTTTTTTTAACTGATCATCAGTATTTGTTCTAGAAACAGAGCACTTGTTATGATCGTAATTAAAATCAAGTTTTCCTTTACTTTTTAGAGCCATCAAACAAGAGATTATATATACGTATATATAATACAAACGATATGTAATGGGTAATGTGTCAAGTGTTATGGCTAACGTGCAAAGTAATATTTATGCTATAATAAAAGTGCCTAGATGTAGGCAGTGGATTTCTTTCTCACTTTCATCTTGGGAATTTATCCTACTAATTGAGCTGCTTTAGATATAATCACTTGGATCCTTTCTTTGTAAAGCCACTCTGGTGAGAATCACCTATCCTGCTCAAAATCCCTCCATCTGCCTTGAAAGCCTATGCTATGGGATTTGCTTGTGAAATGGTTGAGTAAAATCTGTATGGGGGAAGAGGGGAAACAAGAAGCCTGAACTCCTAACTGGGAGCTAAAAAATGTATCCCAAGGTGGAAAACATGTACTACTAATAATAAAATAAATGCAGAAGAATGAGAAAAAAGTCACGAGCTCTTTCAAGTCTAATGAGTAAGTAGTTTTGTCTCTAAATTAAAAATTAATTATTTCTTTTTTCTGTTTCTCCCCTAGTCACTTCAGGAATGTAGTATTTTATATGTGATGATAAATGACATATCACATTAGAGCTAAGTGTAATTTGAAATGGCTGAAAGATCTAAAAGAATCAAACTTCATATTGGAGACAGGTCATCCTTAATAGCAATGTGATTATAGCTTCACAGTATTTTTCCTCTTTCAGACTGCATCTCTTCTGCATACTTGGAATCATTTCACCTTCCTTTCCTTGAAGACACAGTGGGTATATAAGCATTAACCACCGTGTGTTCAGAGCCTTGGGCTGTGAATCCCAGTAATGCTGAAAGGTACTTCTGAAAATCCAGTATTCCAAAGTGATAACTCTAAAAAAGAAGACATAGAATGAGCTACTACTAAACAAAATATGAGTAGGCATTTAGTGCTTTAAATTATGCTTAATCCCTAGAGGGCTGTGGAAGCCAACTACAAATATTATTTTTTTTATTTTATGTTAAATCTAGGTTAACAGGACTCTTTTTTTTTTTTTTTTTTTTTTTTTTTTTTTTTCTCCTAAATTAAGATCTGTGTAATCAGGATTCTCTCTTTCTCATACTCTGTTCATAGTAATTGTGGGTAAGAAATTAGAAAATAAATGCTACATAAAAGTGCTTTTTTTATTTTTTTCTGTGTAAATAAAATGAAGTTCAGGGTTGGTCTTCTGGGTGTAACACTTACAAGATTATGGATGGATAGAGGTGGAAAGGGAATTTAATCTCCAAGACAGTCTAAGGAGATGGATTGTACTATGTAAATGTGTGCTAGTTCTGTCTGTAGATGTAATTATCACTGAAGTTACAAAAAATTCATTCACTGGGCTTTTTTTCCCCTCCCAGCTACAAATCATCTAAACCATTACATCTTGTCATGTTCAGTAGAAATGGATAACAGATTATCCTCTGTCTCTTTGCATAAGTCTTTTATGTACTTAAAAGTTGTAATTTTATCTCCCCTCTCACAGGATTTTATATTAGAGCCTAATAGCGTCAGTTTGTTCAGTTGTACCACAGTGGTCATGGCAGTTTCACATTGGCACCTACATACCTGTATTGAGGTGCAGTGTTCACAAATGGATTAACTGTTTAATCTGAGCTCTTCCCGTTGTTGCCTGACTGGTGAAGATATATTTCATTCTTCTTATAGGTAGTAATCCTCTTTGTATGTCTGTTTCTTTTTAGGATCCAGATTATACTGTTAGATCATATTCAGTGATCTAATCTGCATATTCAGTGATCTGTTTGCCTCACTAGCATTAAGAGGGTTGGCACTTAACAATTTTTCTCTGTCCACAAGGCGTGATAATTATTCAATTATAGAAAGAATTTAGAGTGGAATTGGAGTGGAAAATAAGTTTTCCAATAAGAGACTCTAATTATTCTGAAACTGCTTCAGAAAATTCTTGTTCTAATAGCAAATTCATTAGGCACAGCACTTTAAAAAGCTATAATTTGCAGTGGCCAGTATGTGGCCCTTGAGCCATACACGATTCCCACACACTGAGGTGGTTTTGTTTTATCAACACAAATGTGCTGATGGATGGTTGCTGCGCTTTCTGAACATCTTGCCACAGAATAAAGAGTCCTGCAGCCCAATGTAATTGATAACACCCTATCTAGTGTCACTCCCTTTCCCCCAAGAGGTGTTCAGTTCACTTACTACCTAGGAGCTGTTTCTGAAGCTTGTGGTTCTTGTTTTCAAATACAGTCTGTTATGCAGCTGACAGGACTACAAAAGCTGGCCATTTTCCTTTGAGTTCCTCAACTTTTTTATCCTGACTTCTTGTTTAATGTTAAGATCACATAGTCTTGTTGCCAACATTAATGAGCTACTTGCTCTAAATTTACCTTTGCAGACAATACTGCTGAAAAAAAGACATTGCACTTTCAAACCTCCTACGTTCTATCTGAAAAAGCTTTACTTCTCTATTGATCATGGAACAAATATTTTTAATCATCCTCTGTTGCTAATGTTTTTAGATAATTATTTCAACCTATATGTGTCTGACTTCTCATTTTGTGCCTTGACTATTTCCATTTTATCTCTTCCTTTGCCTGCTCTTCTTTTATACTCATATTTAGCAATATCGTATATTTTATATTTATGAAATACTTGCTTCCTTATGTTTTGAATGAAAAGATAGTGGCCTAGCCAAAGTCTGTTCTTACTGATTATCATGTCCTACTTTTGAACAAGAAAAGCTTTCAGTAGTGGTGTATTGTCTCTTTCAAGAGCCATCTCCTCTTCTGTTCCTTCTGTTCTTTCCTGCTTATAATATTATCGTGATCTTCCAGGCCTATGGGATAGTTCACCAGTTCTCTTATGCTCTCTCTATATGTTTATCATATGATTTTCAACTTATTTAAAAAAAAAAAAAACAAAAAAAAAAACCCTTCACAATTTTCTGGGTTTGTTTACTGTGTCTTTTGTAATACTGTATAGATGTCAAGGAAGATAGACATCTAATGCAGCATTTTCTTCATCCTTCTTGGCTTACATTCACCTATTCCTTTTACTTTGGAGGATAACCTGGAATGGTTTCCAGAAACTGACTCTTTATACCTAAATTATATGTTTCTGTTAGAATCCCCTTATTTCATTTTATTTTAAAATCCTCCTTACTAAGTTAGTAACTCAATTTTCCTTCCTTGTTTCCCCTCAGGTCTCATAAGAAAGAACTTAACTTCACCTAAGAGCTCAATGAAAAATATTTCAAATGTGGGGAAGCCAAAACAGTCTGGCTGTTATCTGGCTGATATCATCAGCCATTAATGTATTTCTAGAACATTATGTTTATGATATTTCCTTTCTTTATGATATTTCCTTTCTAATGAGAGAGTTCTCTAAAATGTAATGAATAAAAGCAATTTGCTAACAAAAGGAGACAAAGAGGTCATTACAGATGTTGGTGCTGTGGATGATACATATGATACTTTATTTACATTCCTTCACTTTGATGAGGACTGGACATTAAAGACCTGAAGAGAGGTTTTGAGAGGAAGAATGTTTCCATATTAACTATGCAGCAGATTGTGGAATGGGGGCTGTGAAAAATTTGAGTAACAGAGGCTTTCAAGAGACTGCTGCCCAATTATAAACCTTGAGAAAGGGCACACATGCAGTGGGTGGAAATGACAGTGGCAGTGCTGCTGTTGCTGTCTATCTGCTGTCTGTGTGGCTTGTTGCTCATGATCTGTATGGTGCTGTTTGATTCCTACCTCACAGTTGCCAGTGCAAGACTTTCAACAGTATCGAAGTGATTTTCATCTTTTCCACTATCATCACTTTTTAAACATCCGTCCATATCTTCTAGAGCTGATGTGTTTTTTCTCTTCCCTATTATGGCATTCTTAAAGAGTTGTACTGAGTAATGCAGTGAACCTACAGCAAATGTTAAGATTAATTCATAGGCACAGGAAAAATTTACACTTGATTTCTTTGATCTCCAGTTATATAACAATCATTAGAGAAGATACATGTATTTTACTTTGTAATAGTGTATAAAGAAGAGGGAGGAATTCATTGCTTGACATTTTAACCAAAGCTTTTCTGATGTGCACATATATATAAAATAAAATTGCGGTTCTATGCTTCCTATCACTTTGAGAAAAATCTTCATAGATTCTTTAAATATGCTAATGTATACTTCAGATATATATCATGTTGTGCTCTGAGTGACATCAATGAATATCTTCAACCAGTACACTTCAGTCACTAAAATAGCTGGCATTTTGTTGCTGAAGCAGAGAACAGATTTTTGATATACCTGTAGTAACATAATGCTAGATCTTTACGCTAGTCTGCCTTTCTCAAACAAGTTTTTGGGAGACCGGGAATAAAATGAAAACGTTAAAAGAAGGGAAAGCTGTCAATATACCAATGAAAATCCATGTTCAAATTGCAGAACACAACAAATAACACACTGTGAATGGCACTGGATGAAAAACTGGTGCTAAAAGCAAATTGAAGGAGTCATTAAAAAGTTAATACCATTTGTCATTTTTGCCAGTACTGCCATTTAATTTAAATGACTTTTAAGGCTTGTTAGGAATCACTTTTTGTCCCATTTGGAACCACTGTTTTTCACACCTTTGTGAATGGTTATCAACTAGCACTCCTTGTACTTTTGTCTAAAGTTGTGTCTTAAAACTGCTTGCTTTAACATAAAGCAACCTGCAGATAGGAAGCTTTAAAAGTTCAGCATTTGCTTCTCCATGTTGATGCACTGAGTCCATGCACTGGTCTCAGTAGGTGTGAAAAATACTTCCCGAAGTAACATGACTGAGATTCAGTCTTCCAGAAGTGAGAAGCTAGACTCAGTCATATAAATATGCCAAGACAGATGGGACAAAACTTTAGCTACTAATTAAGTTACAGTATGCCTTGGAAGGAAATAGATTTTCTTCCTCAGTTGTGGTTTTGGTCACAGAATGTCAATATGTCTTTTATTGACACTTCTCAGAATTCCTGTTCTTTGCAAAATTTATCTGGGTACACTGTATCTATATGTGTACTTTTTTATGTGTATCTTTGTAGATAATTTTTTCCCAGACAGTTTATAGATGATAGCATTAGTAGAAGATGTGAGAGCTGGATTTTCCTGGTAACCCTGCAACCCAGAAATCCTAAGGACTGTCTATGACAAACAGTTCTATGTACTTTTACCATTTTAAAACCTGTGTTTTGAAGCAATCTGTAGGTAAAAATGGGCTGATCTGGTTCTTGTTTGCTTGTCCAAATATTGATATTTTGCATTAGGTGTCTTTGCTGTGGAATTTTGCAACACATTATACATTGTTGCACTGAAATATATATGTCATATATGTCTATTTACGTAAAATACATATATTTGACACATAAATAGATGTAAATTTCCCTTAGATTATTTGCTAAAATCAAGCAATGAACTGATTCTTTCTTTGAGAAATTTCAAGGACTCTGCTTTTAAGTAGGTGAATTCTTGACATCCTAAGAATACAGCTTTATCTAAGGGAGTTTTCTCAGGGAACTAGGAAGTATTAATGTAATTATTTATACACTAATGCAGAAAGGACAGGATGGAATTCTGCTTATCACTGAGAAAACACTTTGTTTGAGTACACTGTTGACTTTTGAAATTAGATTATTATTTTTCGGCACTCTCCTTGTGGTTACCTATTCAGGATCTTCACATAAGATTTCAGTTGCTGTCTTTTGGTAAGTTTACAAAAGAATATTCTGTAGAGAAAAGTATGTACATGTTGCTTGAGACATCATCACGTGCACAAAAATTGCATTGAAATGTGGTATATAATACAGCAGGAGGTAGAATTAAGACCTGTAAACACACTTCAAAACTTTCTGTAGAAGAAACTACTTTGTGGTTAGTAAGCTCCAACTATCAATACATCATTAATAGTGGATTATTTGTTTCCAATTAGAAAAGAGACCATTTTTTAAACGTTGAGTTTAAATTAATAGTTGTACAAATTCTGATGAGGCAGAACCTAATTGTAAGCAGATAAAAAAGCCATAGACTGGATAGTAATTTACAGGCATAAAGAATTCCAATAAATCTATGCCTTGTAATTCTCTTGTACAGTTATTTTTCAGTCAAACTGAATATTAAAAAAAAAAATCAAACTCCAAACCCACACTGTGTTTTTTGCACAGAAGAGTAAGGCTTGACTTCTAATTTATAATTCAAATATAAACATTCAATTTACAAATGTAATAGCCACTTATTCATCTCAGATTCAAAGTACCTAAAATAAATAAAACAAAGCAGAGAGACAACTGAACAATTTTAAAACTACTGCATAAATGATGAAACATTTTATTTCCACATAAAACCACAGAATTCATAGAAGATAAGGTATATTGATTTAAACCAACACACTTTACTGGCTAAAGGTAATCATATATCAGAATCTAACAGAAAAAAAAAAGCCTTTATATCTTTAACTGTTAAATATATATATATATGTTGAAACTGTTCTTTGTTTAGCGAAAGAAGAAATTACATAAACCTATGTCATAAGAATCTATTTTTGCTTAACCATGGTAATTGTAGTGCAGCATCCTTAAATTGTTTTGCAGTCTGTTTGAGTTGTTAGTTTATTACCTGATTTTACAGCTTTATCCAGCATTCAGCTTTTGTTTTCTGGTTAATGCAGGTGTAGCTAGATCTTGATTTGAGCAAAATAGCAATGCCCTTTTGGATAAGGTGTGGACAGGAATAGACATTACATAGTAGTGGGTTTTACAGCTCTACATTTCTATTTTGGAGTAGAGAGAGTTGTCAGGGAACAGATATTCTGGATGTGATACAAGAGCCACCGGTCATTAGTGATGGGATAGTTCATACTGTGTTCATTAATGTCCAATAGCCATGTAAAAGGGACTACAGCGAAACAGGAAAAAATAAAACCACAAATGAAGCACAGTTGAGCAAGCTGATAAGAGGAGATTCAAATCAGCACAGAAACAGAGTAGAAGTAGTTTTACTTGAAACAGAATATTGAACAGAATTATTAATCAAATATATATGCCATGCAGAATTCCATCACATGCCACCTATAGAAAATTTCTAAGATAGAAGGAAAGGAAGAAGATAGGCATAGATAAAAAGCAATTGTCTGTAATAATTTAGGAACTATGGATCACTGTAATCATTAGGAACTAGGAATAATGTAAAACAGTAAAAGGTCAAGTCAGAAAATAAAATAAATAAATAAAAGGGCTGGAGGAGCTGGAGAATTAAAGCTGCAATTTGATATTTTAATACATTTTAGTATTATATTAGTTTCTTCTATTGTTTCTGAGTGAACAGCATAACAATTGTCTAGCTTATGCTAGTTTCAAATAATTTGCTGATAGGTACTGTAGTTGTTGTATATGACATGCCAATTGCTAATTCACACTGTTTACTTCAAGTGTTCCCGATTTGAAGTCTGGTTGGACAAAAAAGCCAGTAAAAACAACAGGATAACTTCTGGAGCTAAAGTAATCCTTCGCTAATTCTCACTCTCCAGACACCATTTTATAATGTATCAAATGCTTACAGTAAGAGTAGAAAATTCCTTTTATTGTTTTAACTCTCAGTAATAAAGAAGTTGGATGTGAAATTTATTAAATTATCTACAAATAACATTGCATCTTTATTCTTTTGACTACAGAATAGTGCAAAAGAAAGTTTAATTTACTGTGCAGATGGTACTGTCATTTAGTAAAAAAACCAACAAAAAACATCTGCAACTTAAAAAAACAGTACACAATAAAAAGAATATTCTGTTAGATACTGTCAAAGAGTTTAATAGTGTGTTGCTTCAGATCTATCATCTCTGCAGGTCTCCAGTGACCACTAGGAAGAGGAGAAATCAGAAAGAAAAAAAGAAAAAAGAAAACAACAAAAAAAGGAAGGTACTTTTTGTCAGAAGGATTATTACTACTCTATTCTAGTGTCCATCTGTTTAGAGTGCTTCACTTTTCAAATTCCTAATTAAAGCAAACATAGCCTGAAATTCGTGGCCATTGGAATTATCAGTGATGGATACATAGCAAATTAGATATTGCAAGCCTCAAATTGTTTCCAAAATATGTTAGTACCTTGGGAAATGGTGATGAAAACACCATATTATTCTGTTTTTTGGGGGGTTTTGGTGTTTTTTTGTTTGTTTGTTTTACAACGTTCTAGAGAAACTAATTAGTGTTACAAGCGGAAAGAAGAAGTGAAATGTTGCCAGAACACAGATTAGCAACTATAATACAATATTCTGCCTAGCTTTGATTTTTCTTCCTCTGAGGCCTTCTTGAATAGAATGACTACTGGGTGACTGTCACTCCCATTTAATTATTTTTTTTTCTGTGTTTCATCAATTATTAAAAAGTCTACACAATTGAATAATTTCACTGTGAAGATTCTAAGACGTGGTGATCAGCATAGTCTCCTGGAGATGAATGACCTCAGTTAACATCTCTGCCTGATTAGCTGCCATCTGTATTAAATTTGTGAATGATTTTGGAGTTAATGAAGTCACACTTTGGAGGAAAAATATGCTGGGGGGGAAAAAAAAGCTCCTTTTAAACAAATGCTCCTTTCTTTCATTAACAGTTTTCTTATGATTGTATTTTAGAATGTGTAACACGTGGTATGCTTAATGCTTTGATATGTGATAAACTGGGGAAAATATCACAAGGAAAGCTTCCCCCCCACCCCCCCCCCCCCTTTTATTTTTTTTAAACATAGTCTTGCTCAAGCTGATACATTTGAAATTGGAATTCAAAGCCTCAGATCCAGTAGTCTTTTCTTAAGGTCTGTCTTTTATCCTTCAAGGCAGCCTGTGCAGATTACCAGAAAACATCTCAGATCATTGCCAAAGTGTGGAAAACCATTTACTTTCCTTTCTTAGCTCTCCTAAGAACAAACAAAATGCCAGGCTTTGTTTAATCCAATCACTGAAATACTAGTTTTCACTTGCACTGGAAGACCTTTACTTCCCAAGCTAAAGCATAAATATGCACACATACAAATATGAGATGAGCATTCCTTTTAAAGTTTACCATAATTCAGAGCTACCCTCGTGATTGCTTCCTTTCTCTACTCTGGAATATCTTCATGCTGTATTGCATTATGTTGTTGCTTCCTTACTTGCTGCTAAGCAAGGACTGGGAGTTGGCGAGGTGAAAAAGAAATTAAGGGTGCTGATCCTCTACAGTTCTTCTTTATCTCACTCTCCACTTTGCCCTGTTTGCCAGTGAGGGCGTTGTTTAGCTGTGCATTCTCTGTTGACAACTGCTCTCGCACTTATCACAAGTGGCTTCCTGAAAATGTCTCAGATCTCACATCTTTTGAAGATATGTGCTGCTTACACTTACCCATAGAACTTTGCTCAATATTTCATTTGATGCTCAGGTTTCTTTATTTGGCATAGTAGAATTGACATAGTAAATCCTTCCTATGTTCAGATAACCAAAAACTGTTTAAACAATTTCAGTTTTGAGTAGCTTCTTTAGAGAGGTATCTCTTGTATGTTAATTTTTCAGTTTCTTAAACATTGTATGATTCATTACCCTATTAATTATCAGTCCTTAGTATTCACGCTTCAATAGGTCACCAACTTCAGCTTTTCATCTGTAATCTGACAAATTTTAATGACAGTCAGTATTGAGTGTTATTTTATTATTATTGAGTGTTTGAAAGTGATATATGGACATTCTCTGTTGTGCGTATCCTCTCATAATAGCATACATACCTTTTTTAAAACATTGTTAGACTTGCTATATATAATTGACAATCTGCTTGTTATTCCATTCTCTATTTGCTCATCACCACACTCACTTACATCAATGCTCTATTAAGTTATGCAACTATGGTAATTCAAGAGTATTTATAGCTCTTTGGAACACAGCTTTATCCTACAGAGGGGTACTTAATAGTTTTGTCTACAGACACAACCCCTCACTGAGCAGCTGAATGATTTCACTTGGCTATATTCACTACAATTCACAAACCTGATGATCTAATTGAACAGATTTGAAACAGGGTACGTAAGTGTAGGAAAAAAAATAGAAGCGTTGCCAAAGAGGAAAAATGAAAGACTATTCAGTAGAATCAAAGAACTATAGGATTGTTTGGTTTGGAAGGGACCCTTAAAAGTCATCTAGTCCAGTTCTCCTGCAATGAACAGGGACATCTACAGCTTCATCAGGTCCAGCCTGAGCTTGAATATCTCCAAGCATGGGACATCCATCACCTCTCTGGGCAACCTATGGCAGTGCCTCACTATCCTTATTGTAAAAAACTTTTGTTATGTACAGTCTAATTCTCCTCTCTTTTAGTTTGAAACTGTTCTTTCTTGTCTTGTTACAAGAAGAGTCTGTCCTCTTCTTTCTCTATAGCCCAACTTTAGATACTGAAATGCTGCTATCAGGTCTCCCCAGAGCCTTCTCTTCTCTAGGCTGAAGAGCTCCAGCACTCTTAGCCTGTCCTCACAGGGGAGCAGTTCTGTACCTCAGATCATTTTTATGGCCCACCTCTGGACGCTCCCCAACACACCCATATCTTGCCTGTACTAAGGACTCCACATTTGGATGCAGTTCTCCAGGTGAGGTCTCACCAGCACAGAGTAGAGGGGTAGGATTACCTTCCTTGACCTGCTGGTCGCACTTCTTTTGTTGCAGCCCAGACTGGCTTTCTGGGCTGCGAGGGAGTACTGATGGTTTATGTCCAGCTTGACATCTGCTAGTACCTGCAGGTCTTTTTTGGCAGGGCTGTGCTCTATTCTTACATCTCCAAGCTTGCATTGACAGTGGGGGTGGCCACGACTCAGATGCAAGTTCTTGCGCTTGGATTTATTGAACCTTATGAGGTTTACTGCAGTATTGTACTTTGAAACTTTAGAAGATACAATTTGCCTCTATGTCCATCACATACTTTCTCTGCTGTCTTGGGTGATCACTTAGCATGTCTTCACCAGAGTTTCTTGGTCATATAGACTACAACAGAAGACTAGAATAACAATGTTACATTATCTACTGTAGAGTAATAGAAAAGAAAAAAAAAAAAAAGCATATTCCTACTCTACATCTTGGATGATGCAATAATGAATGCAACAAGGACTGTTAAAATTGCAGTAGCTGTAAAACACCAAGGATTTACAGATGAGTTATAGTCTTCTTGGATGAAAATGTATTTCATGAGCTTCTCTGGATGTATTTGGAAAAATATTACATTCTTTCAAGGAATGGATAATTTTTTTAGGTCTTAAAGAGAAACAATGGGCTCAAAAACTAAACACATGTTGAGGAAAAAGAGAGTTAAGTAATTTATAGTCTGTGGATATACAAAAATTAGAAAGAAGGAAGAAGTTACACTGTGGTGAAAGCTCATGTAGACCTCATCAAACTAATTTTCTACAGGAGTGTTCTTACTGGGAAGACTTCATGTTACTTGAGATACCACTATTGTTCTTCAGTATGTTGATTTTTTTTTTCCATGAAAGAGTAATTTTAATTATTTGTTTTGCAAAGCATTGTTCTACATATGTGATGACATCAGCACTGAAAAAGTGGTTTCCATTCTGGCTTTTGCCACAAATTCAGTAACTCTTCAGTAAATTCATTATCTTTGGAACACATTATCATTTTCTCTGGTGCTATGGTGAACATCCAAAAACATAACCGTCAAACAATAGTATAAACAACCAGTAGATCAACATCTTTCTGTATAACCAGCAATCATGAAAGGCATGTTAAAAAACCCCCTCAAACTGTACTACGCAAAAATATTCATCAGATCTCCTCCAAGAACATTTCCAAAAGCCACAACTATATCTCTTTTTTTGCAATGCTGCTGATCAAACTGAATGTGCTGTGTTGTCCTAACAAACATTTATTGACTTGAAGACTGAGGAGGTAAAAGAGGTTGTATAACGCATATGTAGATATTGCAAAAGACTCGAATTCAAGACAGTCCTCACAAATGTTGTGCCCTGTGTCAGAATATGCATAATTTTATTTACCTGATCAGCATCTACCTATATATTCTCATGTAAGTGGCAGTGGATACATAAGGGGTATTTACTGACTGGGAAGAGTTGTCTGAGTGTCCATTTAAGCAGTGCTGGTGGAGTTTCAAAGTAGGTGGAGGCATTCTTATGAGTTTTCCTCATCAGTGAAGTTTCTAATTGACCCACACCATTCCACAGTTTGCTATGCCCAATTCTGGTGCCTTGTTATGAGAGTGATGTGCCACTTAGGAGTAGGTATTTACCTTCAGAATTAGTCACACCTTCCTAAGAGATGGACAAAAAATGGGTCATTTTTATTATGTGAGATCTTCAGTTTATGCTGGTGCCAAACCAATTTTGAAAAGAATTTGATTCAACCTGTTTTATTTTGATTTAAAGAAAGAGCTATTTGGAGCAAAAAGCAGAATGTAATCTTCTAGTTAGCGGGCATCATCACATGTAGGTTGCACAGCCAATAACTTCACATTGCATAGACAATATAAAATTATTCTATTGCCTCCATGGAACACCTGATGTACAGTGCTTCATCTTGTTGATGTTATACACATTATTTCAAGACAGTAGATGGTATAATGTTAGGCACAGGTTATTGTAAAATATGCACATATGAGGTTTATTCTTAACAGTGGTTTCTCACCATAGAATAACACAATACAATTTCCAAACTAATTATAAATTCTGACTCACTGACTATGATCAAATTATGATAATTTTATCAAACCAGAGGAAATTAGTACTATAAAAGATAATATCAATACCCACTTTCTTTTTCACAATTTCATTCCATCCCCAAAATCTGTCAGCTCACGATGTAATTTTTAATTTGCTGTTTAAACAGAAAAAAGATAGTGTAGAACTTTTTAATGTATTAAAAAAATTAATTGAAGTTGAAAGTGGCTTAAATTTTCAAATTTTCAAATGCATTGCAATTATATCTTCTTGCCATTCAAGAAATATTCTGTAATACCATGTATCATTTCTGAGATTTGTGAATATTAAGCTGTATTTTTCAATACTAATGCTTCTATTCTAATGAATTCAAGAGGTACATAGATATGACTGAACTAGTTTCCTTACTGTTATTCTTTCTTAAATTTCAGGTGTGAGTTTCCATGAGAAATGGTTGTTTCCATTTTTTCCTGTCTGCTAAGAGAGAATGTAATCCTCCTGCTATCATCTAATTAGAAGGAATGGGACTAACCATGCTGCAGGCACAAGCAATAGCACAAGTTTGAGGAGCCACTGTGTAGACATCAATGAACACTTTATTAAATTATACAGCTTTCTAAGCAGGCACGATCTCTCAGTGCCCCAATTCTTTATGCTTTAGTGAACTGCCTGTGCTCTCTGAAGCTGTAAGGTTTCAGCCTGAGCTGAAGATATAAACTCCTGATGAGATTATGGTGAGTTTTTAGATATTTGGCACGCTTCTGTGCTTATTCTATTTCTCTAACAAAGCTGATAGTTTGCCGGCAGGTGAAAGCACTGGACAGCAAAGACTAGGAAATTTAAAATTCCACTGCCCTGAAGGAAAAGCATGTCTTTTTTGTAACCATTTAGCATTATTCATTACAGTTCACTTTATTCAGGAAAACCCTTTGGGATAGATGGAAAGAGTATTAAGCCCCCAGGTCTAGACTTTTGGTAGTTTCTCAATTTTGGCTCTTTAACACATGCAGACAGAAATTTCTGATCTTTTTATTAAATTTAAATAAATAAATAAATAAATAAAATCATAATCTATGAAAGATGGAATGAGTAGAATAAGAAATTGTGATATTTACAAATTCTATTTATTATACTCTTCAGTGCTTGCTCTTGTATCCAGATTACGGTGATATATTCTCCTCTACTATACCAGCACTCCCTTCTCCTTTTTACCTATCATACATGCTAAATATCAGAACAGTGATTTTTTATTAAGTAAACAAGGGAAGATAGAAAATACAATCAAATACTAAAACCTATAACTGCTTTTTGTTTGCTTTTTTTTTTTTTTAATAGATGAAGTAGAGGTCTGCCATTATAAAAGGAGTCTGCATATCTTATGGAAGGTAGCATGGCCATAGCTAAATGTAATGGAGATAAGCATTTAGGAAGTACGTAGGATGAAGTCAGGAAAGAGTAGGAAAGAGACAAAAATTCACTTCCAAGCTAGGAGAATATAGCAGACAGTAGCGTAAATGTGACTCCAAAATACTATGGATAGAGTCACAGAAGACCAGCTCAGACCTCACCTAAATAGGAGGGAACTATGCGACGAATACTGTGTCATTTTGTGTGGAATTGTGTGTTACACTGGCTGGAAAATAGGACAACTGAAGTTGTTTCCAACAGAAAACAGGAACTCTGCATGAGATGAAATTGAATAAATGGAAAAGAATATGACTGAGCTGTTCAAAAACTTTGTATTCATATTTAGTAAAATAGGGTGGCCACTGGTGACTGAAGGAAGACATAATGAGAAATAATGATATGGAAAAACAGGATGGAGTTCCACAGGACAGAGCTAAAAAAGGACTTTGGTAAATGCTATGCTCACACTAGCTGTATGTAAACCTTTCCTGAAAGAAGCACACTTAGCTTGCTTGTTTCAAGTTTCAGCCCCACCTCATTTTAGCTGTTGATTATCCTTAGGTTTTCTCAAAGTTTAACCTAATCATTGTAAGTGAAATAAATTTCTTATACCAGTTGTGGTGGACAAATAGAGTAATCTCTTATTTTCAGCAGTCATACCACTTTCCCAATCTTTTTTTTTTTTTTTTTTTTTTTTTTAATCTTGAGTGTTAGACAAATAGATGCAGTTATCCTCTCCTTTACTTTTTTTTTTTTCTAAACACTTTGTTGCCAGCCTCATTTCTAATCATTTGCATATTGGTACTATGATGTTAAAAACTTGACATTTTAAATGAATGAGTCTCAGTGGAGAGAAAGGATGGTTTAATACTTTAAAATAGTAATTCTGTTCATATATTTTCATTTTCTCTATGTGAGTTTTCTTTCATTATTTAGAAGATGTGTGATAAAACAATCCACAGTACTGAGATTGTTCAGACCTACTATACTTCTATGCCTCAATTATACTCTCCAGACATATGTATATTCAGTTTTTTCCTATGTTATGCAACTTATTATGACCTTTCAATTTCTTTATTATTATTATTTTTATTAATTTAAAAAATAGTATCCAGCACCTTTCATAGAATCTCTTTAGATTTAGGGGTAATAATTTTTTTTCTGATAATCATCATGAAAGTTATAAGTAAGCTCTCTAACTTTCATCCTAATTATGCAGAAAAGCACCAGACAGTTAGCAAGAGCTGTATAAGTTCCCTCAGTCTCTATACTCAGATATGATAGAGGCATGTAGAAGTGAGAACAGGATGCAACAAGAAATGAAATGCTCTGGGCACCTGACAGAAATGATAGATTTAACTTTTGCATATACACAAGTCACTTACCATTTTTGTCACTGCTGCATAAAAAAGCTTCCCCACCAAATAAGAACAAAAGCAAATGTGTCAATATTAAATTTTGATTTATCATAATACTATGCTACTCTTGAAGTCTTGTTGTGGAAACAAAATAATGATGTCATACATAGAGAGAGATGACTTACTGTTAGATATCAAAGTATGACACAAAAACCTCATTAATAAACAGTCAGAATGGTTATGAAAGAATATTTTGCAAAATCTGCCTTTTCTCCATTATTCTGCTTGTTATTTCAATATCCTGCTGTGTTCTACGACTGAGGGTTTCTGTCTTCCTCAAGGACAGGGAAGAATTTCAGAGTATTGTCAGCACACAGGAACCGTATACTGACCAAACAGTGGGTGGCAGAATCATTAGCTTTCTGCTTCAAAACCAGTACGTGTAGAAGGGCTGAAAGCAATGCCTGCTCTTTTATTATGTTTGCCCATAACATCAGAGACAGATGTTGGTGATATGGCAGCAGAAGCTGAACTTTTCCACCAGTATTCCATTACATTTTGTTGCCATGTGACAGATGGCAGCAAAAGGACAGTCTGACAGAATATTGTCTGATGTGGAAGTATGTATGAAGTAAAAGGTGCGTCCACTGAATTCCTCCATATGGAAAAAGTGGCACCCCTTGACGTCATCCATACTTGCTGAGCATTTATAAAGACCAAACAGTGGATTATTGAAGAGCATTATGAAGAGCACAGTGGGGTGAGTGCGGTGCATTTCAACAGCAGCAACAGCCACAGTGGGTCATGTCTGCTGATGCAAATTTGTGCGAGCGCAGCATGTAGTCTCTTGTTCAACACTGGTAAAAATGCGTAGATAATGGTGATGACTACATTGAAAACTAATTCTTTGTAGCTGAGAATGTACTCTCCCAAATAATGTTATTGTGCTTTTTGTGTGTATTGTAGTTTTCACGGAAATAAATAGAGTCATTAGTTTCAGAGTGACCCATATATATGTACATATGATTAAAAAGAAGACATAAGGTTTGAGTCTATGAAATCATTCATGCCTATAATATTAACTTTTATGGGAAAAGTTATAGTGCTCAGTATTTCCTTTTCATTTCTTTCCTTTTTTTCTGTCATTCTCCCTGTGAACTACGAAAATAACATAAGAATCATTTCAGTGAAATAACTTTGAATATATTGCAAAATAGGATTACTGTAGCTAATTAAATTACGTAATTTCAGAAAAGTTAGTTGTCTTTTTTAGTTTAGTATCAGACTATGAATACTCAGACTCAAAATCCTAACTGGATGAAGTATTGCAGGACTTCACAATGACAATTAAGTTCTGAAGGTCAAAGGTAGAGCTGACTACTTTGCAAATTCATGTTATAATTTATAATTTAATAACTGCATGGCGGTCACTGCACTGTTTAAATGTTCTGCTGGAGGCTACAAAATGTACAGCTTATTGACAATTTACCAATTATCTCCTTAGTTCAGAACTCGGCAATTATATTGTGAACAGCTTTAGACTACTTCATTGGGATATAATAGATACAGCAAAGAACATAAATCTATAATAAAAGTAATAATGAGATTAGAATCCATTAAAAATCGATCATTTGAAATAACTTATTTGTTTGCTTCAAGTAAACTCTTAAAAATCTTCATAAAATATCTTCTTCTTCCCTTGAGGAATAAATTATACTTGTAAGTTACCTACAGAGATAAATACTTTGTTGTATTTTTAAAAGTCTCTTGCAAAGGTATGTTTTTCAAGTAATTGCTTCTACAACATAGAACTTTCCTCCCCATTTTAATAAAGACATGGGAAAAATCGTTAGAACGAAAGTATGCTCTTCCAAAGCTGACCAAGAAATGGGGCTTTTTCTTCATATTTTAACGGTCTTTCATTAAAAGGTCTTTCTTCATATTTTAAAGGTCTTTTGTAGCTTTTGCTGGTAGCTTTGTAGTGGTGCCTGGAATGAGAATAGAGATCGCAAGAAATAAAGAGGAAAATATGAAATGTTTCTCACTGTGAATATATATAGGAACAGCTCTATTGATGTCACCTCTGCAGAAGAAGAAAAAACAAAACCACAGTATGTTCTACCTTGTTTCACGGTAATAAAATTAAAAATTGTTCTCATAAAATTCCAGTGTAGTTTAACCTAATTTGTTGCAATGCATCTTCAGTTTCAAAAGTGTTTTCCTTTTATAAAATGACAAAAAAAAAAAAAAAAAAAAAAAGTCTAAAACACAAGATTAGAGATGCTGACTAGATTGTGGCTCCCAATAGAAACAGAAAAGGAGAAAACAGAAAGGGCAGTGCAGAAATATCTTCAGGCCAGTTCTTGAAATGTTTCAGAATATTTATATTAATACATCGACTGAAGGTATTAATGTCCCATTTTATGTGTCTATTAAATCTCATGAGTTCAAGTGAAATGAAATATGTTTTTTGCATCATTAGATGGTTTTCATGGCCGAGTAAAGAAAACATAGTGTTTTTCAAATTTTGAGAAAATTAGAACTGAATACATTGTGATTAATGTGTGGAAAGTAACAACTGACTATTTCTAAATTGTTAGCTGAAAGCTAAACGTGAAATGATTAATTGCTTTGCCAGTGATTGATCCATCTCTTTCACACTGAAGATTCTTAAAATAATAATAACAATAATAATTAAAAACAAACTCCAAACAAAAACCTGTATAAACAAGAGCAAGGTAGAGCATCGTTTTTCTCCATATATGTTTAATATAATTTAGTGGCACGTTGCACAGACATATAAAATTTTTGTATATACTTGGTATTTTTTAAAAGACTTAGATTTTGCAGTCTTTTTATTTTTCTTTGTTTAATTTCTATTGTGGGAGAAATGGAGAAGTCATCCTTTGGAAGAAGAAAGAGATGTGAGGAGAAAGACTGGTTAAATAATTTGATTTAAAATAATTTAATGCTATTTAAAACTATTGCACTACTGTAAAAGATTAGTTGAAGCCAGAAAAACATACTGCTGTGTTCTCAGACACTCTTTTAATTTAGAAATTTCACCAAAACTTAGGCATTTTAGAAAAGAAATTTGCAGGGAATTTCAAAAAAGATGGTACATTTATCTTCTTGTATTGACTGCTTTAGTTCTGGTGATATATCACATAAATCAAACAGGTAATGTATTACAGATTTGGGACTTCTGTCTGTTTTCTGTACTTGCATATTAAAAGGTTTCCTGTATTTAATTTGCTTTAACAATTTCTTTATTTTTCCAGTGCTTTTTATTTGATGACTTTTTGCCTATTCATTGCTCTTTGAAAAATACAAGGGTTATTGTTTGTTATGTTATTTTTAAAGATAACTTATTGCTTTAGTGTAGGTGACTGTCAAACACTTAGGGCAGGATGCTGAACTCCATCAAGAGTCTCAAAGGAAGGAAAAAGCCTTACTGATACATACATCCATTAAGCAGCCATGCTTGCCAAGTCCGTGTACATTAGCTACTTCTGAAACTTTAACAAATTTCATCTGAGCTTTCATTCTGCTGACCTAATTTAACAAGAAAGAAATTCAATAACAGCCCCTAATATTGAAGCATTATTTCCCAAGAGGAATTTAACAACACTTCTACATCAAATAATAATGTGTGAATAGTGGATTATATATAGGGATGGCAATAAGAAGAGGAAAAAAGAAAAAAAAAGAAAAGAAAAAAAGAAAAAACATCTCAAAAGGGAACTTCTATATCTCCTTTTCAAAAAAAAACAAATGAACAAACAAACCAAACCAAACCAAATGAAGAAAAAAACAAACAAAAATAAAACCACAAAAAACCACAAAATAGCTTTCCTATTTTTACAGAAACTAATAACATCCTGAAAAGCTCATTTCAAGTTTGAAATTCTTGTGGTCTTTGAGAAAAAAGTGTTTATAAGTTTCTGAGAATAAATCATGGTTTCTTGCTCATTATACCTTTATTTCAAAAGAATGTAAATATGAGTTGCGATAAATAATTTCCAAGGTGAAGGACCACAAATTCAGTTTGCATGTGCTAATGGCTTTAAACTGGAAGAGGGAAGATTTAGACCAGATATCAGAAATAAATTATTTACTTTGAGGGTGGTGAGACACTGGAACAACTTGCCCAGAGAGGTTGTGGATGCCAGGCTGGATGGGGTTTTGAGCAACCTGGTCTGGTGGGAGGTGTCCTTGCCTATAGCAGGGGTTTGGAACTAGATGGTTTTAAAGGTTCCTTCTAACCCAAATCATTCCATGATTTTATGATTCTGTGATTATGATGCAATTTGACGTGTTATTAGTGGCATACTTTAGACTCCTTGTTTTGAATAATGTTCAAATTCAAAAATAAAGTAAAATTTTTCAAAGTATTATGAGAAGAGGTAAATGATAGGATACATAATCTGTTGTTTATTTAGACAAAAATGATTGCTTGATAGTTACTGGGGACAACCTTGGGGCTGAAGTGCTTGAAAATGGTGGCTGTGACAAGTTACAGAGTCTTCTTGGAGGAGAGGTGAAAATGTTCTCCACAGATAGCATAACTCTTAAGATAAAAGATGCTTCCTTAACTGAATTTGTTCAGTCATTAGTTCACTACACAAGCACACATTCTTTTATCTATTAGAAACCATTACCTTTTATAAGCTTTTCACATGTTGCTGTAATGTTTGCTTTAATAAAATCATCACTTACTGGAAATACATTGCATACCACATTAGTATGAAAACCAAACACCAAAAAAATGTCTGTAATTTTTACACTGTTTCAATTTGAAAAATAAAATATTTAAGGTGATAACTGGCTAGAGTATAGTGCTATTAAAATGAGAGAATACATGGGACGGCTGTGCAATATTACTAATCTATCAAAAATCAGAAAAGAGGATTAAAAAAAACCCAGGGTTTTTACCAGTTGACTTTTGCTGCCAAAATTGGAGGAGTATACAGGGTACCATAAATCCAGTCCATAAGTTTGATTTTCTGTGGATGTGTTAAAAAAAAAATATGATTAAAAGCTTATTAAAATTTGCAGAAAATATATCCTATTAAAAAGCCAAGCCATAATTTTTATGAGGTCCTGAAGGAGGTAATCATCAAATGATCTCACTAGCAATAAGTACTATTCTTTAAATGCCAGTATTGAAGTGAAGAGAAGCTGATGAAACTTGTCTTGCTAAAATGATATATCATGGCACTGTTAGAAGAAGGAAAACCTTAAGCACAACAAAGAAGAAAAAGTGGAGACAAAGCAAAGATGATTTAGGAGATTGTCTTTCCTCTGCTATAACACTTCCCTGGATAAGATTTCACTATTTTGCAAAATTAAAATTATTCAGGAGACTTCCAGAACAGGCCTTATTTTTTGAAATATTTTCTACATTTTAAGGGGAAATTTGCACCTCTCTATGTATTTTAAGATCACCTCAAGAACTTGTAATACTTAAAAGCTTGCTTCTTGTCATGTTGTATTATTTCTGATGCATATGATGTTCTCTTTTGCAATTTAAAACACCCTGGAGAACTGGAGTTTTACCTTTTCCTCATTTTTGAAACTACTTTTTGTTAGCTTTTCCATCCTCTTGATAGCAAGATTAATAAAACACCAGAATTCTTGTAAATCAAATCAGGTGGAAAACATCTGAAGTAAAGGCTGCAGTATTTAAAGTGTATGTTCCAATAGTAATAATACTCCAGTCTATTAAAAAAAATATTCTTAAAGGTATTTAAATTGTGAGGTTTTAATGGGGAAATTTATCATTTGAATACACACTTGTTCTTTCTCAGGAAGAAGTGTGTTTGCAATGTTCCCCTCTTGCAAGACAGCCATTAGCTTCCTAACCAGTTTTCCATGGCACAGTTGTTTTTTTTTTCATCTGCAGGGTAGCATGGGATATTGGACACTAGTGAGTAAATATATTCCAACTTACATTGTTTCTCCTCTGCTTTCAGGATCTGGTTACTATGTGCAGTCCAGAGATGAGCTGCTGTAAATGACTTGGCTACATCAGGAATTAGAAACATAGAAAGCAAATCAGGAAAAACAAAGCTGTAGACTCCCCATTGCTGACCAGCTCAAACAATATCAAAGGTGTATAATTATGACAATACAGCAAGTTCTGTTACTTCTACTGCTCTGGATGTGGCTGCTGCATCCCTGCCGCACAGAAATGCTGTTCAGAAGGACTCCTGATCTCAGACCTAAAGGCTCTGTGGGACGCGCATCAGGGAGTGACGGAAAAGCACTTCACCGCCAGAAGCGAGGCTGGATGTGGAACCAGTTTTTCCTTTTAGAGGAATACACAGGATCTGACTATCAGTATGTAGGCAAGGTAGGTTTCTCACTAATATTTCTGCATTATTGTCAATTTTCCTCACTGTCCTGGTTTCATCACCAATTTCAACTCAGCTGAAACCAGGACACTCATGTTTCTACAGAGCTCTATTTTCTATGTTTTACACTCATGCTTAAGAAGCAGATTTCTAGGTAATATATATATTACCATTGATTGTACTGTCAGACTTGCTAAAAGTAATATAGCTATATTCAGAAATATTTCAATGAACCAAATGAAGACGTATTTTACTAGCTGGTATTCCTTAGCATATCACTCCTATCAGAAGTCCACTCAGTTTCTCTTCTTTATTAATATTTTGCAATTAATTATAAAACCATTTTTCAAATATTTATCTGAATACTTCATCTTTCGTACAAAATAACACATCTGTTTTCTGTGCATATGCTTGAAGAATGCAACCTATTTTAAAAATATATATCTGTCTTTAGTTCTCCTTGTGATAAATTGCACTTAGTAATGTCCATTAAAAATATGTGAAAGGAATGAGGTGGCTAAGAATTGAAGTACAGCAGAAGTCTGATGAAATTCTTGTACAGCTTGTTTTGCCATGTAATTTATCAAAAAATAAGTAAGATGTAATGCCAAATAATATTCCAACAGGTACAAGAAAGTAATGAATTAATTCAGAATGGCGATTTGCTTGAAAATGGAAGTTAGTAGAAGTCATGGTTACCAGTTAGCAACATTGGCAGATGATAAAAACAGAATTTTCTTTATCTGTAATCCAGATTTTGATATCAACATGGTATTTCACTTGTAAAATACTGCAGAGAAATGTTGCCTTGTTGAACACGGCAGAAACACAGAATAGCCAAGATTGTAATAGAGCTTTGGAGGTCATCTAGTCCAACTCTCCTACTCAAAGCAAGGCTTTGCTCTGGGTTGTGTCCACTCAGCTTTTAAATATCTGTAAAGATAGAGACTACACAATCCCTCTAGACAACCACTTCAAGTGTGTTACCACACACAAGGTAAAAAAGCTTTTTTTACTTGTAAAGAGAATTTCCTGTATTTCAGTTTGTGTTCATTGCCTCTTTTCTGAACACTGGGCACCAATGAAAAATGTCTGTCTCTTCATCCTCACTTCCTCTCATCAGGTAAAAAAAGGTCCCTGCTTAGCCTCCACCTCTCCAGGGTGAACAGTCTAAATTCTCTGAGCCACTCCTCACGTAAAAGATGCTCCAGGCTGTTAATCATCAAAGTGGCCCTTCACTGGGCTCTCTTCAGCAGCTTCATTTCTCATCTACTAGAGAACTAAACCTGACACTCCAGATGTGTCTCACTGGTGGTGAATAGATGGGAAGGATTACTTCAGACAACTTACTGGCAACACATTTCTTCATGCAAGCCAGGATGCTGTTTTTTCGCAGACTGTTAAAATCCTTCTGAATGGTAGCAGATCCGTCTGGTTTATCAATCACTCATTGTATTTTGTCAACTGTGAACTTGCTGAGGGTGCACTCTGTTGCATAAATTAGGTTGTATAGTCAATACATTTCTGGGTTTCTTTTTATCTGATATTCTCCAAACCCGAAGTGATTTGGATAGATGGGTTGCATAAAATGCCACCTTTCTATTTATTATTTTGCAATATGATGGTGTTTGGAAATTATGGGAGCACAATTTAGAAATAAATTATTTGTGACCAGTGACTAGAAGGTCCCTAGAAGAGAATGTTTATCATTAACAGGTCTTAGTCAAAAATAAGTACTAAATATTTTAAAATAAACTACCATTTTTAAAAAAATTGAGAATAGCAGTTAGATGGCAAATGCATCAGTGAAAGGATTAGCATGAATTGCAAAGTGAGATTACCAGATTCATCTGGATTTGTGAATTTTCATCTGCTTGCTTTCTGAGCTCATAAATGCTATATATATATTTTAAATTTCTCATACTGTATCAATATATCTGTCAAGGGAGATTGAAAACTGTTGAATATCTCATTACTCTTGAAACCACTGGCTAAAATTCAGAATAGAATTTGTGTATTCATTTATTTACTTGTTAAGTCAGCATGAAAAGGCTTACCCAGAGTAATGTTATGGAAATGGGGTTCTCTGAATGAATGGGATGCCTAATCCAGTAACTGTGGAAGAGTCCTTTAACTCCTCCTTGCCTGTGAAACAGTAGCATAGTCTAAACAGGAAAGTCAGCAGAACTGTTCAGAACATTCACTGCTTGCTTCAGGTCAGTATTTATTTTTTCAGGAAATGAAGATGGTGTGATAGTTTAATATTAGCTGGCTGCCCTATGTAGACCAAGACTTTCTCTCATTCCCCCTCCTCATCAGAAAGGAAGAAAATATGGTGAAAAAGCTCTTGTGTCAAGGTAAAGACAGGTACATCAATTACTGCTGTTGCAGACCAAACTTAAGGAAGAGTAATTTAATTTAATTTATTGCCAATTATTAACAGACTGGGGCAGTAAAAACTAAAATCAAACAAAAAACTTCGCGTACTGCTCCCCACAGCTCCCATTGGGCTGCAGCTCTGGCCAGGGATGCTCCTGCAAGGATATCCATGGGCTGTGCCTCCTTCAGGCCTCATCCACTGTTGCCCCATAGGCTCTTCCTTGGCTGCACAGGGAGATCTGCTCCACACAGCCTGTGGGCTGTGAGGGAACAGCTTGCTCCTCCATGGGCCTGCCCTGGGCTGCAGAGAGCTGCTGTTCTGCATCTCTTGCTCTCTTATGCTGACCTGGGTGCCCGCAGGGCTGTTTCTCACTCTTGTTTTGCACAGCTGCTGAGAAGCATTTTTATATTTTCTTAATTGTTATATAAGTTATATGAGTTCACTGGAAGTAGTTCCTATTTGAAATGGGGGCAGTCGTCACTCCTCACAGAGGTCACCCCTGCAGCACTCCTTGCTAGCAAATTTTGAAGTGTAAAACAAATACTGATAGTCTTCATATAGTACATAGCATCTCGGGGAAAAATCAAAACTATTGAATAATATTATGTAAATTTTATGTATGAACCTTAAATAGTAGTTACAATGATAGGTTATACTAAAGGTAGAAGCCATAAAAGATCAGTGTGGGAAAGGAGACCATATATTTATTTCACAATTTACTGATCTATACTAGAAGACAACAATTCTGAGAAAGGACACTTTTAAAATTCCAGAGAAGCAACATGGGAACGTTCAAAATAAACCTTAAGCCTCATATCAGAAAAGCCATTTTACTGGGATTTGGATTTGGAGTTATGATTAATACCACCTTTCTATTATTATTTTTTTTTTCTGTGCAGGAAGTCTACGTATGCTGTATTATTCTTTCTTAATATATTGAAAGCTTATTCACAGTTCTTATTTCTTTTTGTTAGTATATAGTTTCAAGGCCCATATATTATTTTTTCTAAGTGGTGCTGTTACAAGGAATTACTCATTTTTAAATTTGTTCCCATATGTTTTTAGTTTGTTTAACTAGAGAAAATTATTTAACATTTTGCCTTTAAATGCTCACAGTTGTTCTCTTAATGAAACACCACTGTGTAATAACAATGTCTTAATCCACCATTATTCACAAATAAATTAATCCACATTTAAGTTTTTTTTTTTTTTTTACTATTTATTTTGATCTACCCTTCTGTTTCAGTCCAGCAGATATTTCCACCTGTGCTTCATGAGATAGATAACATTATTTTCCAGCAATTTTCATCATGGTAGTTTTAGTGTATAGAGGATCAACCAGAATGAATATTTCAGCTCTTTGAGACATTTAAGTTCTTAGATACACTGCAGTGTTTTTTAGTGTCTTAAAAGATAATTTATCAGATGTTGAACAGTATGAAGTGAAACATGACTGAAAGGGTTCATCATCAAGACAGGTTAAAATATAAAATCTCACTGAAGTGTTGCTGTTGTAGTGGAAAGATGAAGACTCCAAATCTTTCAAAAAGCAGTTGTATTTTTGATTCCTGGATGAATTTTTAAATGACTTTCATTGCCACAGAGACTGAAAAGTATTATTTTGAATTGAATATGCATAATATTTGGTGTGAAGATCTGATTGAGCTGAAAATGCCTTTCCCTTCAAGTGTAGGGAATCAACTTTATGGCACCAAAGTTCTTAAAAGGATAAATTTTCAGCTAGAGCAGATTCTTGTGACAGAGATTAATAAAGAACAGAAAGGAGGAAAGATATTCTGCTCAATGAATAAATGAATTGTGATCATGTATATTTGGAATTGTACTGCCAGAGTAAAATAAGACAGTTTATTCTTTGTAAGTCTTGATGTGGGACTTGGACTGTGACTCTACTGGATGCAGAAAGCAGGTTGTACTTACAGAACCTGATTTCATGGAAGATAGTGCATTGTGGTGGAACTGACCCTTGAGGGACATCAACATTGAGAAAGCTTGCTTCTCAGCAAGACTAAACACGTAGGCTGTGAAGATTATTTAATGTACCAAGTTATGGCAGGAATATGAAAGCTTGCTTTGGGGGGTACAGGTTCGGGTTTCTACACAGACTGACAAGTGATGTATTAGAGGAGATAGAACTTGGGTCTGAAGGAAAGAGAGTAAGAGTAGGGGAAGATATATATACAAGAATAGAAAAATGAAAACACAAAGTCTTACTCAAATGTAAAGGTAGGCTAACTAATTGTTCATTCAAGCACTAGTTTATCAGAGACTCTCTAGTCTGAGAGAACTGAAAGGCAGGTATTCTGTATTTTTATTACTGTATGTACTAAGAAAAGGGAAGAAAATCGCTCAAAGAATGACAGTGCCTGTGTGGGTGCTGCTAGGGATAAACTGTTCTCTAAACTGTTGTCTACACCTTCTTTACCATTTGATATGGTTAAAAGAGGGGAAGCACCATGGTCTGTATCTGCATCAAATCTTCATTGGCAATGAAGCCTGTGACAGTTGTCAATTCTAGGCTCGCATCATGTGCACATAGATCACAGGATCATAGAGTGGCCTGGGTTGAAAAGGACTACAACGATCATCTAGTTCCAATCCGCCTGCTATGTGAAGGGTCACCAACTACTAGATCAGGCTGCCCAGAGCCACATCCAGTCTGGCCTTGAATGTCTCCAGGGATGGGGCATCCACAACCTCTCTGGGCAACCTGTTCCAGTGCGCCACCAGTCTTTGAAAAAATTCCTCCTAAAATAAACTAAACCTCCCCTTTCTCAGTTTTAAACCATTCTCTCCAGTCCTATCATTATCCACCCTTGTAAGCAGCCATTCTCCCTCCTGTTTATACACTCCTTTCAAATATTGGCCATAATGAGGTCTCCCTGGAGTCTTCCCTTTTCTAAGCTCAACAAGCCCAGTTTTCTCAACTTTTCTTCATAGGAGTAGTGTACCTACAGCATTCCAAAAGTATTGAAGTAAGGTAAAATACATGAAAAAAATACTATAAGACACTAAATTTCTTATATGCATCTATGTCTCAGGTACATATAGATAATAGCTTGAAAATACTATTCTTGGTACAGGATATTTTTCATTTAGATGGTTACAGTTTTATATGTAGTTTGTAATTTCAGAAGTCTGTTTTTGTTTCCCTTTGGCCTCTATGGGCCCTAACTATTATCAGATTTGATGCTGTTAATGATGTTTAATTGAAAGCGAAAGCAAGGAAATGTAATTGTTCCTAAAAACCTGAAATGGTATTTTGGGGGACAGCTGGAGTATTTGCCTGGTTATCATCATTACTTTAAGAATTTTTTGTTTTATTGATCCCTTAAGGAAAATAATATTAAAATTGCCATTTCTTCCAGGATGTACAAAGCAGAGGGAGCTTGAGATATTAAATTCTGCTGAACAGAGTTATTAATTAGTTGAAAACCAAATGAACTTTCTAGTTCTTTCTCTCCAAAGTGACTCTTAGCAAGCATTTAAAAACTTCCCATGGCAATGTCTTTCACCGCTAGTAGTATGTTTAACTTCTGAGGCAGCACACTGAACTGTACCTCCTATATGCTGTCCTATGTCAAAGGTTTTTACTGCTTCTGAATTCATAGGAAGTAAATTTTGGTACAAAGGATAACTCTGCTGGGTTGACCTTGGTCATTTACCAGGAGCCCACTCAGTTGCTCTGTCATTGCTCTCAACAGGACAGGGGGAGGAGATTAGATGAAAAATTTTGTGGGTCAAGTTGAAGACTGGAAGATCACAGGCAAAACGTACTAGTTTTGCTCTCTTACCTAGACTCTTCCTGAGGTGTCACGCCCTACAATGGAGCTGCTGAAGTCAGCTGTGTCTGGCATGGGGCATCCTCAGCCTCCCCTCACACCACAGCCCCACAGGCCCCTGGAGTGTGTCTGGCACCCATACCCCATGCAGTAGTGTATTTAGCTCATATGTCTCGAAAAAGTTATTTTGTATTTCCTCTCCAAGAGATCTCAGTATTATAGAATCACATAGTATGCTTATAAGCAAGATAAACTTAATCTGTTATGAGTACCGGACAAACAACACTTTCATAACTGTTGAGCAGGAAGGATGGGTTTCTCCATGAGTTTGTACGTCATTCTGACTGGTTTCATATGCAGTTTCATATGCTTTCTTCATCCATAAATGTATTTCAAATCTTCTCAGAAATGAATGTATATATAAGTGGAGAGCAGTATCTGCATATTGCTTTTCTGTGCATCAGCTGGCAGCTAGAATCAGCTAGCTAGCTATAGAATCATAGAATCATATGGTTTTTCCATGCTACAGAGTACAAATAGGGTGGTCAGGCACTGGAATGGACTGCCCAGGGAGGTGGTGGAATCACCGACCCTGGGGGTGTTCAAGGAAAGACTGGATGTTGTGTTGAGGGACATGGTTTAGTAGGAGCTATTGGGAATAGGTGAACGGTTGGACTGGGTGATCTTTTAGGTCTTTTCCAACCTTGGTGATTCTATGATTCTATGATTCTATGATTCAATGGTAAATGCAAGCCAGGAAAGTATGAAGGCTGCTCTTAAAATAATGCCTCCTATTTCATTATATTGGTCAGTGACATCAGAGAAATGTTGATACTATGGCAATAGAGGTTGAGCCTTCCCACCAATACTCTGTTACATTATGTTGCTGTGTGACAGAAGGAAGCACAGGGGCAGTCTGACAGATTGGCATCTGACACAGAAGACCCTATGAAGCAAAGGAACATCACTGAATTTCTTAGTGCAGAATAAATGGCACCCATTGACATTCTTCAATGTTTAATGAACATTTATGGAGACCAAACAGTGGATATGAGCACAGTGAGGCAGTGGGTGTTGTTTTTCAGCAATGGCAGCAGTGACAGTAACTCTATTCTACTAAGTGCAGATTTGCACAAATGTGCCATGCAGGTTTTTGTTTAGTGCTGGTGAAAATGCGTAACTTGTGGTGGTAATTGTGTTGAAAAATAGTGTTTTGTAACTGAGAATTTGCTTTATGGAAGAATGTTATTTTGCACTTTGTATCTATTTTTCTTTCCATGGAAATAAAGAGGAGGTGTTACTTTCAGAGCAACCTATGTGTGAATGTTTTCATGGAGAGGAGGGGGGAGGAGAGGAAAAGAGAGCAGAGCAGAGGAGAACTGAGAGAAGGAGAGGGGAGAAGGGGTGGGGAGGGCAGAGAAAAAAAGAGTTTAGTTGAGTTGGAAGGGACCTTCAAAGATTGTGTTGTTGAACTGCAATAATAATAATAAAGAATCAGAACCTGACAACTCAAACTGTGATACAAACTGTCAGAGATTTCTTTTGTGATTGTGTATGGTTTTGATCAGCACACAGTAAGGTACATGTAAGACAGACTTCCTTTTCCAATTGCGGAATTTGTCCTTCAGATGAAGAGATAGCAGTTATAGAATGAATAATCCATTGAGTAAAGGATTGATTCTGGTGTTAGTTTGATGGTGAGTGATAATAAGGCTGAGAGGTCAGTATGACCCCAATCACTGATGTATGCTTCCTGCTAATGCCTGTCTCAGTCTCTAAGAAAACTGTTTCAACGTTTGATTTGTTTTTTTTTTTCCTAATACTCCTAATATCAGTTATTTGTCATTGTGAATCTAATTTCTAAAAAAGACAATTCAGCTCTGATTAAACACAAAGTACAATACTGTTGATAAATTGTCAGGAAGAATTACAAAGGGGAAAGTTATGGACATCCTTCCAGTGGATATAAAATCACCAATAAGATGCATTTTGCTGTCATCTTAGATAAGAGTTAAAGCTCTCTTGGGTTGAGTCCAAACTCGGAGGTTGTATGAGATTATGCATTGCATTCAAAAATAGCATAACGCTTCAAAATAGTATAAGAAACAGGGAAATAATTTGATCTGAGCTCTCCAGTTCCTTTAACTTCAATTTCTCTTTCAATTTTAAAATGGTATCCAGCTGTCAAAGAAAGATATTCCAAAAAGGAAAGACTGGAATGATCTATATTCAAAGACATAGCTCAATAAAACTAGAGTCCAGTTCATCAAATTGCATTCATTCAATCAAGGATTTAAAAACATCATAGAAAAAAAGTTTAGAAATGTTTGACCTACACATTGTTTGAAACAATAAATGAATAAAAAGTGAATAGTTTCTACATCAATTCAAAGGCTAATGCTTTAGGGGCTTTTTCGTCTCTTTTTTCTTTAAATCAAATGCAGATGACCTTTTAAATATCTTGTATAAACAGATAGCAAGGAAGAGCCAGGGGTAATACCGAGAGAAAATCGGTGGCTTGCAACAAAATACCCATGAGGGAAAAAGTTCCAGGAAGTTAAAAGTTGATGTTTACCCTTTTAAAATGCCTTCCTGCTGGAAGCATTGCCTTATATTTGTGAGCATTTTCCTCTTTGAAGATAATTAAAAATAAGCTTAACCAAAATGACTGTAATGGCAGGTTTTATCAAACCCTCCAGTACTTTCTGTTTTATAGTTGTACAGTCAATGTATATGAGGCCCCTAGTGAACAGAGCAACATTTGTTCTCAGAAGTAAACAACCAACATTTTCCAAAACATCATTCATTTTCCTGATACTTCCTCAAACTCAATTATTTCTGTTTCCTGAAACTTTTCATATCTATTTTACAGAGAATGTTAAAGGAGGACTGGGCCACTTAGGGGAAAAAAAATTGCTCTCTATTTTGACAATATTTTAGTCAGAGTGCCACTCTGTCAATGTGTTCTTTTAACTTTCCTAGCTGTAGCTGTTTTTTCGCCTTCACTTTGGCTCGATGTCTTTCATGTTTTCTTTCATGCATCAATAACTTCAGTACAATTGTGCTATCTGTATTTAGCATTACTTCTTCATAAGCAGTACAGACTCACACTGAATTAATTTTTCTTGTGTCACTTTTATTTGGACAAAGAGGTAGATACTGCCTCTACTTCTTGTTTTATTATTTCAATCCTGCATTTTTTGGAACATGACTGCCTATGTATCTCAAAGCACTGGTGGGAAGACATGAATGTAATACATTTCCACTTGATGTAAAGTTTGGGATACTTCACTGCTAATACTTTCCTGAAGCATGGTTGTCCTTTCTCAAAAATTCTCAAGCAAATGACACTTAATAAGACAACAAAACTGGAAATAGAGTTTGGACTTTTTGGTTTGAAATATTATAGGATAAAACTATAGTTGCAAAATGGGGACATGACAGAGTAGAGAAGATCACACGGAATATTTTATGCATTCTTCATCCAAAAAATAGCCAGGGAAAGAAGAAAACTCTTTCCTCCCACTTAGTTTAGAAACTCTCTTGTGTTCCTTGTTCTTTCTAAAAAGTTATAATAGATTTTGTAATTACTGGTATATGTTACAGTGATTAGAGGAATAAATTATATTAGACATGTGGAGACATGAAGTAGAAATTAAGATTTCTTCCTTTTATTGTAAGTACTTCATCTTTTAAGAACTTTTGCATATTGTTTTCTGAGGTAAGGCATTTGATGTAAATACATACAAATTAAAATTTCACATTTTACAGTTCCATCATAAATGGCACATTTAGGAAGTACAAAATATTATTTTATAATATAACAGTTAGCAACTATTACTACTTAGGAAATTATCATGATTATAAATTGTCTTGTTTAGTATTAAGTGACAAAAATGATCTATATATTTCAAATACATATTTCAAATTTTGATAGCGAGGAAAATGACTACTTAAATTGTGTAAGAGGTGAAGTAAACAGAATAAATGAGAGAAATCCTAATAGTTTTTATGATGTAAAGAGCAGGAATTTAAAGAAATGTCCTTTCAGGAAAGTAGATGAAAAACAGAAAGGATGATTTGGCCAAAAATTTAGGTAAGCTTATAATGAATTTATTATTTCAATTGTGAAATGATAAATTTATAGGACAAATACATGAACTGCAAATGTGACTAAAATTGATACAAACAAATAGCATATAAATACGCACATGAGAGGACAGAGTCAGGAGAGGTAAAAGACATTTGTAAGCTGATAGAGTTTTTTTTACTTGCAAAATCTTTCAGAACTGACCAATCTTTTTATTCTTTAAAAATATATTTTGCTTGTAAGAACTAATGTTCAGGAGTGTTCCTACATTTTCATACAGTGATGCAACGGAAGATGCTCCACAAAGGATTTCTCAGAGGATTTAGAAATACCTTAGCTATGAACAAAATGTCTTAGGTCATTCAGAAGGAACAGCAAGCCCTGCTCATAAATAAAGCAGCTAGAAAACAAAGAAACTGATTGCTTAATTATCTCTTTAGTTAGGTCAGGTTATGTGGCAGACCATTCTCCATGTGTCAGAAGTAGCACATTTGAAAGTAAAAGCCAAATTACATAAATATGAAGACTAAAGGACCATCGATCAGTGTGTTGTTGGAAAGAGCTGCACAAGGTTAGACTAAGTTTATCATTTAAGAATAATGGTGCAGATTTGAATAATGTATTTGCTAGGAAGGAATAATGACACACTATAGAAAATTTAGTCACCAACAGAGCAAGGAGTACTATTTCAAGTACCATGTAAGACTGTGTACCATGAAAGAGAATTATGAAGTCTTCTAGGAAGGCTGTAGAATTATTTATACTGCAAAGAGAAAAAAAAAACGAACTTGCCCTAATGTATAGGGCAAGAACTGAACCTTCATGAAATGGTATAATCCTGGAAAAGAGAAGAGAATGAATAATCTCTCTATGACAATATAAATAAAACAAAAATAACTGAAGTTTTTGATATAAATAACAATTACACTAAAGCAATTAGTAAAAATAATAATAATTTAAAAATCCCATTACATAAGTAATATGTTTTACAGGAGATTAGGATATAGAAGATTAGGTAAAGAGTACTACTAAAGTTTTACAAATACCAGCAAATGTCATATGGAAATCTTAACCTGGCCTATTCATCAGTTACCACAGTTGGAAATAGTGATACATGCAACAAATTACTGAAACAGCAAATAATCAGGAAAAGTAATTATTATGTAGTATATGGGGTTTTTTTAACAGTGTAATATCCAATATCTGTAGCTGACAAATACAGTTCACTGGACTGTAGATGTTGTTGATAACATAAGACAAGATAAGATAGGATAAGATATTCTGTATTTATGTTGCCAAAATTATATCCAGATCTGTATTTGGCATCTTTCAGTCTGATGCTGCTTTCATAGGGCAGTTTTTGATTTAAATTTCAGTTACGAATACCTGCCTAGTCTTAATACAAACATGACTAAATTAAGTTAAATTTACTTTTGTAATTGTAATGTAGTTGTGTGTAGTGTTTTAAATAGTGCATTTACTTAGTAATAGGTGTATAGTCATGATTTTTCTTAAGAGCGTTATTCTCTAGAATAATTTCTTTTATAACTCAATGAAAGAACTAACTTAAATCTGATAGTCAAATAAAAATTTGTTACATTTAAGGATTTGCGCATATTCAATGTCTCCTCTCGCAGATGCAATACCTTGAGTATTCTTGTAATGTTACAAAATATCAGTACATCTCTCCTGGACCAGGCATCTCTTAAAGGACCAGCTTCATTGACCTCTTGGGGTTATGAAAGGAAATCAGTAAGGACTGTTCCAAGACACCTTTGTTTCTTTTTGTTTGAAATACTGTATTAAATGTAGCACCAGTTCAATTTCATCAGTAACTTCTTGAGGCCAAAAGAAAAATTGAAAATATAACCACGGTCTCACCCCTCTACACCTCTCCTCAGGATCAAGTTCACCATAATGTTATGTTACCATGGAAGTAATTTTTTAAAATTATTAAAATATTCTTTCAGTAATAAAATGTCAATTTACTTCTTAATTCTGCTATATACACCTCCCATCTAAGCTGACATTTACCACTTTTGGGGTACATGCTATTATTCACTTCTCTATGGTATATTTATTTTTTCCCCAAGTATTCATCTCTGGGAGGCACATATACTGTAGAATATTCATGAGGAGAAATTTCAGACACATTAAACATAGAAGATCTTCTCTGCTCTTGCTAATCTACATTTTATAGTAATTAAAGATGGAAACAAGAAGAATTGTCCTAGATGTGTTTTTATGGGGCTTCAGAAGTAAGAAGAAGGAACTAAGCATCATTTTCAGTTGTGTTGCATATTTGTTTCAAAAATAAAATAAAATAAAATAAAATAAAATAAAATAAAATAAAATAAAATAAAATAAAATAAAAACAATGTTTTTTTTTACATACAGTGCAAACTGTCCAGTAAGATACATTTGTGCTAACTGTGCTCTCTGAGATATATAAAAACTAGTAATTGATTTTTAAAATATTTTTGTTTGTTTGTTTGTTTGTTTTTGGCTAATACCTAGGGTACTTTAAGAAGACAGATATAAGCTGTCAACAAAAATTGTTACCTAAAATCAGTTCTCAGTTACTTCTTTTATTGTTATCATTAATTGATTCTTAATTTAGCCCATTTCTTTAATGAATTTGAACCTGAAACAACAGGCATAGGCTTCATTTGTTTGTTTGTTTTTTACTGTATTTGTTTGTATCCATTTTAGTCACATACGCAGTTCATGTATTCCTCATATAAATTTAGCATTTCACAATTGTTTCTTCATTCAATTTTTCCTATCAATATGCAGTCATCTTCTGTAGGTGTTTAGCCAAGATAACAGAAAGTAAGGGCATTGTAATCCTGGTGCCAATTCTTTACCTTCTGTCTGCATCTAACATAGGGACTGTGTTTATTACATTAATAGTAGAAGAAACCATGCATATTGGCTCATGGAAAAAGCCTTCAGTGTATGAAATTCAATTAGTCTCAGGTTTGTGGTAGCTTCTGTATTTTCTAGAGTAGAAGCTGTAACAGTCCAATGAAGCAAAAAGTTTCTTGTTCTAGCTCTCTGAATATCAGCTAAAGACTTTGGCTTAAGAAAGGAGTATGATGGTTCATGCGATACATTGTAAAAAAGGAAACTGCCTTTTTCAGCTGATAATTAGTTGATGTCAGCAACAAGGCCATCTACCTTGTCCAGACTGTGATTTTTCCATTTAGAATAAGCCACAGTGATGTGCAAAAGATGCAAGTAAAGGGATTAAGTAATATATTTGGTGTATTTCCACAGTCTGTGGAACCTGAGAATCTTGCAGACGATGTGTTGTGATTGTGATGTTTGTAGAAGACTGAGAAAAATCACATTCTGATTCTTCGATAGAGATTACTTCAACAGGGATGTGTATAAAATATTAAAAATTCTAATTTGTATATTAGCACCTTAAAATATTAATTATTAACAATAAAAATATTGGTCAGAAAGGAACAGTTCTAAGCTTTCCTTATAGAAATAAGAATAATGATTTTTATCTCCTTTGGATAATGACTCAATGTAAACTGGTATAATCTAAAAATGCAGTGCACATTGGTGCTTTTCATTTCTACCTTTTGCTGCTTCTCAGGAAGCAAAATAGTTTCTTTCCTCACCTTGTGCTACTTGTTATGCTTGTATTTTACTTTGCTCTTGCTTTATATTTCTTGAACTCATAAAATTTTTTCTTTTTGAAGTTTGCCGCTTTTCACTTCTTTGTTAAATAACATAAACGGGACTTGAAAACTGGCAATATGACAGAGTGAGAAAATTAAATATGTCACATGTCTCATTAAAACTTAATGTAAAATGTTTCTTAACTTAAAAGAGATGCTTTAAATGTTACCTTAAGGATAAATTGAAATAAATTAATCTGGTGAGTAAAGCTGGTTCAAAGCTAATATAGTTAAATCTGGCAACCAAAAGACTATGCAAAGGACATAAGAATAAGGGTAAGGATGAAGGTCTTTTTTAATAATTTCAGCTAACACTAAACAACTGCATCATTTAATAGCTCAGTTCATGGAGCTTAAAATAAATATCCCTGTTTTGGTAATTCTATGCCTATTATTCTCTGCAGATCAAATCTGCCCACTGTAAGAATACGTTTAGTGAGATTATTATTATTATTCTAGGAAGTACCCCGTAATATTATCATTTGTGCTGTGGAAAACTTAGAGCGAAATTGTGAATGATTCCAAAGGTGCATTTTGGCATATGTGGCTAATATGATTCCTTAGAAAATAGTTAATAGGTAATGTTATAGCCCTGAAATTGGTCCATAATGAAGGGAAATCCAGATCTTGTTTGAATAAAATCTGAAAGATTGATTAATTGTGGAGCATACTGAGTTTTTTTTGTTATTGCAATACATGGATTAAATGGAAATGTTGGCAAATATTTTGCAGACTGAAGTAAGAAAAACCTATTCTAGATTATATAAAATAATAATTAAAAAAAACATTATTCTGAAGTAGGTGAGTAAAATTGTTTAACAAGGTGATAACAGAGTAGTCTTATCATTTCATGAAGACTTCAAAAAAGGGTAAACTATATTAGAAAGTATACTATACATTACAGTATATTAAAACCATGTAGAAAAATGACCTGAACTGTATTAACAACTACAAAATTCAGTGTAAAGATTATTCTACTTTTTGTTAATACTGTCATAGTCCAGTTTCTAGTTATCTAAATACCAATCACTGAAAATTTATAGAGATTTCTGAATTTCAAATACAAATTTGTGGTAGAGATTTTAGTCTTTATCTGGCATTGTCATAAATCATTACGTGTTTCATAAGTATTCCATATAGTAGTATGTCTCTATTGTGATCTACTCTGTATTTTCACAGGTAGCAGCTCCTGACTTTTGGAATGAAAATAGGATTCAATTCAAATATTCAATTTGGAGATTTCAGACTTGGCTAACAATCACAGGAGAAAAAAAAAATCACTCTTGTAATTGGCAAGTTTGATCTGAATCATTGGAAGATGATTAACATAGAATTCCCACACTATAATTTTCAAGTCATTTTTAGAGGAGAATTATTATGTTGTGATGATTGTGAGATGAATCTCACAACTTCTGAGGGATCATTTACAAATATGAAAAGATATTGAGCTAAATTTGATACTAGCATCTTTTCATTAACCAATTGTACTCATGACTGCACGTACCTTAAAGACGCAAAACTGTTTTATAGCACTTGCAGTTACTTTATGACAAAACAGGGCTGTATAAATTTAAACTAGCAGGTGAAATATGCATACTGCTAGCATCTAAATTGGGAAGTTTTTCTGTAGAGAAACAGTAAGAAATTCACTGAAACAACAGTTTTCAAAATGTCAGTAACAAATATGAAAACAAAACCACTGCTTTACAGCTGATCATTTTGTGCAATAAAATTGCTGAGTGAAACAGATATCCCTCTATTTCTCAGTGAGGCTGATATGAATCAGAGTTGCTCATTTTCCAAAATATCTATAGGAAACATTTTATACTAAAAGTTGTGAAACAAAAGGGTTTTTTTCTTTTTTCTTTTTTTTTTTCCTTAATACTATAGTAGACTGGTAAACTCTTCTGTCCTGATTGGGACACTACTCATGATTTTCAGACTGGGTAAAGTTTGGTGGTCAAGGCTGCTAAGTAAAGCAGCCCTCCTGAATCATCTAACAATATCTAGATAGATAGAACTGAAAAATGGTTATGTATATATTAGAAAATTGAAAACTTCTTATTTTGTCAAAGTGAAAAGATTAACAATTTTTAGAAAATGTGAAGTGTTATAGCTTTAACTATTCTAACAGGTCTTCCTTATAAATACGCCATTCAAAAGCACAACTATTCCTTGTTTGTGAAGGTCTCTAAGTTCAACAATCTTCAGAAATAAATAAAAAATTATTTTTTAAAAAGTATACATTTTGAATTAGAGGGGGAGAACAGGTTAATGATTTTTTAAAAGTGGCACATAAAGAACATTTTTCACTTTCAAATCGGTTTAGTAAGAAATCTTTACGCGCACATAGCAACAGGAGAAGTGAGGAAAAAAATCATCAGTGTTGATGTTATCTTGAATACTTACCAAATGAGTATGTTAAATGATCTTTGCATCCTTAATTGGGTATTTTTTCAAAAGCTTCACGTATTGTGGATTTTTGTCTGTTCTCTGATTTAGTTCTCTTCAGTATGCTGTTTCTGTACTCCTGGTGTTAGGCAACATCCCCAGGAGCAAGAACACAGTTTTCAGGGTTGATAAATTACTAAACAACTCCCTGGAATGTTTTGCTAAATATCACTCTCCCTAAAAAATTCCTTGGAAGGTCTGTGAATTACTTTTGACTAGTACTATTTTTTGGGACAGTTTACATGGGACCATTGTTAGAGAATTTGACAGAAATGATGTTGCCCAACACTGCTAGGTGGCTTCTGAATTTTTAGAGAGCACACTGTAGCCTCAATCTATTATCACATGGCCATTTAGCTTGAATTTAGCTGAGAATTTATAATGCCAGACCTAGCTTTGTGAGGCATGTGGGAAAACTATTATTTTTCATTTTCATTAAAAAAAAAATAATTTTGCCCCAGTATTTCGTACTCAAGGAGACCCTTATTTTTTATTTCTTGGGCAGATATCTCAGGAATAACATCCTCCTGTAACTGCCCTTCATCACTCTGCCATGAAAATACTTTATCTGGTGTTTATGGGTCACCAGTAACCTCCTAGTAGTAAAATAATTTTTGAAGATAAAGTGGTACCCTAGTAAGCCCTTAATAAGAAAGAACTTAGTAGGCTTTTGAGTTAAACAAAAAGACTTGACAAAATGGATTACCAACTGCAAAATACTGTCCAGTATCTAATAGTTTGATATGATACCCTGGAAATGACTTAAAACAGGTGGTATGGAAAACAGTAGAAGGGTGCCACAGAAGAAGAGACAAAAATCCAGTTTCTTTTCAAGGGAGATATTTATGTTTTGTGATTTTTTTCATGACCTGAAATGAGCTTGAATTAACAAAAATCCTTCAGATGACTATATATGATCTTGGTGTAATTCTAATCGATGTTTATAATGGGTGTTCAGTTAGCTACATTTAGAAAGGAAACGGTTCTGTCAAAAAGTCTTGGAACATTCTGATATATTTAGAAACAGTCACTTGCACTCTAATTTCTTGTACTGAAATATGTACTGGAAAAAATGCAGATAAGAAAGTTTTATAGATATATGTTTTTGCATACATGTATTTGAGGTACTACATAAGAACTAATGAATGATGTTCTTCATGTTTACAATATAAAAATCACGAAAGGTTTGTCATTTATGTTTACATCACCTGCAACTCACTAAATGTCTTTAAACTGATCATGTTTATCATTTCTGCATGGAAGTACAAGTTTATGATCATAGTTAATGTACACAGGTAGCTTCTTGTCTATATGCTACAAAATGTGTTTCTTATTGCTGCATGCATAAAATCAAAAGTATTCAAAATAACCTTTAAAATTAATCAAGACTTCTTCTTGGCATAACCCTTCCGCTGAATCTAAAAGCAAAATATGCATTTGTCACGGAATTGACCAGATCAATCTATGTCCGTGACAGGGGCGGCAGGCCTCTGCCCTCCCCCCCCACCCCAGTCCCACAAAAATGGGAAGGAAGGAAGGGAGGAAAAAAGCAGCGGCAACAATCTATGGAGGAAAACTTATTTTACTATAATATCGGAATACAAAATAACACAATATATACAATCTAATTGAAATTAATAAATCAGACAAGATGAGAGAGAGAGAGTTCCCGGGACCGATTCAAACCTGAAAAGCTTGGAACGGCTAGGAAAGCACCTCCAGCACCCACTGCAAGGCAGCAAGAGAGCGCCCCCCCTATCCGGAAGGGCCAGATCCCGTGACTTCTGTAATGTACAGGGATAGGTACCCTGGATTGGGGCAGTGACACTTCAATGCCCCGTACACTACATGATGTTTTGATGTGGAATACTGAAACCATAAAAACATAGAACCATGACAGCATTTCATATTGATAATAGATCTGAATTCCAGATTCATTCAGTTAGATATGATATCAATGATACAGGTGCAGAAAGGTGATGAGAGAAATTGTGATAAGTGTATCCAAATATATAGTTAGTCAACTACAATACTGTACTAAAAAAAGAAATGCAAAAAGGGTTTTTTTTCAGTATGGATGTATTGAAATAAGTCTGTACTGAAGGTTGTTAATAGATGAATTATATTACTTATATATTACTTAGTATTGACTTTACACCTATTATCTGAATCCCTAATAAATTTGTAAATTTCTTTGAGGATATTTACTTTTTTTTTATGGAATTAAAAGGATAATGACTTCAAATGAAATATTTTGGTTTAGAACAAATATCAATAATACAATATATAAAATCTAAAATTAGTCTGACATGGAGACAGTTCTTCTGTTCTCCTTAATTGTCATGTATCCTGCCATGTTCTTTATCTGCTTAGTGAATTTACAACATGCACAGCAGGTTGTGAATTTTTAATAGGATCTCTTCAAGGAAGGAAAAGGTCAGTATTAACATAAAAATCTTCTTTAAGAATTGTGGTGCAAAGGTTTCTTAGCAGAGAACAGGTGTTGCTGCAAAACTGATATCTGCCATCACAGCCAAGTTAAAAGATTCTTGGAGCTATGTTAAGAATCAAATGCTTCAGTATAACATCATGAAGTGATTGAAAATGACTGTTTTCTTGTTTGATGGATTCAAAATAATTTTATCTATTATAATAATAGCAACTAAAAATGTTTTTATTACTTCTAAATAAAATGACCTATTTTGTTTGCTTGTTTTTCACTTCAGCTTCATTCTGACCAGGATAAGGGAGATGGATCCCTCAAATACATTTTGTCAGGAGATGGGGCTGGTACTCTTTTTATAATTGACGAGAAAACAGGTGACATTCATGCTACTCGGAGAATTGACAGGGAGGAGAAAGCCTTTTACACCCTGCGTGCCCAAGCTATTAACAGAAGAACTCTGAGACCAGTGGAACCTGAATCTGAGTTTGTCATCAAAATCCATGACATCAATGACAATGAACCAACATTTCCAGAAGAAATTTATACAGCTAGTGTTCCTGAAATGTCAGTAGTGGGTGAGTGCTTTAGACTGCAACAGAAATGCCTGCTCTAATTATGTTATTCAAGAGATATTTTCCCCGTCTTCTGAAAATTCAGTTATATCTGGAGTCCTTTATGGAATAAGTACTGTTAAGTTTGGCTTGCTCATACAAATACTAGAATTTCATCCAGAAAGAGATGTGATTTCTACTAAGAATGTTTAAAACATTAACTTAAAGTCATTTGGAATATAAATAGAAACAGAAAGTAAATAATGGTGATCACTTTCCTCTTTAAGAATTATTACAATAAGATCAATAAATTAATTTTTGAATGCTTAATGAACTTTTCTTTCATTTTACTGGAAGTGCCCAGTGATGATAAGCACTACATGGAGAGCTGTCTTGTCTTTCACTCTTTCTGTGGCCAAGGGAAGTTATTTGTTTGCTCATGTACTGTTGATGCACTGCCTGTATGTAGACTGTCTGCTCTTCATTCTCCTCTTTGCATTCAGTTTCAGGTAGAATGCTTAGCAAGAACTTTACATTATATGAAACCCTTGTCATTCCTTGATATATATGTGCCTAGAGTCTCCCAAGGATTTTTTCCATCATGACTCCACATCTGAGTAATACTGAATTGTGAAAAACCAAACTCAGTTTGCTAGGCATGATCAAGTGTTAAGGGTAAGACAAACACTATTCTCTGTTCATGTCAGAATTTTATCAAAATGAATGACATGAACCTAACAGACTGGATTTTTATCCACAACTACTAAGTTCTGGCCTGTATCATGGAATTCAGTATTATGGAATGCAAGCTTCTATTTAGTGCAGAACTATCTTTAGGCTGTATTTCGAGAGTTTTCAAAATATTCCCTTAAAATAATAATTCACTCATTCATTATACTACTGTAGATAAAATGTTAATTTCTAAATATCCAGAAAACGTCCACAGTAGCTTCAATATTTTTTATCTATTATTACTGTTTTAATTATTGCCACTGCGTCCACTACTCAATCAAATAGTGCATTTAGATACTTTATACATACAGGTGTTAGAATTTTTCTACTTTGCTTAATGTTTAAAGAGTAAGAAAATAATGAAAGATAATAGCAAAGCTCTACAGCAATGCATGAAAGTGAAATGCGAATGTTCTGTTCTTAAGAAAATATTTCTGTCTTCTTGCGAGATGTGATTGAAACATTAAGAAGTCATCATTCAGCAATATTTTTTTTGTATTCACAAATGGAAGGCAGGGAAAGCAAATGTATTAGATTTTTGTAGATAGTATCTAAATCACCTAAAGTACCTAAAGGAGACATATAAGAAAGTGGTAAAGGGGCTCTATCAGGACAAGAAGCAATGACTTCGAACCAAAAAGGGGGCAGATTTAAATTAGACATTTTCTCAGCATGGTGGAACAAGTTGTCCAGAGAAGCTGTGGATCTCAGTCCCTGAAGGTGTTTGAGGTCGGGCTGGATGGGGCTTTGAGCATTCTGGTTCTGTGATTCTGTGACTGTATATTGGTCTGCACTGAAATTCCATCTGATGAAGAACTGAAAAGGCTTCCTTATTTATTGTTCTAAAACAGAAATAATAGTATATAGTAATACCAATTTTTACCGGTTTTGCTGATTGGATTTCTAGAATCGTGTCTTTTTAAAAATGTAGATGCCTTTAGGGAAAGCATATTTAAAAGAACATTGCTGAATATTCTGGAGACACACGTCAAGATTTCAGTTGGATTAAAAGAAAAAAATCTTAGAGCTTCCACTTTCTTTTTCATATTGACTGTGGACTAAGGAATTTTAATACTTGGAGATAAAAGTAATGTAGAGATAAATCATAGTCTAGGATTGCCTTGTTCATCTTTCTTTTGCTGCTCATTAATCATAGTAAAGGCAGGGATAAACGGGCTAACTTCAAGATCTCACTTTTAGGTCAATAAACTTGAAGACATCTTGTTCTCCTGAAATTTTTCTGCAGATATTTTCCCTTTTTTCACTTTTTTTTTTCCCACTTTCTTACAATGAAATTCTTCTGGTTTTTACTACAGTCTGCTGTTCTGCCTCTTCTTCACTCTCCATATCTTCTTGATCAAGACTTCTTTTCAGAACAGTACACCACTTCTTTTATTTGATGTTGTTTCTCTGTTCATCTATGGTAGCTAGATACAATTTAATCATTATTTATCCTTATTTCATTCTATATCTTCAGTGCTAAGCAAAATTTTATGAATCTTTTTCCCAGAAGCACTTTGCATTTCTGTCTGTCGTGCTCCCCAGCAGCTATTTTCCACTTATGCATTACAGATAACAATACACTCTTCAGTGTGATCTCCCACTGGGTTTACATGTGATCTACAGGTTTGGTCTCCCACAGTTAGCTTGTCATCCCTAACTGTGGCTATCTTTTTGTCTTCAGACAGCATTTTGAGTTACTATTGTTTGGGTTTCTCCCCGGGCTTTTTGTTCACTCCCTCATTAGTGCTGCTTCAACAACTTCCAGAGCTTAATCCTTTTCTTCTGCCATACCATTTATCTCATTACACTCGCTTCTTTTTTTTCTATTACCAACATTTTTCTTTACTCTCCTTTTCATAGTTCTCACACCAAATCTTTTGTATTTCATGACTTGCAATTTTATAATGTTAATAACAGATTATGAAAAACGTGGTCATATTGCATATTTAGATATTTTACAAACCATCTTAAAAGAACAATTTTAGCATTACAAGCATCCCCTGACTTCCTTGTTTTCAGCTTATTATTTTCCAAGTTATGGTATGACCATGTAAGCAAAGTTTGCTGACATAGACTTATCTGAATATGCAACCCTTTCCACTTCTGTTATTGTGCTGTATTAAATACTTTGTTACAGGGGAGAACAGATCTCATTATTTCCTCTTTTCTACCAGAAAGAACAAAAGGTTTTTGCTAATTCAACTTGTTACTTGAATGGATAATTTACCACTGAGGGCAGTTGTATTTAAATAGTTCATAACTCACTTGAGTATAGGAAATAAGTTACAAATTCAGCTCTACAATATATATCTGCTCTTTATATTCCCCTCCTTGCTCCCAGTTAATTATCTTCAGTGATTCATCTCTAATATTTCTATATCATAAATACACGGTGAGGCTGAAGTCATTAATGCTTATATGTTGTCTGGAGATGTTCGCAAAGCAACCATTTAAAAGGGCCAAGTGTATTAATTACTGTTATAGTATCAGACACTAGGGAAATTCAAAGTATAATTAAAATCATTTTCAAATATGCCTTCTGACAATTGCAATAACGTGACAAATGGCAGTTTGTTTCTGGGCCTAGCATGCATCCATGTAATTCTAGTTTACTGTGTAATGAAATTTAGAAGAATATGAGAAGGAAGTTATATAATTCAAAGTCTTATTCATGCCTGAGTAATACTATAGCCACAGTCTTCGTAATGTCATCGCTGTGTCCCTTATGTCCTATTGTAGAGTTCAGATTAGCCTTTGGATCCTGATGATTCTCACATAAAAGGCAGAGAGCAAGACTTGGACTAAATGGCGAGGACCAAGTTCACATCTCAAATCATCACGAATGATCAAAATCAGTGCCTTGGGATGTCCAAACTTCAGACTGGTGCATACAATATACTACTAGTATTGAGTTATCAATTGTCTTCAGCGACTTCAGTGAATGAATATAAAGTAGAAGAATTTTTTTTTTTTTTTATAATGACATGTTAGTCTGCGTTTGCATATCAGAACTTTTGCCAGTTTATGGAGGAAAGAGAAAGGATTATATCCTGAGAGCTGTGTACATAAAAAGAAAATTATATCACACTGAAGAAGTACTTGTCTGTATTCTTTTAGGTTTTTTTTCTATTGTTATATTATTTTAACTTGTGGAACTAAGGTTACCAAACATTATTTGTTCTTATCTTTCTTTTACACAATACTACTCTGCTATTTCAGAGCAAGTAATATTTAGGAGCTAGCATGCACAATAGCACAGCAGTTTGCTGCATGCTAGGATGGTCTAAGCAGTGCATTTCAGATTCAATGAAATACTCCTTATTCAACCACAAGGCCTCTGTATATTTTAACAGAAATATCTTTAACAGATTTAAGATAGAGTTTTGTGTGGCCTATGAGACACTTGTGAATCAGAAATTGGCCAAGTTTTTAAGACAGCTCTCCCAACAGTATTTTAGTTAACAAATGTTCTCATTTTCACCCTATTCTGGATGCTTACTAAAACAGTCATTAGTTCTTTGGAAAGTATTCAAAGCTTCCTTTTTTTTTTTTTTTTTTTTTTTTCATTATATTTGTGCAGCTTTTTAATTTTTTAATTTTGTGTTTGAGGCTCTGTTCTGTTCAATCAATGATTCACTCTATTTTAAAATCAGTAATAACGTTGCTAGGAATTTGCCTGTTATTGACTTCTTTATGAGATGCAAGTACTTTTAGGGCCTTGCTGACATAAGCATTTCTGTTCTAATACAGTTGAAACCTAAACATTTCTGAAAACTCATCACTGACTAATAAGTTAGACACATTATCATATCATTGATACTGGCAAAATTGTTCACATGACTGAACAACTGATTTATCAAAAGTAGATCTGTCATCAACTTGTGAATTCTCAGAGAAACAGAGGAAGCTTAGCTTTTATTTCTATTTATGCATGTTTGCCTATGCATGTTAGAATAAATATGTAATGTAGCTCTGAGAGGGAATAAATAGTTCTTCCATGTTACTTCAATTTACAGATGCTTTATTTCAGAATATTGGGCAGTATTTAGTTGAAAGGATACAACTGAGGTAAACAAGACCTTATGACAGTATTTCTTCTGCTAATATCTGTTTTTCCACTTAAAGGACAGGTAGAACTGATGACTAGTTTTTTCCAACTTCTGATGACCTATTTAAACATCTTTTTTGTCACTAATGTAAAACATTAGCTGGCAACAAAAGCAAAACAAAAGAAAACATAGATTGTTCTGTGGAATGAAAAGCAGAGATCTATTGCAATAAAAATGAACGTGTCCTCTAATAACAGAAAGTGAGTACGTAAGTATGAATGAAAGATAGCAAAGTAGGGATAAGAATTCAACCACTGCTACCATTTACCTTTATTAATTGCATCTTAATTAAATTTGTGGGATTATGGAAGTTTAGATCTAATTTATATAGAATGGAACAGAACAGTGCAAGTCTGAAGTTGATTTTAAGATGATAAACATCTGAAAAATGCAGCATTAGATGAAAATTTCTGTGGGGTCTACTTAAATGAAAATTAAAGTTCTTGGATCTCTATTTAGTGCCATGTGAAACTAAGTTGACTTTTGATGCTTAAGGTACCTCCGTCGTGCAAGTCACAGCTACGGATGCCGATGACCCTTCGTATGGTAACAGTGCCAGAATCATTTACAGCATACTTCAGGGACAGCCATATTTTTCTGTGGAACCAGAAACAGGTAAGGAAACTTGCTCTTTCATTTTGAAAATCACCCTAAGAAAAATTTAAAAGCTAACTGAAATGAAATAATATATTTTGCTGTTTTCGTTATAACTTATTGTGAGTTTTTACATTTATAATAAGAACTATTATTACTGTTAATGCTATGAAGTGTAAGTAATGTTACAGTGGTACAATTGAAATAGCTACAACAGTTTGAGGATCTAAGTGATAAAGGCAAGAAGAAGGATTTGTGCACCAGAAAATGTTGCTTGGGTTTTTCTTACAGTTCTTGTTAGTCTAATAACTTGTTCTTTCTACCCACTAGCCTTGTCTTGTGTAAGTATCTTGAATCATCTTTAGCTTGAGATGTAAACTTGAAAGGGAGCTGTGATGTAGAATGAAGGGGGATTTTTTTAACAGATTGTACTGAAGACTATTTATAAAGCTTATGAACATAAATTTATACTTTAAAGCATGAAATGAATATTTTAAAAATGCATTTCACAGACTAATACAAAAAAGGATGCAGTAGATTACTGCATGTCAAAAATAAAAGGATGATTAACAATTTTTGTTTGCTCTTTATTTAAGGCATCATCCGGACTGCTTTACCAAATATGAACAGAGAGAACAGGGAGCAGTACCAAGTGGTTATCCAGGCAAAGGACATGGGAGGCCAGATGGGTGGATTATCAGGGACCACCACTGTGAACATCACTTTGACTGATGTCAATGACAATCCACCTCGATTTCCCCAGAGTAAGCTGCACTTAATTGTTGTCCTGCAGTATAAGAGCTTCAAACTAAAGAGTTAAGCAATGACCATCTGGTTTAATTTACAGTAAATCTAGATTACAGGGCACACATGAACAACAACAACAAAAAGGCTTATATACTGATTTATTCACTATTATTAAAGCAGAATATTAAATGTTACAGCACTTGTTTGTTAGGAAAACATTTACATGATCAGCTATAGCGATGGCAGGCCTAGGATACCTTCCAGTTCTATGCGAAAGGGTGAGATGTGAATTCATAAGAGCATTAGAGCAGTGTTTTTCTTTCCCCATAGGTATTACTTAATTCCTAGAGATTCCCCTACCAGAAAATAAAACATGTAGTTGTTGCAGATATACAGAAATGTTTGAATTGTATTATCTGCTTAAATATTTAATCATGGAGAACCTGGAAAAGGAATTACTTGAAGGAAATCAAGTGGATTTGTACTTCTCTACTTATAGTGCTCCACAATCTGATAGACGTCCAAAAGGGAAGTAAATGACATTTAACTTATTTTTTTGATTACTTATGCTGTCCAAAGCATTTTATACTGACTTTTAACTTTTGATAGTATAGCTATCAAGGCATTTTATCCTCAAATTAAAGTATGAAACCATTATTAGTCTCTACATAATGTGGAAATTTTATCTAACTAGAAATTCATTAAGGGTTTGTATTTTAAATGTATTTAAAACATTTTGCATGTATTGAATTCATAATATTTGCAAAATGGTTTGATCATAAACAATTTAGGTTATCCTCAACAAACATTTTCTTCTGTGTAACTCCACTAAATCCAGTAGTTACTGACGATCATCCTCCAGGCTCAAAATAAGTGACACTGGTTCTAATGGTTCTGACTTTATTATGTTCTTTATGGTACAAATTGAGTATGCACTTTTGTTCAATTTAGCATTGTAATTAAAGCATATATGTGTTTAGCTAAGATGGTTATCAGCATGGGAAATAAAATACACTCAAATAGGAATATCACAAGCAATTGAATGTTTATAGTTTGTGCATAGCTACACAAGCCCTATTCTGGACAGAATTTATTGTTAATTTGTCTTTTTATGTCCTGTATCCCCACAGTGTTTTAAAGTATTAAATATGCAGTTAAGCCTTCCCTGTTCTCTTCTCTCTTCTTCCTTCCTTGTTGTCTTTCTGTTTTGTTTTTCTTGTTTCTTAAATATTGTGTGAAATTAATACCTAAAGCAGTGGAATCAACTTTCTAGACTGTGTTTACATGACTTAAGTGGTAGTCCACCACCATATTCATTGGACTCAGATGAGGATCTGGTGTAGCATCCCAGGAATATATGTGCACTTTTCTATTGTCAGTATGAATCAGATGGGACCTTTTGTTTAAATTAATTTTAATTCTTGGTGGGCTTTTGTTTTACTTTGTTTTTCTCTCTGCCATGTTAACTACAAACATTTCACTAGAAATGAAATTTAAAATACTTATGAAGGTTAATGTAATTTCACTTGTTATAACAAAGTTGAAAGTCAAAGGTTACTTTTTTTTAAGAATCTTTATTTTAATCTCTAAATAGAATTCAATGAGACTGTGAGAACTGATGCCTGTTCATTTCTGTCCTACTAATAACAGACTCCTGTTAGGTTCATAAGATTATTGTATTCTTCTGAAATTTATCAATTATTAAAAATTTTCATATGTTTTCATAGGACTCAGGAGCATAAAAGGATGAATTAAACTTCTCCCACAAAGAAACACACTGGAATTAAGAAAAACTATGAAAACTATGAAAACAGCATTGATTCCTCTTTGCCCTAATGTAGAGAACTGGGGCCTCTTCAGATTATTTTTCTACTCTTAAAAATCCCCTTAAAAGTGTATCTATATCAGTGACTGTTCCTCTAAGTGACTGTTCTTCTGTGATCACATGCTGACATTTAGCACAAAATCTTTCCTCTGCACCCACTCCAACAGCTCCACGACCTTTCTGTGCTGGAGGCCATGAGTTTGGACACAGTACTCCAGACAGGGTCATACAAGGACAGTAAAGGGGATCAGTCACCTCCCTCTTCTTGCTGGCCAACCTTCTTTTAGTGTAGCCCAGAGAATTCTTAGCCTTCTGGGCTGTAAGCACACACTGCTGGTTCATCCACCAGGACTCACAATCCTTCTCTGTAGGATTGCACTCAATGAGTTCTTCTCCCAGTCTGCACACATATCTGGGATTGCCCTGATTCAGGCACAACATGTTCCATGTGGCCTTGTTAAACTTCATTAGTTTCACATGGGTTCCATTTTCAATTCCACCCAGGTCTCTTTGATGGCATCCCGTTCCTCTATTGTGTCAGCTGCACTGCTCAACTTGGTCTTGTTAGCAAACTTGATGAGAATGCACTCTATCCTCCCTGTGTGTTAAAAAACACTTGCTCCAAAATTGACCCTTGGGGGCCCCTACTTGTGACATGGAACCATTGACAACAATGTTCTGGCTACAGTCAACCAAACAATTCTGTATTCACTGAATAGTCTACACTTCAAACTCATCTCTCTTGAAATTAGAGATAAGGATGTGATGCAGATCTTGCATAAGAGCAGACAGCTTACATCAGTCGCATTTCCTTTGTCCACTGATGCTATTGCTCCCTCATAGAAGACTATGAGATTGGCCAGGTGTTATATGCCCTTGGTGAACCTTGCATGTGCTATATCTCTTCCAGGAGAATCCACTCTATGATCTTCCCAGGCACAGATGTGAGGCTTACCAGCCTCTAGTTCCCCAGGTCTTCCTTTGTCCTTTTCAGTAACTGGGGGTTTCACCTGGCAATCTCAACTTTTCAAATAAGATGGAGAGTGGCTTGAACAACTAAATCAGCTCTCATACTCTGGCCACTGCTCAAAAAGTTCATCAATCTGGGCACATTTGCACCCATGACATCCTGCTCATCCTTCATGGCTGATTCTGGAATTCACCACAGCTGAAGGTCTGGCAGGTCTTTCGCTCCTCTGAGGGTGACACATCAGCAGGGCAAGGCCTCTCAGTCTGACTTTCTGTTTCAGCCTGCCCATTGTGACAGGTGGTCACCGTTTGTGTCAATAGAGCACTCTACTGTTCCCAGATCAGACGAAAGCGGCACCTTTTGCCCTTCCTGCTCTGCCGTCACAAACTTGTTATCAAGGTTCTGAACAGAAAGGCAATTGAAGACAGTTTTAGGATCACTGTTTCAACTGTCATACTTCCAACTGTTTTACAGAAGTAAAGATACTGTGTACACTGACACAATATGTAGACAATCTTTCACCTTGCTTCCACTCTCTTTGCCGTACGGAGAAGCTTTTTTCTTCTCCATCTCAGGATTCTTTTAATCTTTACCAACATCTGCAAGAATATAACTCCCTGGAATAAATGCAAACAATATATGACTCTCACTGGTGAAGAAGAACAATGAAACAAAAGGGATTTACAGTAGAGTTCTGAAAGGCTAATCTAGTTTGTGTAGTTATGTTCTGATACAGTGGGTAAAGTTACAGTATCTCCCATGCTTAATGTCCTAAATAATTTCTAGTCATCAGTGACAAAAATAATAAGAGACAATATTTTATAATATGGTGCAGATTTCTATTAATGTATAGTTTCAACATAAAATTAAAATCATCTGTCAGATGATAGATTTCTCATTATTTTCAGCATCTGTATCCACTGTGTATCCATTTGTACTTAGCACTTTATAGATAAATTAACAAGTTGGGCATTACAGTAGAAGTCAATATAATGTCCACAATGCACTGATTGGGGATGTAGTTTTAAGCACACAAAAAACAAACAACTGAAAAGAATAGCTGACAAACAATAAGGCTTATTACAACATATAAAATATTTGCAAAAAGATCGGTCTTTCACTGTAGTCTCACACAGGACTAAACACTAAATGCGAGCTGAGGCTTTTTTTTTTTTAACATTAACAGATTATACAGAGATTAAACACTAATGTAGCAAAGTACACAGATTTAGATTTTAGATAAAGGTAATGAATATGTCAGAGCAAATGCAAGACAAATCACTTGACTGAAACACCAAAAATCAACTGCACAGAAATTAATTCATATGAATAGAATATGGAGTGTTTATGGTCATAAAGTATTAATTGTGGTGTTGTATACCAGTTTCATATCAAAAGCTGCTGAAAATTGTAAGAAATTCAATTTTACTCTTTACTAATCACTATTTAGTAAATAAAGTATATGTGAATGTGTTTGAGGCTTTTTTTTAGATTTTATTTCTTTTTTCATATTGGCAACTACAAATAATGGCAAAGTAATTCTGCAGAATAAAAGAAATTCTTAAACTTTTGAGTTAAAAAGAGTGCTTCTGTTTTTTCAGTCAGTCTCCTCAAAAACAGAAGCAGTACTTTTGTCACTCTGCAGTTGCCTTGCAACATACTCTATTAAAAGAAATTGAAAATCCTCACTTCTGTTTTCCTGAGGATATGTTGGGGTTGGGCCACTGCCATTCCCCGTAATTCTTTCTGATCACACATAATTATTAATTTCCTTTATTGATTTCCTTACTTGGGTATATGCGTGCTACTTCCTGAGTCCACCTACTTGTGGATTTTCATAACTTTTCCCCCTGTTTATTTAATACTTTACCTGGTTATCTAATTTTGAAAGTCAAAATTTCAATTTGCTTCTTATACTTGGCGGGAGAAGTCAGGGAAGTTTTGGTGCTTCTATTGCTTTCATGGTTGTATAGATGTAAAATGCATCCCAAACGATTCACATTAAATACTATGTGAATTAAATTATGCAAATTAAAAAAAATGTGATCAATTATTTTCTGGAAAATAAAAATAGAAAATAAAAGGCCTTTTCAACTATTTTTCTAGGATTTTTTTCTCTGATTTTGTTTTTCTACTGTTTTCACTCTTCTACCTGAAATTCTCCTCTACAGAATTTTTTGCCTCAAATACATTACGAAGGAAAATCTCTAGAATAAAAGATAAACAAAATTCTGCACATGATGTTACTTAATGCATGTGTAATGGCTTATGGGGCTCCTGAGTGGCTCTTTGTCTCTTTGACAGGTACCATCCACCTCCGCATTCCTGAGTCTTCTCCAGTCGGGACAGCTATTGGCAGCGTCAAAGCCACAGATGCAGACATTGGAAAAAATGCAGAAGTAGAGTACAGAATTGTAGATGGTGATGGGACAGATATGTTTGACATCGTAACGCAGAGGGACACACAGGAAGGCATCATTACTGTGCGGAAGGTGCCTATTAAAAAGTTTCACTGAATGGCTTTGGTGTCAATGCTATGGAACAAGTGTTCTTTCTAAAAAAGTACTTAGGTCATGTGATGTTGATTCTAATGCTTAATATTTGCAAATATTTCCCCACTGGTGACTCAATGGTACTGTTTCCCTTCAAGATGAACTAGAAATGACACAGGGAAGCAATATCAGTGAGACACAGAGATGCAGGTTTAAAGCATTATTGCCAGCTAAGTACGCAAAAAAATAGGCCATTCACAACGTTAGTACTAATTATTTCTGTGATTTCAAATATATTTATCAAATATTCATGCAAGCTATTCTCTTCAGCAATCAATATGCAGTTAACTCACTACTGAATAACATAGGCTTTCCTTCTTTCAGATTGTCATTCACTCAGTTTCAATTTAGGAGACCAATATATGCCAAGAAACATAATTACAATTGTGGGAACTACCACAAGATATATTGTTTTATTCCTGTTTCAGGCAGGTCAGCTGGTACACAAAAGTAGTGCATAATAGTAGTGTACTTGTTTTAGAGCTAGCTTTAGTTCTGTTTTCTGTCGCTAAGCACTTTCATAGGTGTAAGATCTCAGAGATAGAAATGTCATTCTCCTGGTCCTCAACAATTTTTCCTCCAGAAGTGCCTCAGTCCTTTTCTTTGGGATTTTGAGCATTTCTAAAGAATCTATGCAGTATTTCTAACACAAAATAACACCTTAAGCATTATGTAACAAACAAAACACTACTATACCACAGCATCCCTCTCCTAATCTCTTGCTAATGACAACCAAGGTAAAGATACATTCTGCAAAGACGACAGTGAGTTCCTTTTTGTAATCTACATTATTTTGTGTTCTTTCATTGAAATTTATCTGAAAATACCTAGTTAGGGACCAGATATTTTTCCTTTTCCTAGAAATCTGCGAAGGTTTGGCCTGTTTCTTTCTTGCTTGCTTGAGGTTTCCCACACAAACCTCTATTATATTAAATCAATAAAATATTTAAAAAATACACTAACAACTGGATGAAATGTGAGAAATTCATGTTGTAAGGTATCAGCTCCAAAAATGTCACCAATGATTTATAATGAATAAATTCTTCTAGTTTTGACGTTAACAACCTGACACGTTCAGAAATTACCAGGATGCTTTCTTGTATTGATAAGTAGCTTCTCATTCAGAGAGCACAGACAACTATACTAACAAGCAAGGAAAAAAACATGCTCAGACTGTTCTATTTTGAAAGTATTTATTATTTACACACTTTATGATTTCAGTTTTCACTAGTGAGTAGCTACAAAAAAACTGGTGTTTCTCTACCGTGTCCATCAGTTTCTACGCATCAGTGTAAGAGAAAGATTAAATAATTGCTTAACTTCATTGTTGCTGTGTCACAATTTTATATATTTGGAGAACATGTCTTGTTTTACTCTAGGCTGGAAGGCAGCATCCCTTAACTGCAGTGTGCTGTGCTTTATAGATAATACCAGTAGTCACATGTTTAGCTTATATAACAACACTATGATGCACTTCCTACGTATATTCTTAGATATTCTTTCTTCTGCTCTGACTGCTTTCAAAAGAAAGTTTGAAGCAGCATGAAGACTACAATTTGTCTGGACTGCATCCTTCTGCTCTAGGCTGTCTTCCTAGCACCTTGCATGAACAATATTTGTATTTAAAGGCAGCAAAGAGAAAAGAAACAAGATTTCTACCACCCATTTTTGATGAAGGAAAATGATTTTTGTATCTCCATGAGATGTATAGGGAATTAAGGAAGTATGATTTATTAGCTAATACTTTCCATCTATGAGAGTTGGAAACATTTGAAGGAACAGATGAACGTTATTTTTTTTTTTTCTTGTATCTACAATTGTTTCTAGCCTTAAGCCTTTTGCTTCCATTTTAAAAAGGAACTGCTGACAAAAATGTTAAATCTATTTTGGGGAAAAAAAAAAACTGTTTCAGGAAATTCAGTGATGAGGAACAGAATTAAGCTCTTACTATATATAAAGCACTTTGAATCCCTGTCCTTAAAAAAAAAGAAATCTACCACTGATTTTGAAGGCCAGGTATTTGTTTGACAATTAAAATACAGAGTTTTGAGGTGTGTATATTTTTTGAATAATATCACTATTATGCACCTTGTTCTGCAATGTCAGAATTTTAAATCAGTATTTTAAGACTTTTAAATGCTTATAACATTATTTCATATTCCTATGCTTGCGAAAGAACTGCAAAATTCACCAAATGACTAGTAAATTTGTGCTGAGAAATCTTTCTGCAACTGGTGTTATTTCAAGTATTACTTAGTTACAGAAACTCCCCTTAAAATTTCTGAAAATTCTGAAAAGCTGAGATTTCCTTAGTAGGGAAAGTGATTTTTACTCTGAAAAATTTGAACTGTGTTAGGGTTCTCCCAACTTGGAACAAGATCTGTGAAGGCTTCAGTCTTTGATTTACTGTATATATAGATCAACATTTGTTCATACGTAATGTAACTTACTAGCTTATTATCATCTTCATTTTTAGCCATTGGACTATGAGACAAGAAGGCTTTATACCTTGAAAGTAGAAGCTGAGAATACCCATGTGGATCCACGCTTCTATTACCTTGGGCCTTTCAAAGATACAACTATTGTGAAAATTTCTGTAGAGGATGTAGATGAGCCTCCTGTCTTCAGTAGATCTTCTTACCTTTTTGAGGTTCATGAAGATATTGAGCTGGGGACAATAATAGGAACGGTAATGGCACGAGATCCTGATTCAGCTTCAAGCCCTATAAGGTAATCTCCGATCATCTGTAAAGAAAGAAATTTGGTAAAGAAAATATTAAGAGACATGGTAGAAGGTGCTAATGTTCTTTCTCATATTTACTAGTGTGCCAACCAGAGTTGAAAACGATGCTATCTATTTGTAAGCCTCAGACACTTCAGAGAGCAGGTGTTCACTTACACACAAGTCAGAGAATAAACGTTTCTTAGTTTAATAAACTTCCTATCTCAGAAAACTTAAAATTACACACTGATTTCAAGTAGGCTCTTCAGGACTGCTTGCTTCAGAATATGAAAAATTGCAAAACTAGTGTATGGGTGAGGGATTTCACTTTTTTTGCCATTTAGTCCTGGAAAATATGCAGCGCCAAGCTCTGGTTCCTGCTATACAGGCTACCAATGTGATTGGTACATAGAATAGATTTATCCTGGTGTTTACTCAAATTCCCTAAGAAATTAGTCACTCAATGATTAATCATCAAAATATCTCTTCTGTGGATATTGCTTGATGCTATTTGCTAGATCACATCTAGCTGGATATAGTTAACTGTATCTTGTTTAGTTAGTTAGTTAGTTTGATTACTATTGCTACAATACATAAGTCTTAAGAAACAGATAAGACAAAGCTGTCCAAGTTGGATATGTTTTGCCTGAAATGCCTAACAAAGTACAAAAACTATATTTGGCAAAAAAAAAACCCACATTATTTACTAACTTTGAAGTAAATTGTCACATGCAGCTGAATGAGGCCCAGGTGGAAAAAACTGTATTAGGAATTGAAATTGAATCTAATTTTCTCCCATGGTGATTTAAGTGTATAGAAAAGATAGCAGATGAAAGCGCCAAGCCTCTAAAATTGTAGAATATATAAATAACTTAGCAGTGCATCCTTACCCACTCTAATTTCATGAGATAGCTGACAATTTTAGCAGTTATGTTTCATAATTGTGAGTGGAAAAGGAACAAACTTGGCACTTTTACTCATTTTGTTGCTAACACAACTCAATGAACTGAAGGACTTTATTTCCTTCATCAGTATTACTTACAAAGAACAGCAATTTAAAAAGTGTTTTATATAATTTTTCTGTGTTCTGTTGATGTCTTAAGACATTCCCCTTAAGAAAATAACTTAGAAGAGGCAGGTTGGCAAAATGAAAATAATGATGGGGAAAAATCAAACAATGAAGGGGACTGTTTAGATTTAGTTTACTACAAAAAGAAAATTAAAAACTCTGATAATGTTCTTCATGGTACACAACTTTTTTTTTTTTTTTTTTTAACCTTTCTTTTAATGCTACACAGTTAAAGACAGGAACTTCAAAACAATTCACACTGCATAGCTCAAATTCTTCTCTTGCATTCTCTTGTATTCTCTTCAGTATTTGCTTTGTCTCTCAACTTCAAAGAATAATCAGGTACCTAGAGAAAGTTTTTACAATATTTTACCTCTACCAACACCAATATTAAATGCAAAGTAATATGTATTCACCCCTAACCTGAAGAGCTGACCAAAATATTTTTGAAGCTGTCATATTATTTTTACATTAAGACAATTTGTATATTTAAATGCTAATGTTTAATTAAAAAAATCACAGCTTCAGTTTGTAAAATTAATTCAGGTTTTAACTTTCTTTCTAAATACTTTTTTTCAAATATTAGTTTCTGTTAATGGAAATTCTAAATAAGTTCAAGTTCCCATAAATTTATTGTTTGCAGCTTCCTCTTTCGGTATTTTTTAAAATTTCTATTCAATGAATGGAGGGTTTTTTGAAAATAATAATCCCAGTAGAATTTGCAGGCCAACTGAAGTGGGTAAAACTATGTGACCTAAAATGACAGATATCAAACATGAAACAGCATAGAATTCCACAATCAGACAATATGGCATAGATTTTGGAAACTGTAAAGTGATTATTACCTATTGAAAAAAACAAAAACAAAAACAAACAGATTATTGTCAAAATAAGTTATTTTCTTCTTTAAAGCTCCAAGGATTAAGGAAATCAGTTTTTTATCATATAAACAGAATAGTCATACATATAATTTCTCTGAAAAATATAAGATTTTGTTAAATTCTATAACTTATAGACAACTGGGTGAGGAAAAAAATTACTTGAGCAAGTTTTTCATATAGTTTCAGAAGATTTTTGACAGTTCTTTAATTTTTCTTTGTTTCTTTAAGTTTAAGTTTTCTTTAATTTTGTTCTTGTTTTGTTTTTACTCATTTTGGTGTTGATTTGGATTTTTTTTTTTTTTTTTTTTTTTGCTTAATAGTTTATACATATTTATTTTGTTGAAAGTGGTGAAATGTAGAAATAAAATTCACCAAATTGTTACAGATATTTTCATATTGCACCATTTTTCAATTTCACTCAATCCAGTTAAATATTATATGTAAAAATTGGCACACTTAATGAAATGTTTAGGTCAGTCATAAAAGTTAATAAAAACATAAATGACTATTTTTAACACATTGCACAATAAATTGACCCGATACTGCCAGAATTAGACAAATGATCTTTATTTTATAAAATCTTACATTTTACTCCACATCAAAGGTTTAATCTTAACTTTGAAGGCAGTGTTGAATATTAGAAAAAAATGAAGAACAGTTCACTGATCATAGTTTGACATATCTGTCACTTTGTGATAGAAGAAATTGTTTCCTGAAGATTTATAGCAACTATAACACCATGAAAGATTCTTTAACATTCATAAAAGTTAAATTTCTGTATATGATCTAATTTTTATAGATTTTTTTTTTAATTCCATCTCTGTTAATTTAACATATCCTAAAGCACAGAAATGGAGTTTATAAGAGGACTTTTGAAAAGCTCAGAAATTAGCTGTCAGTCTCAGTCTGAAGGAACTGAACATCAAAGAGAATTTTCCTTTCAAGATTAAAACAGTTCTTCAATTCTTATATTGAAATTTTGACTTCATTTTTTTTGTGATCTTCATGCCTGTGAATGTTCTGATGAATATTACATTGCTATATCATACTTATAACTTATGAAATCTTTCAATTTTTATTTCTCATTCTAGAGAGCTAATCATGAGAATTTTTACAAATTTGCGTGTACAATTTCAGATATAATCACTACATTAACCACCAAAGATCAGGAGAAGAAAAGAAAGGAAGCACTTCATTTACAGAAACCGAATATTTGTATTACAAAAAGCAATCTTTTCAATATAATGCATAGAACCCAACAGCTGTATTGACTTTTGAAACAAATGCTTTCTTCCATTTTTTTATTAATTAACAACATTTATTCTTTCTTTGAATATAGGTTTTCTCTAGATCGTCATACAGATCTAGACAGGATATTTAATATTCATTCTGGAAATGGATCCATCTATACTTCTAAGCCACTGGATCGTGAGATATCACAATGGCACAATCTCAGTGTTATAGCAGCTGAAATCAGTAAGCTAATTTGGTATTTTTTCATTTAATTTCCCTAGCCTTTCCACTTTAATATGTGAGATATTCTGGGGAATTAAGTTGGGTATAGCTAACAGCAGCTATGTCCATCTAGCATTTTTCCACCTCATCTTTTTCTAATAATGATAATTAATATCCAAGCTACTTCTGAAATGTTATTCAATTAAATAAATTGTTTCCTCCCTTTACTTTGAGGAAAATGGCAGGATTTTGATGTTACAGTAGCAGAGTTCAGGACTATAATCTATGTTTTATATATATATATTGTTTTCTTCTTTTTTTCAGGGAAAAAAAATCTTTTACCTACATCTACAATTCTTGGAATCAATACATCTTAAAAGTTAGCTAGGTTGCAATTGATCACTAAACTACAACATTTCTTGGACTATTCAAATTATAGCCTTGTAGATATTTTCACATTGAAAGTACAAAGAAGAAAGATGAGGTCCTCCTAGACAGCTGAGATTAAAACTAACACTCCTGCAAGAAAATTTTCTAAGTGACAAAAGTCAGAACTTTGAAATAGCTAGAGTGGATCTTATGCTTTCAAAGCCAGAGAATTTTTAGGGTTAACTCTACATCACTACAAAAAGCAGAAATTGCTAATCAGCAGTGAAGTATGGTTGGAAGGAACTACAATGCAAAGAATTCAGTGGAACACCACATACACTCATTTGACCACTCTTAGCCTTCCTAGTCCTATTTCTGTAGTCAGGACCCCAGGTGTCTTCTGCAATGGGTTGGTTATACCTAGCACATCCAGTAGCTATACATTTTTCTGGCAATGCATGTTCCTAAGTTTGCTCTATTTCACATCCCTGCCCACTACTTTAAGAGCAATACTCAGAAGTACTTATATATTAAAGAAACTTATAATTATATGCCTCTATCATAACATTAAATTACTTCCTTGTCAGGATAGTTTGAGAGAATTTACATTGTAGACCTACGTAGAGTAGCTAAACTTCTCCAAAGGGATACATTAGTTCTGGAGAAAGTATGGAAGGAGGAAATTAAAAATGTTAACTCTGAAGCATGACTCAGTGAGAGAGCAACTATAAGAACAGAACATATTTGGAAAGTTAGTACAAAAATGCAAAAGGATGTGAAAACTGTGTCCAAAACCTGCCATTTTAAACATTTCAGCATATTAAAGGACCAACATCACACTCTCCAACAAAAATGTTGTAAGTTACATGTGAAGTTAACATCAGTTTTTCCTAAAAGTTTCATGTTTTATTTGTTGCATCTTAAAAGGAAAATAAAACCAAAACAAACAAAAAAATCCCAAGTAATTTTGAATAATTTCTATTGTTATTTATCTATTCCATTAAAGTAGCAAAATCATACAGTTTTTAAGCTGTTGGATATCCAGCACAATTCTAAGTAGTAGCTGCATTTCTAGTCTAAGACATTATTTCAGATTCTTTGTAGGTCAGATCGATCTGCAAGGGAGCACATTCTAAATGATACTAAGGTCAGAACATTTGAGGAGATGGGTTAAAACCAACAACAGTAACCACTTCTAAGGTCTGAAAAATTATATTTGTATTTTTTAAGGCAATTTAAACATAAAAACTCTAATTGGTTCTCATTTTTATTGGTATACTTTGACTTTTTTGAATCTTCTCCCTGCTTACTAAGGCATAGGAGAGGTTTAATAATAGGTCTCTTTTATGTTAAACCAATTGCAAATCATTTTATAATTCAAAACTTTATATCAGAAAGATACACTTGAATCCACAAAATAAATTTGTCATTATAGCAATGGACATATTTTCTATGTGCTATATTTACATTGAACACCAGCAGTGGCAGCCACTAATTTCTTGTAAATGTCTTAATTGCTCACTAGATTCAAATACATACATTTTTTTTAATCAAAGTCATCCTCTTACTTTTTCACCAATTTCAAACCTAATCTTGAATATCTCTTGCTCATTAAATTTGGAAGATAGAATACTTTTAGTAGTAAGTTAAATTCATTCTTCTTTCTCTCTTGTCAGACAACCCGAAAGATACTACCCGTGTTCCTGTTTATGTAAGAATTTTGGATGTTAATGACAATGCCCCACAGTTTGCTGTATTCTATGATACTTTTGTTTGTGAAAATGCAAGAGCTGGACAGGTATGACTTTGATAAAACACTTTCTACTGTCTCATTTGGCTACGGTACTCAATTGTTGATTATTCTTGCCTGTTATTTAGGAGAAAATATGTCCAAAACGTCTTTCAAATGTTGAAAATGAACATAGCAGGTATTGTACTACGTGAGTCTTAAAGTGAAATATCAATTTATTTCAACAACAACAGCGTGTGAATTAGCACATTCCTCAACCTAATGCTGTAGTATTTTTGCCTATTTAGATCAGCTCAAGAAATATGGGTATAATTAACTTTGCCGTTACCTTCTCAGAGAAAGCAAAATGTTATACTTAATTATTGAAAAAAAGTTTTATCGATCTTTTCAATAACTCACAAGTGGCAAACCTTACATATAGTTCCATGCTAGTGGTGATTACACAACATATGCATCTGTCACACTTTCCTTTACTTTTCCAATTGTAATATTTGTCTTTCATTATTCCAGCAAAAGTTTCTGAAAGTAAAGCACAAAATATGAATTTTTTTGAAATGGCAATATATGATTTTGATTTACTTCTTACAGACTACAGAAGGCATATTTGAATTTAAGTAGAAGGACTGCAGTGCTTAATACCTAGTTCCTAACAGGCAGCTGCATATTAGAAACACTAAGAACTGTTTGCCTATTACAGCACAGCATGTCCCAGAGCACAGTCAGGCAGCAATAAATACTTTAAAATGGTCACAGTAGAACCTCAGTGCAAGCATTTCAGATGGGAGATGTGTTAGTATCTCTTAACTGTTTCAGTCCTACAGGTATTACATTCAGTTTGCATCACAAGTTTTGCACTCAGGCTGCCATTCTTTTTTCTAAAGCAACAGTAGTCAGAAAGCACAAAAAAGAACTCACATTTCATGGTTATATTAAATACTTAAAAATATTAAGCAATATTTGCTATTAGTAGAATTTCAAGATGATTAGAGCTGTATAAACGGAAATCTTGGGCAAAACATCTAAAATTTCTGATAGTTATATTGTCTCCTGTGATAGTTGTATTGTTGCCTGTGTATACTAATATAAGATTTTAATTAATTCAAATTTTAGATATAGAATTAAAATTAAAAATGTAGAATACTAATTTTTTTCTTCCAGCACCAGCACCTCTGGCTGAAAAAAAAACCAGCAATGCATCAGTGCACAAATTAACCACAATTCTCTTCACATTCAGAAATGGCCATCAGTTAAAAAAGGAAATAAGAAAGCACTTTAAGTACTTACATCTAATAAATAAGGAACTAAATGTATGTACAAAATTATACATGTTTATTTGAATTATAAGGCTCAGAAGGGTCTCCCTTGCTAGAACAAAGTGGCAATATTAGATATACATTATGATAACCAATTTTATTTATTATATAATTATAATAATTAAATAATCATTTAACACTGTCTGAATTTTTAAATAAGTCTTAAAATAAAATCAATTCACAGGAAGAGAAATGAAAAATTCAATTCAGGATAGCAAGAATAATCTATTTGAATGTAATTATATTCTCGTTTACAGGTAGATCAGTAATGAGTCATTATTTTAGAATTGTCTGTCTTGAGGGATTGAATTAAATTAATCCATACTAAGTATGGCTTGGATCCTCCCACATCAGCTATTTCTCTTTTCTGTTCAATTTTCTCCTCCTCTTTTTTTTTTCCCTTTTTTTTTTTTTCTTTTTCTTTTTCTTTTTTTTTCCTTTTTGACTGTTCACCATGCTTTGTTATTCTGGTCACTTTTATATATATATAAACATATGTATCTGTGGGATTCTAAATTTATGTGAAATGGAATGTTACTGAGTAACAAACATACAGCCAATGGTATAGGCCTTGCAGTAACAGATCTGGATACGCACAGGAGCACAGCAATGCTCTGGTCTTCTTAAAGACCATGCCCGTTTGCTGAAGGACTTCCTTCCTGAGCTAGGCACAGCAAAGATGTAAACTGCATGTTTCCTTGCAGCTTTCAAAGACTTAGTCAGAAATAATTAGGAAAGTTGTGTTTTTATGTTAGGGTTTCCAAGTATGCAGTCTTCCTTTTATAAACCTTCATTTTACTGAATATATACATACCTACTATCTTTTTACTTGCTGCAGAATTATATAAAATCAGTCTATATCATTTTGAATTCTCTTTCAAAGATACTTTAAAATACGTATGATTTATTTTTTTCTTCTTTTTCCCTGAACCTTAAGTCCTCATACGTTATACAAACAGACTCAATTTCTTTCACCACTTCTTTTTTTATATTGCTTCTCATTAACTCATTTGAATCATATATTAAAAAAAATACCTTTGTTTCATCAGGAATATTTTTCCAACAATAACATTGCTTAAAAATGTTGCAATGCTATAAAGCACCTGAGCTCCTCTGGATTGGCTCTGTCTTCCCATCAGGTGCTCAATCACTGGTTCAGGCCATATAGCATTTCTGCTACACATGGCTTTTGATATCTTTATATTTCCAAAAATTTCATTACATTTTATATATTCCAGTGTTTATAGTGATGTCAGAATTTTCTTCTTGAACCATTTTATTCAATAATTCTCAACGCTTTACTCTGACTCAGTACAGTAAAATAAAACTTTTGTAATGGAATTCAATACAGAATTTTCAAACAGGTCTTTTTGTTGTTGTTATTTAATAACATATTTTATGATTATTTGTTTATTTTTGCATAGAGTTTAAAAACAAATGCTTAGCTTATTTATGTAAAAAAAAAAAAATCATTTACATTTTCAGAAGACCTAAAAACCACAAAGCTGAGTAGTTTTGGAACAAACAACCAATGCAGCAACCGCCTTTCTACTTTTTTATCTTTTTTTCTAGTAGCTAGCAACATTCTTTGACTAGCTTTGTTTCCTTATATTTCTGTCTGTTTTCAACTGGAGAAACTGTCTCATCTTTCCAGTTATTACTGCTTCTTGACACTGAGAAGCAACTTAGTGTGAGATTAATGGAGGTATCCCATAGTAAATTAATATGAGAAAATAATGCTTTATACCATATAAACTGCATGAAACCATATAAATTGTAGGATTAATACAGTTGTTAACAATATCAGAAAATATATGCAAAAATGTGATAAAATGTTTCCACCTTCTGTTCATTTGTTTTGTTTAAGCTAACCCAAAGTCACACTCTCTCCCCACTTCCTATCCCACTGGAATTAAACAGATCAAAAAAGCACCAAATGTAATATTTGTGTTTTGATACACTGCTTGGAGCAGTGAATAATTACCAGGCTTGCCCCTCATCATATCTCAAAAACAAATAAATTTCTGTCAATATTATATTCATATTAATACATATCATGTTATGCAAGAACCCCTTTGGATTAATAATGACATGGTGTCAGCACAATTACCAAAGCAGCTCCTCTAGCTGTGAAAGCTGTGAAGAACAATCTTATTACAAATTCAGGGAAAAACAACAACAACAACAAACACATAGCCAGATTTCTATTCTTTGAAATTTCATTGACAGTATTTAAACTTTCTGATACAAATAGCTATTTCTTGGTAGGCTTTCATAGGCTTTCGTTTTCTTTCTGGAAGTCTGTTATGTTAAATCAATTTCTCATGAAAAGGCATAGGGATAGTAGACCTTGGTCATATTTTTTTTTCTTCAGTGTCCCATGTAGTTCAACAGGATTTGTAATTAGATATGAGTGCTTGGATAGATGTTTATTCATTTATTTAACATTATTTCAAAAAAATGATACAAAGTGGTACAGACAAACTGAAGAGAATGAGAATTGAAAGCGTTAATATTTCAGTATCATTCAGTTTCTCTAAGAAATAACAAGAATGTACATTACCAGCAGCATATATGATGTAAGACAGAATATCTATATTTAAAATGTAATATTTAAAATGTAAATATTTATATTTAGAATGTAAGACGTAACAGTAGGTGACCTGTAAGGCTGAGTTTACTGCCTACCACTTCGATTCTACTAAAATGTAGATTTATACTTCGAAGACACTGAGAAAGGAAAAGGCTACTAGGAGACTAATACACATCTTGATTACAAATAAAGAGGTGTACCCAATGAGAAATGTTGTCTTGTTCTTCAAGTGGATTTGCTTATATTTAACAGACTCTAAATAGTTACCCTGTGATCAATAACTGCCCAGAGGTTTCTGAGTCAGGCAAATAAGAGTATACTAAAGGCTGTATGAGTCCTTGAAGCTTCAAGAATGAGTCTGTGTTAAGGAAAATACAAATACTATTCCAGGTGGCTGCCTAGCAACTGTGCAAAAGGGAAAGCTAGTACAACACAGCTCTCATGGTTAATTACACTCATAATTACTTCCATCAGTTCTGTGCCTGTAAACAGTTGGATAATAATCAGATGAAAATCGTTGATTCATTGGATTTACCTGAAGAACACAGTGGTGGAGCGTGCTTATAGTGTTTAGATTTGTGAAAATGATTAAAAATTTGTGTGAACAAAGGCACGTTTTCATAACATGCATACAGTGCCCCAAGATGACTGAAACTGAAACACTGGAGCAGCAATCACAATAAATACAGGCTGAAAATCTGTAAAAGAACACTTACTGGAAGAATCACTGTCACATTGTAGTTGCTTGGACTAGGTTAGAAAACAAGATATGACTCTAACCCAAGCCTTCATTAGACAGGACTTGGAGAATAGAAGGAACTAATGGCTGGTATGAAAAAACTGTAAACAGTGGCTGTTCTACAGAGTGGTTATCAGTGTCACTTCTTTGTTTTGACAAGAACCTGTGAAATAACGGACATTGAAGGAAACAAGTATAAAGGAGCTATTTTGACAACAAAAAACAGTAATGTACTTGAGAAGCATACTTCAACCTACCCTCAAAAAGATGTGACAACTTTTTTTGCTCAAGTCAACAGAAAGCAAGCCAAATAACGTTTTTGGACATGGAATCTTATCTGCCATCCAAGTCTCTGGTGGTGCTGTTATTCTCTTCAAGAGATGTGGAATAGGCAAGCAAAAAAATCATCTAAAAATCTATATCACTGACTGTGGTCCACATCTGTATTTTAAGTGCTTTCTGGCAATATATCAGGAACCTGCTGGACAGGTCTTACTGGTATGTTGTAGCCATGTATTGTCTGAATACACTTCAGAAAATGTGCAGTGCTTTGAAAAGCTGACAGAAAGATGCTGCTTCCTTCAAAGACCACATGCACTGATGTAAAATAACTCCATCTACACTGTTGAAAAGCACATGCTTCTTATGATGACATACAGGTGGAACTCAGGTGCACTACAGGTAGTGCAAGGAGAACTTTCCAAGCTGACATGTGAGATGATGAGCCTTTGCTTTACGAATATGTGTTTTTCTTTGAAAAGGGGCTATTAATGGACTTCCTGTGTAAAAATTCAGTAATATCTTCACTTGCAAGAATTTCTGTAAATATATTAAAATAGAATTAAAAATATATCTCCGGTTCCAATTGAGAACAAAAGCAAAACAAATGATGCTTATCTTTGTGATTTTTTTTTTTTTTTGCAATTAGATGTAGAGATGTTGTAAATAACAATGTATCTATACACATTATCTCATTAAGATTGTCCCTAAAACTTTGCCTTTTAAAGATACACACCAGAGTCTAGTGGGAAAATGCATAATATTTAGTTATTCGAGTCTTTGTTAGTATTTTTGAATTATGCAAAAATTTTCAAGTCTGAAGGATGCTTTTTACAACCTAAAAAAACTATTAAGAACCTAAAAGCAGATTTTTTTTTTTTAAATCCTAATATAAGCAAATTATCTAAATGACAAATAGAATGAGTATTTGAATAGAGAAGTTCCCAGAGAACTTCAATTGCTACAAGAAATTATAGACAGGTAGAAGATATTTTCCTGCTGTCTACTGCTGTTCTACTTAACTGCTGTTCTGTTAGAGTTCTGCTCATTGATTGGCATTGCTCTAGCAGATTAAAAATCTCTGAAAAATTTCAGGCAATAAAAAAATTTGTGTACTCATTCTAAATTATAGGTAAGAGCAATCACAAGAGGATTACCTGATTTTCATCAGTTTAACACCTACAACAGACCACTTTCATGGTCTTTACTTGTGAAGTAAAATTGACTTGTTTTTTCTTGACTTAAAAAATACCTCTAAGTTTGTGAAAATCACTAAAGTTTTTTTGCTAGTTACTTATACAATCATTAAATAATTAAAATCTTCATCCCTTAGAAGAAAATATTATGCTTCTATCTTTTATCTTTTATCTATTCTGCTTTCCCAGCAAGTTAATGTCGATTTGTGTGATAAAATAAATTTAGAGGAGAAAACCTCGGATAAGAAAGCTTGCAAGATGATGCATTAAACAAATCCAGTCCCTGCCTCTTGAAGAAATTTGTTGCTGTATTCAGGATGTACAAGAGAGAAGTTGGGAGTTAATCATGCATTTGTAAAGGCAAGCAGGAGAACAGTGCAATTGTTGATGTTAAAAATGATCAGTTCTGACAAAACCTGCGATATGAAGAGAAATGGCTGCATTTGGAAGAAAAGGAAGTGGAAAAACAGAGTTTAACAAGTATGCCACAGGGAAGAAATAATGTCAAAAATTAGAAGTTATTGCATGCTTCGAAAAACACTGCAATTTAAAATGATGGATGAGATATGAAGAATAACGAAGATCTAGGTTAAAGATTTCTTGTAGTTTAACACAGAAGATAGCTAAGCACCACATAGTTACTCTCTCAGTCTGCTCCCCCCCATTCCCAGTGGATGAGGAAGAAAATTTTAAAAAAGAAAAAGAAAGAAAGAAAGAAAGTGGAATTTGTAGACTGAGATAAAAACTATGTACTAGGACAGACAAAGGAAGAGGAAAAAAAGGATAACAGTTAATTATATATATATATATATATATATATATATATATATACACAAGACAAGTGATGCATAAGCAATTGTTCTCTACCTGCCAAATGATGCCCAGCCAGTCCACAAGAAGCTGAAAAACTCAAACATCCTTGCCTCTGTGTAGCACTGCTCAGCAACATCATGAAATATCAGTGTATTACCAACACTGTTTTTCACCCAAAGCCAAATCAAAGCATCACATCAGACACTATGAAGGAAAAATCAACTCAGTTTGAGCTGAAACCTGGACAAGAGTAAATTATTTTTGGCACATATAACTGCATATATGCACCCTCCAAAAATGTTATCATAAGTATTTTTTTATTGCTGTGGGACAAAACAAACAAAAAGAAAACCAAACACTGAAACACGATCAATGAAGATTTAAAAAAATGTATTTTATTTGGAAAGTGGCATCTTGTCAGCCTTCCATCTAGAAATTTCAGTGGATAAAAAGGCACAAGTTCATTTACCTGACAGATAAGCAAATGTTAATGAATCCCTTGCTGCTACTTCCAAACAAAAGTATTACACAAATCTTTTTGCAGGAATCACAGAAAGCATTCCAACCAAGTACCAAACAGCTATGACATATCTGTGACACTGGATTTAATCTGGTGAATCTGTACAGCATCTTATAATGTGTCGTACGAGTAGAAATATAATCTGGTATTTAGTAGAAAGATATTCTAACATACACTTTTTAATGTTGAAAATCTTTTAAAAAAATTGTCTTTAATAAGAGATAGAAAAATCTTGCTTTAGAAAAAAAATGTTATTTTGAAATATTATTTGAAACTTTAATTTTCCTATTAGAAGCAACGCTTCTGATGAAATAACATTTTCATCCCCAAAGCAAAAAATCTCCTCTGAATTCTTCTCTTAGGTGTTGATTTTAGTTTTGTCACTTTTATAGTTACAAAAATATATAAACATATACTGAAATAAGAAAAAAAGGAGAATTAAGTTGCCATTTTTCTTGTATGCATGTATCACCATAGAAAATATATATGGATGCTCTTGTTACAAAGCTTACATATTCGTTTAAAATTTGTTCAGTTGATATGTTCTACAGTTTAAATATTAAATCAATATGCAAATAGTTTGAATAAGAAGTTTCTTCACTCTGCTTGTCTTAAGATATTCAAACATCAAAACCTAGATGCATTTTGTTTTATTTTGTTGTTGTTGTTTGCATTTATTTTTCTCCTGCAGCTTATCCAGACCATAAGTGCAGTAGACAAAGATGATCCTCTTGGGGGACAAAAATTTTTCTTCAGTTTAGCAGCTGTTAACCCTAATTTCACTGTTCAGGACAATGAAGGTAAAATTCTCTGATCCATGGAAGTTTGATCTTTACTACCTGGCATGCATTTCTGCAATATTTTGAATTTACTTATATATTCCATCAACAAATAGAGAAGCCCATAAAGCTGCTGTTAACAGCAAGATAAATTGAATTTGAATGTTTGTGGTTTGGGACTTCTATATTTTCATCTGTGTATGGAAGGCAAAACTTACTTAGGAAAAAAAAAATAGGATAAAATAAATTATAAAGAAAATCAGTGAATGTTGGTTTGGCGTGAATAACCAAATAAAGGGAGGATAGGACAGAAGAAAGCTTAAAAAATGGCTTCACCTTCCAAGTTCAGATGTTTCACTTTAGCTTTCTCTCACATTTATGTCACATGATTTTCTGTTCTGCTTCTTTCTGATGATTAATGAAAATGATGGCTGATAACACATGGCCACTTTGGCTTTGCTTTGATCCTTGATCAGTCCAGCTTTTATCAGGAGACGTGTACAACACATCCATTTTAGCCTTCATCACCAGTTCAATAGGGAGCGCTTTAGACTACAGAAGAAATAAACGAAGGGAGATATCATAATACCTTCAAATACGTTAAAGTTTTTTGACTTGGCAGTGGGAATAATCCTCTATCAATGATGAAGATTACAGGAAGTAACAGGCTGCAAACACCATGAGGAAGATTTGGTTGAAATAAATTATATAAGTAGGTAAAGAGAATAATTGAAGTTGAACATTTAGGTACCATATAGATTTCTCACTAGCAGAGAAAGGTATTAAAAAATACATCAGACACATTGTTTTTCATGTTGAGTGAAAACAAATAACATAGATACACAAAACAAACCAAAGGATACAGTAAAAGATAACTTTGTGTTTCAGTTCATGGAGGCCATGAAGAAAAAAGTCATTTAATTTTTCAAACAAAAATTACGTCCTAGTGACCATGCAGAGGCATTGACCTTGGTATTTCTCTTCTATGTGAAATTATTTTCTTTATTTTGTATTAATTGTTTAGTTCATCTTGAATTTGGCTCACAAAACATTTACCATTTACCTCAAGAAATTCATTTGTGTGATGACAATGAAATTTTCTTTCTAATGGATTCAATCTGAATTTTCTCCCTTTTGGATTTGCAAGTTAGCAACTCTAGTGTTGGGTCACAGTTTTAGAAGTATAAGGTAGCTTTGACAATAGAAGTGATATTCCTTTGATGTTACATACTACCTTAATTTCTTTTCTGGCTACTCAGTTAATAGATTTGATGCTGAAGCATACTACATATGTATTATTTTTGTGGGCCACAAGTATAATTTAGTAAATTCACTTCTCAAAACTGTCTTTTTTTTTTTCCCAACAAAAATTCTACTCCATGTGCAAAGGTACATAATTCATTGTTCTACAGTATGTTGAAAGTCTTTTGGTGTGGAAAATCTCATCCTGTATTTACTGATAGCATTCCCCTGTGTGTTGTCACAGAAGATCCATAGGAGGAATCTCTCAGAACAGAGTGCTTGTTGAACAGCGTGAAGTGGAAGGTTATTTTTTCTCAGTTGGCCACTTCATTTCAGGGCTTTAGCCATGGAATGGAACTGTGTCGTGCACTGCATGCATTAATCCATAAAACATTTTAAGCTTTCAGAAATCCTCTTTTCAAATCGCACTCAGAGGTGTTGCAAAGGCACAGAGGAACAGGCCAGCTGTATGTAAAAAATTATAAATAGCTTTCTGATTAAATGGGAATGTCACTAGAAAAGTCAGATATGACTATGAAATGAGGACTAGCCCATTTCAAAATACTATCAGTGACATAAAATATTATACTTTTCACGTACTATATGCAATACATTCTTTATTTTCCTTTTATTTTATTTTATTTTTATTTTTTATTTTCCTATTTTATTTATGCAAAATAACATTATATTTTAATCTATCTAGATAACACTGCCAGAATTTTAACAAGAAGAAATGGCTTTAGTCGACATGAAATAAGTACATACCTCTTACCAGTGGTGATATCAGACAATGACTATCCAATCCAGAGCAGCACTGGCACACTTACCATCCGAGTTTGTGCCTGTGACAGCCGAGGGAACATGCAGTCCTGCAACGCAGAGGCCCTTCTCCTCCCTGCTGGCCTCAGTACAGGGGCACTGATTGCCATTCTCCTCTGCATCATCATCCTGCTGGGTAAGAAAAATGTATCTTTCCTCCTAGAGCAAATGCTTCAGGTCTAACACACTTCAAACAATCATGCATGTTGGCAGAATAAATGATCATGGGGTTTGCTTCTTTTGCAAGAGAAACTCAATGCAAAATTAAAAGAAATAAAGGCAAAAACTGCCTGACAATTGAATATAGTAAAAATGAAATCAAGTTTCAGACTTCTAAATGCATTTTTATTATTGTCTTGTCTTTAAGAAAGATGATCAGGCAGAAGGAATAATGTAATAAAAAATCACTTTCATGTCTTTCGTTTTAACTTTTTTTGAGATAGAGAATCTCTTGTTTAAATAAATGCTTAAAGTCACCATGCAGTATGTTTTTCACACAGAATTAGGCAGTAAATAATATTTTTACCATATTAAATCAGTTTATCCAAAGGTTTCTATGCTGTAATAAAAAATTTGTAAATTTTTTAAAGTTTCCATTTTGTGTTTCTCAGAATATACTTAATAATCTGTAGTTCAGATGGAAAACAGTTTGAACATGCTCTATACTAAAAAATGGGAAAAGATCTTCAGAGTAAACCTGGCTATTTTAAAACTCATCTAAATTACCAGAGGAGCACATAGACAAAGCTCATGGTTCTCTGCAAAAAAAGCACATTTTGATACAGTCTCTACTGTGATATAGACAGTGATCAGGTAGAAATGGACTGGCAAAATGTAGATGAAATAAGGCTGTTGTATCTGATGGAATCACTACTACAAATTGTTCTGTCCTTACCCATTCTTTCCTCTCCCTTAAAGTTATAGTGGTGCTGTTTGCTGCTCTGAAGAGGCAACGAAAGAAAGAGCCTTTGATCCTGTCTAAAGAGGACATCAGAGACAACATTGTGAGTTATAATGATGAAGGCGGTGGAGAGGAAGATACCCAAGCCTTTGATATTGGCACACTGAGGAATCCTGCAGCTATAGAAGATAAGAAGCTTCGACGAGACATTATCCCTGAAACGTTATTTGTACCACGGAGGACTCCTTCAGCACCAGATAACACAGATGTGCGAGATTTCATTAACCAAAGGTTAAAAGAGCATGATACTGATCCTTCTGCACCACCGTATGACTCGCTTGCAACCTACGCCTATGAAGGAAATGATTCAATAGCTGAATCTTTGAGCTCCTTAGAGTCGGGTACTACTGAAGGAGACCAAAACTATGATTACCTCCGAGAATGGGGCCCTCGGTTTAATAAGCTTGCTGAAATGTATGGTGGAGGAGAAAGTGACAAAGACACTTCTTAACCTACAGTAGGCTACATTCTTTGTTCCTTTGAGCGGAAGTAATTTTACAGACACCTTCTGCACTCAACAGTATTTAACATTCAGGAAAATTTTCCTGCCACTCAGCACAATGATTTCCTTTAGAATTTGTTTTCAATTTGTCCATTTATGTAATTCATTCTTTCTAGTAGGATGCCACTTGGAACGCGTACAGTATTTTATTTAATCACCTTCCAAGAGCCAAAGCTATGGAAATTCAGTGTTGTCCATTTTAGTAATTAAAATTAAAAATACCTTACCTTCAGAAATTTGAACAGGGTGATAATCCCTTAAGCAACCTCATGTACAAGCCGCTTCTGTTAGGTACATGTCCTACCCTTGCAAGTGCAGCTTTTAAGAAGGCAAAGAAGAAAAAATCCAGTATGTTCTGTTCTGTACATTAAAACTGAAACAAAATGTACACGTGGTGTTAATAAGTGTAATATGCAGCTGGTTTAAAAAAAAAGTTTGTGCAACTTCATTTCATCAAATTCTATCTGCCGATGTTTTATATTTATATTTTTGTATTTATTTTTAAGAAATAAACCAGTTTTTACAACTATTTTGATGCTTTCATGCCTTTTCTTGCCATCAGTTCCTGTCTTAAAGGAAGCATGATATTTCTCCACTGGCAGCACAGCCAAGTGTCACTGGTTCTATGCTGCTGTCTGCTGCATGCATGCAGTGCAGCCAGAAGTGCATAAACTCACGGGGAGAGGATCAAGTCATAGATCTATTTGCTTGCTCAAAAGTGTTACTTTCTACAGTTGTCATGTTTAAGAAAAGTTTTATTTTTGAACTAAGTTAATGATATCTTATTAGAAAGATGGAGTGCAATTTTGTCTTGAATTACATAATTCTAAAAACATGTCGATAAAATTAACCTGAGGAAAGAATTCATTTTGAAAACTTGGATTATTTATTCTAATTCTCCATTCTGGATCATGATTGCATCATTAGATGTGATCTGTAATTGCAGTGAAGAAAGTGTAGAAAGATGCAATGATGCAGTATATATATAGCAATGATTTTTAAGCACCAACATTTTCCTATGGCAAATCACTTGACAAAACACTGCATTCTATTGCAACTATCTGAGGGTAAAGTAATCTCCTTTAAAGCTGCCAGGCTGAAGAGTGACAAAATGTCAGAAAACTAGCACAAACTCCCACCCAAACTTCTCAGTTTTCTGATGGCTAGGAAAAGACTAGCAAAAAGAAAACCAAGCTATTAGCCAGCCATAACAGAAATCACACACTAGTTATCATATAAAGTAGGCATTCCAAGATATTTTTTCTTCCCACAGTCTTTAGATTACACAAACCTATTCAGTGAACAAGCATTCTGGGAACTATAGACATTTCTGAGATTGGATAATTTCAGAGGAAGAGCAGGATGTTGTAGAGTCTATATTTACTTATTTATTGTGAAAGAAGTACATCTGAAGGACAATCTCTCCTTTTCTATCTCCCTTAACTTCTTGCTGGCATAAAATCAACAAATATTGAAAATACATTAGTTCTTTGTAAAGTGCATTGCTGCATTCTTATTATACCAGATATTTCTTCTCCTAAATTGAGAGATTAAACGCAGTGAAGTTGAAAGCTGAATACAGTGCCATTATGCAAGCTAGTTCTGTGCAATGAAGAATGAATTTTTATTGATTTGATATCAAATTAAAGTATTTGATCCATTAAGAAACTTTGAAAATTATGGATTTCTTTTCATTTCAATGAAAAATATCTTCATTTTGATATTCTTTAAAAGAAAAATAATTCTTAGATATAAAGAAATATCTTAGATATTTAGATGTTATAAAGTTCTTTTGGAAGCGTGACAGAACATGCAAAGAGTTCTTTTTTTTTTTATGACTATTTAGTGAAATTGGTCTTATTTTTCCACCCTTCCTAACCTTCATTTGTCCTTTAGCAGCATGTACTAGTAAAAAATAAACAAAATTCATTGATTCAATATGTTTATATCCAAAAGACTCTTCCAATACTGTTTTCTCTCTGCAACAGCGTTGAGTTCAGATCAATGCCACCTGACATAGTTAACTGAGTACTTACCAGGACAAGATAAAATAGACTGAAATACACCTGTTTGTCATCTTCTGCTAAAAATAGTTTTTGGTTAAATAAATGCAGTCTACGCTGTTACCTGCAACTCAGTAAGAATCTCTGGGGAAAAAATGACATACAACTCTCTGAAATATATCAGCAAATATCAAAGAAAATTCTACTATTTTTGTTTGTGTTACAATAATTATTTGAAACCGTATTTCAGACGGAGCCTGTGAATGACTTACAAATGTTTAAAAATTCAGAAATGTTGAAAATATTATGGCCACTGGTTCCCAAGAAAGCAGTTGGTTCTTAGAGTCTATTCAAACAAATATTAATTAACTTATTGGAATAGAAATATTAGAAAGAAGGGATGTACAAGATCTTATGTTAATAAACTGATATGAGGATAACAACCACAAAAATCATGTTTTGTGGGGCCTTCAGGGAAAGTGTTGATAGTAAGAAATGTCAAAAATTAAATGAATACTGATTAAACCACCCCAAACAAACAACACCTAAATCAACAAAATCCTCTGCACACAATCAGACAACTATATTCAACAGTTGCCACCCCTGGAAGTTCAGATGTTTTTAATTGCTCATTATCAGTAGGTGTAGCATTTCCAACACTGGTATTTACATAGCAAGTAAAAACATTATTCACAGTCCTGGAAAAAATGTTTTGTAATGGATCAAATTATTTATCAATAATATCACTATCTATCGGGAGCCTACTCTTCATTCCTCCCAATCATTCTCCAGAGTGACACCATTGCCCAAGATTTCCAACAATAATTTTTGAATATATACTGCCTATTACACAAGGAAAATATTCGTATGCTACATTATTATCGTCCAAGAATCTTCTAAGTTGTTTTTTTTGAGTCACTACATAAATATCTATTAAGGGCTATATAGCTTCTAGCTGTGCTAGACACAAGTAGTGGAGACTGACAAATCAACCATTGCCCTATGTACTTTTCAGACTAGTTTGCCCTTATTGTAACAGAAATCAAATTACTTGCATGGTCCTCTGTATTTATGCAACATTGGGAAGGAAAGTCAGCTAAGTATTTTCTCTTGCCCTATTACTAACTTCTGTGAAGAAAAATCAATGAACATATTTAGAAAGCTTGTTAGCAACATATGTGCAATAATAGCATATCAACAAAAGAGTTTAGGCTTCCTTGCTTTTCTCCAAATCAGGAAATTACTGATGTGATTACAAAATTTAGTAAGAGCTTTCCACAACTTCATTGTTTTATCAGAATCTGTTCACAGCAAGATGAACTGAAACAATTTCAAGTATTGGGTGAACCTGATGAGGTTTCAACACAGCAAAGTGCAAGGTTTTGCACTTGGGCAAATCCATCCAGGCATCCATACAGACTGGAAGGAGCAGCCCTTGAGACGATCCCTGCAGAGAAGGACCTGAGGGTCTTGATGGATGAAAAGCTTAACATCAGCCAGCAGTATGCTCCTGCAGCTCGGAAAGCAAATGGTATTCTGTGCTCCATCAGAAGAGGGGTGGCCAGCAGGGACAGGGAGGTGATTGTCCCCCTCTACTCTGCTCTTGTGAGGCCCCATCTGGAGTACTGTGTCCAGGTCTGGAGACCCCAGTACAAGAAAGACAGAAAACTATTAGAGAGGGTCCAAAGGAGAGCCACAAAGATGTTCCCTCCAGAGGAGGGGACTGGAACACCTCCCCTATGAAGACAGGCTGAGGGAGCTGGGCTTGTTCAGCCTGGAGAAAAAAAGGCTGTGGGATGACCTCATTGCAGCATTTCAGTACCTAAAGAGAGCCTACAAACAGGAGGGGAATCAACTCTTTGAAAGGGTTGATAACAGCAGGACAACGGGAAATGGTTTTAAGTTGAGGGAGGGAAGATTTAGGTTGGATGTCAGGGGGAAGTCCTTTACAGAGAGAGTAGTGAGATGCTGGAACAGGCTGCGAACGAGGTTGTGGATGCCCCATCCCTAGAGGTGTTCAAGGCCAGGTTGGATAGGGCCCTGTGCAGCCTGGTCTAGTATTAAATGGGGAGCTTGGTGGTCCTGCATGTGGCAGAGGGATTGGAGATTCATGATCCTTGAAGTCCCTTCCAACCCTGGCCATTCTGTATTCCTGTGATTCTGTATTCATAACGTTATCTATCTACTGCGTTCAATGTATTATGTAAAAAGTAAACATATGGAGATAAAAGTAAATAAAAGAAGATATGTGAATATGATTTTTTTCTCCTCAAAAATGCCATGGGTTTCTCTATAATCTCTGCAGTTTTATAGTGAAACACTCATTCTCTCCTCCAGTATGAATGAATTGTCTGAAAAATCACTTTCAACTTAATTGAAGATGTAAAAAATAGCAATGATGTCATAATCTTTATTTTCAATAAAGCAGATAGGATCCTTTTTTCTTCTTCTTCTTATGTTTTCTCTTTTTTACAGTTAATCTTAGTTGCATTCTAAAGGAATATTATAGAATCATTATTATCATTTAATAGGCCAATAAGAAAATCTATCCATCCCATCAAGCAGGAAATCACAGTGACAGTTTTAAAGTAATGCTTTAATTTGAACGCAGATTTCTCTTTAAAAACAAAACAAAACAACAACAACAACAATTAATAATTAATAATATATTAATATATTAATATATTAATAAAATTAATAAAATTAATAATAATAATAAGAATTAAGATTAAGACCAGTAAATAAAAATATTGTCCTATGAATCACAAGGACATATTACAACCATGCCTGGACAATAAATGAGTATATATAATCAATTTAGACTGATGTGAAATGATGCAGTGATTATTATTACAAGGTGAAATCTTCTAAAAGCAAATTATATGAAAACCTTAAGTAAATGTAGAAAATCAAGCATTAAGATTTATACAGAAAGAATAAAAAATATATATTGATATGCTATCATATGGTATTTATTGATTGCCACATTGAAAGTCCTTATCTTGCTCAGGTGACATAGGTTAAGCCTAGAAAAGGTAAAGAGGTTGAGAGATGACCAAAGGCAGATGTTCTGGGGGTTTTTTCTTGTTTGTTTTGTTTAGGTTTTGTGAGGAATTATGGAGCAGGCTAGGATTATTCAGCTGACATCATAGATAAGTCTATGAAAACATGAATGATGAAATAGGAAGAATCTATTGTTGACTGTGCTTTTCAGTAAGAGAAACAGGAGTCATTCCCTCTGCCCTCAAAATCATGGGGTAATTTTACAAAAAAAATGCTTTAACAACAGAATCTAGAAGAAAAGTAGATGGCAATGATAGAAATTTTTTTTCCAACTTTTTAAACTCAGTTTAAGCACACCTTGCCTTTTAACATAAATTGGTTCAAAATATGAATTTATTCTAAGAAAATTTATTTTTTATATTTCAAAGACTTTGCTAACAGTTGTTAGGTTTAATACTTATATATTTAGGTTTTGTATTTAAATTGCCACTTAATTTCTTTCTTTGAATGAAAGTCAATCAGACACATTGAAAAATATTATACTAAATTTATCTGCCATAAACAGCACTTTATTTAGCAACAGAAATGGGTGAAACTTGCTGATGAAAACTGTATTATTGGAAGGAAACTTGTCTATTTTCTCTTCTCCATGTTCGAAAGTGTTGTTTTGCTTGCTACTCTTTATTGATGCATTCAAGGCAGAATAGTAAACAAACAGACAAACAAAAAAAATTATTTTGAATGTCAATATTGTGGATATGGCAACTGTATGCGTGTGTGTCCTTAATAAATATATGTATACATGTACACAAAATATAGGCATGACATGGAAAACATGTTTCATTCATATTAACAAGAACTAATTTTGGAAATGTCACGGTAACCTTTCTAAATGACACTTCCAGCAGAGTAACTTTAGACAGCTTCCATGCATAATTCTGCCAAAAATGCATAAAACTTTCTGTGTCATCATCTCAAAACAGTGACCTGAGAAGTCTTGACATAAATGAGGCTGAGAGTAAAGGAAGAGAAAATAAATAGATTTTTAAAAAACCATGAAGGTTGTCTTCTGGCCTTTAGTTACAGTATCTGGAAAAAAAAAAAAAAAAAAGAAAAAAAAAATTGTATAAAAGAACTCCATTGTTGCTAAGAGTTGAATCTCTCTGGCCTTATTCCATAACAGCTCACCATCAAGTGACAGAGAGAGAGAGTGAGAGAGAGAGAGAAAGAGGGAGAAACCTACTCTCCTACTGCAAATTTCCTCATACACAAATCATTTCCATAGCTCCTATATTGTCACTTACATTACATCATGTTGCTCTATTTTCCTCAATTGTACTTTGGATAGGCTTGCTTTGGGAATGATTCAAGGCTCCTACATAATGACTTTTTTGGCAGAGATTTACCTATTTTTATATGGAAACTGGCAGATTGGATTACACATGTTCTAACAAAAACTACATTCTTACCAGACAAGTAGTATTCTACCTCTACTACAGAGTCTAAAAAGAAAATAAAATAAGTATTGTTAATCTTTACACATATAGTTTGGAATTACTGAGTTTCAGATTTGTGAAAAATCATTCCTGATATGTAAAACCATCAATCCTTAAGATTAACAATTTAGAGTTACGTATTTCAACATTTTCTGTCTGTAAGAGTTCTTTCTTAGCTTCACATTTGTAAACTGGAGATTTAAAATGAAAACTACCAACTACAACAACATAAACAAAAAATCCACAGCCTTAGGCCTTGGGGATTTTTCTGATTAAACTACTTGTGAGACACTCTCCTTCTGTAATGATGAGCACCATAGGAATGACTGAAAGAAACATAATCCCTGATAGTTTGTTGTAAGCAGAACAGAGCAAATTAAATGATGTTTATTGGTCAAGGATATTAATTACTTATGAACTGCATTCTGGCTATTCTTCATATTTAGTAAAGCAGAAATCTTAAAAAAAAAAAAAAAAACACATGACTGTGCATTTAAAAACTAAATGCACATAGAAAGAAGAAATAAGAACAAACAACCTCAGTAATGGCATTTTTTGCAACCTATGTACTGAAGTATTTTTGGAGTGCAATGGCAACTATTGTGTGCTAAAAGTCATCAATTTTTTCTTTTGAAATGCAACTCTTTCCATACTGCATTGTGTAATAAATAATGCCATGGGTACAATTTTTCAAATTTCTCTGCTCTAAGACTCATTCATAGTTTAACCATTCATAAAAATTTGAATTAATTTCAAACTTGATTGAGTCTAGATTGCTTCATTGTTCCCTGTCTAGCAGAAAAGACTCTACTAGTCCTAAAAAACAGAAGGTCCTACCAAACTGCCCAGTGAAACTTCAGAATGCTTCTATGATATGTATCAGGGATATAATAATAGCAATTTAAAGCCTTTAAAAAAAATCAAAAAGAAAACTTGTGGGAGTCAGTGCTAGAACACATTTTGATGCCTCAGTCAAATGCTATTATTTTCAGCCAAGACTTTTTTTTTAAAAAAAGGTTTTTATTAATGCAAACAAAATATTTACAAAGAATTTCTGACCATTAGCTCTAAACATTCCTAAATTACTGACTAGGAAATATTCACTGAAAACACATCTGTTCTGATTTTCTCTCACTGGACAGAGGTTTGCAGCTAAGATAGAATATTGATATAAATGAATACACGAGATATTAAGTTTCTGCACAGAAAGAACATAACTGCTGAAATGATAAAGACTAAGAAATCAAAAATATTTTGTTTTGTTTTTTTATAACCTTCCCATAATACATTCATTTCTGTTGTACCAAGGCAAAGTTAATGATCAGGGGCCTCTTTTGAAGGACAGTGAAGCACAGGTATGGTTATCATGCTGTGGTGGATTGACCTTGACCATCTGCTAGACACCCACCCAGCTGTTCACTCATCCACTACTACAAGACAGGAGGCTAAATGAGTAGTTTTAGAAGCTGAGAGGGTTGAGATAAAACAAGATTGCTTATCAATTACCACGATGGACAAAATAAACTTACATTGCGTAAAATAAATTAAATTTCCTGATAATTAAAATATGTTAGGTAAAGGGAAATAAAAGACAAAAAGTAAAACATCTATCTCTCACCAAATGTTTTTCCCCAGGCCAAGCTTCACTCCTCCATTCCCAACTCCCTTCCGGCAGCACACAGGCTGGAGAATGGAGCTGATGTCTGACCCCAGCAGTTCCTTCCTGACAGTCCTTTCTCCTCACAATGTGCCCTCTCTTCTAACAGAGGCCACCCCTGCAATCTCTCTTACCAGCACCTGGGCATCTTCATCCAGTGCTCCTCTCTCACATCAGATGTTTACACACAGTTTCATTTTCTTTTTAGTTTTAGTTCAATTCTGGATAGTTTATTGGCTTTTCCAAGTGCACTTGACCTGTCCTACCATAAAGACTCACTTTCCTGAATTTTCTCCCATCTGGGCACAGAACTTTAAGCCCTTGCCCGTGTCATTTAGTATTTCCTTTGTTTTAAGATAATGGAGTACTGATGGAGAAAGAGAGAGAGGAAAGGCTATCACAAAAGGCAGTTTGAATAGAAGATTCATATCCAGTGTTACGTAGCAAGATGTTGAATAGGAGATTGTGTTTTTTATTTTTTAGTGTCAATTAAGTTATTCCCATTGAGCTAAGTAGGGCAAAAATACTGGATCTCAAGACTTAACACACTTCAATTTCTTCTGGAAAATATCTCCAGATTTCCCTTTGACATTTCAGATCCACGAACACAAGAGGTTTCTCAGTAAGTATCTAGAACCGCTGAATATTGTGTCCACTTAGATATGATTAGCCATTCATTAATCACAGGTTTAAGCTCAGAACAGTCTCTTTATCCAATGTTTTGTACAGATGGAAAATACAGGTGGAACACAAGTGGAGAGAAGAGAAATCCAAATGCTAGGGGTATTAGAATCTTTGTAGTTTGTACTTAGTGACCAGTACAATTAAAGGACAAATAAATCAACTCCTAAGGGAGAACAAGATCCAGAGAGAAGCTGGATGTCCTCTTTACAAAGATGAATCCTGTTTGTAAACCTGTATATTTTGAAATCTCTTATTGCCCAACTGAGTTGCAAAGCAGGAGAAAAGAGAGATAAAACTTAATTCTAGGGATATGCACCTCAAAATTCACTATAGTCTCTTTCAGAGGCCTATGACTCAGTCTCAAATGGGATTTGATAGTTGTTACATGACAGAATAGAAATACACCCTGGGATTAGTTAGTAAAACTATGAATGTTTGCTCGTTGTGACTTGATTCACAGGCATGTTTTGACTCATATAAAGCTTCCCTTTATTCATCTTGACTATCAGAATAATACCAAATTTCTAAAGCGAAACTACTTGGATAAAAATGATTTAGCCTTCTACATTTGGTTCAGGACATAACATTATTCTTGCAGATATAAAACAAGCTTTCAAACTGAAAGAGTGTATTTTAGTTAAGAGACCAAACAACCCTCAGAGTATCTGCTTTGAAGGTTGGAGTCTGTATAGCTCCAACACTATAAAGATGATTGATTGTTCTTCATTACTAAAAGATGCTAGCGCTTTCATCATCAAGAAAAGCATGTGTTACAAAACACAAGTATGCCTTAATACAATTAACTAGAATGGCAGTAGGCTTTGTTGAAAACACCAAGAACAGATTTGAGTGTACCTATAAAAAGCTCTAATTGGAAAAGAAGAGAAAATCTTTCTCAAAGTTTGTTAAGGAGAAAAAATAATAATCTACGAAGCTAACAAGAATATTCACAGTTTGGATAGCAGATCTACAGCTTTATAGTTATTTATCACTTTTCTCCTTTTCAATGAAGACTAAACATTTCTGTGATTACATCCATTAATTTAATTATATAACTAAAAGCAATATTAATCGACATTTGTACGCACATACTGCCTGTGTAAACACACTGAAAATAACTCCTTCCAGTCAGTGTCATCTATTTATAAAATTCTAAGCCATTTAATGCACAAATAATCTTACATAATCTATTAAAGGGAAACCAATTCATTTTTAAAAGGAAAATGCCAGACAGGAGAGGGGAGCACTCCAGTTTTTGCCTAGCAACTAAACAGTATAAAATGGATGAACATCAATTCATTCCACAATAGGATAAATTCAATCTTATTTATAAAATAACAGGAGCTGAACAATAAGTTCCACTGATTCTTGAGCTGTGTAAGTATAACACAAATTATTAAAATAATATAACAGTAGAATATTACTGCATTACTTTTGAAAATGGCAGACATTTTTTCTATCATCAGTTAGGTTTTTTCTCCCGTTAGCAGTAGATACACCTCAAGCAGTTGAGAGGTTCAGTTCAGTTTTGACAAACACAGAAGTCAGATGATGACATCCACAAACTACTTCAAAGTTTTTAGGCCCTAGAACCTCTTGGTAACTTGATATTCTGTTGTTGATATTAAATAAAGTAGAGTCCTAAGTCTGGCAATGGAATTTGATTTACTGTAAGGAAATGTTCATGTAATTTCAACAGCATCCAATCTCAATTAATCAAAATCAACTACTTCATGGTATCTGAGTTTCCCATCACTTTCACAGTTAGAGTGGATTTTGTCATGCACCATTCAGTACAGAAAGAGAACAGGCAAAGATAAAACATATAAATAAATAAGAACTTCCTATTATAATATACTGCATTTGAGAAACCGGTATGTACAAGGTAAAAATCAACTTGTTTATTCATTCTAAAAATCCACCAGTCCCTCATATATTCCTCAGTGAAGATCTCTTACAGAGCTAAAAAATGTAAAACACAAGACTACATATTTCTTAATTTTCTTAAGTATAGCTGGTCATAAACTAATCTGTGTTCTGGGCATGAAGATAATTAAGTTCAAAAAGACTTTGCAGTAGATTTTACTACTATATCCTGGTGTCATTCCAAAGGGAAGTTTCATTAACTTGTTTTCTGTGTCAGATGGATAGGGAAAAGAGCAGGAAAGAAATAAGAAAACCAAAAAAGACAGTGGAACTTCAACATCTGTCCTGATTCATAAAAGCAACCAGAAGCAATGCAGCTTGTTTTCACTTTAAATTAGTCTCCAAAAAATTATGTAAAATTGACAACTACATGTATTTTTGTCTGGAATTTCTATGACTGAAGATCTCCCATATCTCTGACTGACACTGCTATTTTTCAGTGAAAATTACAATTACTATTTCTTAATTTCTTTGAAAATCAGTCCTATACACGCTCATAACACATTGCATTTAATGATTTCAATATACTTGGTTACAGGTTGGTGTTATCTTATCCAGAAGATGGCAAAAATTATACAAACATGGTCCATTTTATGATCTTCTTTGTTAAGTGTTTTTCCTAAAAGATACACATTTTGAAAACACCAGGCCACTAAGGGGAGATTCAAGCATATCTGTCTGCAGAATACTCTATACACTAAAAAAGTTCTGACTTTCAGCCCTGTATTTCTAATGCTTATGGAAGACATAATCTCTTCTGCTGAATATGCAAAGATCAGCATATATCAGTCATATTTTCTTGAGTATATTCAAATAAAAAAATGAGATGCTAAATTTAAAAGCTACCAATTATGACCTAATGCTTTATTGTTAATTCTTGAAGAAAAAAGTTATCTTGACATACAGCAAACTGCAGTTTATTTTTACAATATGTAAAACAGGAAGTAGGTTAAATATTATGACATTGCCAAGATCTTCTCAAACTAAACTCTTGTCTCCTATCTTAACTGCACACAATGAGCAAAAGAAATTTCAAAAAGTATGCAGGAATCCAATAAAGGACTTGAGAAAAACAAGTATAGGTCATGACAGTTCCAGTGCACTGGAATATCAATTTTCTCTTATTGAAGTACAGCTAGTTCAAATTTCAACGTATCATTAGAAGTATTAATTTTACAAAGATGAAGTTGCTCACTAAACGTTTGGTATAGATTTTTGACTGCACAAGCTATGCTATTATATGACTAAGAGGTATATGAAATAGCACAGGGACTTTGAACTAGAACACCACATTTATTTTCTAGACAAAATCATTTTAAAAACATTAACCATCTAGAACTGTGGGTGGGTGAACTTGCTGTCCTTGTCTCAGTTCATGAACGCTTTTTTCATTGTGTTTTCTTCCACTCCGGAAGTGGTGGAGTTCAGCTGTTCATCAGGGTGAAACCACAATGCTAACCACAGCTTTTTATTTAAGTATTGGTTTCAGGTGTGGAAGAGAGCAAGTTACATCATGACAGAAAATGTTTATTAGTTTAGCTTATTCAGAGATACTTGCACTATTTTATCTTAGTGAGTTCTTGCCTTGGAATAACAGATCAGGACATAAAAAACACTTCTAGATTTTTTGTTTATATTTGATGGAGCAACTCATTAAACCAAGCAGGGAAGTAAGATCACAGAGTAGTGTAATGATATATTTGGAAATCAAGATACTTTTTACTTCAAATCCTCATCTTTTGATTTGTATCTTTGTTCTCCTCCCTCCCAAACAATATTATCATTACTATTTTATTTTATTTTATTTTTTAAAATCGGACTATGATCTTTTCAGCAGTCATATTAAGCAACAGTACTACCAAACTGCTTTCAATTTAATATTTTGGGCTCAATCACGTAATGAGAGCATTAATTCCTTCTACATGAATTATTAGATTGTTGGAATCATAGTTTTTTTCAACTGTATTATTATAAGTCTTTTACGTAAAGGATACACAAGTACTAGATGTTCCACAGTAGCACTATAAATGTAATTTGTAAAGTACTAAGAATTAGAAACAGAAAAAAAATTAACATCTCTCTCTTGCAACAGTGTAGCACAAGACCCCATAACAGTTTGAAGGCCATGCAGCAAATCGCCAGGCTGTGCTGTCCTACCACACCCACTGTATAGAAAGACAAGATGAACTGTGACATTTTCCTACCAAAGACGCCATCATAGCAGCTGTGAAACAATGGGTCACCTCTTCTGGTGCAGATTTTTATGAGCACAGCATGCAGGCTCTTATTCATTGCTGGGAAAAAATGCATAGATAATAGAGCTGACTATGCTGCAAAACAATATTTTGTAGCAGAGATATTGCTCTATCAAACAGTGTTATTGTGCTCTTTATTATATTGTTGTTTCCATGAAACTAGACAGGAAACATACTTTTGTAGCGATCTATAGACTACACAGTATACAGACTGCACAATGACATCTTGGGATTCTCTTCAGCATCTCTTCTGGATGAACTCTCGGAATTTTTTAGCTCATTTTCAGCAGGCAATGGCATCCTATTCAGGACTTAGACGTTCCTGGTCAGTTAAACCTTCTAATGCCTAAACCCATGGCTATTCTAGCATCTTTCCTCAGAAAATCACATGTATGATTAAAAGATGTAGGTTTTTTTTCAAATACTATGAAATGAAAATACAGTGGTGTTGAAAGCTTTCCCAAAACACATTTCCTTCAAAGGTGATTCATTCTTCATTAAGGCATTCATAGTCTAGAAAAATGGACATATAATTTTCTAAGGAAGCTGTATCAATGGTTGCAGAAGGCATATTTTTCAAGCTGGAAAAAAAAAAAAAAAAAAAAAAAAGTAATCTTGTACAGAGTATTATCCAGGAAAAACTGCTTTCTAAAACATGGTAATTGAACACCTAATTTAGCTGACTCAACTTCTGGCATCATAACATCTGTAGCAGTGAAGCAGATCTCATTTTCTCCATGCAAATTTTGAAGGAAGTGTGATTTAGTTATTTTGCATTTTAACAGAACAAAATAAAATATTGACATGCTCTCATGCTCCTTACAGGTAAACATTAGAGATTTTTTCTTTAGATATCTTCTTCTGTTGTTTTTTTTTGTTTGTTTTGTTTTGTTTTGTTTTGTTTTGTTTTTTGTTGTTGTTGTTGTTTTTGTTGTTGTTGTTTAAAAAAAAGCAGGCAGGATTTTCCCTTGAAAAGCACAAATCCTTATTTCTGGTAAACCTTTTGAAAAGGTGTTTCACAGCTTATTTCTGTGGATGTTACGCCCTATCAACTTCTTACTTTTCATGCTAGTTTGTTATCTCAGGCATTTTTTCAGAGTTTTCTCTGCTTCTCCTTTTTACTGGCAGTGTGGGAGAGTTTGCATTATAAAGTGAATGGCATCATTTTGTGAGGGAGACCTTATCTATTAAAGTCAAGTCAAGAAAGACCTGAATTCTGACTTTCTTGAACACCCGCTGCTATGCAACCTGTTCTGCAAAGCTTGACTATCTGTACTGTTTTGCTTCTATTCTGATCATTTACTAGATTTGGCTAAGAACTGAACAGATGTGATTAAATGCAGGAGGCATCTACTAACATTCAGTGCTGGCCTAGAGGAAAAATGGCACATGTAGCTTAATACAAACTGTTACTTCTGAACTTATTTTTGCCAAACCGCAATACTCCTGTGGAAGGCTTCAATTTACTTGTGATTAAACATAATGCCACCCAAACAGATGGACAAGGAATATAGGTGACCAGAGGTCATGCATGCACATCTGTCACTGAGTGGGTTTTGAGGTTTTTTGTTTCCTGTTTTTAGGGGCCTTTGGAGAAACATTTCCAGTCATGAATTTGAAAATTGGCTCATTGCTATTTATGCATAACATGTATATTCTAAGACAGTAAATTACAGAAAGTTTTTTTTTTTTTTAATTACAAATAAAACAAGTTTGAAAAAAATTCCACTTCAGTTAAATAAAACTTAAGTCTAGTTTAAGACTGAAAAAGCCTCATCTTTCTTGACTCTTCTTTTTTTTGCTAGGTAAAGCATTAGTTATCAGTCTTGATGCAGACACCATGTGTGAATATGAAACTTATTTACTTCAGCAATTAAAAAGAATTTAGGAAAAACTCCATTCTAGTAACTTATTCCTTACACTACTATATGTTATCACTTTCCTACAGAGCATGAGAAGGATCAAACATTAAAATATGTATTTTCTCAAACTTATAAAGAAGAGGTAAATTTTAACAACTATTATAATAACATAATAAATTGTGACCAAAATACAGAAAAGAAATAAACCATTTCAATAGCGCTAACAATATGCAGGTACTTGCATGGAAAGACATTGACTTCACGTGAATAATAGAAGCATGTTTCATTGAAACAAAGCAAAAACCTGCTGAAGAGGTGTTGCGTATTAAATAGATTTGATTAAATTGTGTTTTGAGGTTGTACTCTGGTTGGAATTGCTGCTGGTCTTTACATTTTCATTTCATTCATTTTCTTATAAGCTTTCTATGTCTATCTCTGTGTTGTGGAGTGCCTATCTGAAGACAAAAATCTTATGTGGTGTTCAGAAGTTTACATAAATACATCCTTTCTGCATTTCAGAATGATGGGACTAAAACTCAACACTCCAAAGTATATATGGCCATATCAGTGCAGCGCTGAGGTCAAGCTAATCCACCTTGCCTTTTGGATTAACTACAGCCATCAGGATCATTTACACTGCTACTATCTCCCTCTGCTTGACTCCAGGGCATTGACTCCCTTCCTTCCTTCCTTCCTTCCTTCCTTCCTTCCTTCCTTCCTTCCTTCCTTCCTTCCTTCCTTCCTTCCTTCCTTCCTTCCTTCCTTCCTTCCTTCCTTCCTTCCTTCCTTCCTTCCTTCCTTCCTTCCTTCCTTCCTTCCTTCCTTCCTTCCTTCCTTCCTTCCTTCCTTCCTTCCTTCCTTCCTTCCTTCCTTCCTTCCTTCAGCTTTCAGTTGTATTTGCTAAAAAAAAAGATAAAAAAATCAGTGGATCAGTTATTGCAATGGGAGCAACAGAAGCACGTTTTCTTCTGCTGGAGGAAATCTTTGGCAGCAGCAAGTTTGCCTCTGAGACCAGCTGTTAAGATTGCTCAGATGAACTTGAGATACAACCTTGTTATTTAGCATAAGGCATAATGCCTAGTATGTGTTTGAGATGTGCACAATACACATTTGAAATACTTGTAATAGTTAGAATGCAACTTCCTTGGAGGAGAAGCTGGCTCCTCAAGAAGAATTTTAAAATGAATTACGAATTTGTAATATGTTTTTCATCACTTTCTGTACAATGTTTTGGTTTTATTTTATTTTATTTTATTTTATTTTATTTTATTTTATTTTATTTTATTTTATTAATTTATTTGCCACATGTACATAAAGGACAAAAGTTTGCAAAAGAAGTTTAAGAATGGAGAAAACAGACAGACTGTAATGGCAGAATAGAAGAAGGCAGTCATGGCAAAATGTTTTGAATGAGAGACCAAATTCCACCAAGAAGAGGTTAGAAAAGTTTTTGGAGCATTAGTGCATCTGCATAAAGTCTTATAAAGGTAGTTATAACCCGCTATAAGTCTGATAGGGACAACTCTCATTCTGACATGTAGAAAATTAGAACATAAGCTCCATATACAAATTTTTAAATTATTTCGTAATAGTCAGTTATACTTAATTTTTAAACTATATTTTTAAATGAAGTTTAAACTTAATTTTTAAATTATATATGTATAATACATATTTATCTTCTGTGCCTGTGTATAACCATGTGTAAAATAAATCCTATATTCTCCCATAGAAAATATTTATGTCTCCTGTGTTGTTGGCACAATTTCTCTAGAGGCTATTTTTTTCTGGGCTAATACCCAGAATAATTCTTCTCCACTGACTGCAGGTCTTTACCAAATCAGAGTAGTCCTTTCTTTGTCTCAAAGATCCAAGAACAGCCATGAGATGATAACATGACCAAGAACATTCAGATTTTACAGAATTCCAGAAGTTTAAAATTAGCAGCATCTAAATATTTACAAGATGCATTGATCTCAGTATGAACAATGTATCTAATTAGAACAGCCAAAAGAGCATTGAATTTTCATCTGATTGATACATATTAGTTCAGGGAGAATTAATTTTAATTTCCTTTTTAAATACATGCAATCTTTTTAGTAATTGAGACTCCAGTTTAGTTTTCAAATCTTTAATTGCTTGAAGCTGAATATGCCAAGGTGTATCAAACTGTTCTTTGAAATGATATCTGAAGACCTAGGATGTAATTTGCTGCTTCTTCCATTAGCATATATCAGGATTAATTCCAACAAAGCACATGAAAAACAGCAGTATAAAACTATTGGAAGAGAAGCCATTTCCTTTGAATGCTTTCTACATTTTTTGTCATTTGTGAACTCGTTTCTGAACTTTCATCATCCAGATTTTCCTAGCACCATAAAAACAATTTCTAGAATATTAGAGAGAGAAAGAAAAAAAGAAAAAAAGAAAAAAAGAAAAAAAAAAAAAAAAGAAAAAGGAAAAGTTCTATTTTACAGTCAGTGACTGTCTGATCTCCACTGAATGATAATTCATTGCAATTCTTCACAATAGAAACTCTTCACAAAGATGATGATGAGGCACTGGAAGAAGTTACCCTAAGAAGTTATGGATGTTTCATCCCTGGAAATTGGGGCCAGCTTGGATGGGGCTTTGAGCAACCTGATCTTCTGAAAGATGTCCCTTCTCACGGCAGAGCAGATGGACTAGATGGTCTTTAAAGATTCTTCCTGCACAAACCATTCTATGATTCTATCATTCCATGAATACGTGAAAATCATAGTAGTATGTCTGAATTTTTTATTCTATTTAGGACAAGTAAGTTAAAATCAAGCTCCAGATTAACCCATCTTCAGTTTTCTTAATTAAAGAAATTACAATTACAGAAAATTTATTCAAATACAAATGTCTGTGACTACACATATACACAAAAATTGCATTTTAAAAGTGAAACGTGGATACAAAGCTAACAACAGGTTAGATCACATAGATTCTATCCCATAAAGATCACATCACAAAATAGTTTGACAGTACCTGTACTAAATAAAACTGACCCACTAGTAATTTGAAACGGCCTTGATTTTCAATCTGGCAAAAACCTAGGAAATACCACATACTCGGTGTTGTAATTATGAATGATGATTAACTGAAGCAATGAGACAAGCAAGCCAAATAGCAAAACACCATGAAAATTAGAGTTTTCATGTGTATTATTTCAAGCAGCTGTCAGTTTTGGCACTGTTGAGTTCCATATGCTTTGGGTGATTTAACATATATGGAGGAAAAGGCTGTTATAACAAAATATAAAAAAGTGCTAAATGGATTACACAGCTAGTGAAAAACTTCTGCTGTCAGCCACCGGTTCTCACTGAGCAAATGCAGCTCTTTTCAAATATCTCAAATATCTGATTTGCATTTGCTTTAAAGTTAAGGTCTCTTCTCTTCCTGCCTCCATTACATGTTCCCTACACTGGTGACGAGAGAAGGGGCAACCTCCAAGGATTGATTAGTCTGCCACATGCTCACAGGGTGACTCCAGATGACATTATACACACTATAGGAATACAGACATCTTAAAGCAGTTCTGCACCAGTTCTGTCACAGTAAGATAAATGTAACATTATTGCCCCTAGGGCTTGTATGTATTTTATAGTACCTGAATGATTAATATTAGCTGATTATCTAGCATAAAGCACTCTAAGTAAAATGTGAGAAAGTAGGCTAAGCTTGTATCTTACTTAGGATCATTCCAGCATCTCTTTAAAATTAGATACATTCATTATCTTCCAGGACAATTTCTGTAACTATTCATTCATGGAATGGATACTATTCTTCCTCTGCCAAAGCTATATTTCAAACAGTTAGTACATGTCAGGACATTAGTATATGTGAGTGGGAAGATTACAATCTCTTTGGCATTATTACCAAACTAATATTTTAGATCAAACATTCCCTGACTTTATCTCCCATGTAGCTAACAATGATCTGTAAACTTCCAACATTTTTTTATTTTTTTTTTTTGGCTTTTCAGCCTGTAGAAGTATAGAATGTGAAGTAAGAATATAATATTACCTTTTCTTCCTCTGTATGGGACAGACTTCTAAGTTTCCCGTCACCTCCATATTTCTTCCAAAATGTTACAGGGAAAAGAATGTTTGGATTCATTGTCCATGTGCAAAATCACCTAAAATTGTATGTCCAATAGCTCTTGGATGCATAGCATCTATAAAAGTTATTTTAGGTGTGCAATATCTGAATAGTCGAAATCTCCCCAGCAATCATTTTCTACTGAAAAGGGTATCCAAGGGAAATGTTATCACTTTAACAAAGCTATGAGTACTCATTGTCATATAAGTCAGCCTTGGAGATCGATGCAAAGTAGGAAACTATGGCACATAACAATTGCCAAAAACCAACAAAATTTATATCCAGTGAGACTGCCTATTTCTACTAGCCCATTTGCATATTCAATTTCTCTGTTTTCTTTCATGTTCCCATTTATTATTAGACCATTTCCTTTCATATAATTTTTTACACTTTATGTAATCTGAATATCGTTTCCATGATGTCTAAAATCCTTTTTATATATTGCATGTCAATATACTTTTAATTTATATGTAAGTAAATATACTAAAATGCTTTATTATTTCTGAAAATATTTTAAGATTTTAAGACTAAGTTTAAGGTTGTATTATACAGCTTTTTATACAGATATATTACTTGTAATAGTTCTCTGATTAAACTTGCATATCCTTGGCATCCCCAATGAATATTAGGGTACTGTTATAAGTGTATAAATATGCTATCAACAGTTAATATATAAATTAAATTATGTGGGATAATATAGGAAAGGAATTCTAATCAGATTCTGAGAGTCTGAGTACTTAATGAAGTAAATTAGTACTGACCTATTTACAGTCACATAGTAGCTTCTTCAGATGATGGCTTCAGACTACTGAAGATACTTTTCTTCTCAAGCTCTTACAACCTATTACACGAGGAATAACTAAGTTATATTTAACAGCACAGTTTGAACCTTTCATGAAACTACTTTCACAATTCATTGCAAGCTATAATACTATTACAGTACTATGATTTCCCTTGTAATGTATCTATATTTTAAAATTATACCTTTGAAGAATAACAATAAAAGAAACTATGTAATATCTTTGCTAAAGATTGCTACTCACTATATTTCAATATTGATACTTGGTTTGCATTGTCTTGAAGGAAATATGATACACGTTACTCAAGAGAAACTATTTAAACTCAGGTTAATTCAGTACTGTAATCTACAAAAGGTGAATTCAAATTGGATTATTCGTTGATGGACTAAAGAATATCACAAAAGTAAGGGTACTGTGTAAATAATACCAAGATCCAGATGGTGAAAGTCGCAATATAATAGTTGTTATGATTTCTATTTTTTTTCTTATGAACAGCTTTTTATTCTAGTACCGAAGATAAAGAAATTAACCAAATAAAATAGGATATCGTAATGATAGTACTGAGATATTTTAAGAAACAGTGAAACCAGTTAGCTTTTAATTAACAGAGAAAAGAAAAAAAGAAAAAAGAGAGAGAGAGAGAGAGAGAGAGAGAAATCTGTAGAAAGAAAGAAGAAAAAAAATTAGAAAAAGAATATCAGCAGACTAATATTCATATGCATAGATTTGCTTAGGATTTAACTTTTTATTACCAGGGCATTCAAAATTCTGACTAAGTGGAACTTGGAAATGTAGAAAGAAAAATGCAGAATACTTTTAACATTGAATTTTTTAAATCTATAGTCATGTCTAGATCTCTTCTAGTACGTAAGATACCTTATGAACTTACAATTTTGTCTTACTACTTTTAAATATATATTTTTAATCATGGTATATTTGATGCATGCACACACACACACAAAAACCTTAATTTTTAATATTACCACAGAAATTGTAGCTCAATGTTTACAAAATGTTCCCATCTGCTAATTAACGCAGTTCAGCATGTACTGAAAATTGGTGAGCAAATAATTGTAAAGAAAGAGTTATGCAGGCTTTAACATCTCACACTTTGAAAACTTTGGGGAAAAAAAAGCTTAACTATGGAAGAAATGAGTTTATAGGACAATTTAGGTTAGTAAAGGTGGATGCATTCACAAGTTAATTGTACACTTGAAGAATCAGAGACTTAGGTCTTAGTAATAAAAAAAAATATGTACACATATTTTGAGGATTCCACACATCAGATAATTGATTTTTTTTCCCTTAACTTCATGAAATAAGGATTCTTTTATAGTGTAGGTCTAAGTACATGGCTCTACATGAATCATGAATAACAGAACTGATATATTATTCAAGGCTCTGAGAATCAGCATTCCTTTTACTTGCTATTGCTGGCTATAGACTCACTTTGCAAGGGAACTGTGCACATAAACACAAATATAAACACACACACACGTAGATACTGAAGCAAGGCTGTTGTGTGTGAATTCCTTGCTAGCAGCTTATAAAACAGCTGTTCAGTTTCTGCTACATCTTCAGAATACAGATTATTTCAAAAGACATTGTTTCCACAGCTTTCATGAAAATGAATACTCAGGAAGATCATGTAAAAAAAAAATCTATTAATTCTCCAATTCACAGGGGAAAAAAAAAACAACAAACAAACAAACAAACAAACAAACAAACAAAAAAAACAGTGTATTCAAATAAGCTCTATAGTGTGAAAAGGTAAGTCCACCAAAAACTGTTTTCGATAGTTCTATCGTGAAGAAAGATCCTGTCTTAATTTCCAAATAAAAAAGAAAAAAAATTATATACAAAGTAGAAAGTAGAAATTAATGAGATGTAAAGATCTGTAAAGTTAGCTCAGTATTGACATAGATGTACAAAGTCATAAAATCACAATTTGATGGAAAAGGGTTACATCTTCTCATAAGATCTTTTTCCCATTCTCCTTATTTTTAACATTTAGCTGTTTGTAGCTGCTCAAAGATTATGAGTATTAAAGTGAGTTCCCAGTCATAGAATAATAGAATCATAGAATGACTTGGGTTGGAAGTGACCTTAGAGAACATCTTGTTCTAATTCCCCTTGCCGTGGGAAGAACACCTCCCGCTAGACCAGGCTCAAAGTCCCACCCAGACTGGCATTGAACATCAAGGAGGAGACACCCACAACCTTTCTGGGCAAACTTTTCCAATGTCTCACCACCCTCACAGTCAAGAAGAATTAATGCAAAAAAGATTAATTATACAGTCTGGCAATAAAAAAAAAAAAAATCATTAAAAAGTGTGCAAGTACTCAGTTGATTAATAAATCTAGATCCAAAGTACATTTACTTAAGCACAGCATGCATTTTTATAAAGGTTTATGTTGAATTGTAGGAATTCCTTCAAATTATTCCTCATATTACATAAAAGTGTATGTCTGCTGTATTTATAGACCAATATATTCTTTTTTATTGTAGCATTACATAAATGTATAGTGTATACAAAAGATACTAGGGTTGTATATTAAAATGACATCTTTATATACTTTTATTAATATTAAAATAGTTTAATGGTCACTGCTATATTAATAAGATATATAGATCATCATCCTAACAGTTACTGTAATACTAGTAAGATATATACAACACCTCTGTAATGGTTACTGCGTTTTAATAAGATATATAGAAGACGTTTATAAGATGGTGGAGTACTAAATATTTGCCTAACTACAGAACAAGCTGTTACAATGATCACTATAAGAAACAGTGGAGAGATGTCAGTGATTACTCCATATAGTAAAGAACAGCAATATAGCAACCTTGTGGATAGTTCAGGCTATTAATCTTAAAGGATTTTCCTTTAAAATTATTTATTATTATTATTATTACATGTATTACTATTATTATTACTCATAATAAAAATAAATACTGTAAAATTTTATCCAGTCTCAAATGCAACACTAATTTCTAAGTACAGATTCTTATAGATTAGAATTCTTATATTAGATTCTTATAGATATAGAAAAAAAAAAATCATTAGAAAAATCCTGCAAACAATGCAAGTTATTCAGTGAGAAATCTAAAATTAGACAGTAGAAAAACATTTCCCATGTATATAAAGTGTATATATATGAAGTGTATATAGAGTTTAAGAATATTCAGCCTCTAGCTTTCCAAGAACGCAGACCAAGTCATTCTTTACTAAAGTGTTATCTGTACTGTGGCAGAATTTAAAAGTTTCTCTCAAAGCTTCTTCCTCAACATAGAGGAACTCAAGTGGAATAACTATGGAGAGAAGAAAAAAAAAAGCTTAGACTTAGCAGTATCTGATAAATACTAAGTCGGAACTAAGGCTTTTCAAGAAGTTCACAGCTAAGTTCTGAAAATTTTTACATTAGATTTATTTTTCCAAATGGTTTAAATAACAAAGTCCAGAAACATGCAAAATGAAAAAATGTGTCAGAAAGAACAAGAAAAGTTTCACATAGATTAAATTTCAGTGTGCTGTATTTCAGAAGGAAAGGCAAATAAATGTGCATAAATTAGTAGATTTTTTGTGGAGAGGAAGATACCCCTCTGGAATATGCACAGAAATTTTATATTGGCTCTTCAATCTTGGTACAGGAATCCAAAGATTATCTGAAGGATAACAGTAGGCCTTTAGTATTTTTTATTTGACAGCTCATATTTTGAAAATGGCTGAAAATAAGTGACACGATCTTCAGGTCTTCTTCTACTTTTTTTTTTCTCTCTCTATCTCTTTTTGTTTGGCTCACAGACCCCGAATTTTTGCAAATTGTGACCCTCTTGTTTGCTTCAGTCTACATGTCCAAGTACTGCTGGTAGCACTCCTACTCTTCATGAAAGGAATTCCTTTTGCAGCACTACTTGGTAAAAATTGGTAATAGAGTGTCAAACAGTATGAAGTCTCCCTGTTGACTTTATCTTTTCTGAACAGCTGGGTGGCAATCTGTTTCTTGTGTCTCTACAGACTTAACAGGTGAATATCTAGTGAACACGTAGGTATAAACTTTTTCCTTCAAAAGCACTCAATTATACAGATAGCACATCCTACGTGCTTTCCTTTGTAACGTTTCCTATCTAAAGGAAAGTACAGAGGTAAAAATAATCATGGCTTGCATCCTGCACCTGTGTTGACCAAACCTGAAGAGTAATACAACTGTAGAACAAACATAACAGAAGAATATGGCATTTTTGTAAGTAAACAGGCCTATAAATTATCTCATGATGAAGACTGAAAGAAAGTAACATCCTATTTGTAAGTTCTTGATCTTGCTCTGCTCTGGTCATTACCAAAAGAAAGAATTTGAATGACAAAATGACTGATACTTTCTGAAAAATTGGGTTTATTACAGCATCAGCTGTTAACTATTAAAATAATTAAAATCATAACATTACTAAGTGCTGAATATTTTAGTTGGAGGCCCAGGACCATAACATTGCTCACATGAAACTGAAGTTATATCTCCTTCTGAAGTTGTATTGCAACAGAATTCAAATGCTAGAAAAGCTACACCATTGTGTTTTGTTTTTATTTTCCTAACAACAAACAATATGTTCCAAGGGCAAATTAAATTGTGAAGTTTAATTTACAAGTCAAGTGAAATGTACGAGGCGTGCTCTGAAAGTAATGCCTCTTACTCTACTATGTTGGCCCATGGCATCAGAGCTGAATGGTGATGGTTTGGCAGTAGAGGTTGAACCTTCCCACCAATATTCCATTACATATTGTTGCTAGGTGACAGATGGCAGCAGAGGGATAGTCTGTATGTGTGAATTGTATATGAAGAAAAGGTGTGTCATTAAATTCCTCCATGTGGAAAAAACCTTATCTTACCAACATTCATCAGCGCTTGCTGAATTTTTAGAGAGGTCAAAAAGCACCTTCTGACATCTATCTATTCAGGGCAATGAAAAATGGATCAAATGGACAACATTTTCCTATCAATGATGCTACCATAGCAACTGTGAAACAATGGGTCACCTCCACTGGTGTAGATTTTTTTGAGCACAGCATCAAGCTCTTGTTCACTGCTGGTGTAAATGCATAGCTAATGGTGGTGATTATGATGAACAATAGTGTTCTGCAACTGAGAATTTTCTGTCAATAATTTTATTGTGCTTTTTCTAGCTGTTGTAGTTTTCATGGAAATAAATAGCAGGCATTACTTTTGGAGCAACCTACAGTTCTCTTCCACATCTTGCAGAGATCTCCTTTCTCTGATTTATTTCCAGTGTCTTCTACTTTTATCAAAGTATCCATGTTTTCCTTCCTTATCTCATTATGGTTTCATGTGCAAGCTACTGTAGGAAATCACCAGACATCCTATGTCAAAATACAGAATGACCACAAATCAGCAGAGAATTGCAGCTTAAGCAAGCATGTGATTTATTCAATGTGGTTATCTTGCACTGAACTTGAAAAAAGGCTAGAATTCAACAACTTGCATATATGGCCAATGCACCAGACAGACTAGAGATATGCAGTTTAACATCTTGCCTGAGGCCTAAGGACTATGGGGGCTGAATGATGCTTGGAGTGAGGCAGGGCCCTCACAGCCTCATGTTATTCCAGTAAAAATGTTGTTTCAGTAAGGATTGGTGAGCAACCCTACCTCTGTTCCAAACATTGGACTGAGCACCTCCCCATCAATCCCTCCCACTCCCCAGTTGATGCAACAAATCTTGTTAAGATGCCTATGAGCACACAAGACTCAGTCCCAGCTCATTAAGATACCCTCTAATGCTTTGTTGAGAGGAGATACTCCATCAGCTTGGGCTTATTATGGACAGATCTGACCCATCCTCCTCACCTAGTCAGCAGGAATGCCTCTCTCAGCAAGATATCACACCTCTGCTACTCTGCAGATGATATTTGAGTGATTTATTGATTAATTAACCGGCTAGCCTTGAGATAATAGTACTAGCACAGCTAGTTCACTTATCAGGAGGCAATTCCATCCCCGTTATCTGTCTCCTCAAAAAAATCATTTATTTTTGGTTGTACAAACCTGCTACAGTGAAAGTCCTGGGGAGCTCTGTCATGCAGGCATTTGTGAATCTGTTTCAGTGAAATTCCTCTAAAGGGCTCTGAAAATAGTGTTGACTATGATAACCGGCTATGCACTACCCTTTACCATCAGCCCTTGATCAAGTCCAGGACATGGACTGAAGCAAGATGCACTCAGGCTACTCTGAGAAGGAGTTTAGAAAACAAGAAGTTCCTTTCTGTACCTTGTATCTCATTGGTAGGTTTCCCCACTGAGCCATCTGTCTGACTTATACCCTTAATGCAACAGATCAAAGGCCAAGCATAGTTCTTGAGGTCATATATGAATCCATCTCTTTTATTGGTCTTCCAGGTTTCTTAAATATATTAAGTTAATTCTAAGACTTTCAAGTCTTTAGGGTGTTGCATTGTATGTTCTGAATGGATTCAAAAACTATCAATGGGAAGTTAAACATAGAGGGGAGACATAGTGATCTCACCAGTCTTGTTGCTTTAGAAAGCCAGCAAAGATTGATGATAGAACTATGCTAATTAGAAGCTGTTCTAAACAGAACTTAGAAAAAACTGTAGAAGTTTAATTATCAGCCTCTATGTTAAAAATATCCAGTTTCTGGATCCAAGTTGTTCTGCTTATTTTTCAGAGAAACTGAACCCATAAAACTAACATATCCTATAATGACTTATACCTTAACTAAACTTCTACTTCCTAAAATGCATAATTCAATCTCATAAAATCTCTTAAGCTGGAGCAACTTGAGAAGGAGGTTTCATCCAATTTTCACAACTCCTGATGATAGGAATTCAGCTCCTAATCAAGGGAGAACATGAAAAATCTCAAGTGCTCTTCATACTCCAGTTCTTTAGCAATAAAACTCAGAGCACATCAATTAATAGATTTCAATCCATTTCGACATGTGTATTTATCCTACCTTCAGAGTTATTCTTCAAAATAAAATGAAGTTTAGTTTTAGCAAGGTCTGTATAACACTGTTTTCAGAGCAGTGGAAAAAATGCAGTGGACTGTGTTTTCAGTCCTAATAATCAGGGGGGGTTCCTTTCTAGAATCTCTTTTTTCAAGCTTTCCAGAGGGAGATACTAAGGAAAAAAAAAAATCCTCTGACAAATAGACATGGAAATACCAAAGACATGTTCCACTACCTACTGAATGTTCAGATCAGGTAAAGAACTAATTTTGTGAATGTGGTTATAACTGTAACCAAAAGATACGCATTCATGATTTCCTCTGTTGCCTCAGAACTTGCTTTACATCATTTATGCTCTATATTTGGCTGAAAGTATCATTGCTCCCCCAAAACTCTATTAAATGTTTTGGGAAAAGAACAAGTGATGGAAAGCCTATTGTTCACCCAGTTACAACAAACTACTAACTACATGTAATGATTTCCCAAATGCTTTAATTTCCTTGAGTAGGACAATTAAAAAAACTGAAATAAAGATTTTAGAATTCACATCTATGGAGAAATGCATTATTGAAATTAAAAACAGTGTTACTGAAAAAATGATATTTATATAAATAGTTTCAAGTAATGAGCACTATTACAGAGAAGAATGTAAAGTCACAACAAAAATGTGAAGTAATCTCAATGTAATGGAGCTGGACTGAAGTAGAATTCAGACCTATCATATTCAAGTCCAGACATAAATATTCTGCAGAATAAAAAGCACTCCTTATCCTGTTTAGATGCAAGATCAAGTCATTAAATACTAACTAGCAATATAGTTATAGTATTTTAAAGTGTAAACAATGACAAGAGAACAAATAAATAGGAAATAATGTACCAAAATCAGGCTTGGAATACGCTTTCAATTCATAGTGTAGATTGATTTTGAATGATACATTTTAAAAAGAAAAGTAAACATCTTCAATAAACTGTCCACAAGGACACTTGCATCCTATGATACATTTTTTATAGCCTAGTTTTAGGGTGCCAAGTTATAGAATCGAATGACTGAAGAGCTTTCACTGGTTATAGCCAGAGCTACAAGAGGACAGATCAAAAGAAATAGAAAGAAAAAGCAAGCAATTTTTCACAGTCCTAGAAAACTTCTTGACAGATGCTAAATTGAAGAAACTATCTGATTATAAAGCAATCATGAACATGACTGGAACATTAGTATCCTGAAAATTTTGTCCCAATTACCACTTGAGATTCTAAAATTACTCTAACATCTCAAGGAAGATTACTCAAAATAATTTTTGAAAGAATATTTTCACAGTTTAGCAAAGGCCAATGAACAAAAAGCTCAAAAACAAATGAAAAGTTTTTTTTTAAAATTTCAAAATATTTTTTCATAACAGAATTCTGTTTTCAAAGCAATGATGACAGGACTGCCTGTTCTTGTCTGTATCATCCTATCTATCCTTCAATCTAATTCTGAGCACAGTGTTTCTAAATACAGAATAGTCTTATTCTTTATCAATATGAATTCTAACTAAATATTTTCTTAAAGTTTACTCTGAAATATGAATGATAAATACCACTTTGATTAAAATACATACATTGAGCACTTCACAAATGACCACTGAGGGTTGCACAAAACCACCACACAACCCCGTGCTAGTGCAGATGGCCAGGGGTAGTAGCCAAAAGGGGATGGAGTTTCATGCTTGCTTAACCTTATGAATATGTAGGTAGTAGGAGTTTGTTTATTAACAAGATGGATTAACGTAGTGCTGCATATATAAAAAACTGGAATGAGCAGAAGAAGGTGTGCTTGATTTGTAGAAATATTCCACCTGGCACTTTGTGCAGAAAATATACAGTGTGTGTCCTCTCTACATATACGATGTGTGTTTTGGGAGAGCACATTGTTTACATTTTCAGTAACAATACAGAATCACAGAATCACAGAATCACAGAATCACCCGGGTTGGAAGGGACCCCAAGGATCATGTAGTTCCAACCCCCCTGCCTAGCAGGGCCACCAAACATACACATTCAGATCAGGTTGCCCAGGACCCCGTCCAACCTGGCCTTAAACACGTCCAAGGACGGGGCGTCCACAACCTCCCTGGGCAGCCCGTTCCAGGGCCTAACCACTCTCCTTGTAAAGAACTTCCCCCTAACATCCAACCTAAATCTTCCCTCCTTCAACTTGGATCCATTTCCCCTAGTCCTGCTGTTGTCAGCCCTTTTGAAGAGTTTAATCCCTTCCTGGGTGTAGGTTCCCTTCAGGTATTGATAGGCTGCAATGAGGTCACCCTGCAGCCTTCTTTTCTCCAGGCTGAACAAGCCCAACTCCCTCAGCCTGTCCTCATAGGGGAGGTGCTCCAGCCCCCTGATCATCTTAGTTGCCCTCCTCTGGACCCTTTCCAAAATCTCAATGTCTTTCTTGTACTGAGGGCTCCACACCTGGACACAGTACTCCAGATGGGGCCTCACAAGAGCCGAGTAGAGAGGGACAATCACCTCCATGTCTCTGCTGACCACCCCTCTCCTGATGGAGCCCAGGATCCCATTTGCCTTTCGAGCTGCCAGAGCGCACTGCTGGCTCATATTCAGTCTCTCGTCCATCAGGACCCCCAGGTCCTTCTCTGCCGAGCTGCTCTCAAGGACCACTCCTCCCAGCCTGTACAGGTGCCTGGGGTTCCTAATAATACCTGTTGTCCAAAGTTAGTAAATGACCCTTGTCTGCAATGAGTGTAAAAAAGAAAAACACATCGTAATTGTATAATTATAGCAAATAATTCCAAGATTTTTACATTTGATTAACATTATAATTTCAAGAGCGAAAAATACTTTGATTTTTAAAATATAACTTAATTAATAAAATACAGTGGTATTACATACTACCCTCACATAATGGCACTCATTCTTATGTGTGTACAATTAGTGCTTCATCACTAGGTTTAATGCCAGCTCTCTACAAAAATTGAAAGTAATCATAAATTTCAGGATTTATTTGAATGACTAAAAATAGCTGACAATTTTTTAATAAGAATTTTAGATCTTAGAGAAATAGAACCTGTACTGTCAACTTGTTCCCTAACAAAACTGGTTGTGGGAGCACAAGGGGGACCCAGTAAAATATTACTTATTGAACTGAATAAAGGAGTGCATAGCTGTGTAACATATGAGCTAATAACTTCCAAGATATCTTCAAAATTCAAATATCAACACATGCTTATCAGTTGCTTTTTTACCAAGCATTACAGATATATTAAAGTTCTACGTAAAAGAGCCTACCATAAGTCACCTCAACACAGATAAGTAAAAAAATAACATTTCTGATTTATCAATATCTTCTTCAAGATATCCAGGAAAAAAAAAATTGGAAACTTTTATTTATTTATTTAATTTTTAAATCAAATCCTTGGATCTCTCTGTCTAGACCTCTCTGTACGGAAGTCTCTTTGGAACCTCCTTACTGGATCCTTTTGTCCATTTTTATGTACATTTATAAATGCACTCAGCATCTTTAATGAATATTTTAATGGTGACCTAATTTACTAACCTTGAAGCTATTGATTTCCTTAGAATTTAATTATTTAAAATCTTCAAATCATTTGTAAATAAAAAGCAATGAAACAAAGAATGTAACTATTCCAATTTTTGCTCTTAAAAGATGAAGGTTTGAGTCTGAAAAAATCATTATCTACTTATTGCTCAGACCTGTAAACCCAATAAAAGTAAGTAATATTTGTTGTATTCCTATGTTAATGTTTACCTACATATTTTCTTTGCTTTCATCAGCTAACAAATTACATGAATTATTTCTTACTAACATATCCTTTACATAAGTAGAATAACTAAAATAAACTATATTCTCTCAGGGTTTCATAGTACACATGGGAGTGCATTCAAACAGCTGAATGGCAGCATGTCTGCTTCAGGGTTTAGGATTTCTGTAGACAATGGATATATGTAAGCTTTTAGTTGATGTGCACAACAATGGGTTTTCTACCAGCTATTTATTATGAAAGCTGCAGCAATCGCTACAGTAGTGACTTCCATGTTAAATGTCTATCATTAAATTCCACGATACTCTATTTGATCTTTTTTTTTATAAATTCAAGAATTTATTTTATGAAACTATGAAAATTGTGAGTTAAACCATAGTATGAACAGCAAAAATCCTACTGCACAGATTTTGCTGCTGAATGGTGAAAAATAAGAAGTAGCTGAGAAACTATTGGTTTAGTAAGTGGAATATGTCAAATGTAAACATTTGTTGAATAAGAATATTGCTTGGTTACCTCAAACATAGTAGTGAATAGCAAACAATTGATTCTCTCTATTTCAGAAAGGTGATTACAAAACCAGCATTCACCTCACTGCGCACATTTTAAACTTTAACATTATGTATGCTTTTAGCTGCTATATTAATGTCACTGTTGCATGGCTGTGGAAAACACTGTATTTCTACTATTTTTTATGTTGAGTAGTACTTTTAGAAGGAAGGACGGAAAAAATGTATTTGGTAAGAAAATAATGAAAATTAACAAGCTCTTTTCAGAAATGGAATATGACAACAAAGTAAAAATTTAACCGCCTCTACCTGCATGGAATCTAAAGTCTCTTTTTTTTTTTTTTTTTTTGTATGTTTATATGCTTTTGAATATGTTTTCTTAACTACATTGATTTTTGTAGGGCCAAGACCTACAGTCTAGATTACATAAATTTTAGTTCTCAAAAGCATATATGTCCGGAATGCAATATGTTTACTCCACTTTCTATATTTTTCAGTGGAATAATGCTTTTATTGCATTGCAGACTATATCATTTAGCAAAAATGGAATACGTAGCATGCTTTAAATAGCTCTTGTAATTCAATGGATTCAGTACACCTTATGGTTTATTTTCAATCTTCTCTGAAATTTAAATTTTAGGATTGCTGAGACTATTATCATTTAAGTGTTACTTCTGATTGGAGCTGGAAGCATAAAAACTCGTGTTGTCTTAATTTCAAAAAAATGTTTTCAGAGTTCTATACAGAGTACAGATCCTGTATGTGGTTCCCTATAATGCACATAATACAGATTAGTCAGTTGTACAGCTATAATATTTCATTAACCTTATGTCCCAAGAGTATGTTCTATATCTTCTTGCAATTACATATTATGCTGAGTATGTTGCATATCTTCTTACATTTACATATCATGCTTGGAAATTGTGAAATGTTCTATTAAAAGGATACATTTATTTTTAAAAGGTAATGAAGTATGAAGTGTTTGATTTTAACTTCTAAGGTGCTTGCATCTTGGAATCCAAATTGTTATTGATTGTAGAATTAACAAGTACAGTAATATTTTACATTATAGTAGAAAGAAATGGTGTAGCAGCACTTCAAAATAAGTATCCTGTTATTATTTCTACTTTTGTTATTAAAATGTATTGAGAACACATTACAAATCAGTTAGAACAACGGTCATTGATTACAACAGATATATTCTTAGTAGTAGGGGGAAAAAAAAACACAACCAAACTAAAGCTAGAAAACTTTGGAGGAAAAGCACAGTGCATTTTTCACTTTTTTTATTACAAAAAGTAGTAGGTTTTTAAAAAAGCACAGAGTCTATTTCTAAAACATATTACACTCCAAGATATGTGCATTCTATAAAGATACTGGAGTAAAATTTTCAAGACTATGTTACCATTGCAATTACTTTGCCTGACCTTCTGAATAAATTTATTTCTGAATGACTGGGAGAACTCTCTTCATGAATTGAGATGCATTAAGGAAAAATAACAAAAAGACACAAAAGTACAAAAAAAAAAAAAAAAAAAAAAATTCCACACCAAATTGTTTTCCCATTGTGCTATTGCAATTCTGAAGTAATTTCTTAAAGTAAATCTCTACTGAAGTGATTTAAAAAACCCTGGAACAATGCAAGCCATGGGCATCAAATTATAATTTCTATGTATTTGGTGATAAAAAATTAGAGCTTATAAAAATAACTTGTGAAGTAGTAAAAAGGGATTTTGGATTTATTTTTTTTTAGATCAGATTGCATTCATTACACTCATATAGGTAACAGCACAGAATGATAACAAAGGCATACACATGACCAGAAGAACTTGTGTTATTAGATATATTTACAATGTATGGACATTAGGTTGTTAGCTTCTGTATGATGTTCTCCAATCCTCTAAATGTTCTTGGAATGTATTCAGAATATTAAAACAACAAAGATTACACAAACTTAGAGGAGTAAATTCAGTACCTCTCAAGAAGCACTCAGAATTCATTATATAATATCTTGTTTTGATTCTTTCAGCATACTGATGAAACTTATTTTCATTAACATTTTACCATGGGTATCCTACCCTCAATCACATCCACTGCATAGTCTACATACATCATAATTCTAACCAGCAAGCTTTCTCTTAATTGCCACATAAGAGCTATGCAGTACTTTCCCTCTAATATATCTGTACTACTCAATCATCTTGAAGTAGGATATAATTCCACATAAAGGTGTATGTTTTTTTAGTTCACTGCAGAGAAGACACTTAAACCATGTATAACAACACTATACTATTCTATTAAATGTCAGCATTTTAGTTTGTTATTTGGAGAACATTATGAATTAAAGAAACATCAGATATTTTTCCTCATCCTCCTTAATACTCTTTCAAAATCTTTTCACTTCATTTAAAGTACAGAATTAGAAAGATGTAGACTTAAATCTGATATGGGGTATAAATCAACTTTCTATGTATATGAAGATGTTATAGGAAGCACTTGAAAACTAAAAAACCTGGCATTCATACAATAATACATGCATAAATTCCCCTTGCATGTCACATCCTTGAGATGAAGGTAGTTTTAAAACACAAGATCAGAGAAATGTCTGCTAATGTCACTAAAAAATTGGGCTAAAAACAATCACAGAAAGCAATTTAGGCTTTTTCTGGTCTGTGTACCATTTAAGATCTAATGTTCCTCTTCATAAAAATATCAGGGAAAGAGGTAAAAATTATTTCTGCAATATAAAGGTAAATTCTAGTTAGATAAACTTTTAGACAGATTTAATGATTTCCATAGTTGGCCAACAAAACAGTTGGAGCCACTCTTGCAGGTCTGAAATATCTTCTCTATCTGATAGATGGTGCAACCAGAACCTTAGTCGCAGCATGAAAGACATTGAACAAACTGTCAGCATGATTTACATACAAGTTGTCAACAGCATCTGGGTTGCTGTGTAGAAGAATGATGGGGAACAGATGCTTCTAGAAATGTTCCCATCTGCCCTATCTGAATATACATTCCCTGTGAAACAGTAGGTTTCAGTGGCTACAAGAGATCATCCTGCTCTGATTTTTCAATTTTAGTCCTTATTCCCATAACACAAAATCTCTCCCAAAGAATGTGTCACATATGGGTACAAGTCTGACGTGCAGCTCATTGAAGAAGCCCTCCCTTTGGGTCACGAGACTCAGTAGGACCCTTTTGCTTCCTAAACTCCTGGTCAGTGAGGAGTCTGGATGCAACTAGACCCAGTCTAAGTCCCAGACATAGCTAATGGTTAGTATCTAAAGGACTGTATGCAGTCATTTACCAGAGTTAAAGTTTTCCCGTCAGAGCCCTCTCTTTCACTGAAACAGATTCACAAATGCATGCCTACCAGAGCCCACCTAGGACTTTCACTGAAATAAGTTTTAGCAACCCAAGCTACTAAGCACCCTATGTAGGGTCTGGCTGGGATGAAGTTAACCTTCATAGTAGTCCATACTCTTCTGTTTTGTGTTTGTTACTAAAACTGTGCTAATAACTTACCAGCCTGTTGTCTCAATAGTACTTGCACAGCATCAAGGGTATCTATCTGTCTGCTCACTTCACCACAGATAAGGTGAGGATGAGCAAGAGTCTGGGAGGAGACAGAGCTGGAACAGCTGACATAAATTGGCTGAAGGGGTAACCTATATCATATGATTTTGTTCTAAGTTATAAAAGATCAGACCAGGGTGAACTCACCACAAACTCAGATCAGAATAAGGAAAAAGTAGAACTGACATTTTTATTCCTCTGAACTTTTATTTACTGTATCTTCAACTACAAGCCTTGGGAGTTTTGTATATTAACTCTACAACTACACATGACAAATGTGTGTTCTATAATTTCTAATTACCAATCCTTGAAACTATATGAAATAACTTTTTAAGCTAAATAAAACAATAGATGTAGTGATTGAATGGAGTTTGCTCCATAAGTTTTGCTAATACTTCCTATTTATTTCCATGGAAACCAGAAGAGACATAAAGAACACATTAACAGTATTTGATAGAGCAAATTTTTCCTTACAAAACATTATTTTTCAACATAGCCACCATGATTAGCTATGCATTTTTGCCAGTAATGAACAAGATCCTGCATGCCATGCTCATAAAAACTTACATGGCAATTCACAGTGCTGTATATTTTTCATGGTCCTGTCCCACTGCTGAAACATGCCACCCACCATCTCAGTGTGCTCACATCCACTGTTTGATCACTGTAAATGTTTGGCAAAGCTCCATGAATGTCGATGGGTGCATCGACCTCGAATTTTTTACACATGGAGAAATCCAGTGACACGCCTTTGACTCATAAGCCCTCCTATGTCAGATGCCATTCTGTCACTGCCCTTCTGCTGCCATCTGTCACATGACAACGAAATGGAACAAAGTATTTATAGGAAAGTTCAATTTTTTCTGCCATACCACCAACGTCCACCTCTGACATTGTGGGCCAATATAGTTGATAGGAGGTATTACTTTCAGAGCAGCCCTTGTATAATCACTAAGCTATATCCATTCACTAAAATGAAAAAGAGTTTCATGTAACAGACAGAGAAGACGTGTATATTTCACATTCCATGCAGGTTCCAACAGTCATCCCCAAAACTTTAATTTTGGACAAATCTGTCACCTAAAGTAGAACGAATCACTCATTTTTATCGCAACACTGGGAAGGCAAACAGTAACTTCAACTATAAATTTGATCCTACAGTTTCAGATGATGGAAAAACTGAGATGAGTGGATAATAGATTGTAACTTCCTTTCGAAGATTATTTCATCTCCCCCTGTCAGCTGTATTTCCTACTGAAATATCTCTTGCTCACTTACCATATGCTTAATTTGACTACTCACTATATGATGAGTCAATGCAAATTACACTTATTCTGGGATTGAGATGTTTCACTTGCTCAGCTAATGACATGTTTGGTGTATACTGGTCTGCAGATCCCAGAGTAACAGGAGGTCTAATGAGGAGACAGATAAAGGGGAGAACTAATAGTGAGGCTAGCTGCAAGAGGGAATGGAAAATATGCAGGGGAAAAAATAAGTTATTTGGAAGATTTAAAAATTATTAAGCATAGGACAATGAATAAGTGCCTTCAAAAAACTAAGATATCAGACTTTCAACATACACATCAACACTTTGGCTCATCCAAACTGAGCATCCAACTACTTTTACCCAGAGACCTAGTGAATGAAGTTAAAAGATTAGTGGGATAACTATGACTGAGTAGTTGTTTGATGGGTTGCTACTGAGGAATGCAATATGTTTATTCTCTTTTGTCCAATAGAAGTGTGAGACCCTTTCATGACAAAGGCCCTCCTGCTCTGCAGTGTATGTACTGGTTTTGACACTATTATAGAGATCTCTCCCATCTCTAATTTTGGATGCAGAGGGTCTTCTTCAGCTATGCAGCTGCTGAACATGACTGAAAATAAAATAGCTCCACTTCCATTCCTTTCCGCTTTCTTTCATCTGTTTGATAGGAAACGTGCTTGGAATCATTACTGAAACTAATCAATTTGCCAACACTCCACCTTTAACAAACCAGTTTTCTTTAAATGAAGCCAGCTTCATTTATGGTTAGAGTAACTCCAAGGCAGCAGCCTTTAAAGCAATTACCCTCTGCTACTAGTTCTGAATGATCCCCTTCCTGACCTGCTTGTAAAGCCCGGGCTAAAAAATATAGCAGAGAAACTAAAGCTCCCTATGCAAATTAGAAATATCACTTTTGTATAGATTCATCCAAAACACCAATCATTCTAATCAGAATTTATAAACAGAACTTTGCATTTTGTCATCATCTACTCAACTGATATCAACTGATATCAACAAAGATATGAAATGCAGGAAGGAAAGACATAGAAAGCTGCAAAAATATGTTAAATTCATGAAACTGCTGAGACAGGTTAAAAAGGTATTTCATATATTCTGAAATCCCTTCCTCTATCAAAAATACATTGCATGTTGATTTTCAGTTTTTGAAAATATAAGCTAGAATAAATCTCTTGTGAATTTTTTGAAGACATGGAATGGAAACATTTCCAACGTTATAGGTTAAAAATGAAGGAAACTGCAAGATACTTTATGTATTGTTAAATTCATCATTTACCTTCATTCACTAGACAACAAAAACATTTAAAAAGATAGAATAACATGTTACATTGCCAGGTCAAAAAGAATAATTTATTATACTTATTTTTATATACAGCTTAAAACATTTTGTGCCTTAGTTATCAGTGTCCTATCCAATAGGCCAAAGACTTGAGATGATTGAAGTAGGCATGGAGGACTGCTCATCTGCATTTACATATCATTATGTATCAAGTTTGTTTTATCATTATGTTGAGCAGTATGGGTAAATTTTGTTTCTTTTTTATTTATAATCAACCTATTTAAGTTTTTACTGGAGAACTTGAAACTAAAGACAAATACATGGTTCATTTGCATTTCAGAAAAGATAGCATCAATAGCAACAGTGTGTAGAAACTATATGAAACTAAGCATAGCAGAGAGATTAGAATAACACACAGAATATGGTTAATTTCTCCAAAGAGGTCGACCTTTGTCCAAAATTCTACTGCCAAATATCTATCTTTTGGCACAATCAAAAAAGTATCTTATCTATCTTTATCTTGAGATAGGTAACAAATTTATAATAAATGAAGATTATTTTTTCCTCCAAATTCCAACTGCACTGCATACTATCTTAAGGTATTTTAAGATTTGTTTTTTGTTTTTTTTTTTCCTTTTGCAAAATGATCTCTGAGATAAATTTAACTTTTTATTTCAGTTTTCATTAAGCACAAGTATTTTCAGTTTATGCTCAGTTACCTTTTTACTTATCTATTTGCTTAGACTGCCATGCCGTTGGAGGGTTTTGTTTTGCATTTGCTTTCAAATAGTGTGTGACCCAACCAAAAGAGCTGTTGATCTATTTTCTACTGTACCACTGGCAAGTTAAAATTCAGATTCCCATCAACATCTTACCATTTTAATGTCAGATATTCTCATTTCATCAATGTTTGTTAAACATAATATTAAACAACATTTTGTTATCAGTGATAAATTTTATCTTGTGTAGCTAAACTAGCTAGCAACATAGTACTTTGTTATGTGTTGTACATGTAGAATCTTTTAAAATTTAACCTTGTTCTGGAATGTTCTGTGATTTCTTGTATGGAAAAAAAGAAATAGAATGCTGATTACATGCTCTCTTTATGTCAATAGGCACCTCCTGAGAAAAATTCACACAAAAAGAAAATGCCTTAACTCTCTGCTCTTGTATTTCTTTCAAGGGTAAAGGAAGGATACTCAGGTGAAGTAGGCTTCACCCAGAACTCTGACAGCAAAAAAATAACAAAACATTTAAAAGAAGAATAGAGGCTAGAATATTGTAATCAGCATCATACCAATTAAGTAATTTTAATTCAGTGTTGCTCAGTAAGATCTCTAGCAGTGAAGAGAATTATAGTGAATAACAATGGTGTACGAAAGAATGAAATTTTTGTACAATACGAGATGTTCCGCTCTCAGCGACCAACAATAGAAGTGCATGAACTGTAGCTGTGTAACAATGCTACTGTTAAAGCTTGTTGTAGATGACTAACTTTCTAGTGATTTGAGCCAATGGCTTAGTGCTATAAAGCTGGCTTAAACATAGAGGCCTGACAGAATATGGAATTATGTTCCATAATCAGCCAACTTCAAAATATATTTGAAATGTTTGCACTCTCAAAAGGAACAAGGGTGCAACAAGCAGTATATCAATGAAAGCTGTACAAAACCAGTATGATAGAATGTGAAAAAATCTAAAAATATATGTATTCCAAAGACATTGCATCAATTGCATGCATCTTTCAAATTCTAAGATTTTTACAATGCGGTGAAAAAAATATACAATCTTGGATTCAAGAAATCCCAGATACCAACATAAATGTAAAACTTAGAGTGATCTTTTATAATTAATTACTTCATTAAATAAATAATACACCTGACACGAATTCACTTAGTAACAAGATTGATTTAGCCTTTATATCAGATTTACAATTCATAACTTGTAATATTCATATCCTCTGACTCAGAAGAAAAATGCAATGTTCATTTTTATTGAATGGGATCCATAAAGAGCAGGTAGGTATGTTCAAAAGTGGAATCAGTGAAATTACCTATAAGATTAATGTATTCTGCAACTGACTTTAAGAATGAAGCATTCCTCTTAGTAGATCTGTGTAGCTAAAGAGCGGGAAAAATCAAGAGTTTGGAGGCTATTTATATTGCACATCTATAATTCAATTTTATAGACAACTGGAATGATGAGATAATGAAAATGGTGAATAGAAGAACTCATTTGATGCTACAGGCAGATGTTTCTTGTGAAATTAAGAAGAACCAGTATTCATTACAGGTACTGTAGTCTTATGTTCTACATAAGGTTTGCTAGGGACTTTTGATTTACTCAGACTTTACAGTACATGTTTTATTTCACTATGAAGCCAGCTTGAGAACTTCCTAGTGTCTTTCACACAGGGTTATCCATTCTTTCAGTGCTTACAACTCATTGTCTCCTGTATTATGTCAACACCAGTTTCTGAAGGACTACACTGTATGTGACCACTGGAAAACATCCAGGCTAAGATGGTCCAGAATATGGATGTGAGTGTTAATGACCTAAATGTCTGGCAAGACACTACTGAAATAAATATATTTAGGCTCATGCATAAAGATTTCTCCAGTAACTGTAAACAAGAACAAGGACTTCTACAAAGTCATCAGTTATGTTCTGGAGGAAACATTCATTGGAATTCTTTGCTGAAATTACTGCTTCTCATGAAATACCTTTTTCAGTAATACTGCTCATTTAACAAGTAGTACACTGAATAAATTAGTTTCAAAAATGAATTATACAGAAATTGTATCTATTTTTCTGTTCTCTGAGAATGACATGAAGTGTTTTTTTATAAGGTTTCACAGGAAGTTTGTATAGTAATAATGAATGGAATTTTCATAGATGCCAAATGTGAATTTTAACTACCACAGGCACCTGTGCATACTTCTTTTACTCACTAGAAGAGTGTTGGAAATATTCTTTTAGTATACAACCTTTACTTTCACTGCAACATGTTAAACGCATTCCCATTTCTCCATGCTACATGGCAAAACAGACTATTCTTACCTCTCTGCCAGCCATCCTTAGAAATTTTTAAACCTTGTCCTGTTCCTGAGCACACCACTTAATCATCATGCTAAGTAAATCAAATTAGTTTGTGCTTACATTAGTTTCCATGGCTTCTAAATTCATGGCTCTTTACCATTATAATTACAAATAGATTTTCTTTCTTTGTTGAAATTCAGAGATAAAGACCTTACAATATCTTCTCCCAGTTGAAGATGATGAAGATGAAGATGTTACTGACCCCTTGGATTAGAATCTGAAATCTAATTCCAACAATATTGTAATGAAAAATAATTATCTCTGCCAGCATGTTTTCTCATCCTGAAAAAGATAAGTTTGGGAACCATTTAATAATTAATCAAAATTCATTTTCAAAAATATAAACTTTATACACTTTTTTACAGAATATTTTCTTTTAGACTTGCCAACAGAATTTTTTAAAACTGTTCCCCAAACTTAGAATTATTAAAAATAAAAAGCATTACTTTTTCCATTTGATTTTGACTATATCTCAGTGAAATAACAATTGCTAGCTACTTTGACAATTGTTACAGTTTCATTTGCAGAAGAATGAAATATTGCTTGTGATGGAGGGTTGTTAGAGTTAGGGTAGCGTGGTTAGGTTGTGGTTGGACTCGATGATCTTTAAGGTCTTTTCCAACCTGAGTGATTCTATGATTCTATGGTTCTATCATCATTCTATTCCTGTCTTAATTAATGAGTACCTTTTAAGCATATAGGTATATTTTAGGTATATTAGGTATATATTTTTATATTTTATATAGTATATTAAATATATATTTTACTTACTTTAAAATCTAATCACTGGAAATTAGCCACAGTTATAGCTGTCAAAGTAAAAGCTGTATATTAAATGGTACAGTACCCTTATAACCGCCAAAGTAATTCTCTATTGAACCTGGGTATTTGTAAGTTAATAATGACAATGGTATTTATTCAGTACATGCAGTGTAAATGGTAACTTTTATCCCTTTCCAAGACTAATTGTGTGTTAAAAACTTAAAAGGCAGTTCATATTTCAAATGTACACACATGAAAAATTTTTGGTGATTCTAAAAAAAAGTTCAGGAACTGCAGATAAAACAATTCCTTATAAAGTATATTTTTTGTATCTACCTCTGCAAGCATGAATATCTAACTGATTTGTAATAGTTTTGTGCTTTTATTAACAAAACCATTGATGATATCTTAAAAAATGTTTTCCCCACTTTCAAGGTATATCTCTTGTTTTCATTACAAGTCTTCTCTTGCTTTCTGTTCACAGTTTGTGGGCTATTTATCTAAATTACAATTCATGTCTCACATGCCGTGTATGAATTTATGCTAAACCAGTTTTTGACCACAAAATTTTGTAGAACAGTTATTTTGGTTTTGCTTCTGTACATTGTATTCATCTCCTCAGACAGAGCATTCCACTTTCCAAATGTTTGCTTTTCTAAGTTTTCCTTTTTCCATGGGTGATAATGTATGGTAAGAACTGTTATGAACATATTTGTAGTTTCTCTGTCAAAGCACTGAACACTGTCTGTTTGTTTTAATTTAGACATTTTTGGGCCTTGTTTTTGAGCAAGGTCAGTTTGAAACAATTTTCAGCCTTCAGCTACTGTCTGTAAAAGAAGCATTTGTAGCATGTGACCTTATCAAGACACATGTTTACATGACCTATTAGTGTTACATTTTTTGGAAAGATATTGAATAAGAATTGAACAAGAAAAAAAAAGAAAAAAAAAAAGGTTTGTCAATAAGAATTACCTGAAAATGAAATAGTAAATCATGGATAAAAGAGATATTTTCATTTATAAGAGTCAATACAAACAAGGAAACCTATTGTGATAAATGATTGTACTTTCCTGCTTTTCTCCAAAAAGCATTAGGCTTCGTCAAAAAGGCTATTTGCCCTCTTTCTTGCAAAGTTTTCCTTCTACAGATAATTTGGCTGCCATCTGTGGTTTAAAAACACACACTGCCTATAGATTTTAGAGGGGAAGAAGGCTAGTAGAGTTGCATCTATCAGGTTGCAACTATCAGGTTGTCATGACATAAGTTCTCTAGGGCACAAATCAGACCATTTAATTAGCAATCATTTAAGCGAAGCAGGTATCATTGCATCCTGCTCAGAGCTATCTGACAGATGACAGAATAGGCCTGCTAGTGAAGCATTTTGTTCATACCTGCCTTAAAGGAGTGCAGATAATGTAAAAGATTATCACCAAGATTCACGATAGACACTGTAATAATCATATTCTTGTTGAGAACAGAGGATTCCAAGAAAACTATGTAGTCAAATAAATAGATTAAATCTACTATCAGGCACTGGAAGCATTATTTTGTCTTAAATACACTAGAGGTAGATCTTTTCATTATTAATAGTCAATAAAGCAAATGAAAATGACACTTTTCATTTAATTGACCTTTAAATCATTATACAGCTTAAAAATAAAAAAAAAACAAAACAGCAAAAAAAAAGCAAAACAACAACAACAAAAAGACCCCACAGTGTTAGTTTGAAAAATATCATTTGGTCCTTTAGCTAAGTATCAATTCAAGAGATGATTAATATGCCTCCAAGGGCTGTCCTCAGCCTCTGTATCATGTAATTGGAAGATGAGAACAGAGTTTTTCCTTCTCTCTTTACTTCTGTACCCAACAAGGGAACATAACTCTAAGTATAAATGTTATATGAAGTAATCATTTGTTTTTGCCTGAAATTTCCAACCACAAAGGTATTTAGAAATGATTCATTGCAGTCTTGAATTTGCCTACTTGTGCCCTACAGCACAGTAGGATATATTATAGTTATCTCTATGTTTTTTCAAAATGATGATGCAGATAGTAAAATACTAAAAAAAATATGAAAGCTCTATAGTGTAGCTGAATTATAGCTTCAGGAGGAACATTTAAGATCTGACACCTTTTTTAGAATACAGCATAATTGGTATTTAGAAGAGCATTTTGAAGAGTGTTTGAAGGATATATGAGTTTTTAGGTTTAAGCTGTTGTGACCTAGATCTCTGGAAAACTTTAAAATAAAGTTGCATGTTCTGTTACCACCTTTGATTTAAAAAAAAAAAAAAAAAGCAAACCAAACAAAATAAACAAAAAAGAACACAAACCCAGCAAACTTGAGATGTAAAAATCTGAATATTTTTGGGCATCAGCGTAGTTGGGGTGGAATACTGCATGTATATAGTTGCCACTAAGAAAATATTTTTTACAGTATGAAGTGGTAAACATAGAGTTTAAAAGATTTTATGTATTGGAAGAAGTTTCTTGCCCTAAACTAGAATGTCAGGTTTACTATGTTCTCAATAATAAAATATAGACATATTTATTTTAAGGACACATTTTTAAAATCAATATTAATTCAGTTAGCTTGCAAATAAGAACCTGAGTTTCTGTTTTCAGTTTGTCTAGAAGAGTTAAAATATCAATGCCTATCATGAAAATTTATGCTGCTTGAAAGGTTCAGAGACTACATGCACTTTTTTTTTTTTTGTCTTTGCACAGATAAAGGAAAAATACAGTACATGAGGAAATGAAAGCAAAACATGGATTTCTTTTATTTTCTTATCTGTGAATTTAAAACAGTAGAAGCAACGCAATATTGTTATTCACAGATACATACCATACCATTTGGATATGGCATCTGCATGAACTAATTAGACCATATAATTGCCATCAACATACTTTTCATTGATCAAAATACATTTGAATCTTAATCCATAAGAATGAAATTTTATTTTCTTTTGATCATTCAAGAATAATTCTGATCACCCTGCCATACTGTTAAACAAGAGCTGGAAGGTATAACATATTCCATTTTGATTGTTACTAGTAAAATGATAAAAAAGACAATAGCACTTACTGAAAATTTTCAGATATTTTGTCACTTAGGCAACTATTATGAATGTGAAGTAAACCAACCAAGTATTATGGCAAGAAAGATTACTAAAAAGAATCTACAATGTTGATCAAAATTCTGACAAACACAGACACTGCCTGATACTTCAGGGAATATTCCTACTGAAAAGCAGGACTATTTTAAAAGATTCAGTAGGAAGATATTTCGTCCTTCTCTCCAGATAAGCTCTTTGAATGTTTGATCAAAATTTTGTTGTTTTTTTTTCTTCTGTTACACTCTCACGATTGACACCTTACTGCAAAGAGGTCAAATGTGATTCTGATACATAACTTTAAACTGAGGTGAACAGATGATTCAATTAATTTTAGTAGACTAGACAATAATTTGGAATTATTTTAACATACAGAAAAAAGGTGGGTTTTTTTGCTTGTTTCACTTGTTTGGTTTTGTTTGACTTGAAATTCTTTGCAACCTTAGAAGAGGTGATTTGCACAAAAAAAAAAAAGTGTATATTTAATATCCCTTTCCCTGCATACAAGGGAGGATCAAAATACTCATTCTTTACACACCACTTCCCATGCATTATATTTTTGTTTTTCCATTTTTTATTCAAGGACAGAATACTTTATTCTCTTGCTCCACAAACATGAAATAACTGCAAGGAAAGATCTGTGTTACAAACATTCTGAACTGGCTGGACACTGGAGCCTTTCAAAAGAGAAAAGAACTTGCCCTTATGTTTTTACTAACAGGAAGCAAAAAAACAAACCAAGCCAAACAAAGAAACAAACAACAACAACAAAAACATGAAAAAACAAATACCAATATACCTAAAGCAATGAGGTACTCAAGAGCTATGTATAAACCTGTTCCCTAAAAAGAGGAAACTTCTCCAACCTTCTTCCCTATTACGGATCTGCAGTCCTTCTCCCTTAGACAAATAGGAAATTCTTCCAGACAAAAAAAGAGGTAAAGCAATTGATTCACAGAAAAATCACAGAATCACAGAATCATACATTCTTTTCATAGTAGTAGTTTCAAACATTTCTTTTCATAGTAGGTGTAAAGAAATCCTATAAAAACATGAAATGAAGTGCTGCTATTTCTGCAGATGCAGAAATTTAAGAGCACTGAAAGCACTGTGTAATTTTAATGTCTGTATGAACGGTGTTTTGGCTTGCACCTAAAAAATGGAGGACTACAACAAACTTTACAAAACCTAATGATTCTTGGTTACTCTGGACTCACTCAGCTGATCCTGTGAATCTACAGGTTTGGCACACTTCTCCCTTATCCTCAAGCTGAAGTCCAGGCAATCTTTCAGCCTGGGGGTACCATTCCTGTCTCCAGAAAAAAAGGACCTAAAACATCACATTGAACTATCCTGTACAACAGGTTTCTATGGGAACTGAAGAACTACAATAGAAAAAAAAAAAAAGAAAAAACAGCAACTGCCAGAAGTGGATGAGGTAATGAAGCAACTGCTATGACTACACAGAGTTTCAGCCCAGGGACAGTGTCTCTAAGGAAGGGAGAAACACTTTGCAGATATCTACATTCAAATAATTATTATCAAGAAGTTATAAAATATGCTAGGGCATGAAAAGAAATTACTGAAATTACTAAATCTGTGGAAATCAGAATCTGAATGGAAAAGCTATTTACTTAAAGAAGAGAATAATTACAAGTGATGATATGCAGTCTGTGAACAGCTCAGGTTATGGGAGATGATAATTGTGAGAGTACGAGGGTGAGCAGAATTGATACAGTGAAAATACAACCAATTCGGAGGGACTGTGCAGTGAACTAAAGGCAAGATTTACCAAGTACAACTGAAGTACTTAAATGGCACAAATTGAAAAGAAGAATGAGATTATGTCATTGGCTATTGCACTTATTATTCTGATCAAGACAATTTATTGGCAGTTGTATACTGCATTGTTGAAGAAAGAATACCTACGTGCCAACAAAAGCCACCTACCAATATTTTCAAGCAGTTAAAAAGCATTCACAGGCAACTCTTACTTGATTTATCATGGAAATACATATTATATATATTTATTAATTTCATATGTCATGTTTAGTCTGGGGAAGAGGAAGCTAAGGGGGGACCTTGTTGCTCTATTTAAATACCTGCAAGGTGCTTACAGCAAGAGTGGGGTTGGTGTCTTCTCACTGGTGACAGGACGAGGGGAAATGGCTCTAAGTTGCACAAGGGTAAGTTTAGGTTGGATATCAGGAAAAACTTTTATACAGACAGGTTTGTTAAGCACTGGAATAGGCTCCCTAGGGAGGTGGTTGAGTCATCATCTCTGAATATGTTTAAAAAACGTTGTGATGTGGTGCTCAGGGACATGATTTAGCAGAGGGCTGTTAGGGCAGTATGGTTAGGTTGCTGTTGGGCTCCATGTTCTTTAAGGTCTTTTCCAACCCAAGTGATTCTATGATTCTATGATCATGCAGTTTTCTAATACCAAAATGATCCCTTAAAAATAATTCCTTTTATTATTTCTAGAATAAGCTTTTTTTTAGTGGACAGAAATAAATAGAATGAATTCTCTACAGTAAGACATTCTGGTCCCAGAAATTGGGCTTCAATATCAAAACAAAAAACAAGAAGCCCATTAACAGTAAAAGAAATTATCAACACAGGACTCCACAATATATTAAAAGAAATAAACAGTTTGTTTCATACTTGTAAAGGGAGTATTCCAAATTCAAAAGGTTATTATACAGTAAAGCTAAACATATTTAGCACCATATTTAAAAAAAAAAAAAAAAAAGTAATATTTACTTGCATTATATAAATATTTATAGTGGTAGACTAACCCGTAGCAGTTGCATGAAAACATTTTGATTTTTTCCTGAATATATTTACTCTTTGATAAATCTCTACACACTCAGATGCATGTATGTTTTTCTTTTTAACCTCAGTGAATCTTGGCATACAGGAATCATGCAGAATAGGAGAATATCCTTTTTTAATTTATAAATATGATAAACTACCAACAAACACTAATTTTTTTTTTCCTTTTCTTCTCCTCTGCCAAGAATAGAAAAATAATACACATTAACCATTATTTCCTTGCTATACAAAGCTCACAGGTATCTTATACTGGCACTATTCTTTTCAAATGACATAACCATTTCCTATTGTTTCTCTTTTGACTATTGTATTGCTTAAGTTTCAGTGCACAAGTTACATTTCTTAAACACTAATAGTGGGTATTTGCATAAAGGTAGGGGACAGAATTCTCTCTGAAGTGATGGTAAAGATTTCTGATACACCTTCAGTGCAGAAAGAAGCGTTATTAAAAGATCGCCATACGACTGAACGACAGCAATTAGAACACAAAGTTATTTTGTCAGTTGATGATGGCAACTTTTTTCCATGGCTCTAAGGTTAATCACATTGCCTTTGATGAAATGTCTAAAAAAATGTCAAAAGGACATGCCGCTAGCCAATGGCTGAAAATCTATTCCTTCTGCTGAAATGTCAATAACCTTTCAGGCCTGGTATTATTTTTTACGGAAACAGATCAGACATTGCTTGAAAAGGAACTGTTGTTCAGTATATCAGTCAAGCATTATTTTATTATCGATCATTTTATCAACAACAAGAAAGTAAAAAAAATTATGAGGTAGGTTTTTCATTCGCTTTCCAGTCCAGACAAACTTGCTGTGATTTAATTGAAGAATAAATCAAGGAAAAGTTGAAGCCTTTTGCTTTAAATTCCAAGTTGTCTCTTAAAATAACATATTCTAAGTTTGAAAAAAAAATGACACTTCCAGCGTGTGGGAAAAAATGCAATGCAAACAATCTGGCAGAGACTAGCTTTTGAAAAAGAAAGTAATTGCAACTGTGTTAGTGAAATAAAAATGGGATGTGAATGTTAAAACTTGTTTTTTGGTTTTTTGTTTGTTTTTGTTTTCTTTTTTTGCATTGAAATATAGGTCAACTTAGCAGGAGAACTTCTACATTGGAAAAATATATATATTAAAGAGAACTGCGTGGATCACAGGTCTAGTAATAGAATTTGGAGCCTTTCAGTTTGAGGTCATGGGTTCAAATCCACCCCAATTTAGGAACGGCCAAAAGTTAATAGCAAGTAAAGGCCTTTTGTGACTTGTGTGTGAAATGATAAAATATCAATTCTTTCTATTGGATGAGTAATAACACTGGTAAAATAATAATAATAATAAAGTTGAAAGATTGTGGACTTCTCTTTAAAAGAGAAAGATCAAGGTCTGAGTCAATATTTTTTAAAAAATCTATTCTTCTTGAGCAAACTTTATGGTTTGTATTTACTGTATTTCTATTTTTTGTTTTGGAGAGATCAACTTTTGAAAAAATATTTTGAGAAGTTATATATTAACAGTTGTTTTATCAATATCTAGCCCCATTTTTTCACCATCTGATTGTGAGCTTCTCTACTAGTTTTAAATTAAATAGCTTAGTCATTAACTGAATGTGATATCTTATTTGTCATTGCAAAGAGCCAACTGAGACAATTAAAACAAGTACATCAGTGGTGAAAACAGGTCGCGACCATACACACAGATTGTTATCTCAACAGTCTTGTTTTTGAAAAGTAAGTTTAGATTTTTAGTATGGAATGGAGAGTATAAGCTCTTACATTTCATTAAAAATTCACTGAAAAGAAATTTCAACTAGTTATGAAGTTATTCACTGTTCAGCCTTTCCTATTTTTACCTACTGAAGGATCAAAGGACAACTTCAGCTTTCTTTCTGGCACTTGAAGCTTTTAAGGACTAACTACATCAGCTCCATTTTGAGAAAAAAGCTGTCAGCAGCATTTTTCTCAATAATAACTATATTTTATTACTCAAATTAGATACCGAACATATCACTTTTTCAAGGGCCTTTTAACAATAAGATTAAATCTGCTTGAAAAATAAGACATATGTTAACTACAGAAATACAGGGGGTTGCTTTTCTTGAAATTCTGGTTAGTTTGAACTACTGTGAAATCCCTACAAACTCAGAAGGTATATGTATCTTAAATTATCAATACAATTTTCACTCAAACTGTCAGTTGTGGATCTTTTTTCTTTAATAAGTTGTCTAAAGTATCTTGCAGGCTGTGTTATTTCTCTTTGATGTTACATCAAGTGAGAAAGATTAAAGCCTAGCTTGAATTTATCACCAGTGACATTTCTGTGACTTTGGTCCATCAATCCTTTGTGATGGGAAGATGTCAGAACAAAGTCATCACAAATTATGTAATGTCACTCTACCTAAACTACAGTGCCAAATAAGCTGATCAAGCATACTGCTGTGGAGTCTATATACCTCCACAGGTTACATTTATAGATACTTGCCTCCAATTTATAATTCCCCTGAGATGATGAAATTCACAAGGACCAAACAATTTTTGACTAATTATTACATATTTTGCATAACAGATTGATCCTCTAATATAATGAGTAACTTAAATTTCTAAAGTATGTTTCACCACTTTGCTCTTTAAGGATTAATAAATTGTAGAAGTAGGCTCTTAAAATAAAAATACAGTTGAAATACATAGGTTTCTCTGGAAGTAATGCCTCCTACTTATTTCCAAGAAACCTACAAGAGATACAAAGAGGACAACAATGCTATTTGATAGAGCAAACTCTCAGAAACGAAAGACTGTTTTTCAACATAGTCATCAACATTAGTTATGCAATTTTGCCAGTGAAGAGCAGGAGACAGCAGGCTGTGCTCATAAAAATCTGCACTGGGGGACCCACTGTTTCAGAGCTGCTATGATGGTGTTGTTGTTGGGAAAATGTTGTCTGAGCTGTCCAGATTTCACTGTGCTAATATCCACTGTTTAGTCTTCATCAAAATGCAACAACATTGATGAGTGTCAGTCGGTGTCATTTTTCCAAATGGAGGAATTCAGTTCCACCCCTTTGCTTCATACACACTTCCATGTCAGACGCAGTGTTGCCAGACTGCCCTTCTACTGCCATCAGTAACACAGCAGTAAAATGTAATGGAATATTGGCAGGAAGGTTCAACCTCTACTGCCATACCACCAACATTCACCTCTGATGCCATGAGTCAATATAATAAAATGGGAGGCATTACTGTCAGTGCAGTCCTAGTAGCTCTATGGGAGTTGATAAAAGCTACAGCTTCTGTGTAGTATTTTTCTCACATCTTTTTACATATCCTTCTCTTTCAACATGAATCTAGAAAACCCTGTTATATAAGACATTCAAATTAACTGCTAATGCTTGGTGTAAACCAGGGTGATACACCCAAGCAGAATTTTCTTAGCACCTACATTTTCAACTCATTTTCTAATAACTGGTTTTTGTGTGATTTTTTTTTCCCAACTGATTTTGTCAAAACTCCAGAAAATTATTTTGTAGTGCTACTTGAAATTCATTCTTCTACATTCATTCAAGCTTAACGCCCCAGAAACTATAGGTCTATTATTTGAATAATATTTGTATTAATCCTCTAGGATTATGATTTGTAACACACAATGGAGAATTTCAGCCTATGTACTTTATTTTTGAATTTCTCAAGTCTTATGTACATTTGTTGATGCTTCATACACTACCTCTTTTTTTTTCTTTTTTTCTTTTTTTTTTTTTGCTTGTTTGTCCATTTCTAGCTAAATATCCATATTCAGCTCTGCAAAGTGGAAGTGTGTTAAAACAGTTCTGATTTTGAAGACTAATATACCTGTTTGAAGCACATATGCACTTTAGAGTCTAACACTGGTGGCAGTTTTAAAACAGTAATTTTACCCAGATTGCCACCAAAATAGAAAATAAACTTTAGATCATTTGCCTTGATAGCTTATGAGTGTTAAAAATTTTGGAATGATCCAATTTCTGTTTAAAAGTTATGTTAATTACTTTAAATAAGCTTAGCATAGAAAGCTATAATAAAGCTTCTCGTTTTATTAAATTTTCTTGTATATATACCCATCAGAATGATACATAGTAAACAACTAATATATCTTATTAGTAACTACGAGCTTTTAGAACCACTAACGCTTTGAGGAAACAGAGGGTCTGCCAGTAACCACAGTTGTCTATTTCAACTCCAAATACCCAATAGAAATTTGTGATATTGATTATTAATTTATATCCTGGTAAAATCTGAAACACAATTGAAAGTCTTAAAACACTCCTTTTTTTTTTTTTTTTCCTTTTTCTTTTTTTCTTCACATGTAGTTAATATCATAGAATTAAAGAAGGGGCAAATAACACAAGAGAATTAAAAAAATAGAACAAACAAAAGACAACTTTTATGTTGGCCAAAACTTAATATAAAACAAACACAATAACTTCTGAAAGATTGCCAAAATATTACTTTTTTTTTTCTTCCCAATAATAGGCATTTTTATTCTCCTTATTCTTCATGGAGCTATTCTGTATTGTAGTTTACAAAAAAAATGACCAAAAATCTGAAACATCAATCCTAACACTGAGAATGATAGCCAGTGTAGGCAACCCTTGTATTATTATCACAAATATTTTAGATAATTTGGGAAAAATAAAACAAATTACTTTATACATTATGCTACTACCTAGGTCTTCAGCTTCTGCAGAATGCACCCTTAGAATTGAAAACAAGCAGAATTGCCCCTTTCTCAAAGTATCAGTGAACAAAGGGTTCAAGAGAGTTTCAGATTAGAAGCTTCCTCTGCTGTTGGCTGAGAATTATAGAATCACAGAATCATAGAATTTCTAGGGTTGGAAAAGGCCTTCACGATCATCAAGTCCAACAGCAACCTGACCATACTACCCTAACTGTAACAACCCTCTGCTAAATCACTCCCTGAGCACCACATCCAAACAGTTTTTAAACACATTCAGGGATGGTGACTCAATCACCTCCTAGGGGAGCCTATTCCAGTGCTTAACAACCCTTTATGTAAAGTAGTTTTTCCTGATATCCAACCTAATCCTTTCAGTGCAAACCTGAGGCCATTTACCCTCCTCCTGTCTCCCATCATCAGTGAAAAGAGATCAACCCCACTCTGACTGCAATCACCTTTCAGGTATTTGAAGAGAGCAATAAGGTCTCTCCCCTCAGCCTCCTCTTCCCCAGACTAAACAGCCCCAGTTCCTTCAGTCGCTCCTCGCAGGGCAACTTTAACAGAGACAGAGAGTGGGAAAATGTTACAATACATCATTTCTAGAAGCCCTAGGATGCAAAGCAACATGAGATAGATCAGAGAAAACAAGATGAAGAAGAAAACAAGATGTTCACGTGCATGAATGTAAAGGAAAGAGACTATCAAAGCTTGAGATAACAAAAACGAGAACAGGGAAGTTCCAGTGCCTTTTTTTTTTTTTTTTTTAGCATAGGGATGGTGTATAACAGACCTTATGAACAGATCCTATGTAGAATGTGAATGTTGTTCAGAAAACTATTTAGTCCTTTTCCATTAAAAATCAGGAAGAAACAACAGGAGGAGGAGGATGGGAGAAGAGAGTCTGACAAAGAAAATTTTATGAGCCATTATTCATTACCTTTCCTTCATGAAACAACCTACATATCAGAGCTGCCAAGAAAAAGAAAAACCTTCCGGGGACAGGGAGAACTTCTATTTCAAAATGAGCAATCAAATTATCAGAGTCTCTCCACTGGAAAGCTTCAGTGGATGACTAACTGCTGCCTTCTGCTCATTACTTCTCTCAAAAGATGAATTGAGGTCCTTTGTATTCTCCGGTAACTGAAGTTTCCGTTTTGCCTTTTCTATTTTTAAGAAGTAGTTACAGATGAAGAGAAACTGTGTTGCAGTAATAGAGCTACATCAGGAAATATCCTCCTCAGCTGCTGTTCAGAAACATTTGAAATGCCTTCTAATAGAATGCTGCTTGTCCCATAACATTTGTAAGTGACTGTGCTTCAAATGCAAATTTCTTCATTACATTGAATTGCATTAAATTTTATAAGTACTCTGCTTCACATATCCCCTAGAAACAATTTGCTGAGAAAATAAAACGATGTAGTATGATGATATGCATCCATTAGATTATACCTGGAAACAGCTTTATAAACATATTTCATTTTAGTTGCTACTTAATGATTTAGTTTTAGTGTGTAGCTTATGGAATCAGGCATTTCAGTGCAATGAGCTAGAATCATGTTCAGAGTTAGAAACTTTATTAGTTTGATTATTATGCCAAATATGACGAGCACATGTAGATTTATAGAACATGGAAAAAGTTGCAGTCCATTGACTATGCCCTTTTTCAGCCTCAAAGGCACTTGCTAGAAGGTCATCTCAGCATTGTTAGCAGCAGTTTTCTACCCAGGGAGTAACTTATTAATAATTTTGATAGGAGATAATAACAGGCAGATTTTTTCCTGACAATATCAAAACATAAGCTAGGATGAGGCAACAGAGATGAGATCATTCATGTTCATAAAAAAACCTTTTACAACGTACTGAAAACTAAGAGATGTTAAAATGGAATGGGAAGATTCCGGTACCCTTAGTTACATTCTAATTATCTAAATTGACTGGCACTAGAAGCAGATAAAGTGGTCTTCAAGGATTATTTGGAAATGCTATGGATTTCTGCTCAACCTATCGTACCAGCAACTAAAATATGCCTCACTTACAAAGATCCTCTACAATGCCAGCGCCTTCATGGTCAAACCTAATGCACAATTCAACCAGCTAACCTTTGCATACATAGAAAGATTGTTAAAAAGACGGATAACCATTGCATACCCTGATTGGTGGATAGAGATCTCACTAACCCAGTAACAGGTTAAAAAAAAAAATTAATAAAAAACAAAAAATGATCCAAAACATAGCTGTTTTAATGGGAATAATGCAATAGTAGATTATTTTCCAATGTCTACCTAAATTCTGTCTTAAATTTTAAAAAGTTAATAATCAGATTCCTTTTTCTACTGTAAAAGGACTCTTGAAGAGTTTTTATCTGTAAAAAAAGAAAGCATGCAAAATCAATAAATCAAACTAGGATTATATTAACATTGGCAACAAAACTAAACAAAACAACATAACCCTATTAATTCATCTATTTGTTCAGGCTTTTGGGAGATGGAATATTCTTGCAATGAATACACTACTTCTAAGTCACTCTGAATATAAATCTGCGCAATATCATGTAAATGTATCATCTCTTTCAGAGCTGAACAACCTTGGGTCCTTCTCAATTCTATGCTTACTGTCTCTCAAAATGTCCTTTCCTCACCTCTCTCCTGCACCAAACTTCTGAGCTCTTGTTTACCAGCTAGATCTCTGAAAACACTATAGAACTGTCCAGAAATTGCAAAGGAAGAATCATATTACAGATTACTTGAATAGTATTAATTTCCATATTAATTTTCTTATTACTATGGAGAACCTAGCTCATTTCAGTGCAGAGCAGCAACCTGCTCATTCAATTATTACGCAAGCAGTTTGCTGGATTTGACTTATTTTCCTACATCTAGGCAATACAAAACCCTCCAGAGCACTTTCCTTGGAAAACAGAAGTACGTTAATTTTAATAAATAAAATATTTTGTAGTCTGACTCAGTATTTACAGTTGAATGATTAGCTTATTTCACAAGTAAATTGTTCCATTTAGTTACCATGAGACTTAATTCCTTTAAAAAAGTGAATAAAATCCCGGTTGCTGAGGGACATTCCCTCTGCCTCAAAGTATGTACAAGTTTTCAGATATCACTAGAACAACTGCAAGAGGTAGCATATGCAACTGATGATTCTAGCAGAGATTTTTGATAAACAGGTGGAGCTAAGCTGTTAATGGGAGAGATCTGCTGGATGAGAGTTTATTTAATCGTGACAGGTGTGTGACAGGTAGCACAATGATAATGAGAGGCATCAAAGTATCATCATCATGAACGTAGGTGAAAGTATTGCTCCATGCTCGCGTAGCAATAAAGAATTGCAAATAGAAGGTCTCAAAAGCTATACATTACTCTCATGCTCTCAAGTATTCAGAAATGTTACCTTACAAGACAGTGATTAATGTTCCATTAGTGCATTTCTTTCTTCAGAGTCACTCTGAATCATAGAATCACAGTATCACAGAATCATAGGGGTTGGAAGGAACCTCTGGAGATCATTAAGTCGAACTCCTTGCTAACGCAGTTTCCCTACAGTTGGTTGCACAGGAAAGCATGCAGGCAGGTCTTGAATATCTCCAGAAACTGAGACTCCACAGCTTTTTGGGCATTCTGTTCCAGTGCTCTGTCACCCTCACAGTAAATAAGTTTATTCACGTTTGTGTGGAACTTCATATGTTCCAGTTTGTGCCCACTGTCCCTTTTTTTTTGCCTTGAAAAGAGCCTGCCGCTATCCATTTTACTCCAACATATCAGATATTTATAACTATGGAAGTGATCAGTACATCCCTTTGTAAGACAAGTTTCGTAAATCAATATAACACAGAATCACAGATTGGTAGGGGTTGGAAGGGACCTCCAGAGATCATCAGGTCCAACCCCCCTGCCAAAGCAGGTTCCCTACAGCGGGTCACACAGGTAGGCATCCAGGCAGGTCTTGAACATCTCCAAAGAAGGAGACTCCACCACCTCCCTGGGCAGCCTGTTCCAGTGCTCCGTCACCCTCACCGTAAAGAAGTTCTTGGGCACATTTGTGTGGAACTTCCTATGCTGCAGTTTCTGGCTGTTTCCCCTTGTCCTGTCTCCACACACTGCTGAAAACACCCTGCCCCCAAAACCTTAGATATTTATAGACCTGGATTAGGTCCCCTCTCAGTCTTCTTTTCTCAAGGCTAAACAGATACAGTTCACTTAGCCTTTCTTCATAGAGGAGATGCTCCAGGCCCTTCACCATCTTTGTGGCCCTCCGCTGGACTCTTTCCAAGAGATCCCAAAAGAAGCTATTATGATATTTTAATGTGAACTAAAATAAACTTGGTAAAAAATGCAGTAAGATTATCTCACTGAATAGTTGAAAGTTTCTTGGCATACACCCAGCTATTCTAAAAAATCTCTTCTGTCCTTAGGGTAGAGAAATAATTCCAACAAGACAGGGAGATCAAAAAAGAACTTGCAGCAACAGAGAGACTGCATGTGTAAACAAAGAGACACAACTCCTCTTTTGCTCCATATTCTTGGTCTACCGTTTTTAAGTATAAGCCAATTTACTTAAACACATCTTAACACATCTTGCACTATAGGACATTATATAGAAGTAGTTTCTAAGAGAGAACTCTCACTAGACAAAGTGACAGATATTGTGTCACTTAGAGTTATTTTTTTCCTATTTGGCATTATCATCAACACCTAGAAATCTTATCTGAGAAAAAAACTTTAACAGAGAAACTGAGAAAGCATGAGCATTTAATTTTCGTTTTACAACTTGTTAATTTTCATGACTGTTAGGGGAAGTGAACAAGATAATATTAGCCACAAATCTGCTGATTCCCACACTGCTGTTGGTTCCATGTTTTTTGGTAATTTTATATGTGGAAACTTGGTTCAGAGGAAAACCTACAAAAATAAAAAACGCTTTACTAATAGGTAACAGGTAGTTTCACAGCTGAAGTGGACACACAAACTGAGTACTGAGTGGTATAAGGATATTGTGGAAATATTTACTTTTGTGAAAATCATTAAGTTTATGAACATCTTGCACTTCCTTTATTTCGCTGCCCTCTAAAGGGCATGTTCAGTTCTCCTTAAACACAGTTTAACTGCACAAAGCCTGTTTATATTTCAAAGTATAATCTTTAGAATCCTAAATAACATTCTTCAAGGGTCTGTCCATGACATCATTAGGTTCCTGTACTGAGACAAGGGATCTAGATTTTAGCAATTACATGAACTACAGCTTTGGCTATCTGTAGTGAATGGATAACTATATGGGGCACAAAAGTTCAAAGGAGTTTGCATGAGATATTATTGCATAAAGAGGTGGCAACTGCAATCAACATCCATTCTAACTATCCTTTACTCACATTATGTTCCTGCAGATAAAGAGATTCTAGAAAATACATCCCCTATCTTCCCTATTTGAAAAACCAATATAAATATTACATTTCATTAAAAGAGCACTGCTAATTATACTACTGGTTTTTCATTACTGTGCGTAAAATGAATATTGCTGAATACTGATTTTCAAATAAAGATATATATCTTAAATTATCAGTGTCATTTTACATTCACAAATAAGGTATTAAGAGTGGGTTAAAAAGGAATGCCATTGAAGCTTTTCTCTTCCTTCTAAAGTGCACATTCAGTTCTCCTTAAGCACAGTCTTTCTGCCCAAAGGCCTGTTTATACTTCAAAGTATAATCTTTAAAATCAGGTTTCATGTTATTCTCCTCTGCAGAACAAAATACAGTCATTCTGGATTCAGAGCTTTTCTTAACATACTTCACATACATTTTTTTGACACACACAGACTTATTCAGACAAACCTAGCAATAAACAAAAAATGTGCCAGGTGAAGTATGTTTTGAAGTATGTTTTTACTGTACTGAAAAGAAAACTAATACTGCTTATGTAATTAAGTACCTTTTTTCTATTATATGTAAGTACATGTTTAGATCAGAAAAAATTGAGACAATTCAACAGTAATAATTGTTTTGCACTCTTCCACCTAGTCATTCCATGGGATACATTAGCTACACATTGGTTCACCTGGAGATTGCCATATATACTTTATCTGTCTTTCAGGAGTATATAAGGAGCTGAATGGTTTCACAAAGTGAGAGAAAACCAGAATTTCCTCCAAGTATTCCTGTGACTGTAACTTAGATACAACATTTTAGATTTTAAATATTAAAACATTTAAAAATAAACCTAGATGTTCCTGATCTACTTAATTCAGTAACTTTTTAAAGGAGGCATTTAAAATCTCCTAGAAGATATTTATTTCTGACTTTATCTACTGATTAAATATGGAAATGGAGGTCCAGAAGGTATGGGGAACTGGGGAGGATCTGCACACCATTTTTTTACCATGGAGAAAAATATATATATCCAGTGCACTAAAAAAGGTGTAGGATGAAGCTAGTGCAAATGCTGGATAATCAATCCTGAAGAGCTACCTATTTACTTGAAACAAAACTTAACAAAAACTGCCATCTAGAGGCAAATGATCACATACTGCTTACATACAAATGAAATCTTTATGTCTACAAAAAATTCTGCACAGATACAGTAGCTTCCCTACCCTCCATGAAGGCAAATGCACACCCATATGAGTTAAGTACCATATTTTCTATTTGATTTACACTTTTCCTATAAGCCACATTATACTTTTCCTGTTTCAGTTCAATAAATCTTGCTATCCTCTTAAAAGTGACTGATTAAACAGGCAGTTCAACATTGCCAGAGAATAACGTGTAATAGTCAGATGGGTATGTAGTTAAATCAATACTGAAATATAGTGCATACTTCCACAGGTGAATCAGTACAATTTCAATTTAGGCAAAGTATTTAAGATTTACAAAATGAAAATAAAATCAAAAGTAAATCTTGTGGATTTTTGGTAACATTTTCACTTTTGCAGCAACAACTTCTGCAGGATGGCTGTTGCAAAAGAGGAGGATAACTGCCCTAGCAGAAGTAGCTCATAAATGGTCTTCTCACATCATGAAAAGCAAGGCCTGAACTGTACACATGCTGCCTACCCGATTGTCTCCCAAAGTATCAATTAGCTGTCAATTAGCTAAAGTACTAATGTTCTAAATAATTCAGAATGCAGCTGTTTGCCTAGAAGTTAGCAGTGGATGCAATATGAAAATGCTCAACTATTTTAAGCGGTGGCAGTGTGGCATATTGTTACATAATGCTTCTCATTAACTACCAAGAATATGAATATAATATCTGTGACGTGTTTCCCTTTTCAATAATTATTAAAGTTTCCTGGATATGGAAAAAGAACACTGTACAAAATAGCCATATACTTCTTATTTTAGTGTTTTCAAATTCAAAAGGCTACCAGAAAAACATTCTTTTCCTAAACCTAACCCAGATTTAATAAAATTTGCAGTAAGATAACGTACTATACCATAAAGTGAATAGATTGACAACAAACGTTTTTTTGTTTACATCTTTATCCTCAGAATACCCAAAGAAGACACAAAACTGTTCTCTTAAAGTTCTGAATTGAATGGAAAGATACAATTAATACTGTTGTTTTTGTTTATAGGTACACAGTCTAAAAGAAATTGCTTTTTATTAACACAACACTTAAGGTTTCACTTTTTTTTCTTATATCATTGATGCAGCTGTTTACATAATCTCAAAATCTGAATAACAGCCACAGTTTTTGAATGTGAGATTTGGACTCAGAATATAATTAATATGCATCATCAAAAGAGACTTTTTTTTTTTTTTGTATGTTTTAGCTTGAAACGTGCTAAAGATTAGGCAGAAGACATTATAGTCGTCTGTAACCTCATTGCTTGAACTCTTGTTCCGTATAACTCATATTCTCATTATTTTCATTTCACGCCAAAACAGACAAAAAACACTGAGAAATGATGAGGAAAATATAAAATCCTGCCTGAAAAATGTTTATTGCCTCGCATTTATGATTAGAATTAAAACTTAGACAAAGAAATGTTTTCAAAAGCCAGCAGCAGATGATATGTTTGTATCAATTTCTCCTGCTTCAACAGCTGGCTGATATAATGCATACCGTGACCTCTTCTTCCTTGACAGGCTCTTTCTGGTTTCTTTCTAACATTCTGCCCACACCAATGATCTAATTTAATACCCTGCCTCTAATGTAATGTGCACTATTGATCTTGCTTTATCACATGAGCAAAATACTCTATAATTCAGCCTCTCATGACTCCATTCTGTATGTGAGTATTTTGCTTCTTCATTTGCCTTCCTATGAAACATCAAGGTAAATTCAACAATGGTAAAAAAAAACCGATCCAACTATCCAGTGTCTACTATCTGAAGAAACTTTTGCTGATCCATCTCTCCCATATTTTCCTTCTCTCTTTTTTCTTTATTCCAGTGTGTGTTTTTTTTTCAATAACAGTATATGTTCATTCTTTATTCTTTACCACTACAAAACTTCCTTAGTCGTTTGCAATTCAATTCACTTTGTTTGCTTTCTTTCTTTTTTTTTTTTTTCTGTATTAATTCCTCCTGTATTTCAGATTTCAGTTCCATCCTGTTTTCTCCCTTGTTCTCTTCCAATCTAAATCTGTATTGTTTTATCCACGTTTGACCTGATTTTTTTAACTATTATTTGCCACCTGAATTTATTCAGAAAAGGTAGCACAACTTAGTACTTAGAACTTAATTTTAGTAAAATTTTCTCATGTCACTACTGGACACATTAAAAATAATACTCTAAGAAGTTAGTAAAGCCACTAATGATTACATGATCAATATATTTTGCCCTTTCAGCTTCTGTTTGTCCTTGTAGCGTAATGCTTGTTGCAAGGGCAAGAGATCTGCATTCATTTACTTAAATCCATTTAATACAAAGCTAACATCTTGTCAGTATTCAGATAACAGCTAACAGAGGCATAAATGAACTGATAGTAAGAAATGTTCTAGTACAGCATCAGCTCAGCAGGTAAAAATCATAGTCCTCTTTAACTTTTTATACAATTATTCCTAACTTGCTCAAGTTCCACAGTCTATCAGAATTTTCTAGGTTTGCCACTGACCATTAAAGCCGTTGCACTAAAATATAAGGGTTCCTAAGAAAAACATAAAGTTTTATTATTATAGGAAATAAAAACTGCTCCAAATGTGTGAGAATCCTTCTTTGTTTTTTCAACTCAAAGTTTGCTTCCCGAGGTATTTCATGTGATAAGACTTTGATTGATTTATTGAGGAGGCAAGAGATGGGTGCTACCGTGTGACAATCAACATCACTTTGTGGACATTTGAAAGCTCCTTCCTCCAGAGTTGCTTGTCTCTGGAAGAGAGTGCTCAGGAGTGTTTACTGGTGGAAGATCTGGCCTGTGACTAAATAGCTCCAGCTTGGTATGGGAAAATTGGGGAATGATATCATTGTGTCCTGTGAAAAACAGGATGCAGGTGGGAATCCATGCTCCTTCTTATCTGCTGGCAAGGCCAAGAAGATGGCAACAAAGGAGTTTCTCCTGAGATCCCAGAGCCAGAAGCTGCCTGTCCAAGAAGAGCTGACTCAACCACTTTGAATTTGAGCTGTCACTCCAAAGAGAGCTGACTCAACAACTCTGGACTTATAAATAAGTTGATACTTCCATTCAAAAGTGCCCATCATCACCATGGTTACCATCATTGTCAACAGAACAACAATGCCTGACTCACCACTACTGATGATCAGTGACTTGTATGCACCACGCTGGATCCATGGTGGTGACTATCTCCCTCTTGCTTCCTATTAAGACTCCTCGCTTCTTCTTTTCTGTCACCCTCCTTCCCTTCCCCATTACCCTAATTCATAATAGTGTCTGTCCTCCCCTTCCCCATCTCCCCAGTTAGGATCTGTAATAAACTGTTCAGACCAACATTTGAGCCATTGTTTCTTAATCTCACTCCGGGTACACATATATTAAAAAGAATATCCTCTTCTTCCTATAAATTGGAGCGAGACAAAATGTAATGTCTCCTATTTATTATGGTGAAGTATGATGTCAGAGGCACATGGTGGTATGATAGTAGATCTCCATCAATATTCCATTACATGCTGTTGCCATGTGACAGATGGAAGCAGGGGGAAAGTCTGACAAAATGGTGTGTGACATGGAAGTGCATATGAAACAAAGGAGTGGAATTGAATTACTCCAAAAAATGGCACCCACTGACATTCATCAACACATGCTGAATGTTTACAGAGACCAAGCAATGGAGAGAGGTAGTGAGTGGTGTGTTTTAGCAGTGGCAACAGCAAGGGTGGGTCACCTCCACTGAAGCAGATTTTTATGAGCGCAGTTTGCAGGTCTTACTCATTACTGGTGAAAATCTGTAGTTAATGATGAAGACTATGTTGAAAACTAGTGTTTTGTAGTTGAGAATTTGCTCTATCAGATAGCATTATTGTGCTCTTTGTTATAGTTTCCATGCAGATATGTAGGAGGCATTATTTTTGGAGTGAGCTGCATAAAATAAATGCATATTCCTCTCAATAACAGTATCCTTCTCAACACACACCAAATTAATACACAAAGTTAAAAGCTATCACAATTTTTAATAGACACTTTTTAAAAGATGACATATGTGAGAATAATGCCCCAAATATTTTTAAGAACCAGCAAATTAATTCTGTGCAGAAAGCTTGACAACAAGAAACCTGTTTTAAGACTATTTTCTGTCTTAGAATATCAAGTTCAGGCAAACAAAGTGTCTCAAAATCATCGACAAGTTATGTAGCCAGATGACCTTTTATGTGTCTTCAGAACTGCAGTTGCTGGAGGGTCTGTTCTGCCAGTTCCCCAAATAGTTTTAGTACACTATGAGTTACTGCACCAAATGGCAGACATGGGCAAGGAGTTATCTATTTCTTCACCTTATGCATAACCAAATGAAATACGCTAAAATGAATTTTCACAAGCCAAGATCCACAGTGTATGCCCATCTAACACAATTAGCTAAAAGCAAACAAACAAACAAGCAAACAAATCCTAAGTGCTGGATCACATGGAAGCCAGAAAGACAAGTCCATACAGTCAAAATATGACAACATAAGTGAGAAGATGAACTCAGATCTTTGCACCCATAACAGTGGAGCAGAGACTAAACACCTCTACCTTCTCACACAGGCCAAAGAATGAGCAGCTATCTTCCATTCCTCCAGAAAAAATCCCCCATTACTCAGCTCCACGAGAAAAGGGCCTGTACAGAAGAACTTGTCTGACACACATCTTTATCCTTAGTTCCATCCCTTCACACCCTCCACTCATTCTTACAGACTCAAATCCTTCCCTCTTCTGGTGAGCCAGGTCAGCCAGGTCTCTCCAAGCCTATGCCTCCTCTTAAAGCTGTCTTCAGCACCTCTCATTCACGTCAATCCCCCATCCATTTTACCTAATTTTATCTCCTTTCCACACGCACACTTTCAAGTGAGTTTTTCTGCTAAAAACACATTTCACGCTTTTTCTGAACTTCCTGCTAACCTCAGATCTTTCCCTTCTCAGTCCACAATCAAAGAGAGACCCTTTGATGCAGACTGTGAAAAGAAATTCACACAGCCAGGATTACATGCCAATGGAAATTGCCTGAGTGTTGTCAACTTGCCACACATTGGTAATTGCATCACCCAATTCCCAGGACAACATCCTTCTACACAGAAGAATGAGCTTGTGAGAAAAGTGAAAAGTGTATTTAAGAAGACATACAAGGTTCTTTTTCCTGGGAATATTTCTAAGAAATGTTATTATCAATATTTTGAAATAAGTAACAACTTAGTAGCCAGTTGAAATTATATATGAATAGGAAAAAAGTATTTGTCCATCGTTGGTTCATCATTTTATTACAGGGTCAGACATGAAAAAAATTGTTCTTCCTTGATTTTTTCCTTCTTCCTTGCTAATGACAAAACTCACAGCTTCTGCAATAAGAGTAAATGCCAACAGAGATAACCTACCCTATCATCCCTGCCAGAATATGAGAAGGGGATTCCAGCTCTCCTCCGCTGGCCTCAGACATTTTTGTCTATCATATCTGCAGTTGAACTGGCAAACAGCTGAGCGGCTGACTGAACAGCTGCTCTGTGCCAAGGCTTGATCCTGCAATGGAAACAAAAGCAGCCCTCCAGAAGATCACTATTCTTCCACAGTAAGAGTTAAAAAAAAATGGCAGTGTAGATAATGAAGATAACAACAACAGACATGAAAAGAACATCTTGTTTTGTTGTTGATTTTTTTTTTTTCTTCCCTTCAATGTGACAGATTTAACAGATCATTTTTTTTCTACTCATCTGGAGACATTTGATCAAGGCAGATAGAATTTCAGAACTTGAATTTCAGGTATGAGTGATTGGTGCTATTTTTTTAATGTTACAAAGTCAAATTGGTTTTGAGACGATGTTTAGCCCCAAACATGCAATTTGTTACGTGTAAGAGATTCTGCTAATCTTCACAATTAATTGATATTCTTCTAGCTCCAGCCATTAAACAAATTACTCAGCCTGACAGGCAATTACATAGATACATACTTCTCTCCAGGTGAATGCTTTCAAATTTGTGAGTTTTGACAGATGCTGTAAGAATAAGCTAAGTAAATTAAACATGTGTGGTAATGCTGAGATACCTCTTTTCAACCTACTGAAAAGATTTCTCATTCCTGACTCCCTGCACAGGAAATTGCTTACATTTCACAAGTTTTTTATTGTACATTTCTCATGCCTTATTAAATATACATGTGTATAAATTTCGTACTCTTTACAGTTTTGAAACTTAAGAATTGACTAATAACTGTAACAAAGTTCCAATTATAGCAATAAGCATGTATATGTTTAAAATGACCCAAAAATGTTGTTAATGAGAACCAACTATGAATTTTAAAGACTCAGAAAAATACATGTCTTGAATTATATATTCTCCACCTTCATCTACCTTATTCACACACCTCAGATAAATGCATAATTTATGAAAAGCAAAAGACAAGGTTGGATAAGTTACGACCACAAACAAACCAAAACAAACACACATGTGAAAGAGGAGGAAATCCAACATATAACAGAAATCGCACTTACTGCTCAACCACATCTGATTCTTAACAGCTCAGAGCACAACCATAACAACTGATGGGAACTTAACTGAAATGTAGAGCTTCATTTTAAATTGCTGTTAAGCGAGTTGCTTATATTTTTCTGCTTACATTCAGTTGGAAAGCCAGCCATTTCAGTTTCAGCTTAATGAACACCTGGATAAAATGTCTAAGCTTTTAAATTTCTTATAGAATAATACTAAACAATTTTTCAAAATGTTTTAACAAAAACTACTTAATGTAAAATATCACCCTCATCAAATATCTAATAATAAGTGAAGTAAAATATTGTGAAATGTTAATCAGAACATTGACATTAATGAAATGAGAGTTCACAAAAATTTTACTTCTTTACCTTATAAAAATTTCACTGTGAGATGCACCCTTGCTATTACTACTGTCTAACTAATTTACTATTGAGTTGCTTGTCTCTAAATGTATGCAGCATACTACATACAAAGAACTTTCCTCTAAGTTTATAGTGAAATATCTTACTCATGATCTGAGAATAGATTTATATTAGAGAAATGAAAAAGGAAGCATTAAACATAACATGAATAAAATAAACTTCTATAGCATGCAAGGAAATGTATAGTCTCCAGTGCCACATTTCTGTAATATACTTACGACTTATTTAAAATACTGTTTCTCTATTACTATATTTTCTATTATTTTCTCTGTTTGGTGATCTAAGACAGCTAGCATGGCTTCACCCAGGGCAGATTGTGCCTGACCAATTTGGTGGCCTTCTGTGATGGAGTGATTACATCACTGAAAAAAAGAGCAACTGATGTTATCTACCTGGACTTATGCAAGGCCCTTGACATGGTTCTGCACCACATCTTTATTTCTAAACTGGAGACACAGGGATTTGTAGGGTGGACTATTCAGTGGATAAATAATTGAATGGATGGTCACAGCCAGAAGGAAGTGGTCAATGGCTCTATGCTCAAGTGCAGGCCAGACTTGAGTGTGTTTCCCAGCTGTTAGACCAGGAAGAAATGTTATTTAATATCTTTATTAATGACAAACAGTGAGATTGAGTGTACCCTCAGCAAGTTTGTGGATGACTAAGATGAGTGGCATAACTGATAGAATGTCATGGTTTAGTTAATTCAATCCCAAATGACAGGGCTTCCACGAAACCCCCTTTCCCGCTTCTGAGGTGAAAGGTGAAAGGAAGGACACAACTAAGATAAGGAGGAATATTTACTACAAACAAAAGAATGTAAGACAATATGACATGAAAAAAAGTTACAGGTAATAAATCAAACAAATGAGAGAGAGTGAGAAGTTCTGACTGTGTTAATCTCTGCAGAACTAGAAGCAGAAGAGAGCCTTCTCCCCCATAATTGTGCTAGTCTCTTTTTTACTCTGAATCACAAATCACACGGAGAGTCTTCTATGAACTGCAGTCTGTCTCTTCTCAGTTTATCTTCCTTTTGGAGAGTCAGAACTAATATAGCAATAGACAAAGCTATCAGGACCCAGGAAATGCAAATAGCATTTGCATAGACTGCTAGGAGCTGACTCAGGAAAATGCAGCTCCACTGCACTGTGCTCCAGCACTAAACAGCTAGTCACATGATGCCATGATATGGAATAGTTATAAACTAGGACACAGAACGAAGAGATGTCATCCAGAGGGATCTGGACAGGCTTGAAATGAGAGCACACAAGAACCTTATGAGGGTAAACAAGATCAAGTGCAAGATGTTGCATTTGGGTAAGGGCAATTCCAGATATGCCTACAGACTGGGAGAAGAACATATTGAGAGCAGCTCTGTGGAGAAGAAACTGGAGTTCCTAATAGATGAGAAGTTGGACAGGAGTCAACTGCAGGGTGCTTTTGCAGCCTGGAAGGCCAACTGTATCCTGGTTGCATCAAAAGAGAGATGTCCAGCAGGAAGAGAGGGGGGATTGTTCCCTTCAATTCTGCCTTTGTGAGACACCATCTGAATTACTGCACTGGGATTTGGGGACCCCAACAAGAGAAAGTCATGGAGCTGTTGGAGCAGATCCAGAGGAGGGCCAGAAGAGAAATCTTTCATTCTTGTATGGTTATGAAGGAACAGCAGATAAATGTTTGATTTTCCTTTGTACAGAAAGCAAGTTTGTCAAGGTATAGAAAATGGTTACTTTTTTGTACTTTCAATACGCTAATCGTAATCAGTTTTTATGCTATATCTTATCATTTTAATTCTCTGATCTAGCAGTAGTTATAACATATGTAAGCCAACAAAGGAACTTTATTCCAACTCCTCATCTTGCCCAGTAATCAATTTGCTCCTTGCTTCAGTTCTCCTGTCTCCAAGCTTCTCTCATGCATTCTCTACTTTTGAATCCATTTTTGTGCAGATTATTCAAAAATCAAATTATATAATCAGAAATTATTATCAAGCATGTTTTGTTCCCAAGATAACTGTTTGCAATAGTGCCTCAAAAACGATGTCCACATTCAAGTTGCTGACCTAGCTCTCAAAGCCCTCTAGGCTTTAGATCTCAAGGATTTGAAAGATCTATTCTCTTACAATTTCTTTGCATTATTAAAAACAAAACAACAACAAATACACAGAATATGAGGATGAAGAGTATTTCCCTTCATCTAAGGGAAGTACTTTCTTTGAGAAATGAGAATTAGGCTAATGTTAATGGTTTATGGGCTGGTTCAGCCCATTCTGTGATTAGTAGGGCAGATGGACCCATGAGTCTGCGCTTCCAGAAAGGGGAAAACAAGGAGAAGGAGAGATGGGCTGCAAAAGTAACAGTGGCAATGATCTGAGGAAAAACAAACTAATTTACTAAATAAGATATCCGAATGCAAGATAACACGCTATAATACAATATAATCAGAATTGGACCTAATAAATCAAATATAATGAAAGTATCCAAAGGCCTTACACTAATACTGAGGCAAGACATGCAGTCGGGTTGAGGAGCAGGGTGGAAAGTGCCTGGTCTCACGACTTTGCCAGGGGCTTTATCTCCTCTATGAATGCAAAGTCTTCTGACATATGTAGTTCTTCTTCACTTCATTGACAGGTACCCAGAACTGGAGCATTAACTCTTTAACCCCCAGTACACTACATGATATTATGATGTCGAATACCAATAACTAAAAATCATAAAACCATAAATAGCAAAAAATACAGAACTTAGCATAAAAAGCAGCCCTAATTTAGCCAGTTTCCATATCAAAAGCAAAACCTATCTTCCCCAGTTAAGACACAGTCACTTATCTTTATACTTTCACTATCATTGTATACTCGATGTGTTCTTGCTAGTTTTGATTTGGAGATGTTTTGTTGTTGCTGTTGTTGTTTGGAAGGAAGGGAAGAAGGGTGAATAGATGAAGAGAGAGTAATCAGATATTTACTACTATAAGTAACAATAAAAATACTGAAAACTTGCAAGGAAAAATCACAATTTTTAGATGGACATGTGGAATCTTTTTAAAATTCAGGAGATCAAGTGTACATTCAATGTTTAATATAGTCAACACAAAAATCTGCTACTCTGGCAGAAGCTGCACCCATAAATCAATGACAGCATTACATTCACTCACAATGCAGGAGATTTCAGATGTTCTTAAGTCTGAATTCTCAACAAACTTCTTGATCAAATTCATGGAACATCCATTTTATCTGACCACTGATGCAAATGTGTAGGAGGCTATGTAAAATCTAAGGTGAATAACATAACTTCATTTCAGATTATGTCTTCTACAGGCTCTGCACACTGGTTAAATTTCTGTTAAAGATCTAATTAGCTTTGAAACAAGTTGGGTTAATACTAGAGCATTTGGCAGTCATAATTATTTCAAGATGATGCAGGATATTTAACAAAGTAGATATATTTTAGCACTAAACAATTCCTAAGTGAAATTTTCATGGTTATATTCCATAATTGTGGACTTAACAAGCATAACAAAGTTGAAGATTCAAGAATAAAGTAGCTTTCATAACAGGGTTAAAGATGGAAATTCAAGTTCTATTGAAATTCTACTACATTGCCTAAAATGAAACTGTCACATATTGAAGTAATAATTTTTTCCTATTTGGCAACATTGTCACTCCAAAGACTCTGAAACTGCGGGGGAAAAAAAAAAAAACAAAACCAAACCACGAAAGAACAGAAGGGGAAAAGGGGGTTCTCTGTAGATAATCAAAATGCAGATTGTAAGGAAACAGATGTTATCCCTTGTATGAAGGTTTCGGTCTCTCTCCAGGCCTCCAGAGATGAAATCTCAGAGAATGGAACCTAGCAAGCAACTTCATATACATTCATCATCCATACTGTTTAAGTCACTGGGATGATTTAATTTGTAAACTCTTTAAAAAAGCCATTCCTTATCATTTCCATACCAAAATCCTCTTCTAGAATTTCAGTTCAGTAACCACTGCCTTAAAAAACAAACAAACAAAAAAACCAACACTTAACTCACTAGTCAGCACTTCTTAGTGCTTCATGTTCACCAGTATCTCTCTTCAGCTGATCCTTTCATTTTCTTTTTTCCTGATTTAACAATTGTTGGAGAGTGTCTTAGTTTGTTTTTATTCCTTACTCTACACATACATATGTACATATGTAATATATAATATACATGTATTTGTATATTTGTATATGTATATTTTGTAGCCCTTGCCTTTCTCTAAATAACAAATTCCCTATGAAGACATATGAAGTTCTCTGTCACTTTACAATTGCTGAAAGGTTTCATTCTTCTGTTGTAAGTAGAATTCTTAATTTGAAGATTTCTTTTAGTGGCTCTGGCTTGATAATTTCTTAACACATAATTCTTAAATGCAATACATGTGCTTGTATTTCACACAATTATAGTAGTAATTTCCCTTCCACATTTTAGATTTATACCAGATTGTACAAACATAAACCTAGTTGCACTGGAGGAGTTTTAAATCTTCTCTGCAGTGAAAGGTTTATTTCCCCCATTTTCATTTAAATACTGTGCTACTAAAATCTCTCTCAGGAATATTACTGAAACCTTCTAGAACTGCTCAATTGAACAATCAGATCACTGAAATTTGAGACAATTGATCTTCTTTGAATTTCAATAATTACGTGAGAAAACAGATTAAATATTCTAACTACTAGTCAGTTGAGACATAAGGTGTTTTTCCCCCCCTACAAACACGATGAGATTTATAGGTAAACATGCTTCAGCTCATATGTGACTTTACAGAGCTGTATGCACATGAATGCTACACTAAATGTAACAAACAAAAATGTCTAACAGATTAGAGTTGAAAACTAGCAACAGCACAGTAAATTGCACTAAAATACTGCAAGATTTTCTCATCTAAGATAAATACAGCAAAACCCACAAAACTTTTCTTCATCCTTATTTTTGAGAAAAAAGTACTGAGATCAAACACTTCTAATTGCAGAAAAATTTATAGTTTGCACATTTGAAAGAATATTAAAAGGATTCATTTTCTATCTTAAATTCGAAGATAAAATTATGCAAAATTACATACGAGAAAGGAAAGCAAACAAAAAAAAAAAACAGCACACAGATGAACATTGATAGTATCAGGAGTATGCTGAAGAATATAAACATTTACAACAAATGCATATCTTCAAACTGGTAAAATAAAATTGCATTGGTTATGGGTGAACAAATCCAGCTCTGAGAGAACAGATAAAACAGTGATAAAGGTAATGTTTTACAAAGTGAAACTTTATCAGAATGAACTAAAAAGATTTACTAGTCTTAGCAGGCAAGTATTCTCTATCAGAACTATGTAAAAGGAGTGACTGGTTAGCAGTTCCCAAGGACCTGAGGTGCATACATAACCATTTTATCACAGTGGTTACTTAGATCCTTAAGTCTAACATAAAAACTCACATTAGTGTATGAGTAAGCATTAAGCACAGTTTTATAATTCCATAAAAATCCCTTATTTTTCAAGGAGGAAGGGAAAGGAAAGCAATCATGAGCTGTCCCCCATTGCTGAAGTCAAACCACCCTACATGAAAACATTTTCTACCTTCTTTTCCTTTATATGTCATAGGACTATAACAAAGATTTTACTTAAAACTAAGTTTCTATAGCAGTCTTTCACCTGCTTATAGAGTTAGAAGACTCTGTATCTTTAGCTCCAATCTTTGTCATTCTCATATATGTCTACAAAACAAGCATATCTTTCTGCACTGATCTCCCAAGAGGTAGATAAAAGGTACGGTTCGGGGTATAAGTACTTAACTTTTGTTTCTCACAAAGCTTAAACATTCTTCAAACAAAATATATATGTATATTGCTAGTAATAGCAGGCATTCACCAACACGTCCACTGTGTTCATATTACAAACATTAATTTTCTTATTTCAGATTAATTCTAGAGATTTGTTTATTCAAAATAAAATTTAAAAAAAAAAGAGTTAAGAAGAGCATTAACTGTACACTAGTTGGGAAAAAAACAAACAAACAAAAAAAACAACTACTTGCCTTGACAGTCTGTACAGTACAGTCTGTCTTCAGTTGTTAAACTTAGGAATCTTTCAAAAAGAGTGTACTGAGCTATTTTATAGAATAACTGAAACCTCTGAGATAGATGCACGTCATGCCAAGAGGAAAGTTGGCTGCAAAAAGTTTGTGATTGTTAATATGATATAAAGAAAAAGAAAAACACATGGTGCAGCATAAGATTCAAAAAGCAAAAGAATATGAATAGATACATGGTGATGAATATAGGTTGAGATAAATTTTGAATTTTCTACATCATAGAAGAACTTGATATATTCTATCATATACATAACTTCTGGTATTGTTGGCACTTTTTTTTTTTTTTTTTTTTTTTTTTTTTTTTAGCAAAACCAGATGAAATGTTTCTGTTTCCAGGAATTTTCTTTGAAAAAAATAAGCTGTGACTAACATTGCCTGCATAAACAATGGTGCTAGTGACTACCATATGATCATATACAAACACTTAAAAGGTAATGTTTGTGCAAAGTAAAGAATGTTTCTGAATAGATAGAACCTTCTTCCTATAAAATAATTCATGGCTTTCGTTTTGAGTTTGATGAGCAGTGAGGGAGAGAATAATCATACTAAAAATTCTGCTGCTTCCTAACTGAATATAACTTAAACTTATTAAGCCATTCCTAAATTACACTAACTTGCATGCATATTATTCCAGAGAGCTAGTAATTCCACATATGTCTGGAGAATATATATTTGATCTTAAATAATTAAACATTTTAAATTTCTTGTTGGAGAAAACAATATAACAAGGGGAAGGAAAGAATGACAATAGGCTTTTCTAAGACAAAGAAAACTAGTTATTGGACAAGGAAAATGGAAGGTTAATTAGAATTTTAAACACTAAAAATATTAAAGCATATAGATTTGTGGATTTGGGTATTTCATTCTTTCAAGTCAAACCCGTATGTTTTCTAGCTATCTTGGGATTTGCTCCTGGTATGTCTGTCTTGAGCCATCAGCATGGTTGGTATGCCCATATACAATCAAAATCTGCATTATATAAATCCCAGTGCAGATTTTGAATATTTAATTCAGAACGACTGCCATCATCTGCATAATGAGTATCAGCCTATATAGTTAAAACCCCCAGTGCCTTTTTTTTTTAATATATCAAGAAAATGCAATCTGAACATCATTTCAGAGCTAAGGATAACGCATTCATATTATTAGCTTTAAGTTCAGCTGAAAGCCTTAAGCAATACAATTCTACAAAGCTGGCCATTATCCATTTTGGGGTTGGACTTTTGTTTTGTTTTCCTGTGATTTGCTTCTTTTTAATAAGCAAGATTAGCTGGCAGATGATGCTATCACTGACTATTGTTGAAAAGAAATCACATTAGGATAGATTCTTAAACTAAGGAATTAATTCAAACTGAATTCAATGTGATATTGCCATGAGATCTGCCAACGTGTTGAATGACTATTAATTATAATGTAAAGGACACATAACGAATAAATGAATCACATTAGTAAACCAGACTGCAGTATGTCTACAATAAAATGTAACAATCTTTTAACAAAATCTGTAGACTGCTGCAATTTGAGGAAATTGTTGCCAATCATGGAACAGGTGAAAAATAGTCTCACTAAAATAATTCTGGTTCTTCAAGATGCAGAAATGCTTAATCATGTTGTAGTTATGCATGAAAGGATCCTCAAACCTTGTCCATTAGGGCTGTTCATACAACCAATAAATTCTTCATGCCTTCTCTTCCTTGAGTGTCCAACTATGAACAGAAATATGATGTGAATTCTGAACTGAAACAATAAAGTCTGACATGTACCAGACAATACTCATTATGACCAGATATTCTTCCTACTAATTATGCAACTAGTTCAGAGAAGAGCACAAATAATTGATGTGTTGGTCTCAGCAGAACTAAGGCTTTGGATATGAGCTTTTCACAATTTTTCGGAATCCTGCTGCCATGATTGAATTAAATTTATTCAGAAGTTCATCTGTACTTGCCTGAAGATCATCTGTTTCTCTGACTGAGTTGATAACAAGCAAGACTTTTTTTTCCTTTTTTTTTAATCATACTTTTGATGAGAAGTAATAGAATTGCTGTAGTTATTATTTTAACACCAAACTAGGAAGGCAAGGGAGAAGTGTAGATCATGCGCTGCACAGAAACAAACAGCCAAACATACACTCACCACTGAAACTGCCACTACCCTTATTCCACTTATACTGCTAATGCACTGAAAGTGTAGTGTCTGCTCCACAATTTTTATTTTCTTACACAGAAGAATTAGTCTCATGTGCACATCAAATACACACAAAGATTGCATTTGTAAACCAGATATGTACGGTATCAAAGAAGACATACTTAAGTAACTCGAATAAATGCAAAAATAAAAAATAGCATTCGTCTGATAAATATGTACACTAAATAGTTTTGAGGAAATACCTAGAAAATCATATTTTTTTCTGAAAAAAAAGAAAAGCAGAAATAGTGAAAGAAAATGAAATAATAGCAAACAAGAAACTGAACACGAATTTCCCATAAAATATAACAAAGAAAAATTGTCTGCTATATTTCATATATTTTATCTTCAAAAACACCTCCCTGTACTGACAGATTTCACTGTCCATTCACTGCCTTTCCTAATTTTTATCTACACAGATGCAATTTACTGCAACATTATCCTCTAAGAATGGAGATTCTCATGGAACATGCATAAATGTAGGTAAATAATTGAGGACTTGAGGGTTTTTCCTTTATAATATATTTTCCAATATTTTCATCTCTACCGTAGAGTACTCTGAAATCTACAAAAAGGTAGTTTGAGAAACTTAGCTTCCCCATCACTTTCTCTTCACTAATGAGGGACTAGTTTTTCTTGTATCCATTCTTTCCCAGAAAGCCCTTGGCTCTCATAAAATTTCAGTACAAATCCATACAGCCTTTGAACATCAGCAGTGTCATGTATGATTATTTATTCAGCAATGAATGTTGAAGATTGAGAATACAGTCTTACAATCATTATGATTAACCAAATTGTAAAGGGGCAAATGTAATTTATGTTTGAGTAAATATTACCTTGCTAAATACTACCTTGTGCTATTTTATCAGCCTTAGTAGTCAGATATCAAGCAGCCTGTTTTCCAAAAATGACTTTAGGTTAAAGGTATCTTTTCATCCACTCTTTTAAATCTGTGTCTGTAAACTTTACCTCTGATTTTCTTCATTTTATGAAAAAAAAAAGTATGGCTGGAAGAGGATGGAGCAGTTTTATCATGAGATCAGATCATACTAATCAGTGGAATATAGTAACATGAGTTCTTAAAATAAGTAAAAGCTCAGAAAAAGGATAATAAAAGTTAGATTAAACCACACTGCTTTACTCATAGCACTTGATAAAGGTATATTCATATGCTGTATCATGAAGGGTATATATTTTTACATTATAATCTGAGAAAGAAATGGAACAGTTGCTTATTATAATTTTGTAGATTTATGCTGATGGCAACACATTCTGAAAGAGTTAACTAGTTGATTGATTTTCTACTGAAATCTGCATTTCATGTATAAAAACTGAAAAATATCCCTCACCTTAGTACCTGCATAGCTTTTGTGAATTCTTTCAGTCCTATCACACAAGATTGATGGATCTCATGATTCCATTTGTGTCCTAAATTGCTAAAAAGTGGTCTCAACATCAAAAACACTATTTTTGGCCATTTCAATCCTTTTGTATATCCACAAATAAGAAAACTTTATAAACCTTTATTGTGCTTGGGGTAAGGGTTTTTTTTTTTTTTCTGTTTTAGCTTGTGCACTCACTTTTCTAGAATGTAACCTTTCTTCCACCCAAAATAGATGAGTACAAACCATGTGGAATCTAGAATACTTATTAAAGAAGAGTTTTCATTTATGCCATTTCATCAATTAGGTTGAAATTAATCTTCAAATTCAGTGACAAGAAAATTTTCATCTAAATTACAATTCCAGATTTACCAAATGAATAAATAAATAAAAGATCCTACTTCAACTTTTAGTTCTTGCAAAAATATCCACAGTTCAGGTTTAATATCAGATTATAATTATAGTTTGGTTTCAAATCAACATGTTCTCAAATAACTTAAAGAGGACTTATCTATCACAGAACTAAATAATATTTGTTCTTGAGTTATGCTCAGGATTTCAGGAAACAAGTTTGACTCATCACTTTGACTAAGAAGTCCGTCCAAATGAAAAAACTCAAAATCAGAAGCATAACTGCAGCTCTTCACCAAATTGACAAATAGCGTTATTTATATTGTTGAACTTAAGGAAAGATCTCTTCCTTTTTTCTTCCACCCACAATAAAGTTCCTCCTTTGTCAGTAAGCTTTTTGGAATTCTGTTAGTCTGTACCTACGCTGCCGCATTGTTGCTTGTTGAATTACTGACCTCCCATGTGCCTGGATCATTATCAACAGCTGATCAATCCCCACTTCTCTTCCCTCCTAAAGCTCTAGGCAGAACTCAAAAACAGCAGTCAGAACAAGGCAAACAGGCAGCCTGCCTCTTATTTAAGTCCAGCTGTTCCTCTTTCAGCAAAATACAGCATACAACTCCCCAACAAAATTAAATTAACAAAATATTATCCCAACCACACTCAAATCCTTTCATGCAGGTTTGTCTTACGTTGAGCACTCACTAGGTAGAATAATAATTATTATTTCAAAATTTTATTTCACTGCTCAGAAAAGATATGCTAACTGCAAATGAGGAATACAAATAGTCTCATTGGTCTAAGCATCTCCATCAAATATCTTGAAGAGAGCACACAAAAGTTCTTTTCAGATGGTTATAAAGTTAATTGCTATAGTCTGCATTTAACTGTTATCTATTACCTTAATCAGATTCTTTTCCCAAAAATGCTTGAATATGATTTTAAGTACCTGTGTCTCAGTTATTCCATCTGGCACACCATGTACATTTTCATGTGCAAATCAAAGTTAAATCTGAATAATCTCAAAGTCCATATGATGAAAAAAAAAAAAAAAAGAAAATATCCACAGGGAATAAGGATCAATTAGACAAGGAAAAAACAAAGTTTGTGAGAATTGTTTGGCTTTCCTAAAAGAAAAAAAAAAATCATTCAAAGGCAGAGCATAGTCCTAAAAAATCATGAAATATAGAGCAGCTCAATATTGGTAAAATATGTTCCTTCATCTTTCAGCACATAGAACTAATGCAGATTTTGCTTAAAATAATTTTTAGACCTTCTAAATGTTTTAGATCTTTATACTGGAAAGTATAATATTTAAACTTGTTTGTCATCATGACAACAAAGCCCAGAAAAATAAAATGGAATGTTTAGATATACAATAGAACTTCCTATTGTAGGAAAAGAATAAAGAGAAAATTGCCTGTTATTCTGGGATGTGCCTACCTTCAGTGCTATTAGGCTGTCATATAAAAATCCAGTCTGCACAGTCTTCACATTTTCAGCTATTTATGTACAAATAATAGTTCTGCTTTGTTATCAAGAAAGTTGAAGAGAGAACAAATTTCTAAAATAGCTTCCTAAACCATCCGTGATTTGTGGTTGTAAACTCAACACAAGTAGTCCCACTGATATATGGGGAGAGATCTGGGGCAAATGAAAACTCACCACTTAACTGAATCGGAATACAATCTTCCAATTCTTCATTCCAGGTTACATCCTATAGCCAGAACAACTCATGGACTTCCTCTATCACATCAAGGTTGACCGTATTTCCAACCAAGGAAAAACATATTTTTCCCCCAGATGAAATCCATGAAAATGCTACATATAATTACTAAATTATCTCAGTAGAGGAACTAAAGCACACCTTGTTGACAAGCCTTTGGCTTCAATTAACACATCTTCAGATTAGAGGACATAGAATACAAATAATTACTCCAGAAAATAGCAGGTTCTACAAGAGAGACAAGTTTGGCCATTTCCAAAATCTGATGGCAAACCCATACAATACTAGCCATAAGGTAGGCATTACTGTATTTCTATTTCAGCATAAGTAATGTTCCATCATTTAGCCATTCTGAGTACGTTTTCCTTCTCCATTCCAAGGGAGTCATGGAATTCACTCATCAATTTCTGCTATCTGATTCTTCAAGATTAAAAACTTACTATATATCCTGAATATAATTAGAAACTTTAGGAATATGCTCATTTTAATTGCTATAGTCTTATCACTAAAAATAAAACTAATTTTTATAAAGATTTCCTCTAATTTTATTTAAATTAATATTTCAGGACTGCCATTATACTCTTCTAGATAAGCTTTTTCATTACATATTCTAGAAATATTTTGTTTTCAAGAATCATATTTCCTACCTGAACATTGTACATCTTGCACCTAAATCTTGATTCATGTTCCTGTATGTTTTTTCTTAGTTCCAAGATGGGTTTTGAAAGCTTAACATATGCAATAAAATCATATTCACATATAGAAAACAGTTATTTGACTATAGCTCAACAATGATGCTGCCATAGGCATTGAGGGCAATCACACAGCACATGTGGGACAAACGGGATCAAGCATAGATGGCACAGGTTCATGAAAGGCAGGTGCTGTTTGACCAGCCTCATCTCTCTCTACAACCAGGTGAATCAGCTAGTGTACGTCAGAAAGGCTGCAGAAAGATGTTCTCTAACTAGCTTTAGTAAAGTTTTTAACTGTTTTCCATAATATTCTCCCTATGAAGCTGGCAGCTCATGGCTTAGACAGGTATACTCTTCACTAGGTAAAAAACTGTCTAGACAGCTGGGCCTGGAGAGTGAACAGAATTAAATCCAGCTGGCAACTGTTTATGAGTGGCATTCCCCAGGACTAGCACTGGGCCCAGTTCTGTTTAACATCTTTACTAATGATCTGGACAAGGGGATTGAGTGCATCCTCAGTAAGTTTGCAAGTTGAGGGAGGGGAAGTGTTCATCTGTCTGAGGGTAAGAAGGAGGGAAGTTTTATTATTGGGAAATAACCTGGGATCCTTTTACTTTTCTTAACTGTAGAAACTCTTCATCTATTCTTACACATTCTCTAATCACAAAATGGCAGCAACACTTTTTTTTTACCCAGACTGTGTGTACCTTCATCTATTTATAAGGTTTTGGAGTACTTAGACCATCATATTCTGAAATATTATCTTTGGTGAAGAATTCTGGATTCACTAGAGCTCATCACATTGCCTCTTCAGTAATGAGTCACATATCTACTCTTTGGAGATCTTCTTACAAAAACAATAGCTCCAGGTATTACGCATACTGAAGGGTTCATCATATGATTGCCTTTGATTTCTTGTTTTCCATCTTTTGCTACCTGGCGAAGGAAAAGCAAATTTCAATTCTAACAGACTTCTCCATTTTGTCAGAAAGGTTAACTCATTTGAGGCATGAAAAGACATAAAACTTAGTTGTCTTTTTCCCCTGTAGACATCTTCTGAAGTGAAGATAACAGTCTAAAGCAGATTTTTTTTAATAGCTTCTACAGATCTAATTTCCTGAGTGCATAATTTCAGTTTCTAACCTGTAGTTGTGTTTCTTTGAAAAAATAAAAATTATAACTGACTCAAAAATTACTCTGTAGAGCATACATGAAATGTAAAGCTCAAGTAAATTTGATAAAAAAAGATGCTTACTAAATTTTATGAATTAAATTTTGAAATGACTTTACTGTGGCAGTCTAGGGCAAAACAATCAAAATGAATTAGGTATAGTAGTCATTATTGTTTCCTCTGCATAATGAAACTGCTTTGCTAAGTAGCATTGCCCTTGTTTATATAGGCTTAAGTCTCAGTGAAACAGAAAAAATTCAAACTTCAGACTGAGAATCAGACCATTAGTGGCAGGCTATATCGTTTAAATACGAATTGCAAACCTTTTACATATATTGATGAGAAGCAGTTCTAGCTTGTTAAATATTCAAGATTCTGAAGAATTAAATTAATGTCAGAAAATAAGGGAAAAAAAATAAGAAATGTGGGGCAAAGGAGGACATTAGAAGATAAAGACGTAAGTAGAAAATCATGAAGAAAAGACTGACAATGAAGTGACCACCTAAATATGGAAAGATTGATCAGGACATGTGGAAAAGTATATATCTGTCAATAAATATCTGGGAGTCCCAGTCAAAGCCTGGGACTCTCAATATAGGGTGTGTATGGAGTTATTGGAGCAGATCAAGAGGAATGTCTCAAAAGTGACAAAAAGGTTGGAGACTGTCTCCTATGAAAAGAGTTTGAGGGAGCTGGGGTTACTTAACTTGAAGAAGGACTCTGGGGAGACCTCATTGTGGCCTTCCAGTGTCTGTGAGCAGCTTATAAACAGGAGGAAGATAAACTTTTTATATGGTCTGACAGTGATTGGACAAGGGTGGGGGCGGGGGGTGGCCTCAAACTTAAAGCAGGGAGATTCAGGTTATTTGCTCAGCAGAAATTGTTTTATTCAGTGATGAAGAGCTGGCACAAGGTACCCAAAGAACTTGTGGATACTCCATTCCTGGAGACATTCAAGATGAGGCTGGATGGGGCCCCGGTGGCCTGGATCTGGTGGCTGGCAACCCACCTATGACAGCAGTGTTGGGACTAGAGACTTTTTAAATTCCTCTCCAATCTAAGCCATTCCATGATTCTATGTTATAATTTACTCAAAGAAAGAATGTGAGGCAAGGGTAGGTAATAAGATCAAAATACTGAATTGGACATTGAATCATATCAAGGAATGCAGCAGAATCAGAAATTAATTATAATGAAGAAAAAGAAAATTTGTGTTGAATGAAAGAGAATGAAGAAAGTTTTATCACAAACAAATACAAATCTCGCTCTTATGTTCATATGAAGCAAAAATAAAAATAAAGGAATATAAAAACTAAAGTTATTATATGTTTATCATTATATCTTCATTCACATTATATCTTCAAATCTTTACATCAAAATTGATGTTACATCAGTTTCATAATGGTAACAGATACTTAAATGCAGACAGCAGATCACATTAAAAGATTTATCATTCTAGGAGATTTCGCTTGACATTATATTTTTAATTAATTTTTGAATATTAAAAACAAGAATTACAGATGACTAATCACTGTTCTTATCATTTATTAATTTACTGTTCAACAGTATACTCAAATCATCTTTTTTCAACCTGAAGAATTTTTAATCTTTTCTATGAAAGACAGATCAATCCTCTCATGAACTCTATAGCCTAATCTTTCTTATTAATTGCTCTTCCTTCTTTGACATGAATGCAAACAATCTACTTTTGATTTTTTCATCTGAGATTTCCTTACTCCCCTTAACATAAAGCTCTATTTGCATTTTTAATCACTGCTAACAGCAAGAAATTTTCTGGACTACAGTCTACAATGTTTACTGTATAAAACTACAACGTCAAATCTATATCTAAATGGGAAGACAACATTTGATTTTTCTTTAATTTTTTCTGTTTTCCTACTCAGATTCTGAACGAACGTAGGAAATAAAAATTTAGCTTCCTCATCATTACACAAATGTTCATACTACACATTTAAATGCTTTATGTTAAACAAAGTGTGTAAAAAAGGAAAAAACAGAACGTAAGCATTTTTAAAGTGCAAAGGATTTGTAAATAGGAAATATAATTTACTGCTTTGAAAAGTCTCTTGAATTATTTATAGATTATGTATTGTTCTGGATTTCACTGAGCTAGAGTTAATTATCTTCATAGTGTCTGGTATGATTGACTTTAGGAGAAAAACAACATTGATAACATGTCAATGTTTTAAGTGCTGCTGAGCAGTGGCTGCACAGAGCCAAGGAAATTTCAGCTTCTCACACTGCCCTGTCAGAGGTGTGGGGCACTAGGAGGGCACAAGAAGCTGAAAGGTTATAGGACAGCTCACCAGAATTGGCCGAAAGGGATGTCCCATACCATATGACAGAAATAATGTGAAAAATATAAACTGTGGGGAACTGGCTGAGAGGGGCATCTGAGGCTCAGAGACCAAATGGGCATCTGTTGGCAGGTGGTGAGAGCTATGCATTACTTGTTTTGTAAATGTATATACATATATGTACTTTACTGTTTTTGTTGTTTTCCTTTTTTTCTTTTCCCCTTCTTCTCTAATAAACAGTTTTTATCTCAGCCCATGATTTCTACTTTTTTTTTTTTTTTTCTTTTTTTTGGTTGTTTGGTTGTTTTTCTTTTCTTTTATTCTCTCCCCCATCTCACTGGGAATTGGCTGGAAGAGAGCAAACAGCTGCATGGTGTTGACCTGTCTGCCAGGTAAAACCACAACATGTGCCAAACTTAGTTTGGATCTGTTTCTCACTAAGTGTTGAGGGAAATGGGCAAGTTTTTTTCTAATGATCTATTCTTATCCTCAATTTTAAAGGTATCTCATCTGTGTTCCTATACAGCTAACATAATAATTTGAATACTCTACTTAAAGCCTTTACAGAAATATAAAGTATACTTCAAACATTCACAAATTACCCCCTGCAGCCCCAACCCCAGTAATGTACTTAACTTAAGAAAGAGCTACTGATTACAAAACATAATGGGTTGACCAACAAGGTTGGGATTCTACTGTCAATATTACAAAAAAACTGAAGGCGTAACTCACAACTGTGAAAAAAAACACAATTTGGGATGGCCATAACACACTGTTTCCTAATTAAAATTCAATAGGTATTTTATCTCTATCAAGATGGGTGATATGCACAGTCTTACACTGAAGACATTATTAAAAGAAGTCACATTACAGAAAGGTTTTCTTTCAGACTTTCCTGCATACTTAATGGAATATCCTAAATGCTTAAGTGCAAAGATACTGAGAACAATGGTAGAATGGTTATCAAACCATCTGTACACTCTCACTGTTTTTCCCATCCTTAATAGCTACAGAAGCTACCTATCTCTTGCATAAGAGAAAATATACAAGGACTTAGTGATTTGGAATCACCTTAAAAATTACTAATAGAAGACTAATTGCCTTTTTTCAGCAAGTTTGCCACTGCTTCCTTTTCCTATAAAAACAATAAAAAATATTTCTATTTCATTTTAATTGAAAACTGACCAATATATTGTTTAAAGTATTCAAAAATTGCCTTGGAGAATTTCTCTTCAAATAAAAAATGTTTTGAGTTTTGAGTAAAATAGAAAGGCAGTAACTCCACAATAAGCATGGATTGGTCAATCTTTCTGACTGTACTTTTGATTAATGCTATCAGTTTGTTGCGGAGCATCTGCCATTCAAAAGACTGAAATCACATGTGAGCTACGATGCAACATCTATTTTATAAGTTTTACTGAAACCTTGCTATGAAATGTTTCCTTGTTGTTTTGAGCCTTATGGCAGCATTTATGACACTTTCACTGTGTTGCTGGCTCAAATGGCCAAAATCCATTTTTCGTTCAAAGATATAGTATGTGTAGTGTAAAAATAAAAACACTGAACATTAAACATAAGAGGATGAGATTAACAAGAATATCAAACAGTATCACAGGTCTAAACAAATTAAGACTACATGACTGATTTACTATAATCAACACACTTGAAAGACTTCTTCTCCACGTGAGATCAGCTGAGGCTTTACCTGGTCAAGATGAGGGATGGCTAGTACTTTCTGAGTGAATTATTAATTATTTCCTCTTTTTTTTTTCTTTTCTTTTTTTCCCAAGATGGAAGTTCTGGGAAAACAAATTAGCCAACAGGCAGGTGAGCTCAGGAGCATCTGTCTCTAAGGATACAAGAATTGTATCTGCACTCATCTAACACCAGAGAAACTGTCAGCTGAAAGGAGTTCACATTAAGAGATATTTGTTCACCAATATCTGTAGCAGTCAAAAATGAGTTCTTCAGTATTGCTGTAGACTCAGACTTAAAAAAAAAAACACAGAAATAGGGGATATCTAGACTCCAGCAGAAGAAAAGGTGGACCCAGATTTAACTCCACTTAAGGAACGTGTAAACTGTAAAAGAGCTAAATTCCATATATATTATACAGAGTATACATTAGTAAATGCCTCAAAGAATTAAAGACCAAAAACTTGAGCTATGTTTCAAAACGAGACAGTAAAAGCCAGAAAGATCTGGCAAAGGCTGGGAAAAGAAGGATGGAACAAAAGCCTTGTGAAATGGAGACAGATTCAAAAATTTTGCAAATCAGCAACGTCAGTTTTGAGAAGCTGTGACCAAAGTCTTGGCTCTGGAATACGCTTCATTCACTGATTACAGGACATATATTTAAGAATGCTCTCTATTGTATCAGTCTAATCTGTGTCTGAACGTAACTCACAAACATAGAGATCAGAAGATTGATACAACAGACAAGGATAAAGTATATATACTTGAATTTTGAAGGAAGTATACTACTTAATTAAAAGTAAATTTTCTCAAATCAACTGAAAGGCATAAAAATAGCTGAAGCAATATTGCAAGCTGTGAAAACTGTCTTAAATCTGTTAACAGGTAAGCTTTAGATAAAACAAAAGTGAAAGACAAATATTTACAGTATCACTGCAGATGGAGAAAAGACTAAAAGAAACAACAAACCAGGCAGCTTAAAAAATAAAAATAAAACTCCTAGGGAAGTAGTGAAGTATTAATAAAACTTCATATTTTGAAAGGAAATGGATGCAGTATATTTCAAATAAGACTTTGATCCTATCTTGTGAGAATCTCACATTAACTTTATAGTGATATACTTTAGATGCAAATTCTTAAAAATTTACACAGGAATTTCAAAAACACTCAAAAAATATTTATCAGTATTCTCTGATCACCTTGAGGGTAGTATCCAGTACAGTTCTGACCACAGAGGTCTGATCATTGGATATGTTATGGTCTATTCCAAAAACTTTATAATTGTCTCTGTTTTATAGATGGAAGCTTAAGAAACAGGATTGCCCAAGAGAAAATTGAGATGTCATAAGAATTCCAGATGTGAATTGCAGTCTGACACAGAAGCTTTAGAGGATCATCTTCAGAGCAGACTTGTTGAAATAAGTCATTTGAGATACCTACTACGTCATCTTAAGTTAGTAATACAGCTTACTTTCAGCAAAAGTTTTCACACTACCTCACATAACACAGCAAATTTTAGCTAATTTTCAATAATTAAGTAGTAAAACACATTACGAGATTGGAGAAAGTTCCAAGGTTCTTTGTTTGTTTCTATATCTGCAGAATTATACCGTGATTATACCATATATTTTCATGGCAACATAAAAATCACCACTGCAACATCTTTCAGAGAAATTCAGCTCCCATTTTACAACTTGTACAAGGGCTCATTTCCCTAAAAAGTAAAGTTTAGCAGAAGTCTTAGGTTTCCAAATGCAAGATGGTTTTGGATAAACTGTTATATAATATCAGTGGTAAGATAATGATTAGAAAACTCCTTGCAAACATGGCATTTTGGAACTATCACCTGGCTCCATTTACCTAATATACAGATTGATTAATCTCAAGTGTAAGGATGAGCAAACATAATAAAAGTAATACTGAGTGTTCAAGATTGGAGAGGAGAGAAACAAGAGAAAGAAAATTAAATGTCAATACTGGTTCATCAAATCTTGCAAAATTTCTGTGGTACACTTTCACAGCATGTAGTAACTATTTAAAAGCCTTTTAATGAGATTTAAAGCAGCATACTGAATCAGTTAGTAGTTCTCCAAAATACTTCTTTATGTTTCACTGAGATTTACATAAATGAGATGTGTACAATTTACATAAATGAGATGTGTACAATAGTTTCTCTTCTTTTTTTGCTCTGATATTCTATCTACAGATACAGATAAATTGAATAAGAAATGCATTTTAAAAAGTCAATCAAATAATATCTAATACTATCTCATTTATTTTAACTCTAAGAAATACATTTTTCTAGGTTAATTTACTAACACCGGACAAGGTTTCAAGTGCTTTATTTCTATTTTTAATTCACAGGTAAAAAAAATTTTTCCTTCAGAGTCCTAAATTTCCAAAGACACAACTTAGTAGTTACTAAACTTAGTTCTCAGAAGTAAGGTTTTATAAATACTTATCTCCCCCACCAGGTTAAACTACACATCTGGGAAGAGCTGAGGGATTTAGGTTACTGTGGAAAGCCAAATTAAGTTCATGAATTATGTTTGTTCTATCTAATGTAGCATCATTTTTTTTCTTTCAAATCCAGAGCATTAGTTCTAATTTCTCGAATAAGTGAATTATTGTGATGATCATCAAAACCACACAAACATTAGATTAATTTACTTTCACTGTCCTGAATAAGTTTTCTACATCCATTACAGAAATTTATCCTCAGAATTATTGGACTTACTCAATTCTTACTGAATTGCCAGACTTCCTCTCATTAAATAAAAAGATTATGCCAGTAAATAGATTATATGAATTCTAGGTTTACTGCTAACAAATGTAAGGAAGTTTTTAGTACTTTAAGGATTACTTACATTTGTCATCCATTCATTTCAAAATGTTTATTTTTTGAATGGGTATAATTATGAATTACGAATAATTTTTTTTCTTCTAAACTGGGAAACGTTTTCAAATCAGATCAACCTTGTGGAGAAAAAGGTTCATTTTAAAGAAAAGAGGAAAACATTCCTTATTTACTTCAACCTTTTTTTTTTTTTTTACGTATATGCTCACTTTTTCATTTTAGCCAAGTGACTACAAATGTATTCTGATGGATAAAATACAGTTTAGTTTCACAGTCTCACAAATCTTCATTTCTAAGAAGTAATATTGCTCGGGATTTTTATTTTAACTCTCAAAAAGTTCAAGAAAATAGAGTGCTATTGTCAATACAGTAAGAGAATGTGCACAGTATAAAGCTATATATCATGCATATATTAAAATTAAATTTTATATTGCAAAATTATAGCACTAGGGCAAGATGAGATATGTGGAGGTTTACATTTCACTTGCTTCTAATGGATGGCAATCACCAAGATGATTAATGGGATACAACATAAGACGTGTAAGTAATCCTTGAGATTGCTGGAATTGCTTGGCCAGAAGAAGGAAAGGTTAATGAGGATCTTACTGCTCACTTCAACTATTCAATGTGTGGTTGTAGAGATGCTGAATTGAGCATTTTGTAGGAGGTCCACAGCAACAACAACAAAAAAGTCAGCAGGTACAAGCTGCAACAAGGGAAATTGCAGCTAGATATTTGGAAAGAAAAAAATCATATTCGTGTCTACATGTATTTTCCTCATATTTTCTGACTGTTCACATATTTCTGCTTTCTCACCAAAACCCCATGAATGAAACAACCTCACCAGCTATATCAAAACTGCCAACGAAACAGTAAAGATGTAATTCCTTACTTGGGACGCTGACCAGGAAATTGTGATTACTGATTACGGGTAAACAGCAATTCCATGTGTGTTTCTGACTCAGCTTGTCATGTGTTCTGAGATCCTGCACAGAAGTGAATTACCTGCAAAATTTCAAAAAATGTGCTAATTTTAGAAAGTTTTTCAAACTATACCGGGGCCCCCTATGAAAGAGGATAAAAAGAAACACAAAGCCAGGAAAATCTGCTTTTAATTATGCAGAAATATCAAATCATTTGGAAATGCAGAAACATAACACTGCAGTATGAAGTTTGTAAGAAATTTGAGACAATGTTTCTGAACTAAAAATCATGATTTCTCATGCTGGTTTTAATATTACACTTCATAAATTATATCAGAAAAAATACTTACATGCATATGCATCTTTACAGAGTTACATATAATATATATTGCAAAGATCCCTCATCTTCCATAAAGAATTAATATGACAGATATTTAAAACTATATATATATAACTATAAAACTATATATATATATATGTAAACTATATAAACTTCGGTTTATAGATATTCCTGTTAGAAAGTCAACTTTGCAGTCACAACATTAACTAAAATGTTAGGATGTTTTTTTTTATTATTATTTAATCTGTATGGTCTAGTGGTCAAAAAGTGAGATTTCTTTAACATAACAGGTCACATTAATATAACATGATTAGAGAAGCTGTCATGTGGAAATGTTATGAAAATTATTTGTAAATGTGAAAGCCTCGGGAGCAAGATTGTATTAACAGCTTCTATTACAAAGGTATCCTCAACAATTTACCACACTCAAGGTTGAGTTTGATATAAATTTTTTCTGATGCAACTAATTTGGAAGTAAATGCAGACGGCACCATCTTCTGGATGGAATGATGAATTTACAACAGTAAAAGCAAAGCGCTGAGGTTCTGTTTAACAAACATATATACATATATGCAACAGGCTTAGCAAATTGTTTTGTGAGCATAGTAACTTATCAAACACAGTTTCAAATAGACTCATGCACTTGTACTGTGTGTCCCAGTACATTCCAACATTGCTAGATCCCTCTGTGTAACTAGTGCCTCCCTTCCTCTGCAGTTGTACAAAGCACCCTTCACAGAAGTTCCTTCCAATAAAGTTTTCTTTTCACTGGACAAGAGCTAGTCACACATTCTCACAGACAGAAAAGCTACAGAGAGTTTAGCAATAAATTCAGGTTAATGGAAATATCTTACATTAGTGGTCCAAAAACAATAGGCATAAAGCAGATAACCTGTACCCAGTTAAAAAGTAAAGCTGATAATACCAACTAATAGATTTGCAGAAAAGGACCTAGAGTGTAGGACAACAAGCTGACGAGACAGTAACAGGTCCTTGCAGTTAAGGTGGCCAAATCCATCATGGACTGCACTGGGTGGGCTGCTGCTAGCAGGCCAAAGTAGGTGAACCTTTCTGTCTCCTCAGTCTTAATCAGACATATCTGGAATCCTGGGTACATAGCCAGTTTTCTGTCTTTCACACTTCCAGTTCTCTTCCCTGTCCCACTGGAGTAAGAAGCAAGTGATTGAGCAGGAAGCCTAGCTGCTAGATGAGACCAGTCCAAAACAGACAATCTATAGAAGTGCCTTCCATCCTCAGTTTTAATGTAATTATCAAGTATCACACATACAGTGTTGACTTAACAGGATTTCTTCTTCAACATAGTGTGTAATACTATACTGACTTTTGATCTCTGAAAGGGAAAATTGGTACTCCATGCATCTTTTCATCTCTGGCACCATTTTCTAGACCTACAATTTAAAGATGAAACAAAGGTGAATATAATTCCTCCTGACCAAATGTTGAAAATGTAAGATTTGCTTAATATGACAGCATGACACACATAGCCCTAGCCTTTGACTCCAAAGCCACACTGTCTGTAGCTCAAAGAGCACTTGTCTTTCTAGCACAGGTTCACAGACACATATACTCTCTACTTCTCTCTAAAATGTCTATATTGTAATATCAGATATGAATTTTTCAATTCAAAATAGATTTAAAGCTTGAAATTTCAATATGATTCCCTTCAGATCCCCTCACAAAAAATGGTTGTATCCAACAGGATGACAGTACTACCACTGTGTTATTGTTATGTGTTCTTGTTCTGTTGAATTATGAACACAAAGTTGGCTATGAGGTAGTTTCAGATCTATCTTCTCCATTAGAGGTCAGCAGAAGACTATATACATCTATATAAGATGTGAAAAATTCCCATGTCTCTTTTTAGAGACATTTTAGGCTATTTTTAGAGATTTTAGGCTATTTCACCAGAAAATTTTAATTCGACATTCTGGGTCACAAAAAAATGTCTAAAAAGTCATAATTGTGTATCTCATAAGGAAGAATATTCATTATTGTAGACAAATTTAGATCATTTAAAAATGGTAGAATTTGAGAAATTATTCCATGAAGACTGGCAGCAACATGAACAGATGGATTCATGCAGAGTAGATAGGCCTACAAATTCCTTTTATGCAAAGTGTAGTGGAACACTCACAGTTTTATGGTCTCTTCCTATCTTTTTTTTTTTCCCCATGGGCAAGAGCTAGCAGTTGAGAGAGGCCGTTAGTCACTTAATGTCTCTCCTCATGTTTTCAGTATTACTGAAAAGTCTTCCTTACCTAGAAGAGCTTCTAGATTTAATGGCTGCAGAAGTGTAGAAATGGAGAATTTTTGAAGCACCCTTTTCTAAAGAGCATAATACCTCATTTTCCATAGAACATTTACTAAGCCAAACCTGAAATTAACTGCAGCCATTAAGAAAACTTCTAATATATCCAATTTGCAAACATACATTTAGGACTATGAGGTGTGAGGTTTTTTTATTGTTTCTGGGTTTTTTTTGTTTGTGTATGTGTGTTTGTATTTCGAGCAATTTCTTGTTATTTAACCTGGCAAGTAGCTCAGCACCACACAGTCATTCACTAAATCTCCTCCTTCCCAGTGGAATGACAGGGATGAATCAGAAAAAAAAGAACTTGTGGTTTGAGATAAAAACTGTTTACTAAGACAAACAAAATGAAAAGGATAATAGTTATGACTGTACATATAGATTTGAATGTATGTAACAGTAGCCCACCACTCCCTGACGGATGTTCAGCTAGCTCCTTGAGCAGCAGAAGAAAGCAAGATAAACTCTCACCCCCTTCAAAACTCCTTTACATCATGTCAAATAGCATGAAATCTCCCTTTGGCCAATTGGAGTCACATGGCCTAATTCAATTCCCTCTCAACTGCTTGGGCCCTTTGCAATAAGTGCTCTTGACTCTATATAAGATTGCTTAGCAACAACTGACAACATTGTTTTTCTTCTAAAACCAAAAACATAGCATCATACCAGACACTAGAAAGAAACCAACTCTGTCCCAGCTGAAATTAAGATACTACTGTCATGGAAATTATATAATACTTTTACTCCTGAACTTCAGCTTAGACACTATTTTGACCAGAAGAGAGGAATATTTCTGGATCTGTTGCAACTCAATTTTGTGGAAGAATATTGGAATCATTATGAATAATCATTACAAATTGATTATAAAATCACACCTCCTATCATGTCAGATAACTTGAGAACTCTTCTCAAGTTCTATTTTCATATTATCCCAGTATTAAAAAAAAAAAAAAAGGAAAATGGAAATTTTAAAAACTTTCCAGTGAAAGTAACTTTTCTTGTACTCTAAATGTTAATTTGAGATGCCATAATACAAAGCCAAAGAGAAACAAGGGAAGGGAATTCACAGAGTTTCTTGCTCCTGTATTGGAAGGAGCAGAATGTTGATATCTTCCTCCTCCTAAGAATTAGGCCAAGTTGTATTGCTATACATTTTCTCAGCATGGCACACATAACCAATGGTACTGCACAGCCCAAGCTCACCTCAGGGAGTGGAAAGTCACTCCCTCCCAAGTAGATAGGGAGGTCAGTGTCACCCAGACTCGGATCAGGTTCAGCTCTCAGATCTTGAACCCTCAGGGCAACTCAGAGTTTCTACTAATGGCTGTAACTTTATAGTTACAGATTATGCACAGAGATCCTACGCTTACGTTCTGTTCTGGAAGGAAAATACTACAGTCTCAGTATGTCTTAACCTGACAGGAGCCCTGCTCTTAGTGACATGAAGACATTGTATACTATGTCCTTCCCTGTTTTTTTCTGCCGCTTACCCCAAAATATGGCAATTTGAATGCATCTGAAAACTCAGACAAAGAAATTCTGAGGGACTGCAACTTTACTGTAAAGTGAAAGCCTGTGCAAGGGAAAACCAAACTACAACACTCAGCTTTCCCTGAGAGAGGTAATTGCATATACACGTTCAGTTGTCAAATTCTCCTCTCTTCTATCAAGAAAAAAAAAATATTTTTTTACGCACACAGAGACACATATGTACGAAGAGCAACTGATAATAAGCTTTCGTTTTTCTGATAAAGCAGAAAGTACATGCTTTCTTGTCAGCAGATTTGTTTCCAGTGAAGACCTATCTTTACAGCATAATTTACAACAATAATAAATTTATCTTCTGAGAGAAAATAATAACAGCTAACAGGAAAACATAGGAAGAACCAAATTTAAACTGTATAGTCTGACTAATGCAGACTAAAATCAGTGCTGGAAAGCACATATATTCCATTAGATAAATGTGAGGATGTAATTGCACTGTTTGTGAAATCTAAGACCAAAGAAAATAGCCTTTTTATATCCATTTCATTTGCCTTGTGAAACATGTGAAACATTCATATAGTATCATTCTATGGTAGATTACATTCTATCATCCTGCCTTATTGCTAAGCTTATACTGTCTCAAACATATTTTAGCTGAATGCTAAAATAATTCCTATTAGAAATAAGAAAACAAACAACTCCCTGCAAATCTTTTTCCTTAACTCATTAAATATGGGGAAATCCTAAGCCAACAAATGATGGAAAGCACACCAAGGGTAGCAGTAGTTTTCTTCTAAAGTAATCTGATGTACTAATCAGCTGTATTTTTGAAAAGCCTAAGAAAATTTCTAACAAGACTGTACTGCCTTATCAGTTTATAAATCTGCACTGACAAAGTGGAAGTGATGTGTGCAGAAACATCAGTGATTAGAAAGGATTCACTGCCAAGGACCATGTTTTGACAGAACAAGCATGTGTTTTATATGCATTTCCACTATGGTTTCTCATTTATTTCTCATCAATGTTTTTTTCACCTGGTGAGAAAACTCAGACTGTTGTATAAATAACAACAGAAGAGAACAAAGAATAGAACAGAACAGCTGGAAGAAACCTTCAAAGATCTTCTAGTCCAAACTCCTGACCACTTCAGGGCAGAGCCTATGATTTATCAGTTGTTTAGAAACTTAAAAAACTTATGAAATGCAGCATTACTACATACCTATGAAAGTTTTATTTTAGCCCCATTTTAAAAAGTATGTTTCTCAAATCAACATAAGAAGGCAACATTGATCACCTACAGCAAATGCATGTGTTAAAATATCATCAGTGTACATATTACTCCATGTTCCCTCAGTCTTTTTCCATGCATCCATCTTGGTTATCTCACAGGAAAAAAGAAATCCAAATGCCAACTTTTTTTTTTAGGTTGAGGGAGTCCTATTATTAAAAAAGATTCCTTTTCTTGAGTAATTTACTCAGCATTTCTCACTAATTGTATTACAAAGACCACTATCATCATATTTCATTTCCACTGGCAGTACTGTAAGTCACAGACAAGCTTGTCTGCCTGGTAGAAATATTTTTCTAGTTAGATGAGACTTGCTGGAGTCTAAAAAAGATACCTGACCTTTTCTATAATTCTGTGGTTGTATTAGGTGCTGAAATATGACATAAGTATTGTGAAACTAATCCCACAGCCTTACACAGGCACAACTTCCAAGGACCCTGATATGTATTTTGTGCTAATCCCTTGAAAACTGTTCTTGAACTCCTATGCTTTTTCAGACATATACTATCCATATCACACAAACTGCAACATAGAAAACAAACCATGATAGTACCTATCCTGGCTGTCCCTCCACATTCTATTCAAGTTTTCACTAATGTCACCAGAGGATTTTGTCTGGAATCGGTATTTCACTGATTTTTGTTTGCTTCCCATGCAGTCCCACACTTCCACCATGTGTGTAGTCATGTTTTTTGCACTTCAAACTCTGAACTCCAGCAGACTTCATATTTCTTCTCTGTGTTGGCTCCGTGTTTGAGTGCTTTGCTTGTTTGTGAAGAGTGTGACCAGACAAGGTACATCTGAAAAGAACACAGTGTTAGCTATGGCCCTGGAGATAGTGAGCACTCTGAAAAGGAGGGGAGAACTTACCATGCTATCGATTACAGCAAGCAAGCACTGAACAGGCAGCCAGACTGCAGCTAATGTAGACAGACTACTGAAAGAAGTAGGCAGCAGATAGACAAGCCTTTGTGAGTACAGGGGAAAAAGATCTAAAGGGGATTTTGTGGAATTTGTAGTATCCTAGACAGCAAATGAATAGACTGAAATTAAGCTTGGATTGCAAAATCCAGCCTTCAGCAAACCAGGGACTGACAGGGAATTGGATTTTTAGACAACTTATTCCTATATACAAGGCAAACATCCTATTAGAAATCACAAATATGGCTTGTTATATTCTAAAGATGCTCTTTTGTGCATACCTCAAAATATTCTGGGATTCTATTGAAAAACTTACTACTGTTTAGAAAGATCAATTTCTAAGCTCCAATTTATTTCTTTTGAAATTAATACTATATGCAGGTATGCATTTCCAGCTATAATAAGGCAAGCATGTATCAACATACACTAACAGCTCTTTTATGGCTCTCATTGCTGTTACCAGGGCACAAGATAAAACACCAAACCTGAAGATGACTTCAAACATGTATGTCTTAACTACTTCTCTCCCCACTCAACATTTCAAAATTCCTGAGATACTTTACCTTGCCTTTTTCATTCCTATTATACAGAATAAACAAATTATATGGCTGTAAGAAAAATTTACTTGTAACTGTTCAGCTCAAATCTTTTCAACTTACCAGACCTTTATAGAAAGAGGGAACAACCAGCAGAAATTCATACTGACTGCAGGGAAGGAAAGTTTTGATTTCCTCTGCAAGAGTTTAAGATGAACACCTCTGAGTGGTCAGAAGTAGCCCAGAGATAACAGTAATGGGAGAAACAGAGAACAGAGTTGGGCATGTATAATGTATTTCAGAATGCATCTATATTAAGGACTGAAATTCTTTATGACCATATGTACTAACTATTCAAGACATAAGCATACATAATAATAGAAAAATTTTCCAAAAATAGAAAGTCACTAACTAAACTAAACTAAACTAAGCACCATAGGCTCTGGGAATTACTCATCAAATTACTCATTTTTATTACAATTTCTCCATTAAACATCAAAGTGACCTCTATGAGGCAGCAGTGCACATTCAGTCATTGAAGCCAGAATATATGTATTTCATTTTCACATAAGTCAATTTGAACTTCAGAATTTTTCCTTTTATTTGGGTAAAATACAGGCCACTCCTCCTCAAAAGTGAATACTGCCACAAGTCTCTAGCCAGAGAAAGAAAAAATAATAAAAAACAATTTAAAAAATCAAGATCACTTCCATCTGCTTACCCATCTTTCAAGTAAGTTTACTGTTAGTTTCCATCTAACTATCTGATGTGCATTATGCATGTGACTGATGTTTTAGAAACACACAAGAGGTGTGAAGACTCAGAGTATTCCTGCACTATTTTTGTGCCTTAAAAAAATTGGAGTCTTGATACATACTGAAAATGGGGTAAAAGCTGAAAGATTAGTTTGCATATTTGAATTCACGGCATTTATGCTTTATAAACTGTATATTATCTGTATAAAACTGCTTATAAAATTATTAATACTAGCACAAAACAGAGTAAAACTATAATTTATGCATTACTTCACAACATACTAAAAATATGTAATGGAAGAATGTGAGACTACTAGAGCAATTTTCAGGGTACTACAGTTTCAAGGGCAGAGCAGAGGGGAACAATCACCTCTCTCTCCTTGCTGACCACTCCTCTTTTGATGTAGCCTAGGATACTGTAGTCCTTCTGGGCTGCTAGTGCATATGCTGGCTCATGTCCAGCCTTTCCTCCACCAGGACCCCTAAATCCTTCTCAACACCAGCGCTCTCAAGGAGCAATTTTTCAGGTCTGTAAACATATTTTAAGTATATTCATGAATTACATTATTACTAAAGACCAATATATGAGTGCATTTACTACAAACTAATTTATAAACGTATTTTTAATTTACTTTGCAAATTTTACCATAAACCCGTCATTTGATCTTAAATAAGAAGAGAGCAAAGGAAAGGACTGCAGAGAACAAAGGAATGCTTCAAAGTGTGCAATAGGATTCTATTTTTAATTGAAGAACAGTAACCTTCAGAGACAATAATATTGTTCTCTTTAGACAGATCTCTGTTTCAGGTTCTTAGCTCAGCAACAGTTGTCTTTCCTTTCTCCAGATGTTGTCAATGGCCTCTCCTACCATGAGCCACTATCAAACATTCTAATAACCAATTATTTATTCTGGTGTCAACGGTAATAATTTCTGGAATCAGTACATGAAAACATCATAATGATCAAGTAGGCAAATGTGGTTCAAAATTCTGAGTTGATGTTCTTCATATGAACAATTCATTTTAGATCAATAATATTTCAGTTTTATGCAATATCCTTTGTTTTCACCCTAATTAGGAGCACTCCATATCTGCCTTCCGGGCTATTACACTAATAGGAACTGGTTACTTTCCCAATATTATTGTTCTAATAGTTCTTCATTAATTTAAGAGCTTTCTTCCCAGCATAGTTCAAAAATATTTACATTGCTATGCTGTTTTCTAATCATGATGGTAGGATCTATTCTGACTTGGACATTCTCCTTCTTATATATTACGTTAGAGCAAATGATATCATTACTTCAGCTGGAGACAAAGTAGAAACCACTACAGCACAAAATTCTTTATCCTTGGATTATTTTTTTTAACCTCTTTTCTAAGAATAGTAAGTGTCATAAATGTTTTTGGTAGGAAAGTTGGTACGTTACTAGGATTGAGATAGGAGCAGAATATTATGTTAGGGAAGTACCACCTACAACAAAACCAATTCCCTGAAAGGTGTCCTTTGAAAACTGCTTCTGCCAAGAGAGAGAAAGGAGAAAAGAATTTGTAAATGCTATTAGCTCCAGATAGAAGCAGGCTTTTGAAGAGGAACATCCTACTCTTCAGGGACAAAATTCGGGGAACCAGTCACAATGTCAACCAAAGACGGTTTAAAAAATAAGAAGCAAAAACCTTATGCTTTCAAGATAAAAAGAAACACATCTTAAATGCATTATAAAGCAACATGTGCATGCAAAAGCCCCATTCAATGGTCTCGCTGTTGAAGGGCAGGCAGAATGTGTTGTCCAACTTATCTTTTTCTCTCAAATTCTCGGAGTTTATTTACAGCTGAAAGTTTGCTTCCTCTGTAAAATAATAATTCTTTTCAGAATTCACACCAAAACTCCTTTGGAAGCTTAGTGAAAGATTTCTTACTAGAAAGCAAATGAGTTTCACAGGGAGATAAAGGCATAAAGTGTGCTAGCTTGCACAGCATTTTTCCATGCCCCTTTCTCTAACCCTCCACATACACACGCGTTATTCTGCAGTATTATTTAGTGCCCTGCGGTGCTGAACGCTGTAGGCTGATGGAACAAAATGGTGAAAAGTTGTCACAGAAAGCAGAACTAAATGACTGAATGACCTTTCTGTGATATGCCACCGTAAGAAAGTGAATGAGAAAAACACATGCAATCTGAAACACTTTTTAAAATTTACTCAAATTTATTCACATTACACAGATTTAGATTTTAAATCCTACAATTTTTTTTCAGAGATTTGTGTATCAGCTTCCAGGAGAATAAGGTCTGTAACCAAAAGGTCTAGCAAAAAGAATCTACTTGAAAATACCTAATTTAGAATAAAATTATACATGTTTTTTTCAGGTTTAATTATATTTTGCAGTATGGAATGTGATTTTCGTATTTAAAAAAAAGCAGGGATTTTCTTTTTGCTTTGTTTCTTTTAAAAAGCTAGTGCTCCATGTATTTAAATGAATGAAATAATGAATTGCAAACAGAAAACTCAGTGAAGCATGAGACCATTTAGCAAAATATTTATATATCCTCACAGATCCTCGTTTCTCTGGAAAGGTTATCTGTAAAGTGTAAATGAAACATTTTAAAACTGAAAGTTTTAAAAACTAAAAGTTTAGTAAAAGCTAAATCAATCATAAGTCATTTATCACTTAGTAATGAAATGTAGTGTTTATCTTCATTCCCATGTAAAGAGGTCTTGTATTTATAATTATTGGCTTTGAGTCTGGTCTTCCCACTTTCTTCCAAGCAATTAACTTTTTTCCTACTTACATCTAGCCCAGATAGGGGTTTGCTATTCTGTAATAAATACATATTTTAATAAAATTAATAGCGCGTTTTCCATTATTGATATGCTAGTATTGTTTGCAGATTGAATTCTATAGCATTTGGCATATTTATTAAATCCTTATTGCTAAGTTTATACCCTTTGCAACAATTTCAGATAACCGTACAAATAAGAACATTTATATTCTCATGGAGTTTAAAGAAGATATCTTATACTACTTTCACACATAAATTGGGGAAAACTTATCCATGTTCCAAGTCCCTTCAAACAAATAAGCAAACAAAACAAAAGGAAACCATACACAGCAAGATAATGAATTTAAAGTTTAAAGTTTTATGTACATACTAGATCAAGAAGGCAAGTCACAGAATCACAGAATTGTAGGGGTTGAAATGGGCCTCCAGAGATTACCAAGTCCTGCCCCTAGGCAAAGCAGGCCCCTGACAGCAGGCTGCACAGGTAGGTGTCCAGGCAGGTCATGAGTATCTCCAGAGAAGGAGAATCCACAACGTCCCTGGGCAGCCTGTCCCAGTGTTCCATCACACTTACTGAGAAGTCCCTTCACATATTGGTGCAGAACTTCCTGCGCACAATTTTATGCCCGTTTCCCCTTGTCCTGTTCCCACAGACCACAGAAAACAGGTTGACCACATCCTTTTGACTCCCACACTTAAAATATTTATAAACATGAATAAGATCACCTCTCAGTCTTCTTTTCTCAAGGCTGAACAGACACAGACTGCTCAGTCTTTCCTCATACTAGAGGTGTTTGTTTTTTTATGTTTTCTTTTTGTTCTCAAATCCTATTATTGTAATGGGATCCTATAATGTAATAGGTTGAATAAAAAGAGGCAAGGAAAATTCCTACATAGAAAGGGTACTCAGAAGAGGAAAAATAAATAAAATATAGTAGTTAAAAAAAAAAACAAGAGATAATCAACTAACAGTTGCAAGGACAGTATAAAACATTACAAAGAAATAAGAGACATTCAAAGAATCACAGAAACACAGAATGGCCAGGGTTGGAAGGGACATCAAGGATCATGAATATCCAACCCCCCTGCAACATACAGGGCATTTGTGTCACAACCCTGAGAAACAGCAAACCAAAATTTACTGATCTATTGAGTAGCTCCAGAACACACAAACCTGATAAAGAATTAATTACACATATGTTTAATCGTATTTACCAATTATATTTAATACAAATGCTTCAAAATCTCTCCACCCAAACAGAAATACTCTGTGACTATGTATTTTTGCTAAGGCTTCTGGTAGCATGTCCTATACCAATAAATAGATGTAATTAATAATAATTAGAAAACCTTCAAATTTCTTTAAGAACTCTTCATAATTGTTTTATTCCATTTTGTGGGCTTTTTTTTTTTTTTGTTAAAGTTATGTTTTGAAGCATAACTCTGTGTTAATTGCTTGAAAATATTATAGACATAAGAAAGCTCTTCCAACAGTTTACCTGTTATGTTATGTTTCCATTAAAACATTCCAGGGTGCCTATTACTGTACGATATCAGCATGTATACTAAGCTCAGTGTAGGTGAGCTGTGTTAATATTATGCTTCAACAGCACACCCTGGAGTGTCTTGTTGCTTAAATGATGGAAAAGTCAAACATTTGTTCTGTGAAACATGATAGTGTGCTGTAATTCTACATTATCATTCCCTGTTACATCATCCTTCCAAGAAAAGTGGCTGCAACAAAAATAACAAACAGTGTGATTCAACCAGCTTTGTTAAAGTAATAATATGCCACATAGTCTTGTGGTTCTCAATGGGAAGTAAGGTTACATCTCTTGTAAATAGTATTAGCATAAATTATGCATCAGTTGAAAATCCTGTAAAATCTCCAGTCAACAATCTGTGTAGACATTGATATTTCTAATTAGAATGGAAGGGCTGAAACTTTTGAAGGCTGATATGTTTACTGCAGAATACATTAAGGTTAATGGAGAACAGACCTGTATTAGGGAGAAAATCTAATTTTATCATTAGCATCCCCTTACACATCTCAGCTGCTTCAGCACAGGACCTTTCCTCCTGACAGTTTCTTTAGGCAACAGCACATGACTGTGGAGCAAGTGGAAGAACCTGCAGCTAAGATGGATGTGGCATGACTATTCCATAAGTAACTATATATTTGTGATACCCAGGATTGTTATTCTAGTAGTAACATCTAGTAATAAGATCCATCCAAAGAAGTATTTGTTAGTACCACCTGTTCTTACTGTGCTTTTCATTAATTCAGACAACTAGTCTGTCATGTAGCTGCTATATATACACCATGAAGACAGAGAAAATTACAATTCCTCCTAACTAGCACTTCATCTTTGACTCAGATGCAAAAACATTTGACTAGTCCTACAAGGATCTTCTATGGAAAACTAAATACGGATTTTGAAAGCAGAATATTTTTGCTCGAAGTAAAATCTCAAATTTTCTTTGCCCCCAACTGCCATCCCAGAAAAAAATTTCCAGTTACGTAGAGAAGTACCCAGCATTATCTACTATGTGGTACTAAGGCTATCTAGAAATTATCTATTTTTCCTGCTTATTTTTCCTAAAGCCACAGGAGTAGCTGAGCCAACAAGACCTGTGACAGTCTCTGTATCACTCAAGAATTTCCAAAAGGCTCCTAAAAAGGCTGTAGGCACAAACTGCTTCCCAAACACAAGTGCAACAGCCTTTACTCTGCAAGAGACCATGTCTTCAGCAATACCACCTCAGTTTGGCCTCTGAAGTCTTAATGCCATTGAAAGAAAGAGTACCACCTAATGAAACAAAGTAAATACACACATACACAACTTTAGATTTTGTCCCTCATCCTCCTGGCATTGTCCCCTCTCAAGAGCCCTATCCATTCTGAATTCTATTGCTGATGTTTCGTTATTGTCTATGGTGGACAGAGGACAGCAGATCACAAGGAAAATATTGAAGGTTCATCATGAAGAGTACTCCCAAGCATGCATACAGGAATACAACAGTGAAGTTTCCTTTCCTACAGCAAGTTCAATTAGTAAGCTAAAATAACGGTTGCCTCAAAGTCTAATGTATTAGTTAAAAGGGAAGGAGAAAGCCTCTTTTGGTGTTAAACAGTGCAAAGAGACACTCCGGATACAGATGTATTTGAGTTGTAATAACACAATCTTCTTGGTGATTACAATAAACAGAAATGATGATGGCATTAGCAGATTTGGAAGTGTAGAACTTACTTCCAAAGAGCAGATTATTTTTTTTTTTTTTTTGTAGATGTTACTGTTCTTAAAAGTGGGCTCAGTAAGGCACTTCTCTTTTGCCCTTATACTTTTAAAACATTGTTTTCATTAAATCCAAGGCGCTTCTTCAATTAGATTGGTTTTAAAAAGCCACATTTCCTTTAGAAGAAGTATCTTTACTGTCTTATATTTCTGTGCTGCTATTAGTTCTTCTTTTGCTTTTTGTCTCTACAAGCATTCACATCATGTGTAAATACATAAGTAAAAAAAACAGAAAAACCAAACAAAAAAACCCCTATATTTTAACATAACTGTCTGATTCTTATATTATATTCAGGATAGGTTCTTATACTGAGGGTACACTGAGAAAGAACACAACTCAAATGCTGCTGCAGGTTTATCTTGGACAATAGATTACCAGTACCAATTTGAAAGAGATTAATCTGTAAAATGTTGCTTCTTTTTTTCACACGTAAAGGGAAATGTTTCCCAGTACAAAGAGATAAGAAAGACTTCTGTATTACTCCAAGCTTTTGTGCCCAACCAAAGGGTTAGGAAGGCTGCTGTTATCTTGAGACCAGCAGAAACCATAGCCTCCTTTCCTCCTTGCCAGTATGCTCTCTTCCTGCTGCATAGTTCCTAGCAGAAATAAAACCAAATGTGGATGCTTCAAGCCCTGTTCATGGAATCCATTTTATAAACAGTTTTTAGACTAAAAATTTATTCATAGCAGTACAATATTTTAATACAAACAATAAAAGAAAAGGAATTTCAGAGGGCCTCTCCTCTCTTTTATAAGCGTCATACAGGTGTTGGTTTGTTGCTTTTTTTTTGAGTCTGAAGTTAAAACAGAGTTCTTTATGCTTTCAAAAGTCTAACTCTAACACCAATTACGTACTTATTCTTTAAATATTTCTAGAAATTTCCCTGTACTTTATCAATAACTAAGGGTCTAACAAATACTCCTCATGAAGTGCAATCCCAAGACTACACTGCAAAATAAGCATCCAATGTAGATTAAAAAAAAATTACCTCCAAATGCTAAAAATTTTGCACTCCTAAACAAGCATTTTGGATTTTTGTTACAAGGCAAATCAAACAAGTGCATGCTGAAACTATGACCAGCTTTAAGTAATCTTAAGTAATCTTAACAATTTCAACCTCAGTTTAGAAGACCCACGTAATGAACTGTAAATTCTATGATGTCATGAAAGATTCAATTTGTGACTCGCACAGAAAGCAGTTACACTGATTTGCCTATGAAATTAAGTATAACAGACAAGTTCATTAAGATTTATTAGATTTTGTTCTTAAGAAAGCTGGTATTTTCCCTAAATTACTAAATTTTCATCCTTTCAGAAAGGAAAACATTGGCACTAGAAGCAGAAGGAAGATACATTGTAAGAAAACATTTTGCAGTGATTGAAGAATCAGAAGCAGGCAGCTGGCCTCTTCATTTTTCATTACACAATCAGTAGTGTTCTTCAAATTTTCTTACTTCCAAATCTCTATGTTAACCTTATGCTTGCTCTTCAAGATGCTGATACTGCTTTTCCCCTCAATTTATTTGCCTCATCCTTTACTCTCAAAAGTCTTTTATTTCACCTTATCAAATAAAATGATGGTCACTGATGCAGTAATCAGTTTTCTCTCTCTATTTCACAGATAATATTGAGAGAGACAGAAAGGAATTACAGTGATGCAAGGACAGAAGAGGTATTCAGCTGCATTGATTTGCTACCAAAGCCTTCTGCAGTTTTGTTTCAGAGATCAACTAGTTCATTTCAGAAACAGATATTTTTATTGCAGAGGCCTATTTGCCAAAGGTTGTCAACTGGCACCCAAACAATTTCATGAGGGCTACAGATTCAGACCACTGCTTATTATTTTGTTATTTTGTCTTTTATCTGATTAAAAATGTTTATTTAAATGATGAATTAATACAAAATTAATACTCTACAAAATACAAAATTAATTAGTCTAAAATGATGTTGTTTTTAAACAAGAGACAATATGGAATATTGTGTCTTAATATGGAATAGTGTCTTAAGAGCTCCCTGTGTAATTCAAGCTTCTGAGGAAGCTTTGTAAATACACTGACATTTATTTTACCACCTCCAAGACACAGTATTAAGCAATATACTTTCTCTATTAAGATATCTAGAAAACATCACAGTCATTGCTATCAGTCAACAGGAAGAATTAATGCTTACTTGAAATGACAAATAGTGCTCAGAAAATCCTATGAGTTCTCAGCATTGCTAACGATAGCTCAAACCCAGAAGTACTGCATGCACACTGAATAATATAGCAAAAGCATATCAACAAGAAGGCAGAGAAATGTAAGGGGAATCTTTCAAAGCCAACTTCTCATATCTAGCAGGGAGTATACAACAGACCTGGAGAAGATGGGACTAATGTATGCCCTGTGTTTTCATATTTTTCCCTTCTCATCGTCTTCCCGTCCCTTCTGGTATGCACTGCAGGGCATCCATGACTCTATCTGCAGAAACACCAAAAAACCAGTGTAGCTTGGATTGAGCCAAGGTGATCAGAACTCCTCAGGGAGCAGCCATTTCACCTGTCTTGCAACAAGATATGCCAATTTATTGTGCTTACCAAAGATGTTCAAAATGACTTCTGAGGGTTTTTGCTGCTTTTTCTTTTGTAAAAAAAAAAAAAAAAAAAAAAAAAAAAAAGCTTTTTGGGTTTAGTTTTAAGATGATTATTACACTTCAATGAAGTAATAATAATAGATTTTACTTGGGCTCTCATATGAAAAACTTACACTTTCATAGAGTATCCACCCATCACTCCCAAAGGGTTTCGATGTTCCCTTGAGTACAGGCAATATGTGAAAATCTACAGGACAGAAAGTTAACTAAAGATGATCTCCCATCCCAAGTTGGGAGAAATTTAAGAAACAATTCAACCTTCCAAATGCAGAACACTAATTCTTCATTCTATTTTGGTATGACTTTGGCTATTTTTCTCTCATAATGCATTTAACACACAGAATATGCCATATAGTCTAAACATATGTCTTTATTTTCTGAATTTTTTTAAATAAAAGCATCTGACATCCCTACTTGTTCTGCTTTAAAGAAGAAAAGTAGGAAAGGCTTTCCTTTCTAAAAGCTCTCTAGACACTGGAATAGAAGTGCAGTCACTTGAGCTTGTTGCAGCTGAAATCAGGAGTATTGGTGTCAAAGACTACTGAATAAATAGCATCACATACATAGTTACAGTAGTGATGAAATAACTTTGATGCAGAATCACTTTATCAGAAGGCACAGAAAGATGTATAATTGATGTGTATTTATAATATTAATTTAAGAGATAGGCAGCAGAAAATAAAATATATTTTAAAAAACAGAACTCTAGCTTGAGGTGAACAGAATTTGAAAATAAGTGATTGCCCTTAATCCTCATTTAGAGTGGTTCTCTTTTTTTAAAGAATGCATTTTCAACGTAATTAATTTTCAAATAGCCTGAAGATTTCAATCAATATTAATTAAAATATATTATAGGATAAAACTCAATAGCTGAGGAAAGACTACTGCAGTTTATTGTAATTTTGTAGATCAATGCAGAGATACAAGCAAATCCTACATGCAGTTCTTCTCAGAATTTATGAAGTCCTGTATCTATTTTTCATCGTATAGTTAATTATATAACAGTTATATCATTTTTTCCCCATGGGTCTATTTGCTTTTTATTATTTATTCTTTATTATTTATTTTAAAATATGGACTGGGTGTTGTTCTACTCCAATTTCTTTAGAGCTAAGCTTAGAGACCCTCAGCAGAATGAAGACTAAGTCTGGACCACAGTACTTATATCAATATCTACTCCTCTTCACATTTCCTGTCTGAGTTGAGGACAATGGAAATTAATTAGGACTGTCAGCTCACTCATTTCTGACGTAACTTCCTGTAATAAGTTAATCATGATTTTCTGTCCCAAGTCTATAGTAGGTAGTTTCTTGGCTAAGCATTGTGCACCGATGAAGCAAGCACAAGCAGATTCAGTATGATTTAATCATCATTTCTCTTGAACCAAAGCATAAACACATGCATTGAGAATGACAGTACTTAAGCTTTTGGTAACAATGTAATGCCACTAAGCATTAATAATAGGCAACCACAGAAAGGCAGTCTTACATTAGAGCTGTCCAAACAAGGCACAGGAAAGCATATTTATTGTAAGATCAGTTAGATGAAAACCGAGGAAAGATGGAGGAAAAGCATGGTAAAACCAAAATAATCCTTCAATAAGAGTGTCTGGTACAACTACAGTGACCCTGCAGAGCAAGCGAGAAAAGTGACTGACAAAACTTGATGATTCTTGGTCCAAAAAATTTGGAGGAACTATGTCAGAAGCAGATGAATTCCCCCTATTCTCTGGGGAGAAAACCCAGGAAGGTAAGAGTGAAAATGGAAAGATGCACTGCAGTTCCTTCACCGAGGAAGAAGCTCAAGCCTCATTACTTTGACCTCTGCAGCTAAGACAAGCAAGTACTACAGTTATCATTCTATATTACATTATATCTTTCTGACATCAGCTCCTTAGTACAGAACACTCATAGGAAACTGCGGGCAAACTTTTAAATGAGTAAGTGTATTCTCTGTGGAGTCAGAACAGTAGTTATTAAGCAAGAACTAATCATTAGCAATATACATTGTTAACAAATGTCATTCTAAGAAGGTGTTGTTTTGAAATTTGAGACTCACCTGATTTATCTTTTAAACACAGGAGTGATTCCTGGTTTGTGTACAGGTAAGCATGAATGCATGCATTTACAAAAATTTCAATAGTATAATAACAATACTATCCTGTAAAATGCAGCAGAGATGCTAGAAGAAATAGAATATATTCAATCTCTTAACATTAAATATGCAATGTATGCTCTGGTTCATCTGACAATCAAACCTCATTGCAGCCTTAGGACACTGAAAAATACGGATACGTACTTAGCTGAGGGAGCAAGAGCAGGTCTCTTCCCTAAGGAACAAGATGTGCCACCTGTACCGCCAAATACTTGAGTCTAAGCACGGATTTTGAGTCGTAGTCTGTCTTTCTCTACCATTACAAAAGGCCTAAAGCCATTAGGGGTCTTTACCACAGGTCTTGCTGCACTGGCTGAATAATCTACTTGCAGAACTTCTTTTAGTCAGTAAGTGGCAGTTTGACATTCTCTTTCTGAGCATGATTCCATTCTCAGATGAGAATTCTAAAGAAGTATCATATGTAGAAGGCATAAAAATTAGAGAAAGCACAGGTAAGATGTGAGAAAACTAGCTTAGGATAGATTAAACTGCCTAAAGTTAGAATTTTACTTAAAATTTACTCTACTCTTACTCTACTCATGTCCCTCTTCCTTAGCACTGCTGGGGAGTCATTCCAGAAACAACATATAAAGGAAAATTCTTTTTTTCCATAATTTCATGATTATATCTAACATCCCATTAATAAAAGGATCATGTACTTTGTTGAAGTGATAACATTCGATATTACCAAGAATGCCTTACACTTAGCCTTAAGAACTTAAATTATATAATTTTCACATTATTTTGCTTGTTTATTAACATGTCTTCAGTCTCCAATGAGCAGACATAGATATAGAATTATCCCCATCTCTCCTTGGTATTTATTGCCAGATCAACATAATCTCGTGTGTATTGCAGTCCCAACAGGACTTGGTCTTCAAATGATTGTGCAAACACTAGCAGTATTGTGTTCTTGTTATAACAGAACAGATCATTTAATGAAAAGTCTTGCAATCATTTCAGGCTCATGTCCTCCAGTACATGTTCTCCTCACATGCACACTTTATTATTTATACCTGTTCTCCTCATTTAGCAACACTGCAAAGACAGCTTCCCTTTACTGAGTCTCTAGAAACCAGATGTAGTGAAGCTTCTTTTGGAAAGGCATTCTTGGAGGCCCTACGTGAAGTTTCTGAGACTTCACTACTATTCTTTCTTCTTTATCTCTTATCAAATATGTGAACTATTGATGTAAAAGGCCATTTGCTCTCCTGCTCCAATATCTCCAAAGAATTGGTATTCAGAGCAATACTAGGTAAATATTTTGATTTGAGCTCGTGTTATCTAAGGAATGCATATGAAGTTTTAGAACAGTCACAGATGAGTGAAATTCATAACCATTATAGCTAAAAAAATAAAGATAAGCTAAATTTACATTGATATTTCATTCAACTTAAATTATCTAAAGGTAACTTCTATCCTAAATACATCAGGAGTCTGCAAAGATAACATAAAGCAAACACTATTACCTGGAGAGCCAGGAAAAAAACTGGGATCCAAAACTTCATGGGTCAGAGTTTACCACCTGACCCCAGTAGTCATTAGCTTCAAAATAAGAGGACGATGTAAATTTATCAAGTCCAACAAAATAATTTAGAAGTACAAAATAAATAGATAATTTACATAGAATTAAACTGGTAAGGAATGAAAAGTACTTTCAAGGAATTTCATCTGACAGTGGCTAGATCTCACTTTCCACAGCAGCAAATTTCTGCAAGCTGTAATAGTGTGATTACAGGGAATACGTGGAAAGTCACATGCAATCTTACATCTGGAGTGTCATACAACAAGCAGGCCCAGCAACAACAGTAGAAAATCAAAACTGTATGCTGAATTTTAGGAACTTTGAAGTTGTTTAGGAATCTGAACACGCAGACCAATAAGGATAAACAGTCTTCTACCATGGATGCTTGAGAGGTGTGTCCAGAGAATACAGGTGAAAGAGTGGTTCTCTGAGGGGATGAGGGGAATCTGACCATGATTTCACATGAAAAAATACAATGCAGTAATGTCAATAAAAGTAACATTCTCAGTCACTATGTCATTTTCTTGGGAAAAAAACTGTGGGAAGTATTTTCTTGTTTTGGCTCTAAAAAAGAATTAGAAGGCATTTATTTTAGTCCACAGTTTAAGATTAATTAAGGTGAATCCTCTTAGTTCTAAACTGGAACCAAAATTCTTAACTTCTACACTAGTGTAATTGTTTCATGATGTGATTTTCTGGTATCTAAAAATGTACAAGTTATTCAAATGCATGTGCTCCATTGTACTTACTTGGCTTCTCCTTTAAAACCAAAACATCATCACTGTTAGTTCTAGAGCAAAAAATAACCATATATATTCTTTGAATTGCTTGTTAAAAGAACAGTAATATTTCTGAGAGTAACAAGTTCACTATCAGCTCTATGGTTTTGTCATTCAGGTCTCTACAGATAAACCATCTACATAAAACAGCTCTCTAAAAGCCACAGCTTGACCTACTGTAACAAAAATGATGAAAAGGTTTTAGCACTTACTTAAGTATAACTTCCTATTAAACCATATAATCTTTCTGGCACAAATTATTTTGTACAATATTGTTACCACTGAAGTTCATTAGTACTTAATTCAAGAATTAATACTATAATTCAGTAGTATAGATGTCTTTCCAAAGTGATTGATTGTAAAATGAGGCAAATGAGAATCACACACACACACACACACACACACACACACACACACACACACACACATATATATATATATAAGAATAAGCCAGCTAAGTTATAGAAAGATAACCACAAGTTATCAAAATTGAAAGGGTTGAGCTACACAAAGTTAGTGTCTCACAGATTCTATGTATGCAAACAGGGCACCTCTATACTGTTAAGTTTTTCATAGATTTACAAACTGATAGATTACTCAGTTTACTAAGATGTGGGTTAACAGACGTGGCATGTTTGAGTCACTTCATGTCATGAGATGACATGCAATTTTCCAGAAATGTTAGTATTTTCCCCACTGGCCTTGACTAAAAGAATGTGGTAATTATAAAATGAACTGCCGTTTTAATTGAGGCAGGACAAGACCTGAATCAGATTGCTTATTTGGTCTAGATTTTTACAGACAGATAGATAATTACAAACACTTTATGATTTTCTTCTTATCTACCACAGCTTTTTTAATCACATTGAGAAATAAAGAAGCACAAGCTTTATTCTTACAAAGATATTTTAAAATGAAAGCATAAAGTAGTGAATGGGAAATCCACAGTGCAGAAAACTGAGTTTTGGAAGGAGGTTCATGGCATGAATCTTTTAACCTAGCAGTAAATCTGAATATCAGCATGATTAGGCAGGGGTATTTTTATGATCATTGGTGCATGAAACTTCTTAAAAGCTAAAAATCATTCAAAGCTTTTCCATCCAAGAAAGTTTCTAGTTTTACAGTTGTGTATAGAAGAAACAGGAAGATAACTGTTTCCACAATAGAGAAAAATGAAAATGTTATTAAAAGAACAATTAAAAAATTTTTAATTTTTTTGGACTGGATTTTCCCACCCCAACCATATAATTTGGCACTTGTACAACTTCATGCCGTTGGTGAATGCGCAGCCATCACATTTGTCAAGCCCTCTCTGCAATGGGATAAAATTGAGCTTTGATGCAGATCAGATACTGCCTACTTAGAAGTATAAGTGTCGTCACTACAGACTATGAGAGACATATCAAACCCAGAATGATGAAATAATACTGGGCGTTCAGTGTAACAGCCCTCTGAAAATAGAGTTTTCCTTCAGACCTCAAAGGGTAACACATCTTAGTAGCAGTGCTATTCAGCCTCTACAGCAGAATAATTCAAAAAATCACCTGAGATGCTAAAATAGCTTAATTGCACTGACATTTCTTATTGGTCGGAACAAATATACACACACATACACACACACACCGCTAAGGTGCATTCTTTGACTTGTTCTACCTACTTGCTTCCTTCACACCACATGGGAAGGCCGAGCAGGTTGCAATTGCCCCAAAAGCCACGAGATGGCAACAGAGAATAACAATCTAACCTTGCTTCTCATTTTAAACGAGATGGAGAGAAATAGATTTTTAAAGATTTTTATATTGATATATGCTTAAGCAAATGTATATTACCCGGCTCCATACAAAATCCAAACCAGTCTAAAATCAAATCAGCTTAATGCATTAGAAGAATAGTAATAATCCTCCACGCACAAATACTTCCAAGTTCACACATGCACATGTAGCTAATAATGTTGTAAATACAAATTTGAGGTATTGTCTAAGCTGACAAAAGATGTTGAAACAAGCTGATCTTCTCTTCTTCGCTGCCTGAACCAAAATGAAAGCTTACATGTTAAACTGTTTAAAAAAAAAAAAAAAAAAAAAGGCTTGAATAATTCTTCCTTTCCATTCATTAAGATCTGTGTAATAAAAGCCAATGAGAAGTGCTGCAGCAGATTTGCCATGACCTACATAGCACCTGCAAATGGGACACTTTCACTTCCCATGCTTTCTTTTTTTTGACCAGCTTGCTTCTTTGCAACACATTTGTGTCTTGCTAGAGTACCTTTGTCTGAATTGAGAAGTACAACTGAAGCTTTTCCTTACTTCTTCGCTAATCAGGGAAGCTGGAAGGAAGAGAATGTTCCTACTGTGAAGGGAAAAAAAAAAAGCTGATAACTCCTTCATTCTGACAGGAAAGGGGAAATTCAAGCTTGCGCTGCCAAGAACTAGAAAATTAATGACCCTTTTTCCCTTTGAATCTCACTGACCTAAATATGAAGATGAGCACATACCCTGATGACAACCCTTCTCTCACAGAGGCACCAAAAAGAAAAACATACCTGCAGAAAACTTAACAGATAACAAATCCTTCCAGATTCTGCTGATGTCAACAGATGCCTCAGCTGTTTATCAGCGCAAGATAGGAAACCACAAAACCCATATAGTACACATCCTAGTTTTAATCTCCCTCCACACATTCATGACTTCTTTTTAAAGCATTCAGATTCTAGACAAAATATTCTTTCCTGGAACAGATTAACTTTCAGACAGGAAAATTTGTCAGTATTTTAGTACTCCTGAGCTATTTTAACTGCAGTTACCGAACCTGTAGCCTATCCTGTTCTACTTCTGAAATCAGCATTATAACTCAGGTAGCCAAATTATTCAAACCACAGCTGTTTCAAAGAAGAGTTTATTTACATCTCTGAGATCCAAATAATTTAAATCTTATTCAATTGTTCAAAAATGCATTGATACGTTATTTTCACTGTTAATTGTGAAAGCACTAGCATACACATGTATGCTTTCCATTTACTCCTTATCTCAGTCCCCACAAAATTAGCTTTTTTTTTCTTCCTATAATCTAAGTAAGCCAACTAAGAATAGCAGACTGTTAAATAAATATCACTTATGAACAATGAGGGAATATTTAAGTCCTGGATTTCTTCTGGCCTTCTGAAGTATCAGATGCAGTATCATACGAAGTGCACACAATGAACTTGAAAATACATCCCTTTATTGCTGTTTCACAGTAATAACTAGCCAGATTCCACACTGTTCTCTCATCCACCCCTTAAAGGATGAGGAGGAGAAGATAGGATGAAAAATGATTTATGAGTTGAGACAAGGACAGGGAGATCATTCACCAATTACCATCATGGACAAAACAAACTCAAAGTAGGGAGATTAATTGAACTTCTGCCTTTTACTAACCAGACCAGAGCAGTGAGAACTAAAAGCAAACTGAAAACACTTTATCCCTATCCATTTTCTCCTATCTCCTCTCCTCAAACAGCTTAGAGGAATGGAGAAAGGCAGAGAAGTCAGTCCATAATACTCTGTCACTCCTGCACTCATTGCCTCTGCTCCTCGTGGGTCCCTCCCATGGTTGACGTCCTTCCCAAACTGATCTCAAACAGGCTTCCCACAGACTGCAGCTCACACAGCACTAATTCCCACAGCTCCCAATGAACTGCAGCTGTGGCCTGGGCTGCTCCTACAGCAGTATCTGTGAGCTACAAGCTTCATCCAAGCCACACCACAGCTCCTCCATGGCTGCGCAGAGAATTCTGCTCCGTGGGGTGCCCATGGGCTGCAAGGAGATGGCCTGCTCCTCCATGGGCCTCTCTTGAGAAGCAGGGAGTTGCTGCCGTGTGCCTGGAGCTCTTCCTGCACTGATCTTGGTGCCTAAAAAACTGTTTCTCCTTGATTCTCTCAGTTTTCCCTAAATCTGCTCTCTTTGAGCACAACCAGCATTGTTCAGGGTTCAGATCTGGCAGCAGCTGGTCTATTCTGGAACAACTGCAGGCAGCTCTGATCTGATATGGGGCAGTGCTGGGCTCTGCTCATAGAGTCATACCTGCAGCCCCTCACTATCAAAACTCAGCCACATTAAGTATAATACACTGAGTTGTTGCATCAACTCTTCCAATTTTGTTTTTCTTTAATTTCTTTGCAGCAGAAGCACATGCAAGCTTAGAAGCATCATCACAACTCTACTACCGCTATTAGTAAAACAAACAAACCATACTTAACCTAGAATAAACAAAACAAAAAGGAAAATGTTGCAGATTTACTGAACTATTATTATATCCGCTTTCATCTTTCCAAGTGCTTTGTTTTAAGAAAGTTTAAAACCAGATAAGCAACTAAAGGGGGAAAGCAAAGAAAACTGATGGCAAGGACGATCGTAATGAAAGGCGGAAAGATCTTTTTTTGCTTTCTGAAGTTGGAATTAGCAGTTGAACAAGTACCCTGTATTTTTCTCTTTCTGTCACACTTTTAATAACTACTTCAAAGTCCTAGTCATCTATTCTGGTTTTGAAAGCAATCCAATTGCTCCAACAACTCACTAGCGTTCTGGTAACTGTCATTTTTTTCAGTGATCAGCATTACAGGAAATAATAGCATTGGCTCTCCTGTCCTGTCATGTTCCATTCTGATCTCACACTTGCAGGTCTCCTGCTCTTTGGTCTGTTTTAATTTTAATAATTAAAAAAGAAAAAAGAAAGCCAATGCATGAAAATCGAGTTATTTGCCATGACATACTATAAGGTGATTTTATTTGCATTTGGAAAACGGTATAGTGAAAATTATTTCAAATTAATGCCAAGTATCAGACAGCTTGGACTAAAATGTGTGAGAGGAAAAATCTGTCAAAAATCATAATCTGTTTTGGACTTCCTCGGTTAAGGAGACAATTTCAGTAGTGCTGTAACAGAGTGTCTTTAAAAAACAGTTCAAGACACTTTCTGGTGCTCTGGGTTTCTGCACCTCAAATTTGGCAGTATCAGAAGTTTAATCAGAAAACCAGAAAATTTGCACTACCATGATTTAAAATTCAGTTGCTCTATATTAACTCTTATACTGGAGTGCAGTTGGTCATCATGCTGGCAAGCTGAGAAAGTAAGATCCATTGGATATACAAATACATGTATGTTAGTATGTACATACGTATATACATGTTTGCACACATACTTTTACAGTAACACATCTTCCTGCCATCTTCAGTCACAACCAAAATTGCTGTTCTATTTGTATAGAAAAGAAAAAGCAGTGGATTATAGGTTCTCTATCATAACAATAGGGATGAGACCTGTAAATTCTGTCTTCCATTTCATCGTATCTGTCTAAATCACTAGACTGTAGGGGATTTTGTGCTTGCCATATATAATTTCTGAATGAGAAAGGCTGGCAGAGCAACTTTTGTTTTGACTGTTATATACATGCAAGTAATTTCCAGTCTTGTTCAGCATCTACATCAGTGACCTGGGTGAAAGGATGAAGTCCACTCTGATGATACAAAGCTGGGAGAATTGGCTGACACACCAGAAGACTGTACTACCATTCAACAAAATCTGACAGACTGGAGAGTTGGGCACGGAGGAACCTGATAAGGTTTAACAACAGCAAATGCAGTCTTGCACCTGGGGAGGAATAACCACATGCATCAGTAGAGGAGAGGAGCTCTCTGGAGAAGGACCTGAAGCTCCTGGTGGACAGCAGACTGACCATGAGCCAGCAGTGTTCCATTGTGGCCAAGAAGGCCAAAGGTATCCTGGTATGCATTAAAAAGAGCGCGGCCAGCAAGTCAATGGAGGTGATCCTCCCCCTCTATTCTGCACTGGTGAGGTCACATTTGGATTACTGTGTCCAGCTCTGGGTTCCCCAGTTAAAAAAGGCAGGGATCTCCTAGAAGAAGTCCAGCAGAGGACCACAAAGATGATAAAGGTCTGGAATATCTCCTGTATAAGGAATGTCTGAGTAAACTAGGTCTGTTCAGCCTGGGGAAAAGAAAACTGAGAGAGGATCTGATCAGTGTTTATAAATATCTAAAGGGAGGTAGGAGGCAAATGTATAAGACCAGGCTCTTTTTGGTAGTGTAGTGATAAGACAAGGTGTAATAGCCTAAAACTTGAACACAGGAAGTCCATGAAAATATGACAAAGAGCTTCTTTACGATGAGGGTGGTGGAGTACTGGAATAGGTTGTCCAGAGAAGTTGTGGAGTCTCCTTCTATGGTGATACTCAAGACTCATATGGATGCCTACCTGTGTGACCTATTGTAAGGAGCCTGCTTTGGCAGGGAGTTGGGCTCAATGATTTCTTGAGGTCTCTTCCAACCTCTGTGATTCTGTGACATGTGTGTCAAAAAACCATAATGAAATTGGGACAAAGAAATTATTATTTTTATTATATAGTTAAAAATTGTATAGTCGTATAGTAAAACTGCTAGATTTCTCACCACATTATCCATAGCAGTTTCATCAGGCAATAAGCCTTTCATCAGCAATATGGTACAAAGTAAGCTATACTAGGAATGCAGTTATTGAATATGACAGGTTGACAGATACAGTGTGAAAATGAAACTTGATACTGTTTCAAGCATTTGCTTCAACTTCATATACTTTGTTCTTTACAATGTAATACATTAAGCAGTATTATGTAAGCACAGTTAATATAACATGACATGGCAGTTCTTGGAGTCATGGAATAGGTAATTCATAATGTTATTTTACATATTTCAATCAAATTGATCTCGGCGTTGATGACGGCTGTCAGAATGACACACAAATACAATAGTAAAATATTTTATATTATAATCAGATATTCTCATATATGCATTATATAATACACAAACACATTTTTGGTACAAAGCCAGCGTGACTTCACAGAAATCAAGAAATTTATTCCAACTTATCAAGAATGGGGGAACACTATATAAAAGAAAATGCAAATGGATCACATAGCAAAACTGTCAACCTGTACAGTACCTATACATACCACACACTTATTACTTGTTGTTATGTTATTACTAAGTTGTTATGAGTTATAGCAACTAATGTAAGTTGAGAATGCTTCTCTTTTTTACCTTCATTGTGTTAATGGTCCCAGTGGATATGAATTGCAAAGTACTGAAGGCAAGATGCTGGAAAGTACTTAAATAAACACTTCCCCTTTACACATAGTTTTTCAACAATTATAAAAGCCTCAAGCAAGGCTACATTGCCTGTGGGACAATATATAACCTTTGACAGCTTAGTACATGTCATATGGAAATGCAATATAGTCGTCTCATTAGAAAAAAAAATCAACTTGTCAAAATAAGGTATCCACACTAAGGAAAGGTTTGATAGAATTTCTGTATCAACAAACCAAAATCCTTGCATTGTAGATAAAACTATTTTTCTATCATTGCTCTTCCCAGACTATCACTTTTTGGGCAGAAATTTTGCTTTGTAAAATTGCCTGAAAGTTAGCTTATAAATTTGTGCAACTGCTTAACATTGACTGGACTCTTGATGAAAAAGTTACATGGACTTCATACTTACCACTCCATACCTAACAAAAGAAAAGAAAAAGATTCAGATTCTAATGTTATGCTGAACCACTGCTGATCTGATTCTAGCTTGATAAAGTTATTCAGGTTATTTTAAAGGTTATTCAGTTATTATAAATTCTCCTTTGCTTTTCCTATCTTAAAAAATTTAAGAAACTTTATTTAAAAAAAAAAATAAAAAAGCAAACCACAAAAGGATGGGATTATCAGCACACTTCTATCACTGTATTTGTTGTTTTAAGAGTAAGATCAGATTGTATTTGTTTGGTTGGTTTTATTCTCTCTTTTTTATTTAATCTATTCTCTTATTTTCTTATTTTCTTATTTTCTTATTTAAGGCACAGTAAAAAGAAGATTTGAAAGATGAGAAAAACTAGTTATAAATATATTAGGTTTGTTTCATGGTCTCTTATTGACTCCTAAGAAATGTAACAAAGAAATTGCCCAAATTTACATTTATAAAGAGCAATATAACTGAGTCCAGAATGATCTTTGTATTCTGCTATGTAAGAAAGATTGAATGTGTATATATACATATGCATGAATATATATTTGAAGCTTGCTATCATGATGGTTACTAAAAAAGGATTCAATAATTCAAAATTACAAGACAGCATACCAGTTTATATATCAGATTTCTTCTAAATACACAAGTCACTGATCACCTGAAACAAGTCTAGAAAAAAAAGCTTAATTTGAGATTATTATGAATTCTTGCTTTTTTTGTGGAAGTTCTGGAGTCAACCATTAGGCAAAGAAAGAAGGCCTTTCTGCTTCTGTAACCTTTGTCTTTATGCATAATGAGATCATAAAAATGTATAATACTTCAATAAGGATTTTTTCTTAACCAGTAACATACTGGTTAAGAATATTTTTTCCTGCTTCATTTTAGCTGATAGATATAGGATTGGCTGGCTCAGAAGGAGCTGTGACAACCACGAAATTGACATCAAAGTATTTAAGTAAATGAAATGCAAACAGTTTGAAAGGCATAAGAATTTTCATCCACTTTTTAAGAATTCTTCTTTGTTTGCTTATGACATCTGTAGTTACCAGTATGAGTTTTAAAAGTGTCAAGTACACTTTCATGAAAGACACTTTATAAAGTCAGTATCTGTGCTGTGGCAATTAAGAAAGGGATTTGTAACACAGAAAAACGTAGGTAAAATGCCATATCTGAAATTTTTTAAAGTAAATTACAAGTCGATAAGCAGAGTGGAGTGTACCTGTATCCCATCAAACATTAATAACCACAACAGCTGCAGGAAAACTACTCATCAAGTAAGATCAAAGTCATGATGAATGAAAACAGTTCAGTTTAGATGATATCTCAGGGGAATTATATTGATTTGCTCTGCTTTGTGAATCTTTCTACAAGAATAGAAACTTGAGAATGTTGAAAAAAAAAATTGTGAATATAGGTAAGCAAAAAAAATATAAACAGTGAATAAAAAACAGCTATAAAAAAAAAAAAAAAAAAAAAAAAAAAAAAGAGATTTCTGTCCAAAGCATTTACCTGTTTTATCGGTAGTTTGATTTAAAGTAGTTACTACTACAAAAATCAAAAGCAAATAAAAAAGTAGTTACAGTAAGAAATAGGATAATTAGTAGGGGAGAACTGAAGCACTACTCTGACAATATTATTATGATAAGCAGCAATGTTTATATTTGATTTAAGAAGCTTCTGCTAAGGACAAATCTGACTTCACTGAATGTTTTCCCCTGGATTTCCATATGCTGACTTAACATAAATAAACAAAAATAGTACAAAAATGAGTTCAAGTTACATACTATAAAAGTGTGTAGATGATTCCTCTGTATATAATGAGAGAAGTTTCTCCCCAGGAACTCTGATGTAGAAAAATTTTATACCCGCAATTAATGTTTGGAAGTTTTTAGGATCTGTAAAGTAAAATAGTATCAGAAACTGCAAGGTGCTACAAGGGAGGTGCAAGATTGGTTATATTTTCATTTGATGTTTTATAATGTAGTTTTAGTTTATACTAGTTTTTATATTAGAGACTTATTTGGAATTAGTAAATTGGCCTCTTGTCAGATTTTTAAAAAGAAATCTAATGAAATTTTAAAGGTACTATACTCAAAGATTAAAATACATATACATAAGTAATATTCTAGCTTTTTTTCCCACTTGTATAAACCTTAAAACTTTATTTTTCATGCAGCAGGAAATGAAATATTTTAAATACATATATATATTACACATTTTCCTCATATACTCTAGTTCACAATATTTAAAACTACTGAAATCTACAAGTCTGCACTAACTGCACTAAATGATTTCATTCTCTGGAAAGATTAATGTAACAGAAATAACAATCAATTCTCAATTCTAACAATGTTAGAAGCATGTTTGAGAAGTCTCTCAGATTTGCAAGAAAAATAGAGGAGCATGGAAAACTTGCTCACAGACTTGTCTATAGCTGCTATAAGACAAGAAGATATTCCTTCTTTCAGCAGTTATTCCTTATGGCAGCTGATAAAATGAAAGAAATGGCTACTACCAGGCCTTTAAAAATCAAAATACAACAAAATCAGAATAATAAGATGAATCTTAGCAGACTATTACTTTAAAAAAATGATACTAATTCCACTGCTCTGTTTCACCTGTACAAATATTTCTCAAACCAGTACAACTGTTTCTTGAATTTGGGTGCAAGCTGTGGTGACCTTTCCTTGAGGAAAGGGAAATCTTGTCCCTTGACAAAATTTAAATGCAAGTGGGAATCTAATCAGAATCTCTGCTCAAATTCTGTTGATCCTTCATCTCATCTACAAAAGAAAGAAAGGAAATTTACAAATAGTCAAACCCAAAAAGAAAGTAAACAGTTTACACAGGAATTATGATTTTGTTGTTTTTGTTTTTGTTTTTTTAAAGAAAGTCTTTTGTCTTTTCTAAGAAAGAAGCTGCAGAAATGCAAGGAGGCAATTAACTCCTTAAGCAAAGAGGCAAAGGAAACCAGAATATGAAAACAATTCTGATTTTAAATTTTAAATAGACCTCAAGAGCCAGAGTTCTGCATGAAGTAGCCGGGTCATACAAAAACACTTCTCATCTACAGAATTTGCATTAGATATTTTTTAGTCTGTTAGGAAAAAGGAAGAAACAAAAACACCTATGAGCAAGTTCATCTATGAATAACATCAGTGTACACCAGTACATCAGTAAGTAAAGCATCCAAGTCTGTTAGTGAATAGAACTGCCATTAGCAATCTGACAGACCACGACAAGTCCACAAGCAGTTTGTTGTAAAAGTAAAAGACAATGTGTAAAGAGCTTTTGGCATGGAGACGTAAACACTACTTAAACAGTCCTTAGAGTGGTTTATAATCAACTGATAAGACAACTGACAGCAATCCAAAGAGCCTAGTAAGGATGCCATTGATCTATGCAGTGAATTTCTTCCACGTTAAGGAAGGGCATCACATGCAGCCAATAGAGAAAGACGGGTTTGGCATGCCTTGCTTTACAGTTTGTAATACTCCACTTCCAGCAGCTGTATGAATTTCACCTTCCACTGGCTGTCAGGAAAACAGGAGGAGCATTCTAGAAGGTCATGACTGCAAAGGCAGTAGTCTGAAATGACTAAGATTAGAGGCATTTCCATAATCATGTTTTTTTTTTTTACTTTATCAGCTAAATACTGATATAGAATCATAGAATCATAGAATCACCAAGGTTGGAAAAGACCTAAGAGATCATCCAGTCCAACCGTTCACCTATTCCCAATAGCTCCCACTAAACCATGTCCCTCAACACAACATCCAGCCTTTCCTTGAACACCCCCAGGCTCGGTGACTCCACCACCTCCCTTGGCAGTCCATTCCAGTGCCTGACCACCCTTTCTGAAAAGTAATACTTCCTAATGTCCAGCCTGAATCTCCCCTGCCGTAGCTTGAAGCCATTCCCTCTGGTCCTATCACTAATGACACGAGAGAAGAGGCCGACCCCCAACTCACTACAACCTCCCTTCAGGAAGTTATAGAGAGCAATGAGGTCTCCCCTGAGCCTCCTCTTCTCCAGGCTGAACATTCCCAGCTCCTTCAGCCTCTCCTCATATGGCCTGTGTTCCAGATCCCTCACTAGCTTTGTTGCCCTCCTTTGAACACGTTCCAGGGCCTCAATATCTTTCTTGCAGTGAGGGGCCCAAAACTGGACACAGTACTCGAGGTGCGGCCTCACTAGTGCTGAATATAGGGTAACAAATATGACAGATGAATATAGGGGAACAGATATGACTGTGTAGAAAAGATCATTGCCTTATTTTTCTAGAAATACTGCTTCTGGAATTTGAAAACAGTTCTGAGAAGATTACAGTTGTTGCAAACAGTAATAGTCTAAGTCAAGAATCCATAAACTGTATTTATATGATATGGTATTACATGGTACACCAGAGAGATACTCTGCCCACAACAGTTAGCTCAAATCAATGCTTTGATGCAATGTTAAAAAGACCTTGGGGAGACTACTGCTTAGGGAGGGAGGGAAAAGAGTTAAGTTAAAAATGCTAGAGAATAAAATGCAGTCAGCTATGACTGCTCACTGCAGAGCAGGAAAGATTCAATTTTTATTTTCTCCTAGCCTTCTACTTCCTGTCATCCAGCAGAGAGGTTGTAAGATTTTTGTCTATTTTATGTATTCTTCATAATGCATCTTCAGAGTACTCTGGGCTTTGGACAGACAAGTGGTTGCCATACCATTAGAAGGGGGATAGGAGAAGAGTGTTGGTAGGCAGCTGATGATGCCCTTGTGTAGAAGTTCCACACCTTCCATGAACTTCTGCCAGAACTAGGTGTTCTAGATAGTCTGAGGCATTGGTCTGTTCCACCATGAAAAACATCTAAGGAAATAACTGATAAAAACCACTGAATGTCACATTTATCTATTTGAAAGACTATAAGCAGAATCATACACATCAAGTGATTTCCTATCTGGAGACATTAACTAGATGTAAGTACTTGTCCATGTATTTAGTCATTAGAAATATTAGCTATAGAAATTGTCAGAGAAGTAAATTTCTTCTTTGATGAAAATTAACAATTTAGTCCAGGTTTTGGGGCATTCAGACAATATTGGAAGATGAGTAAGAAATCTAGAGCTGGATAAACCCACAAGTCAAATTAAATTAATCTGTTAATAAGATTCTGGACAGCAATAAAAGAATACCATTCTTAACATAGCTAACCTTGTTGGATTTTGTCATAATTTTAAAAGCAAAACTTTGACTTTCAGACATTTTATCCTCTGATATAGGGTCTAGATAGAAGTCCAAGGAGTTTCCACTCAATTAACGTGTCAGATGGACTAAGTTGGATGTAGTAACAATATTTAATTCATCAAGAGAAAAAAAATGTATATATCTATTGAATTTCTTTAAAAAGGGTAGAGAAAGTGTATGCAAATATGTTGAATTGAATTGAACACCCTATCCAGTGCCTTTCTAACACATTAGGTACTTTGTTTCACAGATGTGGTGATCAAGATGTTGTTGATTTTTATCCTCTGGAAATGCTGAGATAACCAGCAGTGAAAATAATCATAGAATCAGAGAACATCCCAAGTTGGAAGGGATGTACAAAAATCAAATTCTAATCCTGGCTCCATGCAGGACCACCCAAAATTCAAACCTTATGTCTGAGAGCGTTGTCCAAATGCTTCTTAATCTCTGGCACTTGGGGCCATGCCCACTACTCTCTAGTGAAGAACCTTTTCCTAACACCCAACCTGACCCTCCTCTAGCATAGCTCCATGCTGTTTCCTTCTGTCCTACAGGTTAAGAAACAGAAACACACTCCCAGGACCATTTAAATCAGAAGAATAAAGCCCTCAGCTTTTACCTTTTCCTTTTGTATTACTTTTTCAATTGGACTCTTCAGAATGACAAATGTTTAATTCCTGTAACCATTACCAGATCTGCAATACAAACATTCCTCATTGGTAGCTTTTTCTTCCATCTTACTGGAAATGTCTGAATACTGGAGTCCTCTTATGGGCTAAAAAATTACAGTTTCTTATGCGGTCTATGATGCTAGTATGCAAGAGGAGATCTGTTTCAGTGGAAGGTCACTCTATAGGCATCCTGTTAGAGACAGATTTCCTTTCCAAAATGCAGTGTAGGCATTAACAACATTATGGAAAATACTGTCCCTCACAGCAGAGAAGCAGAAAGAATACTTCTTTAAGGCCTTCAGAGATGTATTATATACTATATCACACCGGCACATAGGATTGCTGTTTCAGAAAGGGCAGCAGACATACAAAAGGCTGAAGACAGAGAATTTCATGGTAAAGGACCTTTTGCTGAAAGTGCTGTAATTATCTAGCATTCAGAATGCTCCATTTTTTTTTCAATTTTTTGCTTATTTTTCCTCTGATTTGAACCAGTCAATGACTGGTAGATCACAGAATCATAAGGGTTGGAAGGGATGTCTAGAGATCATCAAGTCCAACCCTCAATTGATTGAGGCATCGTTGATGATGTCATTGATGCAAACTAACCTTTTTAAGAGTCATATTTCCACCTGAAGCCTACCTTAAGTTTGATTTCTTTGGAATAGTGTTCAAACAATAACCATGCATGCTCATGACATTATACTGACTACATAATAGAACATGCTTAAGAAATCACCATCATAAATGAAGCTTATTTCTTCTTTCAACTGTTAGATTTACTGTGCAGTTCTGAATTCTTCACCTTATTCGCATCAGTTCTCACTTTTTTTTTTTTTAATTTATAAATTCTCTTCTTCTTCTCATCATGTGCAAATGTATAGTGTACTGTATGATACATGACAGTTACAGTCCCAGTATAAATACTTACATTACAAACATTCAAAAGAAGACTGTGGAGTCTGGTAGTATTTTGTGTACTTTTAATTCTTATAATAAAAGTAAATTTAAAAAAATCAATTTGTTACTGAACTTTCTCAGTAAATAAATAAATAAATGAATAACTGTTTTGCATTTAAAGTTCTGGTGGAAGTTTGGTTCAGTTTTTATTTCTGCCATATTCCACACATCCTAGAAGATGTATTGATAGATTTTGTTATCTCTATTTACATCCACCTGACAGAACTTTGGCCTTTACTTTGCTAAAGTTAAGAACCTAGAAGAAAAGCCTACTGCCCCTCAAGAAAGCAACTGATGTGTTCAATTTTTGACCTACTGAAGTCATATTCAAATCATACTCATTGGCATCAGCCCATTTTCCAGACAAAATGTGTTTTTTACTTCATATTTGTGAATCAAAACCCAGAATAGTTCAAGGCAGATAGAAAATATATTTCTTGGTAAAAATAAAGGAAGATTTCAAAAAGATACTTGTTGGTCTGACATGTCTTTGCTTTGTAGTGACCTAACACTAAAAGGCTAATCTCACTGTAGTGATAAGATCAGTGTGAACACAAGCAGTTAACAGAATTATGAACATGATCCACACTCGTATGCAATTCTATTCTTTATTTCATCTGATTTCACTGAAGAAAATAAATTTTTTATTAAGATTAGTTCATTTAAGCATTATAAATAAAATGAGGAAGTGGGAATGCATCCTATGTAATCCATACTGCACATCACAAACTGGTTAGATGGCAGCAAAGGACTCACAAACCTCCTAGCATACTCATTTGCAAAATCTGTGCAGAAATTCAGTCTAGTTGAAGCTAGAAGTGCTGAGAACATTCTGTCCAAGAAGGGAGAATGGATAAGACATCTGCAGTAATTCAAAAGGATGTTTTCTGAAAAGTTAACATTCTTGCAACACACAGTACATTTGATTTGAATAACCAGGCTAGTTGTCCTTTTACTAGCTCCCATTTTTCCTTAGTTTATGCTGCACAAAATTACATTTATTATACAAAAAGCTCTGCAATTTTGTGAATTCTTAAAGAAAGGCTATTACTTTTTTTAGCTCACTTTGCTCACCAAGATTTTGTTATCCAAATGGTATCAAGGAATTCTACCTCTAAACTAGGATTTGAACTCATTATTTGATTAAATTATTAAAAGTATAATGATGTATTAAAAAAAAAAACCACAAAAATGAGTATTGCTCAATAGAACATTATGAAGAATACTAAGGCTACAATTATATTGCTTCAAAAATACAATTATTAAATGAGTCAGCTTATTTTATTTGCGTTATATGCAATTTATTCTCCAAAAGGAAATCAGAGTCAGATCACTAAAAGGCAAATAGGAAAAGCCATCTGCACAGAAAAGGATTTTTTCATTTAAGTGATCACAAAAATGACAGCCAATGAAGTGTCTTTGCACACATCAGGAATTATCACAAACATGTTCAATCACGTTCTGCAATACTGAACAATATACTCATTTTTATATGAACAAGTAAGATCTATGCTTTGTGTTTAGTACTCATTTTAAAAGGTAATAAAACAGAGCCAATCATTGTACATAAGATAAAGTGGTAGTTTCGGAAGAAAATATGATGAAATGGTAACAAAAGAGGGCCCTTACTAATGAGAATGTCATAAGAAAAAATACTTCAACAATAAGCGAAGTATCAATTTGTCAAAACTAAATTATAGGAGCTGTTGAGCTGGAACCTAGAATATGGCTGATAGTAAATGTGACAACATTCAGGAAAATAGTGTCTTCTATTAAACTGTTAGAGATATGTCAGAAGTTTAATTGCTTATTAAACATTATTGGATGACTGCAGATAAATAAACCGCAGATTTTTCCAAAGTTTCCTAGGATTGCTTGCTTGTTCCTGCCTTTTGTTCCTCCAAATTGGTGTAATCCCAGTAAACTTTTTACCCACTGGCCTATTTCAATCAAATGTGACAGAGCAATAAAGATCTCAAATAGAAATCAAATTCCCTCTGGTTTTGTGAAAACAGAACACGTCCCTGCAGTGGGAAAAGCAAAGAATATAGCCATTACACATGGTTTGGCAACAGACATCGGCTGCAAACTCAGAATGAACCAGAAAGGCAGAGCCATTTTTATCTTTCGTCCAGTGGCAGAAGTGGTAGGCTTGAATACCAGCTAGGGTTCAATGACGAGAAGAGAGGAAAAAAACCCTAGAGGATATAGAGCATGTATCCAGAGGAAACAGGACTTCATTAGTCTGCTACGGTGTAAACAAGCAACAGCCGACCTTGAGAAGGAATGCTTTAGGGGAACAGAAGACAGCACCCAAGTGAGAAAATGTTTGATGCGAGTTTCATATACCCTGGAGCAACAAAATATAGCAGATATAAACAAATGCATTATTTACTTCTTCCAGTAATGGATTAAGAGGAACATATTAACAGGAAAAAAACAGCAATATTTCAGAGAAAGCTATTTCATTCACAGAAGCCTCTCACTGTAATTATACAATCCAATATTCTGCAAGGAGAAGTTAAAATCGAAGACTATGTCTAAAATAAAGAGCCAGATTAAAGAGAGAGGAATGTCACATGCTTACAAAAAAAAAAAAAAAATAAAAATAGAAGAGTGAGTAAAGGGGAAATAATAGAATTCACATCTCTATAAAGGAATAAACACATGAACTACTCTCACCCAAAAATTTAAAGTGAAAAAAAAAATAAACACTTTTATATGAAGCTGAAAGTACAAAGGTTTACTACATCAGTGTTATAACTACATAACAGAGATCACTAACAATAATGGAGGCAAGAACAAGCTATTTTTAAGAGCACTCATTCTGGTTGTTTTGTTAGAACTTCCTTCAGAATTATTACTCTCCTTCATTAAACAAAGGAAGAACAGCTTTAGGAGAAGGCCATTAGTAATGGCACGCAAGCCAAAATTCATTCCTGAGTTGAAATTTCAAAAAAAGTATCAGCTGAGTTAATTGGTAGGTGCTTCCTGACTCTCCAAGGCCAGTTGCACCAATGCCAATTATGCTTGTGATTTAAATATTTAGTAACATTGGAAATGATTCACTGATTCTAAGCATCCTTTATAAATCTACAGTCTTTTATTAGTTTTATCACTGAGAACTGCTATTCTTGATTACAAGAATAGAGATCACATGAAAGTATCTGAATAGTCATACATTTCAATGTTATATACAAAACCATTTGAGAGAATCTTTCTCCTCCCAGAAAATTTATTACTGATAAATGTTTTGCTACTGACTGAAGGTATCCTATTTCCCAATTCAGTTTAAAAGATTATTATTATTGTTGTAAAAGCCTGATTTTATTCCAGTAAAAGCAACATTCAAAATATATCTGCCAACTGGAGCATTCTATAGCAAATTTTGTTATCGTATTTTCATATAGATAGATGGCTTACAGTTTGTCAAATACAATTTGCTTTTGCAGCACCAGTGTGAGCCACAAATATCTAGAGAAAGCCTGGCTCAAAACAACTGCCATTTCCATGGCTTCCTTACTCTAATTTCCACTGCCACTTTTGACTTCCTTTCCCTTCACTACTTCCTTACCTTTTTCAGTTCTTCTTCCACTGACAACATAGAAAAGGAACTGAAACAATCATGATATGTGACAAGTGAACACAATATCTGTACTCATTACAACAGACTGCTCTTCAGTGATAGTAAACAGTATGTACATACATATACGTGAGATGACATATATGCAGTATGTAGCATTGTATCATCTAGTAGGTAAAATTACAATTGGAACTACTAATGCCAAAGATATTCACAAAACTGTCAATGTAATAATCCTGTGTTATTAAGAAAAGCTATATCAAATCACAACTTGGGACTTCAATTCCCAGCAGCACCGCATCTTGAATGAACCATGTAACAGTGGAAAGACTAAGGTTTAGCTGTTACTTCTACTGCTTGGTGGGGCCTTAACCCTGCTGGTAGCTACAATCCACTATGCAGAGGAGCAAGAAGAAGCTCAGCCTAATGCCATACTCTATTAACAAGCATTGCAATGTCAATTTCCCCATAGTTCAAAAAACACCAAGTCTCTGAGAGATGGATCTGTAACCCTATCTGTAGTCTTCTGCTCACATGGAGGTCTAGCTGCCTGCGTACCAAGGATTCAAGTTGCATGCCATTTCAACAGCTGCATGTTAAATGGTGAGGGAGAGAAAAAAAAAAATTAAAAAAAAAAAATCCAGAAAAGGTTAAATTCACCAATAGAGAGTCAGTAGATAAAAGACTCATACGTAAAAGCACCGATAGGTTATATTACAAAAATTATTTTTAAGTACTCCCCTTCCAACTCTAAGGATTCTGTGATTCTATGAATAAATAAGGAGGTCAGTTGAGAATCATCTGGCCAAGTCATCAGCATCAGAGCTAGTGCCAGACAGCAGCTCAAGAACAAGAACACTGTGATACCAGTCTTTCCCCTCCTGTCAACACATGAGAGAAAACCATTTTTTTATAGCTTTCTGGTGAGAGCAAGCATACAAAACATAACCCGCATTAATCCCTGACTATTTTTTATGCATGTGTATACAGAAATATTTGCTTATATAAGCATATAAATCGCATATACTGCTTGCACAATATATCTGCAGGCATCTGAAGATGCTTAAACACAACAGCCTGTAAGATAGGTGGCAGTGCTGTCTGCTTACAACACCCAGTTTAGCCTATTGTATCAACAGGTGGAATGCTAATGTACCCTACATTTCTAATCATATTTCAGTAACATACAAAGGCAGTGGAGGAGGAGGAGGGGACAGGAAGGGTAAAAAATAAGGTGCTTCCATTGCTGTAGGAGAGTGATCAAGTTACTTTTGTGTCACCATATTGGAACTACATACAAAGAAGCAAGCACAAAAATAACTGAGAAATTATTCATTGGGCCTCCATCCCTCCCAGTCCACTCTTCCCAATCAGCTCCTAATTCAGCACTTTTAAAAATCAGTATATAAACAGATCTGTAAGAAAAAAATGTTGACAGGAAAAGTGAATGTTAACTTCTCGAAGCAGAACACATAGCTTTAAAGTAAGTCAGTATGACAGACAAAGTATAGCACTCAACTGCTTAAGTTTGCCAGAATGTGTCTGGACAAGAAACAGGTTCCGTTCATAAGACTCAAAGAATACCATCTACTGCTGAAAGTTAAGTGCCTACATTTAACAGCAAAACAAAAGATGCCCTGAGTTTTCTTCACTGCAACAGTCAGCTTTACATAAGTTTCCATTTTTACATCAAAAAATGTTCTCACTTATTTATGAGTTTTCAATTATTTTCCCAGATTAATGAGTTAATCATCACAAAGAATTACCAATTTCTTAATCTCTCACAAATGAAAAACAGATATCCCCAAAGGCACCTATCTTAAATTTTTAATGGAGACTGAAACTGAGACCTGATCTCTAGCTCAAACAGCCCAGAATTCTCTGAGTGTAAAAGGCAAAAGTCTCATGGCAGGATACTGAACGTAACACAAGCAAAAGAACTAAGAATTGTTAGTCTAACTTATATTTTATCAGACCAGTAATTCAAATTATTTATCTATATACAATATACCTAGATCAAATTATTACAGGAATAATACAATCAAAATTTTACTAAAGAAACATAAACATCCCTGTCTTCTTCTCTGCTTTGGTATTTTGCTTGCTCTTCCAAGGCATCTCTTGCTCTTAAAGCAGTTTAATCTCAGCAACAAATGCGAAGGGCAGCTGTAATAAGGTATCATATTTTTTTCATGTTTTAATCTATAGGTGGAATTTCCTCCTCCTCAGTCCTAGGCCTGCTTAGCTTTATTTTTCTAACTCTGTTCAGCAGCCTGCCACATTCATCTCTGGGCAGCCAAGGCAGCATGGCTGGCACTAGCTGGCTGCTTTCAGAGCCAGGAACACATCAGGCTGAGGTTTGCCATGAGGTGATAACCAGAGCTGCCCATACTAGGTGGCACCACATAGTCGCAGCTTGCCCCTGGAGGTGGGAGGACAGCAGGGTGGCCAATGCACTCACCAGGCCCAGGCCCTGCATATCCAATGTACTGAGGAGGTTAGTGAGAAGTATAGTATTCACTAAGCTATGCATAGGGTCCCAGACTTCAAGTCTGTTTTTGAAAGAAGATATAGCTCTTCTACAATGTCTGTTGTGTCATAACTTGACACTTTCTATAGACATTTTCATGCAGATTGTGACAGCCAACATCTTTCTTAAAGTCTGCCGTAAGGCATATTTCTTACTAAGCCCTTCCTTTAAAAAAAAATTCCCCAGAATTATCATGCATACTCAAGTCTTGAAGAAAGAAATAGGAAACGAAGCTTTCCCCTTTGAGGCCAACAAAGAAGAGGTACATTTGTGAAAACATAGTTACACTAGGCACAGAATCCTCTGGAATGCATCAGAAGAATAGTTGTGCCGTTTTTAGTATTTCCAATACCATCAGGACCTATTTAAGAAATATTTCTGTTTTTTACAGTTAAAGGTTTTAAGACAACTGGATTTATAAAGCTGCAGTTAGTATCCTCTGAGTATGTTAAGGTGCCATTGTAATGTTATTTCAGAGCACTGAGGACAAAAAAGCACAACACAAGCGTCCTTGAATGTTTCAAAAAGAACTTTAGGGACTCAAAGCTGCTCTTTGCTACCAAGGCCAAGTAGAAGATGGCTGCTGATGAGTTTAAATCAATGTTCTCTGTTCTGAAAGTGAAAGTAAGTACAATAACCTTTAACAGTTTCAGAAAAATTATTTTTCAAAGCACCTGCAGTAGGTAATTTGCAAAATAACAACAACAACAACAACAATAATAATAATAACAACAACCTAGGAAGCTATATGGACTATATTTTACAAAGTAATCTCTGAATACTGTTTCAAGGTACTTCTGTATCTTGGTATCCAGGTATTGGGTATCCAGGGCTACTGCAACTTAATATGCTTTAACTCACATGCATTCTTCCTGAGGTGCCCCCCCATGGCTGCAGGGCCCAGCCATGCCCTGTGGTGTGGCCACTGGAGCTGTTGTTGTGTCCAGCATGAGGCAGCTCTGGCCTCACCTCACTCGCAGCCCCACAGCCCTGGGATGATGCCTGCCACCCACACCCTGTACAATAATTCACCTTACGATGAGGTAAAACTAAGGCAGGATGGTGTCGGGTGATGTCTACTGCTGACTTTCATCCCATTCTCCTCTCAGCTCTGTTGTGTCACACAACCATGAAATGCACTCAGAAGTGACTTGAGATCATGTCTTCACAATCATTAACTTATCTATCTTGTCCAAGATATTTTTCCACATTTCAGCAGAAGGATAACGCAACAGCCTCCAACACTTTTGCATTTAATACTAGTTCTAATGAGCACAATCTCACCTTACCTGCAAAAGATGAAGTAACCAACCTAACAGCATGTACTGGAACACCGTAAATGCCACATTTTGCAGAATATGAGTGATTCATGAGTTCCCAGTTGACTAGAAAGGATAATAATGACGCATCATAGGGCTAGTACTTCTCAGCAAGCTGACAAAACTGGATTTTTCTTGGGACTGAAAAGGAAGATGAATGGGAAGAGATGTAACACAGACACAATCGCTGCCAAATAACTCCATATACAAGAACATTCCCGCAAGTGCACAGGGAAATAAGAAGCTCAGTAAAGGAAAAGGTTTACCTTTTGGTTGTAGGGTTGTTTTGGCTGTAACCAATGAAATGTAGCACAACTAATTAAAAGTGAGTTGTTTTTAATGCAGATAGTGGGGAACAAAGGACTTTGTTTTCACTGGGCGTATGGCAATCTGTTTATCTTTTTAATGTGTTATCTGGTTACCTATGCAACCTGGTTTAGGGAGCCTACTTTGACAGGGGGTTGGACTAGATGATCTTTAGAGGTCCCTGTGCCAGCCCCTACAATTCTGTGATTCTGATTCTGTGAAAAGTAACTTGCTAACATTCAATAGTTGTGCTTGTATGTGTGCGCATAAATCTTTCTAATTGCAGCCAAGAAATTTTTCTGGGCTCTAGAATAAAAACCTTCAATAGATATCCAACCTATATTCATGTGTGAGATCTTGGGTTTGCAAGTCTTGTTGGCATGCAGCAAGGACAGAGGATATGATAAAATATTGGAGTAGGAGTCTTGTTTATAGAGCAATTTCTCAGTAAGCAGCAGAAAGGTTTGAGTGCCACGGTCTCCTATTCTTAAGTTTTGCCAAAAGGCACAGTGTTTCTTACCTACTTTGACTAATAGTACATGAAGGATTCCATAAGCAACATAAGCAACGGTTAACAAATATATGTATATGTATACACACATACATATGTATATACATACATATATATATATATATATATATATGTATATATATATATATATATATATATATATATATATCTGTGGAACTCAGATTAAGAACATTCAGCTGAGAAAATGACGCATAGAAAATGTAGAAGGAATGGATACATTTTTTTCTTAAAACAAAACAAAACAAATAGCAACAAAGAAACCCCCAACAGAAAACAGCTGAATCCTTGAGTGCTGGATAGCTTACAATGTCAATATGAAACAAAGTCTATTAATTTTCAGCATTTTTCTGCCTAGCAAAATACAATTGGCCTATCACTGGTACCAAAGGGAAGATTTCAAAAAATAACATAAATCAGCTATATTGCTGTTGAAAAGCTGAAAAAGAAATATCACAAGAATCATTGCTGGTGGCTTGGGAAACAAATTATAATTGTAGAGAATTTGTAAACACTTGGAAAAGTAAATGAAAAGAGGTTTTGAGAACTGCTTATGGGAATTCATTTTGATTAATTCCCAAGTTATATAAACTACATCCATTCCTCCTGATTTGATAACACTCCAAGGAAAGGAGTTAGGAGAAAAATACATCTTTAAAGAGGAAAAAAATGCTGACAGCAGCATGCATAGGCCGTGAACATAGCAAGACACATTCAGCTTTTAGTGTCTCACAGGCATGGGATACAATTTAATACTGAACATACATTCTATTGCTCATTTAAAAAAAAATAAAAATAAAAATAAAAATCCTCACACTTTAAAATACACTCAAACAAATTCAAGCACTTCAAGTTTATAAGCAGCCTCTAGTTTTGCAATGGGCTGTCTCAATTTTATAATGGACTGAAAAACAAAACAGGGATTCAAAAATGCTAAATATTTGAGGTGCAGGAGAATTGCATTCCAGCACTGATATTCAGACCAAACTCTAGAGGAAAAAAGTCGCTATTCGATTCTGATCTTGATCAAGTCATTATTTTCCCATTTTTACTGGTCAAGTCCATGTATTTTAATTTTATCTTGATAAGTATCTTGGGCTTCATTAATACAAAGTACATACAATTTTTACTTTAAGATACAATAGAAATTAATGACACATAATATTAAAGATCAAGGTACCCACATAATTAAACTGTGATAAATTCTAGTCCAAGAAAAAATTCAGAAATTATATCTGGATGTCTGCTCTTGCAAAATACAAGCATATTTCAATCAAAACACAAATAGACCAGAAGTATTAAATTTCAGAATACAAATAGATTGGTACTATTTTAAATTATGCAATTTATTAGTCTAAATGGAGACTCTTGACACTCTAGTGACTTGAGTTTTTGTCTATCGCTTCTTCTTTCTGTCCAAAAGGTGTGATTAGGAAGAGGACTTTACTTTATTCACCTTCACTATCTTTTAGAATTAATACAGAAAAATAAATATTAATTTCCACTGATTAAGTAAAGGTGAGCAACCCCTAAACTTAGCATTTCTAATCTTTCTCCTTGGATAGAAGAACCCAAAGATATGATCTACCATGGGTATCTCTTGGTTCTAGACTAGAGAACTAATATCTCTCAAATATCTGCTGAGACCAAGTGCTGAGACAGTCTCTGCTGAACTGCCTCCTTTAAGTGTCCAGACTTCACATCCACAGCACAGGGAAGCCCTGCAACACACACTACTTACTGCTTATTCAACAACTGCCATCTGTGTTCCTGGAGCTGCAAGAAGCAGGAGACAGTCTTTGTGCAGAGAGTATTCATGTGCAGAATGCCTACATATATTTTATTTGCACGGACGGAGCTATGTTGAACAGTTGAGAATCAGGCTCTTAATTCAGAAAAGCTCTACTAAGATTTGAGACTCAGAGTAGTTAGTTTTGTTTTGTTTTTTTTTTCCTTTTCTTCCCACACAATGTTTAATTTGCTCCTGTCACTGAAGGATCAGTGATAGGACAGATTTGCTTCTATGCTTCATCTGTGTTTCTGTGTTACAAGTTCAGTGTAAATATACCGATTATCTGAACACTCCTAAAGGATAAAGATATTTTTATATCTGTCTTATGTACACATCCCTGTGTTTATTTCAGTACTGGCACACAGCATAAGATCTAGAAAGAAAGTAGGGAAACAGTCCCAAATTTCATAATGGAAAAGATGTAAAAGTCAGAAGAAATTATTTAGGAATTCAGGGTCAGTTGAGAAGCAGAGATTCTGTTCTCAAAAGAATGATGAAGGAAACCGTATATTCCCCATACTTTAGTTAAGTAGAAAGCAGTTTTAAATATCTTTAAAATCAGAATTAAAACAATTGACATTTAGATCTTGAGTAAGAAAATTATTCCCAAACAAATTTGAATCAAATATTTAAACTCTTTTTTTGTTATTTTTTGGCTATTTCAGAGCCTTCAGGGAGCTAGACATCATTTTTGAGAATGTTAGCAATTCATTTCAGCTTAAGACTTATGCCTTGTATTTCCATAAATCATTTTTTAACAAGGTTATTACCAAGTTGGACTTAAAACATTGTCTTTATTTAAAAGGAGAAAACACTTTCAATGGGAATTGCTATTTTGGCTGTCACTACTAGATGTACCAAAACCTGTGAGGGTTTCTTTTAAATCAGTCTTATCTGATACAATCAGAACTACAAAAAGCCACCTATAGAGATATTTTATAATATAGGAACAAGTAACAGAGATGATTATTAATCACTATAACTAGGAAAGGACACTTTTTGCAAGCTTTTAACAGATTTTTCACAAGCATGCAGACATAAATGCAATAGTGAAGCAGCAGTTTCTTCTTGCATAGGTCCTCTCCAGTGCACCAGAATGCAAAGTACCACACCTCCAGGTTTCAGGCAGCTAGACAGAGCTGCCTGCAAAGCTCAGCCTAGCTAGATCTAGCTGTCTCCACCCTGAGGCAGAGGTTGGACTAGAGACGTCCAGATATTATTCCAACCAGAATTATTCTCTGAATTGCTGCCTGGTTCTGTAGATGCTCCGGAGGGAGTTCTGTTTCAAAGATGCATTCAGTCCGAGTGCTCTTCCTCAACCCTGCAGAAACTCAAAACCAACATTATTTCATTAAGTCCTCCTCTCCTTATGGCTCTCAAAACAAATATTATTTTCAGATGTCTTTCATAGGTGCAGGAGAGCTTAACTACTACACATCTACAAGATATAACCATAACTAACCTCTGCCTGGTAGAGCAGCCCAAATCTTCACTTTTGCCTAGCCAATAGCCTGCAGGTATAGCACAGAAATGGTAACTGGGCTTCAAGCACTTAAGTATGGAGTTTATGCACCCGAGACTTGTAACAGTAGTTGTGAAATGTTACTGGAAAAGGAATAATTTTAGATTAATTACCGATGAGATAGGAAGATAATCAGTGAAAATACTAGTAACTTAGCTTTATTGTTGTTCTGAGGTGTTACAGTCAAACCATTGTAAACATGCTACACATACAGAAACTATGAAAGAGTGTGTTAGTAAGCAATCTAAAACTGTATATGCAAAAAAATGTCTGCAATACTAAAAATGACTTTAAAATTTTACAGAGTGCTTAGCTATTGCGCAAATTTAAGAAACAAAACAGGAAACATAAAACCATTTGTAGAACACAGCTATAGCAAGTAGTGAGTCTTACTGAGGCTTCTTCTACATATTCAAGAAGTGCTTACTGTTTCCAAAAATTCCTTGGCTGAAGATGGAAAGCATCTCAGTGGCATAACATTCTCCACTGATAAATGTTTATTACCCGTAACCTAGAGTTCCAACTAAACTGTGTCTTTCAGTGCCATTTTTGATGGAGTGACTAGATAATGAAAAAAAAAAAATCCATCCTTTAAGGGTTCTTTTCTTTTCCCCTTTGAAGTACTGCTTCTACTCCTTAATCTTCCTTTCACTTCTGAAAACCTCCCAATAAAAGAAAACTGAATTCAACAATTGAGAAGATTATACTTCACCTTTTTCACTTGCTAAACTGAATTTAACTGCTCACTTCCATGTTTTAGGTAGTGAACTTTTTCAAAACATTACTTTATCCTCCACTGCACATTTTCCTCAAAGTTAAATTTGTCATTGACACCAAATCACAGAGAGTTTGCTTGTGTAAACTCTAAATACACCTTAGGCTACCTCTGAAAGCTCCTGAACAATGATTCTTTTTTCCCTTTTGAGAGAAAGAATTTCTGTTCACTCAGATGGTATCTTTTTCTTTGAAACTATATTCTTTGCACTAAGGTCGCAGATTACAGCAGGTAAAAGTACAAATCCACACATTCAGCAGCAGAATGAGAGTCCATAGGCCCTGCATCAACAGATTGCATGCCTTCATCTGACACAAAGTACAGCCTCGAATAAGTGAATTACATCCCAACACGATTCATTTACCCAGAGCTTTGCTTACTCGAGTGGGCACACTTCAGCTTGAGCACTCACTGTTCATACTGATTTCAGTGTTGGGAGAGCTCAGTAGCTTGAGAGAAAAAAAAAATGAACTCTCTGACCACAGCAAATTTGGTCAGGCGACAACCAAGAAATCAGAAGTCATCTTTGAAAAGTTTGGCCTTAAAAGTATTGCTCCTCATTTTCACAAAGCATTTTAAAAAGGAATAATTATCTCTACAGAAGTCTTTAAGTCCTATAGACCAGCAAATATGATTTTTGCAATCACTAGCAGAAACTCTCAGGCCCTTAGTCTGTTGGGCTGGGACTTGCAGGGCCTGCTCCTGATCCTGGTGGCACTGTCTGTTCTGTCTACCTGGGAGTGAGTGACTGAGTGACTCTCATATCCCCAGAGTGAGGGGCACTATGCAGTACCTTTGACAATAAAATCATAAACATCTGTGGTAGCTGCTGCATTATAAATCCCATCCCTCTGTGGACCAGTGAACACTAATTCTTCTGTTCTGGCCCTTGAGAAAAGAAGTGGACTGACAGAAAAAACCCAAACAGATAACCAAGTTGAAGATGAAGAAGATGATGATACTGAGCTCAATGGAAAGGAAGAAAGCCCCACCACAAACATAACATTCTGGTAGTGATTCCTCTATCCTGCTCAAATGGGGGCTGAAACAGTCTGTCTGGAAGCCAGAGATGAATGGGGAGGTGAAACATAACATCAACAAAGTTAAAAAAAAAACAAACAAAAAAAACAGAGAGATAGTAGCAGTGTTTTGGGTTTACCAGGATTATGCATGGAAATACATTTAACTGTACCATTACTGAGAATTTTCTGTGTTAACTAAGCAACTTTTACTACTGAAGTGTTAAAAGTACATTTGGATTACACATTTTTGTTTCCATATACATAGTGTTTTCCCTTTTGAATATAAGATGTTTTCAAGAGACGGTTCTTAATGAAAACTGCTAGGTGAGCAACATTTTTACTGGTACACATACACAGAGGTCATGTGGAGCATGAGATGAAACAGTTTTATAATATTAGCTTAATCCCAACTGATAGCATAGCCTTGTGTTAGAATTCATCCTCATTTAGATAAACGCTCCTCTAAATATTATCTGATATAAATATTATATGATTTAAACATATATTAGGTTTATACATTATAGATACAAATATTATATGATTTTTTGCATCATGAGTTTTCAGTTCTGTTAAGCTACATTTTTCATTTTGAATGAAAGCTGCAATTTTTAATTATCACTATTAAAAACTCAGAAAATCTGCAACTGTCTCTTACCCAATGATTAGGCCAGAATCAGTACATGAAAATATTTATGAAGCTTACCAGTGTTTGCAAACAGCAATTAATTTCTGATTTAAAATAATCTGTGATTGTGAATAAAAGTCAAAGAAAACAAATCTCTTGGCAGTCATTACCCAATTAATTTACATACTGTATTCAAAGAGTATTTATTATTATGAAAATATTTTAAATTGTTGTTTTCCGTGTCATAAAACATTTAAAACAACTTATTACTCTGGTAATTTGTTACTTTTCTGGTTTTCAAAAGGCTACCAAAAACAGTGCAGTATCCATTATTTTGTTGATGAAAGCTATAAAACAAAACAAAAAGAACAACAAAAAACAAAAAAGAAAAAAAGAAAAAACCCACTTCCCTCAACTCCCAAAGGATAAAATTAGAGAATACTTGGCAGCTTTTTCACTCACATGCAATTAAAAGTATTTTTTTCCACCTAAATTTTTTCCCAACCTGCCCTCAAACTGTAGCTTCCATGTCATTAAAGGGAACTTATGTGACTAGATGATGTAGCAGAATGCACCTATGAAAGTACAAAATAGCTTGTGTTGTAACAAGGGTGTGGGAAGGAAAGCTGTCAGTCTGCGCTGCTGAATTTTAGATAACCTTAAGGACATAATTCTCAGCAGAGGCTCATCAATTTTTTTTTTTAATTTTTTTTTTATTCTTTTCTAAAGCATAGATTGCAAGCAAAGATGAGGAAAAGGGATAACTGTGTAATGTGACTGTGATACAAAATATTTTACGTTTTAACCTATAACTTACTCAGTTTGACTTTGTCTTCTGAAGAGAGAATGGCAGCTTCTTTTATTCAACAGAAATTTAATCCGTATGTATAAGCAAAAAAGCAGAACATATATATTGAGAAGCATTAGACATGTCTAGATTAATAACAGTAAAATAGAATGAAACTAAACTTCAGGAGAAAATTATTCAGGTTCAACATCCTTTATATTACACTCTTATTCACAGAACTTAGTTTCAAAATGATAAACTGCTATAAAGTTGTAACAGGTACTCATTTTTCAATAGGTAAAACAATGTACTGGCTCTCAATAATAAATTTTCAAGCCACTATAAACCAAACAAAAATAGACTAGAGCAGAGGAGAAAAAAAAAAAAAGAGTAAAAAATCTATTTTAACATTCTGCTTTTATTATTAAATATTATTAAATATTATTAGATGTTATATCTGATGTCTGCAGCTTTTGAAAGATTAAGTGTTTCATATTTCCAAACAGAGGGAGAGTCACAGAACAGATTATTTCCATGCAGATATCCAATTGTCTTGTTACTATTTTCATAGTTTAAATAAAAATAGGATGGGGGAGGAGGTAGTAGAAAGAATACAAGAGAAGCCCCAAATATCTTCTCAAAAATAGCATGGTTAGAGTATCTAATTCAGCTGAGATCTGAATTACATATTTTGGTGCCTTAATAATAGGATTTATCAGTCAAAATATTTGGAAGAAGGAGAAAGAGAAACAAATTAAAAGGAAGGGAGCAAAACTGGACAATAGAAATTATTAAAAGAGATTGTTTCTGAAATCCTGCCCTCATTTCAGACATGAATGTGAGCTGAATTAAGTGACTTCTTCTTGAGTTTAGGAATCAGTGGCTGAATCTCTTTTTCTGTTTTACTCATAGGCTGTGCTTCGGTGTACATCAGGCTGACTGGCCCCTTTATTTGGAAACAAATAACTTCAATGGCTAGGAATAAGTTGATCCTGCTTCCCTGCTTTTCAAAGCATGAGGATCCAAAAAATTATTTTTGTATGATACAACTATCTATCCAAACAAATGGAATCTTTGCAAAGATGTGTAAGATGAGCAAAACAAAACAAAGCAAAAAGATATGTTAATATCCAATTTTCCTTACTCAATTTTCCAGTGCTAAATTTTATCTGATAGTTTTATCTGTAAGTTCTTTAACATAAAATATATTAACAGTCTGAGAATAGAGAGAAACCAAGTTTCTCCCTCCTCACCACCCTCCCATGTATTAAAATGGTGTACTGAAATTGGTACAATGTGGAATAGATAGGAAACACTTCGTGCAGTTTGTCCCTTAAGGAGTTGGTTTCTTAAGTGGAATCCCAAAACACTGTATTAAATGTAGTGAGAGTCTCTTCCTCATTAACTTTCCATTCAATAATGAAGTTGCTTCTGGTATTGATTTAGAAAATCACTCAGAGCACTAATATAGCCCTAGAAGAAGGGTTATGTTTCCTGCAGTGAGACTCAGCAGTAACTACAATCACTCCACGTGTGTCAGGGGAGTCTTAAAACCGTTTTCATCAACAGGACAAAATTCTAGTATGTGCTTTTCAAAGAAATCACAACTGAAAGGAGAAGAGAGTGGAGGGGAGGGGCGAGAAGGGGAGAGGGGAGGAGGTTTTGCCAGTCCTTTTCTGTAAGTTCTGCTACTGTGAGTTATAACATCATAATCTTAGAGGTCTTTTCCAACGTCGGTGATTCTATGATTCAATAAAGCTTCTGCTCACTATTTTGTGGTAGTATCTAAGTGGAAATTGTGAATAAGGTATAATACATTTTTTCCTATAACAGTTAAGTACAGTGGTGATCAAAGTTATATTATACTTTAATTTTTAATACAAATTCAAATTAATTCACTGTCGGAAGCATGACAAGGGTCTGCATATATTGCTCTTACGTCACAGAGCAGACAAGTTTTGTCAGTCACACATTCTTTTTTCTGGAAGAGTCATGTTTTGTTTTCTCATTTTTCCAGCTAGTACATAATGATATTTGATATTTCATAACAGATTTCATCAATATGGTGGCTCTGATTTGTCAAGCTCTGAAACCTTGTCATTTTTTATACAATTTCAAACACTTACATGAACCTGTAAAAGTACAGTCAAGCACAGGACTGGAATGGAGTTAAAACCCAGAATCACAGAATCACAGAATCACTAGGTTGGTAACGACCTGCAAGATCATCCAGTCCAACCACCCTCCCATTCCTATCAGTGCCACAAGCCACTAAACCATCTCTTGTAGCTCCTCATCCAGGCACCTCTTGAACACTGCCAGGGATGGTGACTCCACCACCTCCCTGGGCAGGCCATTCCAGTGCCTGACCAGCCTTTGAGAGAAAAAGTTTCTCCTAATATCCGACCTAAACCTCCTCTGGTATAACTTCTTGCCATTTCCTCAGGTCCTACTATTTGCCTGGGAGAAGAGGCCAGACCCTTTTGCACCACAACCTCCCTTCAGGAAGTTGTAGAGTGCAATGAGGTCTCCCCTGAGGCTCCTCTTCTCCAGACTGAACAATCCCAGCTCCTTCAGCTGCTCCTCATAAGACTTGTGCTCCAGACCCCTCACCCTCTATTTCAGAGAAGACTAAAGTGTTAAAAATAGATTTCTTCTGCCTGGTGATGCCAGGGTATCTATATGTGGTATATATCACAAAAATGTACTAACATGAGACCTAAAAGGGTATCTAGACCTAAAGATAATAAGCCCCATTTGAAATCTACCTTTGCACAGTCCAAGAATTTACTTCCAGGATAGAACACATAATTTATTATAACAACCAAGCCCCTTCTCTCACAGAACACAATACAGACATTAAGCTTCATGTCATCAAGAAACCACACCTGAACTGCCTCCTTGTCAACACATCTAATTCTCTCCTGTTCCTTACCAGCAATTATGTGACATGCCAGGTTAGGTGTTATGAAAAGCTACTGTCAACTTTCTTCAGAGCTTATTCTACCAGATGTCAAGAAGGATCCTGACAACACCCTTGCTGAGAATCAACTCATCTCAAATTTGAGTCTCAGGCACCACAACCACATTTACAGCTGCTTTTATTACTGGGAGAGGACATTCTTCTTTTCAAACATCAGTATTCTGTAATAAGCTTTCATCCCAGGTGAAGATCTCCTTACTTGGACAAAGAACCATGTAGTTTTACCACAAATGGAGTCCTGACTGTTCTGAAAAATCATGGGGTTACACATTAAAATATGCTCTTTTACTCAAGATAAGACAGTTGTATCCTCCTGGGGGTACATAGGTTTAATCGCTCAACTAGGATTAGAGATAGAAGGGGAAATGAATGCTTACAGACAATGTGCAGCACAAGTAGGCTCTGTTATTTCTTGGTTCCTATCCTCATTCAAGCAGTCAGCATAAGCCTCACTTTAGCTGCAGGTGCATTTGGCAATGAGTACTTCAGAACTGCGTGCCTCAATACCAATTTATGGCATATGTGCCAGAAGCCTTCATGTTGTTGTCTCCCTCCCCTCCCCCACTTGATCCAGAAATCACTAATTGCAGAGCAAACAGATAATCTGCCACCAACTCCATGTGTATTGAATCCAGAACAGCAGTTAGATTCAAAAATAAAGTACACTGCCAGCTCTAAATATTCTTCTAAAGTAATTATGCTTTAAACAACATTATACAATGTCAACGTTTTTATTATCAAGGGAACACTGGAAAACAAACAAACAAACAAACAAACATGTAATATTCTCCCCTTTTGATGTTAAAAATTCAGAATTTTTAACCTGAATACAAATGTTTGAGACAGTAGTGCCCGATTTGACTCTTCACACAGTACAAATTAGCAATCAAACGTGGCAAGCCAGGCACTTGGCCAGTCAAAGCCATATTCAAATGCTTGATCCATAATTATAATCAAGGCATTTTTTGCTTATAACTCTGTGCATACACATATAATTCACATTACCTAAAACAATTATCAAATCTCACAAATAAAACTCACTGATATCTGGTCTATAAAGTTGATGATCAAACAGAAACTCACTTCAGTCAAGCAACGGGTTTCTACTGTGTGGAGTCTATAGCACTAAAACTTTAGTGACGTTGCACCTCAAATGAGATTCAAACACAAGCTTTACAGATCTTTTTTATTGTTTAAACTCCAACCTTTTGCCTTCAGGTGTTGTAAAACTATGGATGCATGCACCAACTCCCACTGTTCCATTAGCTAATGCTTATATAAATTTTACTCTGGCTTTTAGTTATAACCAACACTCCTTGCTTTTCTAAAAGCAGTTAGAAATTGTACTCCTCCATTCTTAGAGAAAGCTGTCCTTTAGAAGTACAAGGGCTGCTCTGGAAGTAAAGACTCCTATTTTATTACATTGGCCTATGACATCAGGGGAGGATGCTGGTGATATGGCAGTAAAAGATGAACCTTCCTGACAATATTCCATTATATTTTGTTGCAGTGTGACAAATGGCAGCAGAGGGGCAGTCTGAGAAAATGGCGTCTGATGTGGAAGTGTAGATGAAGCAAAGGTGAAGCAAATTCCTCCATGCAGAAAAAAAAATGGCACACACTCTGACATCAACACTTTCTGAATGTTTATAAAGACCAAACAGTGGATGTGGGCACAGTGAGGTGGTGGGTGGTGCATTTCAGCAGTGACAGGTCATGTCCATTAGTGCAGATGTTCATGAGCATGGCATGCAGGCTCCTGTTCATCACTGGTGAAAATATACAGCTAATGATGGTGACTATGATGAAAAATACTGCTTTGTAGCTGAGAATGTGCTTTATCAAATGGAATTATCGCACTTTTTGTATTTGTTGTAGATTCCACAGAAATAAATAGGAGGCATTACTTTTGCAGCAACCTATGTGAACTAAAGGTATTTATGTGTGATATAATTAGGATCATTTGGGAGGCAAAGTAGTAAAATAATCTGCTATCCTCATAACTTATGAGACATATTTTCATGTTTACATTGTTTACAATCATATTCTCAACACATTCAACATTGTAAATCTAACTTGTATATTAAAACGTGAAAAATGAGTAGGACATGAAGCAGTGTTCAATAAATTCAATATTTAAATGAACATTTAGTGTTTTTCATTTGTTTTCAGAGTTTGCTGCAGTAGAAACTAATAAACAACAACATCTGAAAATACTATTTTTTCTCCATCTTTAGAAAAACGTGTACTGATTTATGAACTATTTAAATCTTATCTTTTCTACTGAATTATGCTTCACAAATAAGGAACAACTAATTCGGTAGAAGTGAAAGAAGCAATGATTATTTGCACTACTTGCCTTGGAGTGGAAGAAATGCAGACAGCATCACCTTATCTGTGCTCTTGTGGTTGAGGTAAATTAGTGATACACATTAGCTGAAGCAGATATCTAAGTGACAGTCCTCCACTGGCACTGGATTTAGACTTTATCATTAGCATTGATTGGATTTTCTATCTGATATGAATATACTCTCCTGAGCTCCTGGAGACCAGCAGGAAAGCTAGCCCATTTGCAGGTGTTGTTTCTACGTATTTAATGTGGGAAATGTTAAATTATCTGAGATATGTGGAAGACAAATCAGGTATAAGGAATGAGAGTTATCTGGGTTGCTCCCCAGCTTAAATGAGCAATCTATTAATTAGCCTGTGAAGGTGAGCCTTTCTTCCCCAGTTTTAAATACTTGTATGATGAGTGACATCTTAATCCTGTCTTTTTTTTCCCCTTCATTTATTTATTCCATATGAGAGTTAACTGTCTGGAGAAAAAGTTTTGTTTTCTTTGCAATATATATTGTTGGAATACATATTATCCAACTCTCTACGTCTGTAGAGCAAACAGCTACACGTAACTTCATATCTTCAGACTTATGGAGAGAAATTGCTGTTGCTTAAAGTGGAAGGCTCATACCACTGTTCTATGTGCCTCCAAAGTGAGCCTCTACTGATCAGCTTAGATGTAGACAACTAACATTTGGTTTGATAAATCTCACCATCAGTATCAAGTCACAATCTCTCTCTTTTTTTTTCCTCTTTTTATCTATCTATCTATCTATCTATCTATCTATCTATCTATCTATCTATCTATCTATCTATTTATTTAAGGAATGCTTTCTGCTTCCAGTTTCTGATTACCAGAGAACTGTATCCATTAAAAAAAGGGTTGCCTAACTTTGATAAATCTGTTTGCCTTATGCATCATTCTATCAACAGCATTTCCACAGCAATGTTCTAAACACTGTTCAAGAATATATACATATACATATACATATACATATACATATACATATACATATACATATACATATACATATACATATACATATACATATACATATACATATACATATACATATACATATACATATACATATACATATCCTCCTTCAATGAAGATGTGTGTCTTGTTTCCATCAGACATTTCAAGGACAAGGTAGTATTTTGGTAGGTAATTACCCACACTCTCAAGGAAAAATGCATAAATTTCCTGGTCTCTATCACATATGAATAGAGGACAACTTATATACCTTTCTTATTGTTACATTCCTGTAGTCCAGAGAAAAAGAACAGGGGTTGGTGTTAAGTAATATTTTCTTCCCCTTTCCTCAGCAAAATTCCAATTCATATGAAATCAATTATAGAACAACTATTGCACACAGCTTTTTCTTTGGGGCTAGAAACCTGTATTAAGCCATTAGCTTTTTTTCAAAGCAACTTCCTTAAAATGAAGAGTCAGATTTACTTCATTCTGTTCTACAAACAACCCAGTGAACTGTTCTTCTGTAGTCACAATACAGATTACTATACTCACACATAGATATATCAGCTCTTGTGGGTCATTTTCTTTGCTATAGGAAATATCTGAGTTATCATCTCTCTTCTTTACCAGTCAACATAAAACAAATATAAATATTCAGTGATTCCTTAGCCCTTTTCTATAGAATAAATCACAATTGCTTTACAATTACAAAGAACAACCAGGAAATATATTGGTCTCAATTCCTTCACCAGGAACAAGTCAAATTCACAAGACTGTCTTGCATCACCTAATCATGCTATCACATTGCCTGTTGCTCCAGAGAAGCTTAAGGGTGAAGTAGCCACAGAAACAGAGCAATACAGAATAATACTCAGTGACATAAATTTCTGATTTTATTTAATGTACAGGATGGACGTAGTGAGAAGATAGTGATTTCTGTTCTGTGACATAGACATACTCTCTCCATACAGAAAGCAGTCATCAAAAGACCAGGATATCTAGTCCATTTGTGATTGGAACCATGGACTCCAGATGGTCAAGCTGTTCATGTCTTGGCTGGTGGTGTGGTATTTACATTTAGTAGGCCCTTAGCTCATTCTTCTGCAGTGTTAATATGCTTTACCCCCTCAGTGGGCTATCATTTTCAGTGTTTCAGCTTTTTAACTCAGCTGGGTCAGTGTAAGCAAACAATGGCCTCATTGATCCACCACACAAAGATCATCTCTTTCTCTAAGTAATTTGTTACCTGTCTTACTGTCGACTTCTGGCTTCCCACTTCAATGAGACTGTACAAATTTAAAGCTAGAAGATCATCTGTATGAGGTTTTCTGTTAATTTTCCATGCAAACCTAAGTCAGCAGGGCAAATGTAGTCCATAAGCTTTGGGTTATCCTTCAACCCCAAATTAGATATAGAGAATTGTTTAAGTTGGAAAAGACTTGCATGATCAAATCCAACCATTAAACTGTGCCCATAAGTTCCACATACGTATCTCTGAAATACTTTCAGGGATAGCAAATCTGTCACCTCTTTTGGCAGCCCCTTCTGATTCCTAATAATCCTTTGTTTTTTATTACTTGTCACCTGAAAAAATGACACTGACACCCCCTTGCTGCAACCTCCCATTAGTTAGTTATTGAAAGCGATGATGCCTCCTTGCAGTCTCTCCTTCCTCAGGCTAAACTGCCCCAGTACCCTCAGATTCCTTGTTTGGCTTGCTTTTTGGTCTCTTCATCAACACTGTTGTTTTTTTTCTGAACACTTTGCTGTTTTCCTCGAGCAACAAACTGTTCTTCTTGGGTCACTAAAACTTAGAACTCAAAGTACAGTCTCACCAGAGTCTAGTACAAGGGGAAAATCACCTCCCCAGTCCTGCTGGCCACATTACTTCTGATACAGGTCAGGATGTTATTGGTCTTCTTGGCCACCTGGGCACACTGCTGGCTCATGTTCATCTGGCAGCCAGCAAGCACCCCCCAGAAACTTCTCATCTTGGTAGATTTCCAGCCTCTCTTCCTCAAGCCTGTACTACTGCATGGAGTTGTTGTGATCCAAGTACAGCCAATTTAGCCTTGTTGAATATTATACGAGTGGAACAGAGCCAGTCTGTGCATAACTTTCTTCAGAGCCTTCCTACCCTCAAACATATATACACTCCCATCCAACTTGATGTAGTCAGCAAACTTACTAAGGGTAAATCACCTGCACTTTGTTTTCATAGCATCTACTAGAACCATCTACTAAATTAAAGCTGGGCAGACAGAGTTAAGCCCTCACTTACTTTAGCAAATCTGCCTTAAGGTAGACTTTTTCTCATGACACTTGTTCATGCATTACTGGAAAAGTGAATAAATGAGGAAGAAGTAAGCACAGACATGCACTGAATTTTATTACCCAAAAATGTATATAAGCATACATATGTATTCAAATGTCAGCATTTAGAGGGAATCGCCATCAACACATCTATATCTCTATACCAATCTTTATCCAGTCCTTCAAAAAAAGCAGTATACTAAACAGGAAAATGTGAATGACTCTTGCTATTTATCAGCATCAAGAATATAATTGCAATGAAATAAAATTTATTTCTCTATATCACTGTCTTTTCTGGAAAGAAAAATTGTTCTGGAATTATCCATTTTAAAATTCCCCTTAGAGATGCTAGACACTGAACTGCACTATATTATATTTGACGTTAGCTATTACTTATATTTTAAGTTGAGTAGAATCATACAATCCTTAAAGTTGGAAGGGATCTCTGAAGGCGATCTAGTCTAATTCCCCTGCAATGAACAGGGATGTCACAGCTAGATCAGGTTGCCCAGAGCCTTATCCAGCCTCATCTTGGAAGACTCCAAGAATAAGATATGGGCAAAAAACAAATTTCACGGTGATATAAAGCAAATAAAATTTACTATATGGTCAGCATATATAACCTGCTGTATAAATATAATCTACCTGCTTTTTTGCTTATAGTTTTGCTTTGATTCTTAGATGCTCTTATCCAATAAGTTAGAATAAACTTTGAATTCATGTGAATTATGCAGAGTTTTGGTGAATGTCACCCATTCTCTTTCAGTGTTCCAAAACCAGTAAAACACTAATGAGGCAGCAAGTCGTATGTAATAATATATGACATCAGACTGTGTATCTAATGAAGGTTAAAGAAATGATGAGTAAAATGTCTTTAAGCCTGATAACCCTGTATTGCCTCTTGAAGCAACCATCGACAAATACATTTAAATTTGTGCATTATTAACCAGCTGTCTCTTGGGAGCCACGGAGAGTTCATGAAATGCAGAAGATGCCATTACACATCTACTGCCCAATATGGTGCTTGGTCTTTACATCTCGTTACTTTAAAATATAACTAGCCCTGTATGAAAAGTTATTTCTGTAATGCCAAGACATTTGTATTCCAATGCAAAGTGCCAGTTCAACACAAAAAGGGCATGTATACCATTATGCACCAGCTGCCTCATCTAGCTATTTGCAATTGCCAGATATAATAAAGTTCTTTATTAGACAGGCAAAAATTAGATTAGAATCTGGGCAGTTTTATGTTTTAAAGAGCTTTTCTTGTAACTGCAGAGAAATTATGTGCTTGTAAAGATTCCTATCCAGAGAACTGACTGGCAAAGTTCCTTTTAGAGGTCTCTGATTGCTTCAAAACATACATACTCTCTGCTCAGGAGACTTTATTGGATTTTCTGCGTGGAAAGTGAAAATGTATATATATATATTTTTGCTTAAGTTTAAAGAAGTAGATATTCAAGAAAGAGATTGAAAAGAAGGGATGCATGAAAATTCAAAATGGGTATGAAGGGACTAAAGTGGTTTATAAATTAAGATGACATTCTGTAACTGCTTGTAATATCCCAAATTTAGGTCTTCTTTTACTATGTGGTAGCATATGATTTCAGCATCTTGTCACTTTATGTCATTAATACAAGATACAATCCATAATACACAAACTCATGATTATTTTACTTGGGTATGAGACTGTAGATCTATTTAAAATGTAGAAAAAAAAAAACCAAACATAATTTTAGAAAAATGGCAAAGATTCCTCTTAGATGGTGGCTGATGGCATAAGTTAATCACAAGTACAGTCACAATATAATTCATATGTTGATATGTCACCTGTCCCATACAAAATGGAAAGATGACTTTTTTTATTGTTTGGTTTTAAGGATTATTATATTCTGACTTAATGTAGTAAGAATATAATATGGTACATGTGCGCTGTAAAGTCTTACCTGAATTGACCTCATTGTGATTTCTTGCATGAAGTAGTACAGTCCACCATAAGGTTTATAGAATCAAATCATGGAGTAAAAAAAAATAAATAAATCATTCTGCTTCAAGCACCTTCTAGTGAACATTAATGAGTTCCATCTGGTAAAACATCAAGGTTACAACAACAAAGATTTTTTTTGTAACTATTTCAGATCTCAAGTAAATGTTAAGCATGGAAAGAACTGAAATTTAACATGCCTTGTCAGAGAAAGCTTTTTTGTGATATAATAGATTAAATTTTGTAACAAATGTTATTTGTTGCATTGTCCCTTGCTGAATTAAACAAGTTAATATACCATTATAGTCCTTGTTTTCAAGAAAAGCAGGAACAAGCATAACATGTTGGCTTGAATAACTGATGCAGAAAGATTTATGACTGCCTCTGCAATGATGGCTGTTCCCTGCAATTACTTGAGGAAGACAGGACAAGCACTGAAAGAAAAAGGCAGAAATTCAAAATGAAGACTTCCACACTGCATGCAGCATTATTTTGAATAGATTCAGCAGTAATGCTTAACTATTATTACATACAGTGTGATACATACTCAGCATCAGCTATGACTTGACATTCTGTGTATATGCATATTTGTTTATACATATTTATATAGAAATGTCACATCCCACTCAGTGAGCTTTGAGGAAGATGGTTTTCTCTCTTCTGAGTCATGCCTCCCCTAGTCAGCAGGGGACGTTACTGCGATGGAGTCATCCAGGAGTTAGAGGAATAATACACATCAATTTATTGAGAGCTTTCTAACAACTAATACCCTACTTGGAGGTAAAAATGGCTAATTTACTAAGAACAATTAATAAGCATTACAGTAAAAGAGCACTTTGGCGCAGGAGTTATTTCTATGCTGAGTTCTAAGAAAATATTAGGCAATGGCTACTACAAAGACTAAAAGAGTAGAAGAAGATATAGAGAAAAAAATAGAAAACGGGGAAAGACAAACAGACAGATATGCAACCACAGCAAAGTGAAGCATTTCACCACTACTTGATCCAACGGACCTTGATGTCAGGGGATGCTGGTCTTTGGTAGCGGTGGATCATCCAAGATGCGATGGCCAGTTGACAACCAAAATACATGTTCTCATGTGTGATCAAGACTGCTCTTTGGAGTGACAGCTTTTGACTTTCAGCAGGAACTCTTCTGTTCCTGTCTAGCAGGCCCCCCGAATTTAAGGCAGCAGAGATAAGAAGCTAGCTTGTATCATGTCTTGGCAGGATACAATTGCAACATCTCCTGTAAGTGGTAATGGCTCTGCCAAAGGAATGCTTTTGAATGTAAAACAGTCCGTGAAGTGTTGTGGATTTTCTCATGTTGATTTTCAAGATTCCAAATGTTGTCTCAGACATTTCATTATGAAATTAGGATGGTGAAACAAGCAGATAAATGGCTTATTTAAACAAATGAACAATCAAAACTGATGCAAGACATCCAATTATCCTCTTCATAAGCATTTACCAATTGACATCTTGCTAGGAAAACAACAACAACAACAACCAGAACATTTCATTCTCCAATCATTTTTTTTTTATTCCTTTTTTCAAACATGACAGTTTATTATTCATATAGTACTGCTAATGATTAATTCCAATAACACACACACTTATATTTATGTATTCTGGAGACTGCCTCCTGCCAGATACTGTCTTGTGATAATTGTATTTCATTTTCATCATGTCTCACTTCTTTCTGTTCTTCTATTATTCAATAAATAGATTTGAAAAACGTTTCATTAGTTATTAGTTACAATGTTAGAGTAGCAATTTTGTAAGTAACAATTATGTCTGTAGATCTGGAAAAAAAAAAAAAAGAAAAAAAAGAAAAAAAAGGAAAAAAAGAAAAAAAAGAAAAAAAGCCTTTTGGAACATGTCTAGAGAAGGGCCACAAAAATGATCCATGGAATGGAGCACCTCTCCAAAAAGGACAGACTGTGATGGGGCTCTTCAGCCTGGAGAAGAGAAGGCTGCGAGGTGCCCTGATAGTGGTCTTTCAGCTACAGACTCTTTAGCAGAGTCTGCGGCAATAGAACAAGGGGCAACGGCTACAAGCTCAAGGAGGGTAGATTTAGGTAAGATATCAGGAAAAAATCTTTTACAGTGAGGGTGATGAGGCACTGGAATAGGTTGCCCAGTGAAATGGTTCATATCCTATCCCTGAAGACTTTCAAGGTGAGGCTGGATCAGGCCCTGGGCAACCTGATCTAGCTGTGGTGGATGTTCCAGTTCATCGCAGTGGAATTGGACTAGATGGCCTTCGGACATCCCTTCCAATTCTAAGGATTCTAGTCTATGAAAAATGTTTATAAAGATGTGTTCATATTGCTTGAGAGTTTACTTAGTAAGATAGTTAATACCTCTTCTTGCAGAAGTTTATAATATAAATTATTCTGACATGTCTAAAAGGCTTAAAGATTTGCATCAGAATTATTAAATTTCTGATTTTTAAGATCCTTTTGATGGCAATGAAATTTTACTGCTGAGAACATATTCTACTACTTCAGTTTTCCTGAACTTCCTGATGAAGTTACATTGTATAACCGGTGTCCAGAAAGAATATACCGCATAAACTGCTTCAAAAGCAATGCTTCCTGTTTATTTTCATAGAAAGTACAACAGATGCAAAAAGCACAATACCACTGTTTGACAGAGCACATTCTCAGCTACAAAACAATATTTTTGTAGTAACAACCATTAGGTATGCATTTTCAAAACTGGCGAATAAGAACCTGCATGCCATGATTGTAAACATATGCGTGACCATCTGATAGGTGGCTTGTCTGTCACATTGCTGGCTCCACTGATGAAACTCACCACCCACCACCTTATTGCCATTTTTTTCCACATGGAGGAACAAAATAAGACACCTTTGCTTCCATGTCAGATGCCACTTTGTCAGATTGCCTCTCCACTGCCATCTGTTTCATGACAACAAAATACAATAGGATATTTGTGGGAAGGTTCAGCCTCTACTGAGATACCACCAAAATCTGCCTCTGATATTGCCTGATATAAAGAGATCTCAAATCTAAAGGAGCTAAAACAACAAAAGTGGGAACTGTTAAGCCTTTATTCAAATCAGAATACCATTTCAATTTTCCATCACTAATCCCTTCAAAATATTTCTCAATGGTCATGCAAATATCAACTCTATCTTCAGCTGCCCTGTGATGTCAGCCCACATTATATAGATGGCAAAATTTCAAAGCAGTATTTCTGCGCTGTGGTGCCCTCTCATTTTGGTTAATTCCTTCTTACACATTGACAGAAGTAACTAATTATACACTCTATTGTGTCTTCCCTGACGGTAGCAGGAATTCTGGCAACAATTACTCTGCTGAAGTGTTGAGTTTGATGTCTTTCATGAGAGCTCCTTTAACCTCTCATCCAAACATATTTTCTGTTTTGCAGACCTCCTGTCTGCAAGGTTGTGGAAGCTGCTTGGCTAGTGGGGAAGCCACAGCACAACATCTTTCTAATCATGATGTTTCTTGATGTTCTAACTCTATAGGTATAACATAATACTTTCATTCCTGTGCTGCAAGGGAGCCAGCATTTCCTATATTTTCTCCCCTCTTCATCCTCCTGCCACCTCCCTCTTTCAACACTGGCAGTGTACTCCACCTTCCTCCTCTTTAACTGCTTATCATACCTTTGATTTTATATTTGGCTCAGAAATATAAGCCAACACTTGACTAGAGGCAGGCAGATTGAGTCAAACAGGGAAGATGCTAAGTCAGAAATCTTTAGTCCTGTGGACTGTATATAGAAGAAGAGAATAATCAAGACAATAAAATAAAATGAGGCTTTATTAACTGACGTTAATAAAAATACTGGTATGCATCAAGCTCCTTGAGCAGTTTCTACTGAAATATTGTGAAGACAATACGAGAAAAAGGCATTATTTACTTCTGAGCTTTAAAGCAAGCAGACCTCTTAGTTTTGTATGTGTTACCAGAGTCTATTGAGATTAACAGGGACCAAACATTCTTTTTCAGGATTAGTTCAAGCCAGTCATGCCAAAATGACAAATATCAATTATTTCAGCAGAAATTAAAAAACAAATTAGCGTTTTTCATTTATGAAACTAAGGAAGCATTATTACAAAAGTAAATCTTAATAAAACCAAGACTAGCAGATAAATGATTTGGGAAAGAAGCTCAGTAATGAAGTCATCATTGAGAAGCCCATTTAGAACAAATCATCATATTTACATAATGATGTATGTATATCCCATGGCACATTTGAAATACTTCAGTTTGTAAAAAGACTTCAGTAAGTTACACATTTAGAGTACCATTAGGTTGAAAATGGCTCACCTGAAAAAGATTTTGATAACTAATTTTAATTAAGGTATCCCATCAAAATAGTTCTATAAGCTCTAATCATCTTTCTACTGTAGCTGCCAAATTATCTCATCATTGAATTCTCTGCTTTTAGCTGACTCAAAGAAACTAAATGTCTTCTTCTATACAAAAGACAAATCTTTCAAGATCTTTCTAAACTTATATTATTCATATGCAGTACATAAAATACATTCTTGACCTATTACACGGAGTTTAGGATAATTTCCTTTGAATGAGCTAACATTCTCTTAAAACATGATAACAATTACAAGCACCAAAAGTTACTTTGTGAAAATAGGTATTCAGTTATGAGGTACTTTTGTTACTGAATGAAATAAGAAACATAACAGAGAACAGCAAAAGGGTACAAAGTAATTTTTTCTCTCTAGGAATTTGACATTTGTTATCCATCACTCACCAGGAATCAGAGCTGGTATGAGATCACCCAGTTTAAATATTCTTTCAGGCCATTTACAAAAGCTCAATTTCCAAAATTTACTATGAACATTATCAGAAAATTTGGAAGGAAGCTTGATACTGTAGGATTCTGATCCTCCTATCCATTATAAAGGTCAGGGAAATTACACAGATAAATCTAAAGTAAGGAATCAATAGATATCAATGAATACATCAGAAGAGATTACTGTTACATGAGGGCCTAATAACAAAACAGCTGGTAGTAGAAAAAAGGAGGCTGGTTTTCTGCAAGAGGCACTTCACTGTTGCAAAGCAATAGACCATATTTTCAAAAATTCCCTACACTGAAAGAAAAAAACACAAGTAAATTCTATTTGAGGCTGTGTAGTATCATAATAAGGCAGTGAAAACCTCTGCTCTGCTACAGACTGCTGCAGACACCATGATTTTGATAACACAAAACAGACCTAAATCCAAGCTGGCTAAGCAGCAACTACAAACGTACCATTCGGGAATTTTGACTTGCACAAATACACAGTGCTTCATGTATCTTGGCTGCCTTCATTCAGAGCCATCTGCTAAGCAGGCAGAAAGCCTTATTGCAGCTCAGTGTGCCAGTGTCACAGGAGCTCCACTGCCAAGCTAAGATAACTTTAGGTAGGCAATTCGTGTGGTCTGCCTAAATGCCATCTATTCTGCATAAAACAGTTCTTTTGTCAGCACTACTCCAAATACTGCAATGACTAGATTTAAGATACGCATTCCACTAGATGATATACATATGTGTGTATATTTATTCCAGTAAGTGAAGAGTGTATGGTATGTACAGCAAGCATGTTTGTATGGGCAAGAAAAGTTAAGGTCACTGTGGCAACTAAGAAAATCTACATTAAAATACTATACTGAATACAGGCATATATGCCAGGAATTACAGAACTGCCTAGTCTATGTGTCTTCTTCAGCTATCTGAGAAGATATCCTTAAGGAAAACAGATGCATCTATTCTTGAGGTACAAGAATCTGAAAATCTCACTATGAACGAATGACATAGATAGAATATTGGAGCCCACTTTCAACTGTTGTCAGAATTCTACCTTCCCCAAAAGCTTGTTTGTGGACTATTGTTAGTAGAATCCAACTACGACATACAGCAATATCACCTACTTTTAAATTAACGCATTTTTAATTTCACGTAATTATTAATCTGTGATATATTGCAAAGTAAAGTAAATTTAGATTGTATTTTACTGAGAAATTACTCTCCTTTTATGAGCATAGTATTTGGAGAATACGGTTTATATATTTGTGTCAGCTACCTCTTTTATTCAACAAAATGCTCAAGGTTATTTAAAAAGACAAAACAACTTGTAAAATATCTGCTAAAAGCAAATGAGTATAGAACTTCCATGAGAGTTTGTATAGCCTATAGCATAACAAAACCCCAACCATAACAGCAATTTTTTATACTTGTTGTATTTGAAATTAAGTCTAAAACGCTCAGTGCCTTTTTATTTTTACTATTATTATTATTATTATTATTATTATTATTTGATCAGGTTCATATCACATCAGACACTCTTAGAGCGAAACAATTTTTTGAGTTTATTTGAAATTTTATTTTGAAATCACAAACATAAAATGATTGACTAAATAGTTATAACTACCTAATACTTTGTTAGCTGCTGGGAGTCACACAGAACTCATTACATTCTTTACAGTGTACCCAAACCTGTGGGTAAGATAATTGGCCCAGGCTCTTATTGCCTGTCCCCAACCAAAAGAACAACTTTACAGTTCTGCTAAAATAATTTCTGTCTCTTTATATTGCTCCAGGCAGTACCAGACATTTACCTCAAGTCATGCTTCCTGACTTTTAACTGAACTGACTTTTCATTTATTTAATTGTTAACTGATAAGCTGGTACGTAAACCATGCTTTTGCCTGTGGGGTTGCAGAGAAACTAAATTCAGACAGCAAGAAGGTAAGAAATTTGGTGGTAGCAATGGCAAAGGAAACAAAAGTGAAAACAGAAGCATCTTCAAAGAGTACAAGTATACGTCAGATTAACCGCTGGAGGCTTGGGTTAAAGGCAAAAGCACTGAGACATCCTGAAAATTAAGCTGAGTCAGAAGCTGAAGTTCAGTGGAGCAACAGCAGCAGCCTTTTGGTAGGATGCAACTTGGCTAACTAGCAAACATTTATTCTACATTTTAGCTGTACAGACTAGCTAAAGGAGTAGTTAAGCAAAAGGCCATCTGTAGGAGCACTGGTTTATTAACTAGAGGCACAAGAAGATGAACAGGAAAAAGACGAAGCTGTTTCTGAAATCAGGTTGTATTTCAATGGAAACTGAAAAAAAATAATAATGAGAAAAAAAGACTTAGGGACTTCTACGGTATTTCCAATGTGATTCATTGCTCATTCAAATTAAAATATCTACAGGTGAGGCCCAGATTTTTGACCATCTTCTAGAAAAACTTCTCCTTCCACAACTAATTTTTGTCTATTATTCTCATTTTTAACTGAAAAAAAACACCAGATATTAGATATGGATGGCATAGGACCTTTATCTGGAAAATACTACAGACATATTACGCAGTAAGCAACAACGTGATTAACAGCAAAGTCTTTCTGCTTCAGAAATACATACAGATATCTGTAACCTGTATGTAAAATATCTTTGTATAGAAGCATTGTGCCATATCAGCACAAAAATAAGATTTTTTCCAATAAATGTGTCAGTAAATGCTGGGTCAGTTTTTCCAGTAAACTAAAATCTGTATGATTTCTGTGCTTCTGATAAATACTGACAAGCAGTATTCATTTAAAGCATTATGTTTTTAAGCAGCCTATCCAATAGCATGTACTGCAGATTAGTTCAGTGCTCACTGTTCTAAGTGGTGATGTAGGATGTTGTAACTCTTCTTTATGTAGGCAAGGACATGTAAGCTGAATAAAAGATGTGATGCTCAGGGCCAGTCATTGTGGACAGACTGGTTGCAACTCTGGATCTAATTATCTCTAATTTCCTATAGATTTCTGTCATACGGCTGCTGACTTTGGTGTCTCAGAAAGGCCTCTGCTATGAATGAAGCTTTTCCCCAGGAAAAGGGGAAATTTTTTATTCATCTTTTTGAAAGGGCATGCCTTCCACTGTTGTGGATTCTCTCTTTTCTGTTCATAGAATCATAGAATCACAGGGTTGGAAATGACCTGTAAGATAATCTAGTCCAACCATCTTCTCATTACCATTGTTACCACAAAATAAACCAGATCTCGTAGCTCCTCATCCAGGTGCCTCTTGAACACTGTCAGGGATGGCGACTCCACCACCTCCCTTGGCAGGCCATTCCAGTGCCTGACCACTCTCTGAGAGAAAAAGTTTGTCCTCATGTCTAACCTAAACCTCCTAAAGCTAGTTAATACTGTGTTCTTGTGTTGCAGCCTTTCCTTTACTGAGCTGTTCAATTTAACAAAATAATAGTTATTTTCAAGACTTAGTACTGCTGGAAAATGTTGAGTGTCTCCAGTGAGTTCAAAAGACAGGAAAAATAGAAGGGTGGGGAAGGCAGAACATACCAAGCTGAAAAAGATACAGAGAGTGATCACATTGTCCTCGTACTTAGAAAAACAGAAGCTATACACATACAGAATGAGAAATTCCCCTCAGAAAATCACACAGTGCTTAAAATTTATTTTTGCAGTAATATTTGGACACAATCCTTGCTAAGAAGTATTTACAAGTTTAAAACTGGTATCAGGGAAAACTTTGCATCTTAAATTATATATATATATACTTTTTTTTTTTTTTAAGGAAAATGCAAATTGGAAAAGAATAAACCAATAAACTTCTTTAATAATTGTTTAAATACTGATATGAAATAGGGTATTAGGTTAGCTTGCAAAGCCTGTCTACTATATTGCACATTCCCTGTCAACCTGTCAGCTTGTAGCATCCCCACCTGATCAATGAGCATCAGACACTGCTATCTGCTTGTCAGAGCCGCATGTCCCAGACTCAGCCCCGACTGTAAGTCTTTCAGACTGTGACAATTGGGTCAGATTTGCTGAATGCAGACTGCTGCAAGCATGCTGCAAACAGCAGCACCCACAAGTAGAGCCCACAGTGGCAGCAAGCTCAGACATGTTTTCAAGTCTTACAAGAAGCAGCTGGCAAAAGCAAGCCAGTACAGGTGATGTCTGTGGCATTTTGGGACATAGCAGGTGCTGCTTTGCTGGTGGAACCAGGTGGGGTGCCAAGGGGCTCCTGAGGCTGTTTTGTGTATGCAGCTCTCATTTTGTATAGCAACTGCAGACTGCTGCCAGTTCTGCTGAGGTTTTGTTCGCAGCTGCTGCTGGAAAGTGCTGACTCCTGGCTGCCTGGCTGCTGGGTTGGGAGGCCTAAGCTCAGGGACAGCATAGTCACTGCTGTCAGCACCTAGTGCAGAGAGGCCCTAAAAGACTGTGATCACTGCTGAGGGAGGAGTGGGACTTTATGGACCGGGTGCAGTGATGATCTCACCACACTGCAAGGCACATGCTCAAGAGCTGACTTACAGACTTGACCTTAGGCCACTGCTTAGCTTTGGTGCTGTAAAGAATTGCTGGGATCTATTCTGCAATAATAGTGTTCTGGAGAAGGTACTGAGCAGCCAGGTGGGGGTGTTGCAGGGAGAGGTGAGAGGCCACACAGCATCAAGGAGGTTGAAGAGATACCAGGGTCTTAGAAGGAATTCTGCGATAGCAAGAGCCTGAGCCATGCCAGGCAAGGAAGGAGTGGCAGCTGATGACCATGGTCAAGTAGAGGAAGAAGCTGGTAAAGACAGACAAGGATGGAAGCTTTTGACATCCGGAAACAGGAGAAAAGTTCTTTCTCCATCTGCACATCCGCAGCTTGAGCATAAGTGTAGTGCACTGGACCTTAGTTGAGCATCAGTAAAACTCAGGGCTTTAACTAGAACCTGCTCAGCATAGACAGAGGAGAAAAAGCATGTGCATGTGTTCTTTCTGAAATGCTTAAGGTAGTTTCCTGTCACATGTTATCAATGATTTGACTAAAGAAAGTGTTTTACTGAGTCTGCTACTCACAAACAAGAAATCAAGCACTATGTGGAGAGCAGTTTGGCTGTCATGACCATGAGATTAGAGTTTAAGTTCCTGAAATGTGTAAGCAATGAAAACAAAAGAATTAGAACCTTGAAATTCAGAAGGGCAGATTTTGGCTTTTACAGGGACCTATCTGGTACAATCCCATAGGAAACTGTCCTGGAGGGTAAAAGTGAGGACAGGTGGTTGATTCTTTTTTTTTATTTTACCTCCTCAAGGACAGCATTTCTCTGACATCCAATCTAAACCTCCCCTCCCTGAGCTTAAAACCATTCCCCCTTGTCCTACTACTGCCTATCCTTGTAAAGAGTTGATGGAAGCAGCTGATGCAGTGCACTTTCAGCACTTTTTCAGATGACAGCAAGTTGTGGGCAGCAGTCAACATGGAGGACAAGGAAGACAAAACTGCAATTCAGAGGAATCTGTACAAGCTAGAAAAATGGGGTGACAGGAACCACAGCAATTTCTGGTCTTTCACCTGGAATGGACTAATGACATGCACCAATACTGGCTGTGTACTCTGATGAATGGATTCTGGAGATACTGGTAGACAAAAGGCTGAACAGGAGCCCTTGCAGCAAAGAAAGTCAACAACATTCTCAGCTGCATTAGCAAGGATGTTGTCAGCACAATTAGGAAGGAAATGTTTCACCTCTATTTGTCATTTATAAGACTGCATCTGGAGTGTTGTCCAGTCCAGGATTTCCCACTACAGGAAAATGTCCTGACATACTACAGTAGGTCCAATGAAGATCCACTAAGATGACTGGGAATTGGAGCACTGGATGCACAATATAAAGCTGAGGGAAATGTTCTGCTCAGCTGCGAGAAAATAAAGTGAAGGAGAAACAATATTGTCCTCAGTAGTAAACTGATCGGAGAATACAGAAAAAAGAGAGCCAAATTTTTCTCAGTCATAAACAATTACAGCTCAAGACGCAAAATGCACAAGCTGGAACACAGAAAATGTGATTAGATATTTGCAAAAGACTTCTAATGTGAGATTAGTCAAATACTGGATGAGGTGCCCAAAAACATTGTGGAATCTTCATCATTATAGGTGTTAATCTCTAAAATGGACACAGCCCTGAGCCACCTGCTGCAAAGGGTAGTGTGGAACAGGACATCATCCAGGGGTCCCTCCTGCCTCTGTCACTCATGACTACTTTCACTCGTGTAAGCAGTCAGAATTCACCAGGATATTGTCCTTTCCCACAAGATTCCCTCTGAAATCTCTGATTTATTTTCTATGGAGGCACAGTGGTGGTTAGATGTAAAATAAATAAATAAACATGTACTTAACCAAGAGCTACTGAATTCTGCCTCTAATGCTTGCAAAAGTCTCTAGATGCCTTTCACTTACTGAGTAGGGGTGCTTACTTTCTCCTCCATAATTAAAAAGGAAAGGCATATCCATGGCATGTTATCACTGCTGCGTGATAATGCTATGGTCTCAGAATAAAGAGGAAGAATTTTAATCTATTCTAGATGTCATCCCAAGTGGTAATTCTTGAGATTAAAGAGGAATCATCTTTTAAGACTTTCAGTAAAAAGAAATCCCTGACTATATTGTCACAGTTTAATCAATATTATCCACAGAATTTTAAATTAAGATTGATCTTCTAAAAAAGATGATGCATAGGTTGCTTTGAAAATAATGCTTCCTATTTATTTCCACAGGAGCTACAGCAAATACAAAGAGCATAGTAACACTATTTATTAGAGCAAATTATCAGCTATGAAATAGTATTTTTCAACATAGTCACCACCGTTAGTTAAGCATTTCTGCCAGCAATGAACAAGAACCTGCATGCCATGTTCATTAAATATCTGTAGAAGAGATGACTGACTGTTAATGTCACTACTATTGAAATGCACCACTCACTGTCTCATTGTGCTCAAATCAACTGTTTGATCTCCATAAGTGTTCAGCAAGCATTGATGAATGTCAATTAGTGCAATTTTTTCTGCATGAAGGAATTCAGTGACACCCCTTTGCTTCATATGCACTTCCAGGTCAGATACCATTTTCTCAGACTGCCCCTCTGCTGCCATCTGTCACATAGCAATGAAATTTAACAGAATATTGGTGGAAAGGTCAGCTTCTACTGCCATACCACCAACATTCTCCTCTGACACTGTGGGCCAACGTAGTAAAATAGGAGGATTTACTATCAGAGCAGCCCTTGTAGTATTATCTGAAATATTTTTCACTAGAGCCATCACAGTGTCTGTGCTTCTAATCAGTTCAGCTTACTCTTTCCAATCAGATCAGATAATCTTTGTTTAAAAAAAAACAAACATGTATGGCGTTGTTCATATACAATATGTAATATTTTACTTATATATGAAATCTTGAATAATAGTATAATATTTGCTGTCGTTATATTTTTGGAGTAGCATCATTCTATTTAAAGACTTTTCCACCATGAATTCATTTTTCATTTTAAAATTCCATCTGCATGCTTCTGACAGTTGTCTAGAAGTTCGTATCCAATGGCTCAGATTAATTTTACTTAAATGATGTAATGGACTTTGTTCCAAATCTGTTATGTGAAGCATAGTGGAAACTATTTTATTAGGAATTTTATTCAGAAGAGTATATTAAGAATAATTTATTTCTCCACGTCTGAAATGAAAATGAACAGCAGATGCGAGAAGTTCTGTTTTCAAAACTGTGTGAGTGATCAAGTAAAACTACATTCTCTTTTATCCCATCCCAAGGAAGTAGAAGTGGTACAATTGCAACTCCAAAAATCCAACAGGGGAAATCGTTTTACCTGTAAATAGGAAGCATGCTTCTGAGATTTGCGAATGTATCACAGCTATTCAGTCTTTTTCATGATTTCGTTAGGAGGCAAAAAAATTCAAGTCCTTTATCAGAGATCAAAGTCTTTTTCTAGAGAGAATTCTCTTTTTTATTTTTATGTCATTACATAGTATATGTGTCCTACTTTACATTTAAATTTCTTGAGATCATACCAAACCATCTAAGAACATATTAATTAAACACGACAAGTGGCAGTCTTAGAAGTTAATACCTTAACTATGTTAGAAGTACTATTTATCTTAGAAGGACAGGGTTAACAGCCACAGATGCCTGCAATAAATATATTCAGATATATTTATACTGGAAAAAAAGAGCACCTAGATTGGAATTTTTTTCCTTGTTTATGACTTGATTTTTATGTTAACAAACCCTCATTTTTCCATCTTTTCTCATTTTTGTTGTTATTTTGAGGGGTTTTAAATTTTTAGGGTGGAAAAGCGTCTACATAAAAGAATTTAATGCTTCTCTCTAAGTGAGGCATGCTCATCCCAAACAATCATCATCTTTAACTTCATTTTCCTATCAATTAAAAATTCATTAGCAAACCCAAAGATAATATAAGCTAGTATTCATGTTATTGTAAAAGTCAGGGGAAAAATGGAATATAAGAAAGTAGACATAACAGTCCAGGCAGAACATAACCAGGCAATCAATATTTTGCTTACTTTACACAAAGCTAGGCAACCTACCTCTTCATTACATAGTACAGCATCTTGAATATGTACTCAAAATGAGAAGGTGGATGTTAACTGGTATGTTTTGCTCTAGTAAAGAAAGTCTTTTACTAGGTAAGTAACAAGTGATACTCCACTCCTCCCATCAGTAGCTGGAGAGTATTACATGTTTTAAGAATAAGACAGTTCCAAGGCTGAGGTTCTACACAGGTTACTTAATAATACATTGAAGCTGTGAAAGCCTTTGTTGATCTAGCCAAGAGCCTGACATAGGAACTTGTACCTGCTGTGAAATCAGGTTTAATACTTAAAATCTATTCCATATATAGCAGTGCATCTACTGCAAACAAAATTAGCCTTTTGGAGAATGCTAACAACAAATTGCCTCTTTATTAAAACTGGAATTACTCAAATTCATAACAATAAGTAATCCCCCAAATTGTGCAAGTTTTTCCAATTTTAAAAAACTTATGAGAATTCTCAAGATAGCACATGAATGAAGGAGTACATATTAAAAAACACCCTGCCATTGTTTTAAAATATTAACAATCACTTTTAGTTTGATCTGTCATTTATCATAATAAATACATCTCCTGGAAGTCTTCTTGCCACTTTCACTTTTAACTTAATCTTTTGGCATCTCTCCTGATCATGCAACCAGCTCTAAGTTGTTGTAGAGTTGCTGTGTCAAGAAATGAGGGTATTGAAATGCTCCAGAGTACCTATATATGTTTGGTTTTTTTTTTCATCTGTATATTGTATTTTAAAATCTGCCTCTGAACACTGCTTTCTACATTATCTTATAGGAAGTCTGGAGAAGAAATAAAAGCAGATCAAGACTTCCTTGTAGATATAATAACTTACATTAAACCAGCAGATGGAGATGGGGAAAATATAAAAATAAAAAAAGTAACAAGCTTTTAGGAACATTATTTCTTCTTCAGGGCTAGAATAGTTATATTTCAAACTTAGGCATCTGAGAAATGTATTCTTTAGATTATCTCTAAAAGTAAACACACTTGATATACTTATGAATTTTAGAAAGGATGTAGGGGAAGAACAGAAGAGTGAAAGGAAATGGAGATATGACAAGGTCATAAATCTCTTAGGGAAAAGACAGCAGTAGTTTATAAAATGTGAAACACAAGGAGATTAATGGGTCTGGAATTGGATGACGAATATGACAATATGTTACAGAGCCAATATTTTTACTGAGATCGTGGGTTTTAGTATTCAGTAGAGTAATGGATTTTAATTCCAAAGTTTATTTTTATAAGGAGTTTTGGTTCCCTGGAGAATCAGGGCTGAGAGATCAGAAATTGAGCAATTGTCTTCTGAGAAATTCTTCTCTGTGGAAGTTCAGTGGGTTTTATTCTTTACTGATTGTCTGTCAGGATTCATTCTCGTTGATAGCAATGGCTTAAGGCTTAGTTTTACTCTGAGATTACTTGGTTCACAAAATGAAGGATATTGAATTCTTTGATATATAGGTATAAAAATGTAATGGTTCTGTTATAAATGGTATTTACTTGTCATGTTTTCACAGTGGAAAGTTTATGCATCTTATGGAGGAATGTCCTCGGTCATTTCAGTGTACTTAGTATTTCAAAGATTCACTTCCACTAGTGAATGAGGCCTGGAAACCATTTGGAATTGATGCTGGAAGTTATGCAGAAAGGGATTTATGCACACCAATCAGTATTTTATAAAGCTATCTTATAATGGAATATATTGTATGACTTTCTACAAAGTTATATAATTTCAGAATGTACAGGAACACTGCAACTAATCTCAATAATGTAAAAAAATGGAGGAAGGTGTCATTTCGTGTAAGATTGTCTGTAGATATTTCATCTATAATGGTACCTAACTATGCACTGGAGAAGCCCAAATGCTTACTAGTGTGGTAAATTGCTTTTTTTAGTTTAGGTTGTTAGGGTTTTTTATGTTATTGGTTTTTTAGCTACCTTTAGTTTTACAATATATAAATTAAAAGGAAGTGATCAGGAGCTTGTGAAGAAAAGCAAATCAGAAAATAATTCACATTCAAAGAAGTCTATGTTCCTTATTATGACACTTAACCCAGTTTCAAAATATGAACTTAAGATCAACTCATCATGCCTGAATAACTGGAAATGGAATTTGAGTTAGGAACATTCATTAAAAACTAAAGTAAGTGTAATTCAATGCTGCAGGACTGAAGCGAATTTATGGTACTTTCAATACTTACAAAGAATAAAAAAAAGAAAAAATTATTTTCCCAGAAAATACTTTTGAGTATAGGCTCTTTATTTGGCATCATTTCTTCTTCTTTTTCATGATTACTCAATTACCAAGAGTTCTTCAATGTTTCCAGTAACCCCTTATGTTCAAGAGTCTGAGACGATATTTAGAGTTTTTGGAATTTTCCTGTTCTTTTCGTATGTTTAATTCTGAAACAATAGAAAGGTAGGAGGAAAAATATCCAAGTCATTTAAAATTTGAGATAAGAACAACAGTAGTCAAAGCTGAGATTCTTCAGAGTCCTAGAATGGGAACGCATTATCACAGAAAGCTTCAATACCTCTAAAAAGTTAAATCTGAATGAACTAAAGAAGATGCATAGCTCAGACATTCATTCCCATTGCTACCATGTTGCAGTAATAGGTGTAGATTCTGGATTCTTTTGAAATGTGGAAACTCAACACCATGGTGAAAGTTCTTCTACAAGATACACAATGACTCTTCAACACACACTCAATTTTAATCAGGCACCTAAAGTTGGGTGCATGCTGTAGTGCTCTGTGGACTTTCAGCTGATATTAAATGCACTGCAGGCTTTAGTCTACAATCAGTAGAAAATGGAAATGAAATATATAAAATCTTCTTTGAAAAGAGGATATCAAAACACTCATGGCCCAAATTGTCAAAAACTAAGTATTACTGTCAACTTCTGACAGCACTTCTAGAGCTCTGTAAAAACATAATTGTACCAGACATAGACTAGATGAAATATGTATTTCCATCAAGTTAACAATTTGAAGAATAAAAATATAATAGCTTTGCTCATTTCACATCATAGCATTGATCAAAGCCAGTAACTACTTGCCAAAAAGAGTAAAACATGATTTTGTTCATCTTCTATGTACTTCTTTTTACATTAAGGAATATTTCTGCATCTCTTTTTATTTTCAAGGGATGAAATATTAGTTCTGTTCATATCACTGCCCTTCTATAAATAGCTACAAAGTTAAGGTCCATTTTCTTTTTTATTTTCATAGCTAATATTTTTGGTGTTGTTTCAGTGCATGTTTCATGAAATGTGGCCTATTCTCTGTAATTCTGGAGTGTCATTATGATTTGCCATCCTTAGCTTTGTGTCATTTCTTTGTTACCAATAAAATAAAAATATCTTCATTCTGAAAATTGTTTTAATGCTGAAAGCACAGAAAATAGCAGAGGTACTCACTGAGAAGTCTGCAAGAATTTGGGTATAAGTCCCATACAAAAGCACTGCTAGGTGGGTGGGCTAAGCTACAATTAGTTCTGGCAATTGCTTCTTCTCACTGTTGACTACTGTGACTGAATTTAAAGTTTACAGTTTACAGTTTACAGATATAGATCTGTACCCATAGATCTTGTGTTCTCTATTTTGGAATAGCTTGTTAATTCAGATGGAAAGAAATCAAGAAATCTTTTTAACCCACCCATTTCCTCCCCTTCCTCACCCTCCCTGTCACCACTCCCCCTCTCCCAACCCCCCCCCCCCCAAAAAAAAATCCTTACCAGTGAGATAATGAGACAAATATAGCAACTTATGAATCCCAGAAGATAATGAACAAGCATAACAATACATACACAAAAAAATTATGGAGAAAAAGAGGATGTTCAGTAGTAGGTAGCAGCAGTTACCATGCTCAGATCAATGAATTTATCAGCTTCTGCTGGAAAAAAACGATCTCATTTCTTTTTGATATGTATATATTTTTCCCTATCAGCTGTCAGAGCCTCACAGGACATATTAAGCCTTTCTGACTATGAGCAGCCTCATCTGCAGCCACCCTATACTCTCATCAATGAACCCAGGAGACCCCCTGCATCTTAGCATTGAACCAAAGAATAATATAATGGCTTGGATTGGAAGGAACCTTAAAGATCATCCAGTTTGAACCCACTGCCATGGGCAGGGATGCCACCTACTAGATCAGGATGCTCAGGACTCAATCTAACCTGGCCTTGAATACCTCCAGGGATGGGGCATCCACAGTTTCTCTGGGCGGCCTTTGCCACTGCCTCACCACCCTGAAGCATGGGGCTGTCAGAATGAAGCCATAGGTGTCTCTCTCCTATTTTTAAACTGTAATTTGTTTTTCCTGAATTCAGCCTGTCCCTGACTTGTTATCTTTCTTCACACAATACTCACTGGACTAATAGGGCTTCCCGCTGCAGAGCCAATAGGACCCTGCTTTGCTCCTGTGCAGTGAAAAGGCATCTCAGTGGTGCAGGCATGGCCTGGCCCATGCTGGGGTCAGCCCCAATTCCTGTCTCTCTTCCCTGAAGGAGCAACCCTTGCAGTGTCCTGACACAAAACGTGAACCTTTTATTTCCCAGCTCCCAGAGGTATTTTAAGCTGTTGAAAATAACAAAAGGGAAAAGAAGAACTGAGAAAGAAGCCCAGCTTCCTCTGGTAGCAATAACTCAACAATCAAAATGGTAATCGCTGCTTTTCTTGTTGACATGTAGTTCTCTGAAATTTCAGGTTGTAATCAATAGAGTAAAAAAGGCATTGCAGTAAGCAGAACAATTCTTCTACTAATTTAGTTTATTCTTTCAATTCCTAAGGAATCCCATCCTATGTATCCACACCAATAGAAGACTGTGCTCTCTATCTATAAACTCTTAGAAGCAAGAAATGCACACACAGAGAATATTTTTCATTAATAACATCATTTCCTTTCTATTTTAGGAATTGGTATTCTCTTGTTAATCCTACAACTCTAAGTGAAAGCAGCCTTTGCTTTTTGTTTTGGATGTACACACCATTTTAGCCCTACATATTTTCTTGTCCATGGATAATAGGGAATGACTGCTGCAAGTCCATTGCTCTGCAGAACAGGCTTTCCTAAGCTTACAAACACAAGTAAAAGCAGGTGTTAGTGATTAAATATCCATCCAGTCTATAATTATAATCTACATTAAAACCCTAAAAAATGGTTAGAGGATTTTTCAAATTACAAGAATTTTTACAGGTACTCTTGAGTCTACTTGCACACAGATGGAAATGAAAAAAAAAAAATTGAAACTGTATTTGAAAACTGGAATTAAGACTTCCCAAATAAGACAGCATTAAAATATATGTTTAAGGCTTTATTTAAGATTTTGTAGAAAAGCAGGATTTACTATTTTCATTTTTATTTCTAATGCTTTAGAGCTGTTTCAGGTCTACAGAAAACTAACAGAAAACAAAATAATAGAATCATAGAATGGTTTGGATTGGAAAGGACCTTTAAAATCCCTTCCCTTAAGTTACAACCCCCCTGGTATAGGCAAGGACACCTCTCACTAGACCAGGTTGCTCAAAGACCAATCCAGTCTGGCCTTGAATGACTGCAGGGAGGGGGCATTCACAGGCTCTCTGCGCATCCTCTGTGCAGTGTTTCACCACCCTGATAGCAAAGAATTTCTTCATAGAATCATAGAATCACAAGGTTGGAAATGACCTATGAAGATCCAACTGTCTTCTCACTACCACTGCTACCACAAGCTACTAAACCATACCTCGCAGCTCCTCATCCAGACACCTCTTGAACACTGCCAGGGACGGTGACTCCACCACCTCCCTGGGAGCCATTCCAGTGCCTGACCACTGAGAGAAAAACTTTTTCCTCGTGTCTAACCTAAACTTCCTCTGATACAACTTGCAACCATTTCCCCCAGTCCTGTTTGTTGCCTGGGAGAAGATGCCAAACCGCTCTTCACCACAACCTCCCTTCAGGAAGTTGTAGAGTGCAATGAGGTCTCCCCTGAGCCTCCTCTTCTCCAGACTAAACAATCCCAAATTGAATCCCAAATTACTGATAGCTAGTCTAAATCTACACTCTTCCAGTTTACAACCATTTCCCTTCATCCTGTCACTACATGCCTGCACTTTTAAATCTGCACTTTTAAAGTGTTGTTTGTTTCATGGAACTACTACAGAAAAAAAATATTAATTATTTCAACTTTTGATGTTCAAAGATGAATGAATGAAACATTTTGTATTCCTGCTTTCAAATAATTAAATTTGAAGGAGTTGTATTTTTATAATTAAAAAGTGCTGATTTTTTGCCTTCCACACACAAAGTTTAGTGCTTCAGTGAAGGCACACTTACATGACAGTTCCAGTTTAGACTCTAAAGGAAAAAGGAACAGTTAAAGAAATTTTGAACACATTAAATTAATTAAAAAAAACTTATGATGTCAATTTGTAGACTACAGTGCTCTGTGACAGGATCAAAGTATCTATTTTAATTAAAAGAAGAATATATAGTTAATAGAAAATGTATGTAGTGAATGTGGTCTGTTCTTTCATTAAGACAACAATGTCAAGGTTACAAGATACACTGCATCGTAGTAGAAGTCCATTGCAATGAAGCATTGTTGAACTGAATCACTTTGCTTTATAATATAGTAGATATATATATATAGAATATAGTAGGTCATTCCAAATATTCAGAAAAATATTTTTAATGATTTTTTTTTTTTTTAATGGAGTGTTCTCCTTCCCTTCCTTCTCCTCTTTGCCCATGGCTTACAAATATTTACAGAAATCACAGTGTAGGAATGATCTGCTGTACCCGCCAGTATAGCACTGTACCTCTGTATCACAATAAGTCACAGGGTATTTTTGCAGTGGTGTGCAAAAATGAGTAAAAGCAGAATATGCAGGAGAGAAAGATTTCCATATTTTATACTTTCAGTTTTATGAAGTGCTCCTTGAAGCATCTTTTATAACAACTTATGCCTAAGTGTCCAAAGGAACAGATTCTCTTCCTGATATTCTATTAGAATCATAGAATTGCTGAGCTTGGAAAAGACCTTAAAGATCATCAAGTCCAACAGCAACCTAACCATACTACCCTAACTAACAACCCTCTGGTAAATCATGTCCCTGAGCACCACATCCAAATGGTTTTTAAACACATTCAGGGATGGTGACTCAACTACCTCCCTCTGGGAAGCCTATTCCAGTGCTTAACAACCCTTGCTGTAAAGAAGTTTTTCCTGATATACCATGGTGCAACTTAAGGCCATTTCCCCTTGCCTGTCACCTGTCACCAGTGAGAAGAGATCAACCTTGCTCTCACTGAAAGCACCTTTCAGATGTTGGAAGAGAGCAGTAAGGTCTCCCCTCAGCCTCCTCTTCCCCAGACTAAACAGCCCTAGTTCCTTCAGTTGCTCCTTATAGGCCATATTCTCCAAGCTCCTCACAAGTCTTGTTGCCCTTCTTTGGACCTGCTCCAGCATCTCAATGTCCTCTCTGTACTGAGATGCCCAGAACTGAACACAGTACTCAAGGTGAGGCCTCACTAGTGCCGAGTACAGGGGCAGGATGACTTCCCTAGTCCTGCTCACCACTCCATTCCTGATACAAGCCAGGATGCCATTGGCTTTCTTGGATACCTGGGAACACTGCTGGCTCATATTCAGCCAACTGTCCATCAGTACACCAAGGTCCCTTTCCATCAGGCAGCTTTCCATCCACTCCTCTCCAAAATGAGGAGTTTTTACAAACTCTATGTGCAGAATTGTTATTATTCATAGCCATTTATACCCTGAACTTTACCAAAAGTAAACTCTGGATGACTTTTCCTTGCTGAGCCATCTGAAGTTACTCAAATTCCCTAGACTTGTTAGGTCCATCTACATAATTTTTATTATTTTCTTTTCTTCTTTTAGAGAAGAAAGCTTTCTTTGCTGTCAGGAAGAGGCATGTTACATTTTGTTACTTACAAATGAGTTTGCTGATGGGGTGGATTTGCGAGTTGGTGAAACATCAAATAACACTTTCAGTTGTGATATATCTATTTAATGTGAAATCTCTACAGAATTTGTTAAACAACAGCAGAAAACAAAACGAAAATCACCATGCAATTTTTTTTCTGAGTTAAGCTTTAAAAAATATTTTTTCCTTAATTTTACCATACCATGAATTTAAGATATATAGATGTTGCTTTTGAATGAAAAATACATAACATATGCAAAGGCAAAAGCACTAAAATATACTTTAGATTATCTCTTAAAACAGTGTTTTGTCTCACAGGGATTATTATCAGCATCTTTGATATTATGAGTTACTACATTCACAAAATGTGTGTGCTTACAATATTGTTGTTGGAGAGCTGAGCTTTTAAGCAGGTGAGAATTACAAATCTCCCAAGACTGGAGTACAAGCTGACGGCAGTTCTGCAGGTGTTTGTGCTACACTGCTTGCTTATAAATCTCCCACATTGCTGTCCATACAGCAAGGGTTGCTTCACAAAAAAACCCATAGTTTATTGCTCAATATGAGGACCTGCATAGATGATACAACTTTTGACTTAAAATATGCTTTCTTTTTCATAGAACAGTTAAACAGTACATAAATAAATAAATAAATAAGGATTAACAATTCTTTCGTATTTTTTTTCTTCAACTTTTGATTTACCACTGACTGAAATTTGCTGTTCACATAGGTGTATTACATGTCTATGAAATTAAGTAAAAGGTCACACTGCTACTTTCTCAATCCATCCATATCACAGCCAGCTCGCTTGCTTGTGACAGCTTTAACTATGTTGCCAGTAAATCAAGACTGACAGAAGTACAAGGTCAACATCGCTTTCCTGGCAGCACAGTGTTCCCTGTCCCATACTACCTAACAGCTTATACACTTTAGATTGCTTTAAGCAGCAAACCAAGAAACCAGAGGAGAGAATTCTTAAATATTACTAGTATAATTGACAAAGAAATGTTAATGAGGCTGCTGAAGAATTTCCATTGGATAGGTTAAGTTCTGCATCAGAAATTAATCCCATTTTCTTAAGGTAGTTCTCATAGAAAATGGTGAGAACAAGTACTTGGAGAACAAGGACTCCTATGATTTCAGAATCATGTAGTGTTCAAATGAAATAAAGGGAAAATATTTGGACAATCACTTCATGTTTGTATTGTTATCAGCAGTTCAATATTTGTAATTAGAGATCATCACGACACTGCCAAACAACCAGAAAATTGTATTTTGGATTCTACTTTATGGAGAAGTAAAAGGAGAGAAAATTAGTTCTTCCTTTTCTTTATCTCATCAGAGACTTATTTAATAGCTCTGTTTTTGCTCTGCTAGCCCAAAGAAAGTGATTGGAAGGTAATGAAAATATAGAAATATAGACCAGATACTTAAAAACTTCACAGATGTTCTTGTTTGCAGCAAACATCTTTCTCTTTCTTTTTTTTTTTTTCCTAAGACATCATTATAAAGCGCTGAAGAACACCTTTCTTGACATCTAGTCTAAAGTCTTTTATTCTGTGCTGGCAGAATAACACTGCAACTATTAAAAGTCACAAACATTTAGTTTTATTCATCATCAGACTGACACTACTGAGGATATAAATTACAAGATAAGCCTCAGAGGACAAGAAGACTGCACACACACCTTTGTTTCCTCCAGCACCCTTTTCTTGATTGCTTCACATTGCCAAAATCTGCTCTTCTCACCTCTGAATAAAAACTCCACTGGTCTCCGCTGTGCCAAAAAGTACCCTGACCTCCAAGTTGCCACCCAAAGTGCCATTATAATTCCCTTTCTCCACACTCACTGAACACATTATTGCCAAGCAACATTTCAAATTTCTCTTCTCTAACTCAGTCTAAAGCAATAGCACGCCCACATAAAAGCAATAAAAAGGTAGTCTTTTAACAACATGGTAATGTGAGAGAAAAGGCCAAAAGGTTTGTGTTGAAAATTCCTCAGATATGCCAAGTGTCATATATTTGATATAAAACTCACATTTGGTAAACGTATTGTTCCTGGCAGAATTCCTTGATGCTTCATATCTGAAACAGAACTGCAGATAGAAAAGTACATCATGAACTTCTTTGTACCAAAAAGAAAGAAAGAAATAGTACATTGGGGTGAAAGCCAGGATTTTATAATTTCTAATTTTATGCCTATTATTATGTGGTTTGAATATGCAGTGAATTCAGAAATTTCAAGTCCATGTCATGCCAACAATTTTCCTTTGGAGAAGGAAAATAAGCCAGTATGGCTGCTATTGGGCTTGAAAATTAAAAGGCATGTAGAAGAATTTCCTGCCTATTACCTTTTGTTATTTTTTCAATTGTATCATAGCTTTTAATCTAGTTATTTTTGTGTAAGAAAATGTGTAGCACTGATTTTTGGATGTTTCAAATAAACAATACCATTCCTTGGAAAGTCATAGCTAAGTTCATATTAAATCAGCAGTTAATATTTCCGAATATAATGGCTGCTATAAGTAAATAGTTCAAAAAATCCCAGAAAAATAATTAAAATAACTATAGAATGTCTGTTCCTCTTTTACCCAGTTCTTCTTGGAAAAGTGTCAATAAAGAGCTCCTGATCACTGCAATTTCTGTATCTGAACTTGATTCCTACATGACAGTCTCATCTAGACCAGGAAGTCATACTGTTCTGCTCAAAGACACCCAGTCTAACCTTCCCCTGATGCAGCTCCATGTCATTCCCTCTCGTCCTGTTGCTGTCACCAGAGAACAGAGATCAGCACTGCCCCTTCATGAGCTGCAGCAGGCCACTATAACTGCTCCTCTCAGTCTCCTCTTCTTGAGCTGAAGGAACCAAGGCATCTCAGCTGCTTGTCGTAAGTCTTGCCCTCTAGACTCTTCACCATCTTTGGTCCTTCTTTGCATGCTCTCTTGCAGTTTTTTTTTTTTGTTTGTTTGTTTTGTTTTTTTTCTCTACATCGTGGTGCCCAAAACTACACTCAGTGCTCAAGATGAGGCTACATAGCACAGAGCAGAGTGGGAAAAATACCTTCCCTCACCCAGCTGGCTGTGCAGGGCCAGGCACACACAGGGCATTGTTGGCACTTCTGGCTACCAGGATTTGGACCTAATAATCCTTGTAGGCCCCTTCCAGCTCAGGATATTCTATGATTCATTATGTAGATGCAACAACTATACTATTAAAATACAAGAATAGCCCCAACCAGGTCTCAGAGAGGAAGTAGAAAATGCCATGCCAGCAAGGACTCTGGATACTGTAAACTTGGTGTATCCAACCCCAATATAAGCCTCTCAGTAATTAAGGAGGGTAGAGCTACAGAAAGCAGTAGGCTGGAGAAAGTTTGTGTGTGTATCATGTTAATAGGCTGGAGAAAGTTTGTGTGTGTATCATGTTAATTTGATAGAATTTGATCAGAAAGTATTAACATAATTGTAACAGGACTAGTAATAACTGAATCTTCATTAGACCAATTTGAATGTTCATTAATCTAAATCTAAATTCTTGCCTTTGCACATAACGCTTGTTTTCTTTTGCCCATACTAAGATTTTAAGTACAACAAACTGGTGGGAATTTATGGAAATTAGTCAGAAATTTTGATGTAACAAATAATGTTACATCAGTGTGTAAAAGTTGTCATAGAACTTTACAGAAACAAGGCAAAAAGTGTCTACTTTTGTGCAGGCTGGAGGAATTGTTTTAGAGGCTGAATCTTAGGTAATGCTGTTAGAATGAAGCTGATGTAAAGGCTGAGTCCTAAGTTCTTTTCTTAGCTGAATTTAGTCACAGAGGCAGTCATTTAAAACCATAGTATCACTATTTTTATTACACTTTCATATACATCTATCTGTGTATTCATTCTTGACAGAAAAGTCCTATTGTGACACTAGTGTGAAAGAAGCCTTCATTTTTACCTTGTTAGTAATCAAGAGAATTTCTAGAAAAATTAAGTAGTCTGAATTTTTGTATTTTCACACTGAAGCTAAGAAATCAGATTATATATGGGAAGTAGCGTTCAGAAGTAAAATAAATTTAGTTTTCTGTTCATCTGCTAACATGGCAAAAAGTGTTGAAGCATAAGAACAGTTCATACACATTAATTAAGTGTTCTAACCTTTTGAAGGAAGTCTTGCCCCCAGTTTTCAGAGAGAAAACTGAAGAAATAAATGACTTGTTGAAGATCATGCAGAAGCCTGAGATGGAAATTAATCTTGACTCTAAATTAAATACTTTGTCCTCAGTGATTTTCCTTTATGGTTCATTGTGAGTGACATGAATGGCATGAATTACAAAACATCAGTGTTTCCAAATATAAGCTATATATCATATTAAATATCTGGATCTGAAATTAATTTTAGTCTCTTATTAACACTCATTGTGGAAAGAGGCCAAAGCTGAACCAATTCTCACTTTTATTAACACTCACTGTGGAATAAAGCCAATGACAAATTAAATGTTTTTGTAACATTTAAAAATCATGAAAATAAGAAAGTAGGAAGTCTGAAACCAGATCAGAAGATTAATTGATTAATTGTGTAGGTCCAGAGCAGTGAAATTAAATGTATTAAAGAAGTCCTATTGGCCCTTTTTGCTAACAGAATAATATTGAAAAGGTTCATAATTCAGTACATCATGTTTATTCTGTTTAACTGTATTTCAGAGTAACCAGTTTTTGTACCTGAAGAAGCACCTGTATCTTTTTTTCTGTGCATGCTTTGATAGAAAATAAGATGTAAAATTACATCCATCAAAAGCAACAAAATTCTAGGAAAATAGCATTTTTCTTTTATCTTTTTCTTTCCCCCTTGTTTTTTCTGTTACTGAGAAGCAATTAGCTTCTTGCATGCACTGATTACAAATAAAATGACTGGCTAGGTGTGCTGGCTAGCTGCTGACACTGCTTGGGGACTGCAAGGCATTGGTCATGGGTAGTGTGAGGCCTCATGGTGCTGCATGGTGCCTTCGTGTTGGTGCTCTACATTACTTGAATGGTGGTAATAGCGGTTTTGTTTTCATTTTGTTCTTCTGTCTTAGGAAATAATCTTTATCTCAACCCAGGAGTTCTATTTTGTTTCCAGTTCTTTCCTTCATCCCACTGGAGGGGAGTGAGCAGACAGCTGCAGGGTGTTGAGCTGCTGCTTTGTTGCATCACAGCAGGTTCCAGGGAGTTACATATTCCTATGTATCCCCAGTGTCTCCCCCTCATCTTTGTGAAAAGAAGCACACTTAACAGCAGATTTACTGAATGTGAGCAATGGTGAAACAATGCTGACAGTACCTGCCTGCATAGAGTTCCTATTCAGAGGCAGATTGCAGACTGTTTCTCTGAAGAATATGTTAGTGGCTTGTGATTAATGAGGTATTTAAGTTTCGGCTTCTGCTGAAGGAATCAGAGCAACCAGTTCTAATGCACTTTGACACAACACTTGCACTGTGTGCTTCTTTGTAGCCATAGCCTGACTTAAAACTGTTATGTGCAGATTGACACCTGTTCCGCTTTTGTCCTCCTAACCCTGCAATCCCTGGTGGCTGGGATACACCGCAGCTCAGCAGTTTGCAGCATGGATTCACCTAACAAAATAGAGGTCCTTGGTTCTCTGTATAGGACAACTGGCAGCTCGGTTAGGGCTTGAGGACACCAGTGAGGCCCTCTGCAAATTTGCCCCAAGATTGTGCTCTTTCCTGGTATCAGAAGGCAGCAGAAGACTGGGCAGGGGTCTGTCCATTCTCAGGAGCCACCTCACAGCCCTGGCTTGGTCTGCCAATGTCAGTGCCAGTGGTCTCACAGGAGCCCCTTAAGGGTGCATCGGGAAGGGGTCATGGCTGGAGGAGATGGGGGAATAACAACGTGAATTCTGTCATTAATTAGGTGCCTCCATCCTTGTTAGGTATGTTGAATTACTGAGTTGCTAAAGGATTGGTTGGACCAATTAAATTCTTAGTGATGTCTCTAGATGCATATGTGCACAAAAGCACACTCTAATGTAGTCAATGTAATGATGAATATATGTCTTGTTTCCCTTAGCCTGTATTTTGATATCAAGAGAACAGATTTGTTCAGGAGAAATTTTCAGCTTAGCACCAGAATACCCTTGCAGTCCCCATTCCTGTCATTCATGAGAGCTTGAGATCCACAAGGGAAGAAGTATTGCCAATAATTACAATCCATGGTTTTAAAACTGATTTAGTCAATAGTGAATAATATTAATAGTCCTGGTGAATGATGTGGTAAGAAATCAATTTTCAACAGAAATGATTAAAGGCAGCTTTTCAATGTTTATTTGAGAACTTCTCAACTCTCAAGAAATTTTGGGTGCAAAGATTTTTTAGACTTCACATTGGCAGTATTTATATCTAAGCTGGCAGCCTTTAAACCCGTATCGAAACAGAAGCTTGATTATCTAAGTGGAGGTACCTTAGCTATATTCTAACTCTGCATGGAAAATGAGTTTCACATTCACTAGTCCTTTCTGACTCACTACATGTTCAATTCCATAGGAAGAAAAACTTAATGTCTATGCCACGGGAGATGTACACCACACTTGCACTGCCTGGATCATTTGGAAACTGAAATTTTGAGGTGTACTGAAGCATGCCTTCTCAGGTCAGTCTAAGCACATATGAAGTAGACCTGTCTAACAAAATAGGTAATTGACAGTTTCAGCACATACTGTTGGGAGATACTCTCTCCTTCTAACTACCTTTAGAATACATGTTTCTTCAATTAATTACTCAAATCATTTGCTTTTCCTGAATGATCCTAAGTACTTTTCTCAGGCTACATCTGTACTCTGCCCAGTCCAAGGAGAAATGCCTGCCCACAGATGCAATGACACAGCATGGCTCACAACCTCATTTTTCATTGCTTACTGTTATGGTGGCTGCCATCCATGTCCACTCTGTGTATTCTTACATCTTTTCTGGACTTCATGAGGCAGATTTATTGTTGAACTAAAAGGAATTCTTTTATGTTGCTCTAGTTCCAGATTATTACCCCTAGTATCATTATATTTATTAAAAAAAAAAAAAAAAAAAAAAAAAAAAAGCATTTTTAAGTAGTATGATATATATTCTGTGCCTTAGAATGTGGTACATGTGGTATGAGAGAGTTTTGAGGCCATAAGGACTGCCCAGACAGTATCAGAACCGTAAGAGCAGGGAGCTATACGTCATACAAAGACATCCATGCTACCCGCAGGAAGCAGTAGCTGGAACAAAATATTGCCAGAACTGTAATCAGATTGTGTCTCATAAGAAACTTTTTCATTAGTTCTAGAAGAAAACTTCAAAAAAATGTGTATTCAGGATTATAATCAGCATGCCAGCTGCTGGGATGATGCAGAAAGATAAATGATCTGAAAATGTCAGTGCAATTTAAAATATATACCTTATTGTCCCAAGCTATCAAACTGAAAGAAAATAGAAAATAAAAAATAAAAAATAATGCCTGTTGGAGTCCTGAGCATCAAAACAGCAATCATTAAACATACGTTAAAAAAAAATCAAGGCAGAAGATTTTGTAGGTACAGATACCAGTGAAAGCATGATGAAAAGAAATCAGATATATTCAGATGATAATCATATTTTACAAATATGAAAAAATTGAGTAAATCTGAGGATTCATTTTTATTAACATATAACGTATTTCTTACATGCCTTAGTAGAGGGTATATCTGAAAACACTGAAATAATTTAGTGAAGATTAAACATAGCTTTCAAAGGAAATTACAGATAATTTTGTTTAAAAATACCAACATATTAAGGCACTAATTAGTGTTATTCTGTAGTGCTAGTACATGAAAATAATTGTAACTATACACTTATTAAGAGAAAGTTTCTAAATGTATTTTAAAAGTGATTTGATTTATAGTTAATATACATACTTGCCACATAATTTTCAATTGAAGTTTCTTAGAGATCTTCAGCTTAAAACTGTGTGGAATGAAAAAGTTTTAAAGAAGAGTTTGTAAATCTTCTGTAAATCTGGTTAAACTTGTTGATGGAATTCTGATTTTACTTTCTACTTGCATTTTGACACAATAGGGAAGAGAGGCAAATAAGCAGTGATTTGCCACTTTTTTTGGAAAAAATTCCACTCATGTTTTAAATATAAATCATAAATCTGATCCATCTTAAGTTGCTTATTTTTCCTATGCTGTGAAGTTTCTACTTTCTATTAATCTCTGGATATATTTGCACATGAACAGAAGTAAAGAGAAGAGGAACTAACATTAAATATATTAATGGAGTACTGAGGATGTGGGATATGATAAGCTCTTCTGCAGAAAATTACAGAAACAGTGGTTTTGCGAGATTTCATGATGCAGACTGCTAATATAAGATAGATGTTCTGCATTTGAACTACACTAATTTGTCTGCCTCCAAAGAAAGAAAGTCAACATTAGGCACCATATTGAAGTAAATAAATTCATTTAGTGAAAAAGCACAGTTGGTCTTAAAAAAAAATTATCTAGATTTTTCAAGACTGCAATCTTGATCCTCCAAAGTTTTCTTTTTACCGTGTGTTTTATTAACACTGTAGTCATGGAAACTTCAAGCACCTGTAATTGTTCCCCACAACCACGTTCAATAGTCTGGAAATAGCACATCATGATCTTTAACGTCTTATCTGCTCTGAATTTAATCAGCATTCTTCATGGCTTATGTCCCCCTCCTTTGTTCTGTAGCCCATGATCTTTGAAACCAGTGTACAGAGCAACAGCTGCTGCAGGCTTCTTTGCAGCAGGCCCTTGCCAGTATTAACCTACAATCCCACAGCGTGTAAACTCCGAAGTGCAAGGTTGCAGATTTCTTGCCTTTTTCTCCATTCATTACCTGTAATTTAGGAGCCACAAAGAGCAATTCCCTCTCTCTCTTTTCTGGTCTTTTGAAATTCCAAATATTTACGGAATTTTAGAAAGGATATATAGTATGCTGACTGTCAAAGAGTACTATAAAATGCAGCTTTATTGTGAAAGTAACGAAGGATCTTCATGATTAGCTTAACCAATAAGGAAGAGAAGAAAAAGGTATCTGTATGGGAACTGATGAGTCACGGCCTGAACCTCTGATTGATCACCTGAGGTGAGCCCTGAGTCAGGCAGAGGAGCACAGGTGAAGGCAATTCACCTGTGCTGCCGGAAGGGGTGGAGCCAGGCTCCAGCCCTCCTAGACCTATTTAAGAGCTACCAGTGGGGAAGGATCTTGTCTGGAGATCCTTCCTTCTGGTGTTTTGTGGTGAGCCCAGCATAATGGTAAGCCTTCCATTTATTTTCTGTTGTTATCATAGTCCACTTTGCCTAACTCTCTTGTTTATTTTGTGATTGTAACATTTTGATATCCATTGATTATACAGTATCAGATCTACTCAGGGTATTTCCTTTCTTCTGGAAATCCAGATTGTATGAGTAGAGTCTTAAACATTTAGTGAAAGATGAAGATTGGCAGACAATTCTATCAGGAATACAAGAAAAAAATATGGAAAGTACATGAAGACTCATAGGCCATACTAATTGGGGTGATGAACCCTTTATAAGATAAAGCTGCCTATTAAACTGGGATTGTTAGAGGGAATTTTATTCCAGGATAGGCAGCACTACTTTGATTTTTGGCTGAGTAATGAAGGAAGGAATGGCGTTCATGCACATCAAGAACCACTGGCATCCCAATGGCTATCTCTGTACCTTTACCATCCTGCAGAGATAGCTTATAAGAGATATTCAGGGCTAGCACTCAGAATTTTCTCCCTTTGTGAGGGAGGGAGAACTAGTCCCTTTGCTTCCAACGTCCAGGATCTCAATAAATGAATTTAGAGGATTATCCGTGCCAGAAAGCTTTTATATTTGTCCCCTCAAACATGCTACTTTCCAGCTTTTCTACAATTCCCTAGCCTAGTTTGACACGTAAGCACTGTCTTGTATCACAAGTCGCATACTATTCTCAGCTTCCTGCATGGATATTTTTCTTAAGAGAAAATATGCTGTTAAGGTTATATGAAGAACAAATAGCAAAATAAGTATTATTTTTTAAGACTGTATCATCTCACAACAGGAAAACCTTTCTTAAGTTCATAAAAGTTAATAAAATATTAGACAAGGCACATAAATTTCATTTAAAATAAATAGTGAATCTATTAATATGTAGAAAATATCTGTAGACTAATCTGTCAAAGGCATAGATTTTTTTGGAGAAGCTACCAGTTTTTTACCAAGCTGATCACCAACCTGTGTATTAAATAACAGAACATGAGCACACAAACAGAAAAGAGCACACAAAGAGTAATGGGGGTACATGAGTAACAGGGTCAACATTTTTCCAGTGCACATATCTGCTGCAATCAATGTAAAAATAGTCACACTGCTATGACTCTCATTGTGTGTTTCATGCAGGTAGCGTCAAGCCCAAATGGATATGAATGTCAGCTTCTGATTTCACTCATTTTGGCATCAGTCCAATTTAGATGTACTGATTTTTATGGATTTTTTACAAATTCAGATGAACAAAATTATAAGAGCTAGAAAATCACATGATGATTAAGAGTACTCTGGTCATTGCTAAAGATTTTTATTGTAGTTACCTTCCTTTTCAAAAGCTAGAATTCATCATTTATTAAGCTTAAAACAATATTTTACATTGAACTGCTCTGAGTTTTAGAGCATGGCTGAGACAGAGACTGGGTGAAGGCAAACTTGCTCTTACTCTAAAATATAATTAGGAAATGTCATGAAATCTAAAAATAGTACAAAAACATGTACTATACAGGATTTGCAAACTTCTTGTTAAGTCAATATGCTTTGAGACTGGTGAGAAATAAATTATGTATTTCCCCAAAGTATTCTTTACCCTTTTTCACAGAGCTTCATGTATAGCTGGACATAGATGGGACTGGTTTAAGCAAGCTATGCAGGAGTGAGTCATAGGTTTGAACTGATCAAAAGCTGCTTCTCGAGAGAATGATGCAATATCTCACAAATTACCATCCCTAGAGAAAACATGGTCCAACTACTTAGCATCTGCAACTCATGTCCTTGCAACCCACCAGTTCAGTTTCCTGGAGATAAAAATCCATGATTGCTTTATCACAGTATTTCAGAAAACTTTCAGTAACAATATAAATAGACACATGAGAAGCAGTTTTGTAAAGAAATTTAGATGTACACTGTCTTGTTAGTAAGGCTGTTTCTTAGTCCTCATTTCAGCCCATTTGTTCATACCAATAGCTCAAAGGTCTTTGCAAATTGCCTTTTACAAAGCAAAAATGCACTCTTCCTAAACGAAAAGGGAAGCAGATCACAGTCAGCCTCCCACAAAGTCAGGTTCAATAGGAGACAGTTACAAGCTAGTGGAACATAATTATGTTACTCCCTTGAAAGGGGGAGTCTATCAAAAAATCAAGATAATAGTCATGCAGAGAACACGTCTAGCTGACTATGATTGTATACAGTCATTATCCTTCAAAAATGCATCTATATACACAAAGCTAGTTCAATCCCTTAAGCCTACATAAGTTTTTTTTTCACCCGGAGAGCCTAGCCTCAGCAGTTACCCCACCATAAATAAAGGTTGCCTTTAAAAGCTTGCAGTTAGGGGTGAAAATAAAGTAGGAAGGAGTGCAGCATTATCATGGAAGTAAATAGTACAGCTGTGTTATATCAACTATTAATATAGAATTTTGTTAAGCACTATCACAGAGCAGCTTGAGCCTGCTCAGGGAAAAAGCTTTTAGAGTGCAGGTTATAGAAGGCAAGAAGATAGGTTATGTGTAGATGGCAGGCTCTTAAGATAAGCTAGGAAGGGAATAAGTACGTGGACAAATATCTGAGGTTACAGAAATAGGAGTGATATCTTCACCAGCAGGAGACTGTTCATTTTAACTCTGGCAGTCAGATTTGCTGGACAAAAAGTCAATGCTGCTGGACAGAATCCACCATCAATAAAAAGAAGTATGTCATAAGTTTATTTTCAGGGCTTTTATTTAACCTGTCTAACCCAAGAGATTCTGAGTATGCTCTGTTTAAGACAACTATAGTCTATTGACTTATGTCTATTTTTCTTCTGAATTTTAGCCTGAGAGATTGGCAACTTTTGCTTTGTTTCCTAAAATGGCTGGGAACATTTCCTAAGATCTCTCACTCATAACAATCTGTGTACTAAGGTATGGTTAAAGAAAGTGTGGTATTTTTGCAGTTCTGAAATTGTCATTCACTACCACTGCACAGAATGTCTGTGTTTTCAAATTTTAAGGAGCAATATAGAGACCTGACTGGGCTTCAAAATTAGAGAAATTGTCCTGCTGGTCATGCCCCTCATATACTCTGACAGTAGAAGTAGTAAATGCTAATAAGGAACACAAAAGCCTTTCTACTTTCTGGAATCCATTCTCTTAAGACTCCCCAGCACTCACATAAGTTGATTGAGAAATAATAGATATCTAGCTGTCTGTTTCCTTTAGTATCTTTCTATAGACATACTCTATATATACTTGACTAGCCCGTTCTAAAGGTTAGGTTTGGGTTAATCAACCAACCAAAAAAAATCTGAATTTATACTTTCCATTCCTTCATGATCTTATAAGCTCTAGTCATACAGCCTCTTATACTCTACAAACAGAAGAACTGTATCCATCAATACTTGGACTATAGTTCAATACTTGGACTATATGCTAGCTGCAATGCCTCAATAATTTATAGTTGAAAAGCATTAATTTTCTACATACCCAGCAGATTAAGTTGTGGAAGGCTTAGAACATTCTGAAATGTTCTTGCTCGATTTTGGAACCATTTCAGTTATATTTCAGTCCGTGGCAATTCTTGTTTCATGTAATATATGATAGAATTGTGAACTCACTATCTTCTGAATTTGCTTTATTGTTTCTGGGAAAACAGTGTTAATAATGTCGGCAATGAAAGATCTCCTCTGTAAACAGAAAGAAATTGTCTTCTAAACACATACTTTGAACCTTTTCTACAGTAGATAAGCCAGCAATTATCTGTATTTATTGAGTACTTCATTTAAGCAGCATATACAGGAGAAAAATATGACTGGGAAGATCAGGATGCAACAATTTTTCCGATATAGAAGCAGGGAAATTGCAGTGGATATATTGAAGCTATCTGAATAAATAACCTGTGCCCTTGACTCTAGGAGGGAAGCAAACATTAATGTCAGAATAATGGCCACAGAATAAAGGCCACATTGCCAAGGAGGGGGAAAAGCACCTATCGTTTTTGAGGAGAACATCCCACCTGCTCAAAGCAGATCTAAGAAGCACAGTACTGTGTGCTCAAGGAAGCTGCACTCCGCAACTGCATAGATAATCAGCTGTTTTTACAATAGTATGATTTCAAGTTCTGAACATTAAGCAAGGCAGAACTTTATAATGGGAGATGTGACACAGTAGGAACAATATATCATAATGCTGTTTGGTATTTTAAGATGGGATGTATTTAACTGATTCCTGCATTTAACATCTGAATCCTGCCTGTGCACAGCAAGTCTTTATATTACCAAGTGAAAAGATTTTGACAAGTTCTGTCTTGGCAGTAATATCATAGAATGATCACCAAATGATGCAACTTGACTTATACTTGGTATTATATTAATTCTGACCTAGATATCCTACAGAGCATTTGAAGGATACAATGAACCAAGATTTAAAAAATGATTGCATTCCAGGTTGTTACATTCATATGGGATCAAAGGCTAACCCTGCCTTTGGCTGATCAGAATAAAACCAAGATACAAATGTCAAAAGTCTTTAGAGAATAACACTATGTCTTTCATATTTGCACAAATTCTAACTTGTGTATTCCACTATTTAAGCCATGCTTCTTTTTAAGTATCTCTTCTTGATAACAAAAAGCCTATGGTAAAACTTTCACGTATAAATGAATCCCACTAATGAGTAGACTGTCTGACTTGACAGGATGAGACATATACTGCACAGGATCTGTTTCCCACATGGTAAATTTTGTCATGTAGTCTGGCTCTAAGCAGTTACATTATTTTTTCATGTAACTGAAGTGAAATAAAAATGATAAGAAAAGCTGTCAACTATGAAAACATATCAAAGTAAAGAATTAAGTACACAATTATGACTTGTTTTTTCATGTGGCATAATTTTACTTGAACAACGAGGAAGGAGTGTGTCTGATGATTTATTTCATACTCTGAAAATACTTAGTGCACTTGCTCAGTAAGATCCAGAAGTTTCTCTCTTCTTTTTTTTTTTTTAATGTCTTCCATGAAACCCCCATCAGAAAAAAATGCAACCATAAAAATGTGTAGAAAGTCTTGGGAAGATCACAGCAATTAAAACTATTTTTAAATTGATTGTATTCTCAATGGTGGTTCCCATGCTAAGAGTAGTAACTAATATCCATTCCTCTCTAGCTAAAAATGATATGTTGATGTGAGGAAAAGCACAGTGAAGTGAGCTCAGGAGCTGCATGACTTGAATGGCATAAGATTATAAAATTCAGCGTTCCATATGTATAAAATGTTTGAATATTCATGCAGAGACAATTTTACTTTCATCACTAATTCCCTCTTCCATATGTGATGTACCCACAGCAAGGCTGTGATCGTACTCAAATTATCTCAAACTAATGCTGTATAGCCTAAGCATAAGGAATAGATTATTTGTATATGTTGAAATCAGGGTATGCTTAAACATTAATGTCAGACACATTATCTCTCATACTATACCTGCTTTTATTTCTTCCATGTATCCAGTAAAATTTTATTAAGCATCTCCAACCATTTTATAAATAGATCATAAACCACATTTATAAAATGATTTATAGAGTATCTTCCACAAATTAATTGCTCCATGCTAATCAACTTTATTCTTATTTTAGTGCTATATTTGCAGTCATTTCTGCAGAAGATGTGTGTTGTTTGTTTTTGTTTTTTTTTTTTTTTTTTGTGGGGGTGGGGGGGCAAGCAGAATAAAGCTTTTAATAACATTAATGCCAGTATTCAGGTGTACGGAGAAAATCGTTTATTGACAAAATAATTTTGCTTCTTCTCTACATTTGCCATACTAAGGATTCTGGGTGGAAAAGAAAACTGAAATAATTCGGCCACTGGTTTTCAAATGAATTTGCAGGACTTGTAGAGAAGGAATAGTGTTTCATCAAGACAAGAACACATTCCTCAGAAATGCCAACAAAAATATTATGATATTACCTAATGGAGACAATCCTCTACCTTGTCTGACCCCACTAGATCGTAACAAAGCTTTTAAATACTTTAGCATCTCTGAGACTGATCATAATCCAGTCCATGAAAAGAGGTCACTGTGCAGTTTCCAGAAATTAGTAACTCCCATACATAGCAGTTGCAGTCAAGAAGAGGTAGTGTTGTTCTTCAACTGAAAACAACCATTTGGGGTAGACATAAGAATGAGGACTGTGAATGTGATTTCTGCTGAATGAATGGTACGGATGGCTTCCAATTCTTGTTTCTTTCATCTTTGTTTTGCTTTTCCCTGCATTAGGGAGAGGGTGGTTATTATTAAACCTTATGTGATGTTCTGTCAATGGCTAAGAAAAGCAAAAAAAGGGGCCTGTCTGCATTTTGTATCTTGAGATGGATCTCTTCTTTACTACCCTTGCTATAAGACATCCAATAACATAATAATTTCTTGAGGCACTGTTCTGTTTTAATGATCAAGGCAGTAATGCCAAATCTTCAGGTTTTGTGCCTGGAAAGAACAAATGGAATTAAGATTCAGAGAGAAATTTGGAAACCATAGGCTGAAGTATTCCTCTACAATTTCTTTCCCCTGCTCTCAACTACAGTTACCATTTACATCTGTGCAGAATGAGTATGAAGTGTAATGGCCCTGATTATACACTTGGTGATTCTAGCAAAATTGCTAGAAATAGAGAGATATGTTAGTCCTACTGAGCAATTTGAGAAAAGGCTTATGAAAACTGGTGTGCAGCTGCCTGGTCCAGTGAGTATGAGCCAGCCATCTTTCTTTTCTTTGAATGATACTAAAGAGTTTAGACCTTTCCTAGAGAATATATTCAATGGTGTAGGTCATTCTTCATTTTAAGTGAAATACCAAGAAAGATATAGTACTTTCTGTCATCCTAGGAACCTGATCTCTATGCCTTTTCAAAGGTCTAATTAGCCTTACCTTCCTTTCTAAATGAATAACATTTTGTTATTTATAGTCAGAATCTGTAAAAAATATACACTCCGTTATCATTCATGTTTTAATAGCATGTTCAGGCTTTGCTGGCTGCTATTTGCCAGGTGAATTCCAACATAACCACTGGTGCAGTCCTTAGCCTTGCATGCGTTCAGTAAATCCACAAAATAAGGTATAGCTAGGCTTTATTGTACTTTTACATCATGCATAATGATCTGATGCCTTCATTTTTTTTCTAGAGGAGCACATAGTCAGTGTAGAATGTAGGTGTTTGCAATGGTTGCTTTGAAAAAGCGCAGGCAATGCCAAAGCCAATCAAAATTTCCCAGCACCACTCAATCAATTCTTTTCTGGGAATAAGCTTTCAGTTAAAAAAAAAAAAAAAAGAAAAGGAAAAAATAAAAATAAGAAAAAATGAAAAGGACATCTTCATTATTTCTTTCCCTTTGATGAAATTTTAAGCAACATTGCACTGCGTGACATGTTACTCCAAGGAATTTGTCTTCAACTTTACAACAAGCCACATTCTGCAGTGCTGCTCAACTTTGCTTTTTTTTTTTCCTTCATGCTAATTCAAATCTGAAAGGACATTTCACAATTTCACACCAGTGAGGAGAAGAGGTAGGTTGTATTTTCTTTTTTTTTGGGGGGGTGGGGGGAAGGTCGTTTGTTTGTTTGTTTTACTCCTCTGATGAGAGAATTTTAAACATACTACACAGCAATGGGAAGAATGACCATGTATAATATTGATGTTATACTAAGCCTTAGGAGGATCACTGGTTTTGAAAGCAATGAAGATTGATCAATACAGCAGCAGGTAAAAGGAGTTAATCCTCCTGCTACTGAGTTACAGATTTTCCCCCAACTTGTTATTTTGTGTTCACGTACAAGTCTTTAGTCCCTACAGTACTGCAAATGCTTATAAACCTATAATAAACAAATCAGCATATTTTAAAAGTTACTTTAAAAGTTTAAAATATCCCTCATTATTTGGAAACTTTAAGCATAATTCCAATTTCAAATAATCAAAGTAATTATCACAGTACCTTACAAAAGACTCACTGTTTTGTCTTTTCTATAGCAGAAGACTAGACTGCATATTTAAATTTAAAAACTTGTACTTGGAAAATATTATTTTGACAGCATTCCAGTGTTACATCAGGTCATCTAGTGAATTTAGCTTGAAATTGGAACAAAAATAGTAATTTGCATTGCAGTAAGTTTGATTTAAACTATTTTCATTAAGACAAATATGAAGACAGTACAATTCAAAGCAATCCTACTTATATCTGTCTGTCTTAGACCTTTAAACATCTTCTTACCATTACTCAATTGTTTGATTCCTCCAACCTCTTTCTTTCTCAGGTAGATTGAATATTGAATAATGCCTAGCCATACTGGAAATCATATTTTATTCTTTGACCAAACATTTACAGAAATTACACATTTATGTAACATTATTTAAATTACAACTTTCTACGTGATAGTTCAGGAAAACAACTCTATATACATGATTTACTCAGACACAGTATTAATTCACAAAATCACACAGAATTGCAGGGGTTGGAAGGGAACTGTGGAGATCACAGAACACAACTTCCCTTTCAAAACAGGTTCCCTACAGTAGATCACACAGAAAAGTGTCCAAACAGGTCTTGAGTATCTCCAGAGAAGAAGACTTCACATTCTCTCTGAGCAGCTTGTTCCAGTGCGTTGTCACTTTCATGGCAAATAAATTCATTAACTCAAGGGACTCGAGAGTGAGTTAAAAGTCTTCCCCCCTCCTCTTAATTTCCAGTTTAACTCTCACTCTCAAATGGCTATCATAAAAGCAGAATGCTATGCTTGAACAGAAATATAAAAAATACACAGCTTTACTATTATCTAACAACCTACTGCTTTAAAGCATGATAAAAAGTATGATTAAAGGTATTCTAAGTATTAGTTGATTCTACTGAAAACTGATTTCAAATGTCAAAATATTTAAAACAAATCTACATCTCAGAACAGGCTAGACTTTTTTCTGTCTGCATTTGAGTAATTAAAATATACAGCTTTTTATTCAATAGTGTCTGTTTCATATTTTTGCACTCTAGTAAAGCTATCAATTTTTGGCAGTGTAAAAACCCTACTGAATCAATAGCTCCTGTTTGCTGTGACATTATTGACTCAGCAGTCAGCTCATTGTTTGCTTGTTTTTTATACTACATGGACTTCATATGCATAATAATTTTGCTTGACAGAGTGTATTAATACAAGATGTATATTGCTCACCCTCATAATGTCCTGTGTTACCCACTTAGTGAAGACTCTAGGGAAGGGTTTTTATACCAACTGGAGGTAACTTTAACATATACTAAATAATGCAATATTGCTGCTGTATCCTCCAACATGCTTACATCTTGAATATCATTTTAAACTGGGTTGTATGTCACCTGTCCTGTTTCAAGGCCTTTAGAAAACCTTTCCTTTTATTGTTTTGTAGCTGCAATCATTACATATGTAAGTGATCTAGAATATCAAAAAGGTTTTTACATGGCATTTTATTTCATGCTTTTGTAAGTGATGATTTTTCATCATTCCCTGTAGACCAGCTCAGAATAAATACTTCAACTTTTGGACAACTTATTTACAACAAAGTAATAAAACTTATTTCTTGATTCAGAGAGTCTCCATTTAAATCCTATCTATTTAGAAATTGTCCATAAATACAATAAAGAGTAAAGATCAAAATAGCAGGCAAAACATAAGCAGCATTTATGCATTCAAACACATGAAATAATTTCCAAAAATATACAAGCATTTTACTCTCTTGCAAACACATGCGATTCTTTTAAATATTATGTGACAGGTGTCTTACTGCAAAAATACTCTTGGGCTCTGAATTTTGTCCCTCAGTGTGTCAAAACTGTAGTACCTGGGTTAAATTACAGAAAAACTTGTATGAATAAGAAGCATTCCTGTGAGGGTAACGTGTTGACTGTGTCATTTGAAGTAACTGAGGCAGAGATATTGAAGAAGGCATACTGAAATTGAAGAAGGCGACATTCTTTTTGCTTAACTCTGTTTAAAATAGTAACTTGTTTAGTTCTTTATCTTAAATAACTATCACCACCTTCCTTTAGAACCATTACATTAATAGAGCTGATCACTGCAGACTAATTGAAAGAATTTGTATTTTAACAAAAATTCATCAAGATTAGAACTACTCTATATAGAGAAAAAAGTGCGTAATTTTGTAACATACATAAAAACTGTCTTGCATCTGAAGGAGTACACATAGTTATTCTGCAAGGTTAAATTCTTGGTGCATAGGCTCCTAACATTTTGAAAACTTATTTTGGTATTTTTAATTTGACTAATCACAAAGATAAGTGAGTCAAATACAGGTGGCCCACAGGCCCCAGCCAACTGAGGCCCCAGCCAACTGTCCACAACTAGCACTGTGGTTCACAGATGCTTCAACGCTTTCCCAGTTTACATTTACACAGCATGAATGGAAAGGCATCCTATTTATCTCTTTCCATCCAAATAGAGTCTCTCCAGGAACACTATAGCAGTGCTTTGACTCCATCTTTCTTCAACAGCAGAATTACAGTCGGATAGCTTGGTCACATAACTGGATGTTAAAAACAAATTGTTTCAGGCATCTGTGCTGATGATAGAATTAAGTAAACCTGATAGAATTAAGTAAATGATTCAGAATTCTTTGGGGATGATGGAGGAGGCTGATGGAGTCTAAGTGAAGAAACTAATTTAAGAAAAGTTAAGTACAATTCTATCAGAACCTGACAGTAAACACAAATTATATAAGCAGTTTATTAAACACAAAACACTTCTCAGGGGGTTTCTTTAAGAAGCAAACACCAGTTGCTGACTCTAACACAGTGTTTAGAAAAGTTTCTTTCTAAATAACCTTCATCCTTATCAAGGAGATTGCATTTTAAATCTATTCTTTGTAGATTTCAGCTCATTAATATGAACTTAATACAGGTTTGAATAATTGTTCTTTTATGCAAAATGCAATGTTTTATGTTGACATAAGTTTAATGAGAATGACTACAGCTTGTCAAGCCCTGGACGTATCCCATGTCCCCAAGAAATGTGTAATGTGCCAAGGAAGAACATTCCAGAGTTTTACAACCATTCTACAACAATTAGTGTTGCTTTCCATAGCAATAGAGAAACTTTTGCTGCATTTGATTAACTTAGAATTAATCAGGTAAACAATGTAAAGCTGTGACTTTGTTCTCTAATTTTACTGGGAAATGAAAAATATATCACAAGAGATCATTGAGATTCTGAGAGCCATTCCAAGCATTCCTATCATAACAAAATATTTCATGAGGAACATTAAAATAGTTGCTCATATTCAAAATTAAAGGAATTTGAATATTCACACTAAACATTGAAACAGCATAGAGCTTGCTGGTAACAGAATTAGAAGTGTGTTTCTCTTAATCTTTCTTAATCCTTCTCTCCCTCTTAGATGAACCTTAAATTTGATCATCCATTTGCATACAAATACATTAAACAGCCATCTTGCCTATGAGACTGCATTGTAGTTATACACAGGTGCAATACTGATTTCCAGTCAAGAGAACTTTTAATTAGAATATATTTCTCAACAGCCATATTTTGCAATGGTTTTGTTAACAAAAAAAGTTATTAGTCCACTCTTTCCATGGAATACTCTCATTTAGTTTTGTACGATTGCTTTAAAACATCTCTATCCTTTTCCTATACTCACTCTTTTTGCAAATTCATATTTGGTTAACTTGGATTTTAAGATAAATATCAATCAATGTGAAAGAAAAGGCTACTTCTTATCTATTATACTACTAAAAAGTAATAAAATCCAAGAATAGAATTCAGATCACTGATTCTGCTGCTGAATATATAAACCTTTAATCTATTATAAACAGGTTTATGGTGTCATCATTCCTATCAGAATCACCTGACTGAATATTATTTAAAGGGAACAACAATATATAGTTAACAATAACAACATATACGTATTTCCCTACTTCAAAATACAACTTCTTCCAAAAGAACCTGCAGAACTTTTAAAATGATAACAAGTTTCCAATATTGTCAAAATACCCTTCCCACAACTCTCTTGTTATTGTGTCCTGTGTTTCATCATATTCCTTTGTTCTAGAAAGTTCTGTTATCAGATTCAAAATATGCTGCAAAGTCATTCTTAAGAAATCACATTAAAAACTAATAGAGTTCTTTCTTCCCTTGGTACTTAAAAAACAAAGCTTGAATTTTTCTGTTTTTCCAGTGTTCAAAAGCAATATATTTATTTCAGATCACGTGTAACCCATTTCCTTCTTCTAAAATATATTACTTGTTAATTAGCTTACAAAGTAAGCATATATCATTCCTTTATTGTACAGAATCATAGAATATCCTGACCTGGAAGCAACCCAAGGATTATTGAGTCCAACTGCTGGCTCCACGTAGGACCACCCAACATTCAAACCATACGTGTGAAGGCACTGCTGTAGCAGAAATGAAAATTCACATCTTGACCCAGTGATTGAGCACCTGGCGGGAAGGCCAGGCCAATGCAGGGAAGCTCAGCTGCATGCAATGTGCCTAAGAGAGTGGAAGGGGTAGAACCAGGATGCACCCCTTCCCAGGCCTCATTTAAGGATTGGCGGGGAAAGCAATAGTAATTCTGTGGAGATCTCTGCATGCTGGAGGCCTTCTGAAGGTAAGACACTCCTTTCCTGGTGGTTTTTTTTTGTTGTTTATGTTGTTGTTTTTTCTCTCCCTACCTCTGTGGCTGTTATCTTTGACTAAATCCTTGCTACAGCCTAGGATCTTACTGCTCTGCTGTTATTGTTGTGCTTTCCATTGTATTATAAGTACCCAAATACTTCTTAAACTTTAATAGCTCAGAGCTGTGCCCACTAACCTAGTCATCCTGTTTTATGTCTACTACTTTCTGGTGAAGAATATTCTCCTTATCTCTAATCCACAGGTCCATTTCATTTCCTTAGGCCCTGTTGCTGATACAGAGAGCAAAGCTCAGTGCTACCCCTCTGCTCCCTGTGAAGAGATGCAGCTGCCATGAGGCGTATCCTCAGCTCCTCTGCTCTGGGCTGAGCAAACCTGGGCCTTAGTTGTCCTCTAGGCCTTTCATCATCTTCATCACCCTCCTTTAGATGCTTCAACTGTATTCTAACAATGAACCTATATTTTGGTATAGGTTCCTATAGGTTCCTATATTTTGATATAGGTTCCTATAAGGAACCTATAAAGCCTTATGTTGCCATCACTTAAGGGTAGTGAAGGGTAGAAGAGAAACTTAATTTTAAATATGCTAAAACACTGAATAAACTGTAAGGATATCTTAACAAATAGAGGAAAAGATCTAACAGAAAATTAGATCATAAATCCTTCTTAAAGAAAATAGACAATTTCATTAGTATCTAATCTTAACCCAATCATATAGGTATGTAATTCTTTATGTCTTTCTAAAAACATGACTCAACACAATTAAATGGGATTTATATGGAAGGAAATGTACCTACGAATTTCCTTGCAGTATCTAGGTCTTAACCACAAATAGATAGGGGGAAAAAAAAAACAACAACTTTTTTCCTGTTAATTGCACAGTTATTGCTGGAGAGCATGATGGCAATACATGCTTGTAATAAAAGGTTTTCAAATAGAAATGCATCTTTCTGATATCCAATATGAGTTCAATTTTGATGTTTTCCTCTGACAAACTTAATAGTCTGACATGTGCTTAGAAGAGAAAGATATTTCATGGAAGGGAGGAAAAAGTAAATACTAATCACTATCTCCTATGTTACTGAAGACAGTTTTCAATATGCATGCCTATTCTTCTGCTGGATATATTCATGTAACATATTAGCTATTATATTTTGTAAATCCTTATTCACTGTGGTGTTAAAATGTTACTCCTGAGTTGCGCAAAGTTCTGGAAGTAACATACAACTGCTTCAAGTACTCCAGAACTGATACTAAGTTCCCAAGTTAATTCTCAGTCTGAAATGAACCTAACACACAATGAAGTACTGAGTAGATACAATTTTTGAGTATTGTATTTCACTTTTCAAAACTGCCATTTGCAATTCACATTGCATCTGGTATCTTAGACGTGATGTATGCTGACACAATAGTATCACCTTCAGTTATCCTCAAAGAGCGCTAAATACCAAACAGCAACGTTTTACCATCTGCTGTGTGAGCTCTCAAATAAGCTTGTTGAATGCCCAAGAGTGTCACACCTTCTGAAGAAAGATGAAGAGGACGCGAGAGTGGAAATACGCAGGGAAGGGCATAAAGGGCAGTGCAAGTCTTAATTTTGTAAATTGCTTTCTTCTGGCTTTATGTTAAAATAAGATGCCAAGTAAAGTTACTGGTAGAAAATATGACATGAGAAACACAAATTGAAAAGTAATTTAAACTTGAAGTAAATAGACCCAGTGGAATATGCAGTATTTTAGGTCAGACTGCAGAAAATCCTGAACATCTAAAAGGTATTCAAGGCAGTTAACAGCAATAAGTGTCTAAGGTCACCTTCCCTTTAAGCTGTGAGACTTTCTTGGCTAAAATTATGAGAGAAGTCTAGAGTATCCAGAAAAGAAATGCTGCAAAATTTGGTCTGTAGATAGTACCTTTTGAAGAAATGTGTAAAGAGTTATGAATAAGATGATATGTTGGTCATAGTGGGGGAAACTGATAAGGTTCTTTTTGAGTAAGGAACGCTTTTGGAATATACCTGAGGAAGGTGCAGTGCTTAGTAATTAATTCTAAGTAGTTCTTGGTGATAATCTTTCAGCTGAGGAGAAAATACAGGAAAAGCATGACACAAAGATTTTTGCTATCAGAAAGTTTAATCTGGTTTCATTCCTGTATCCGTTTAATTTGATTTCCTTTATGAATAAAATTAATCTGCCAGTAGTAGTGTGCAAAAAGATATGCCAAATAAATGAGTTATAAACCATTGTGTAAAATATGCGAAACTGTTATAAAAAAACAAAATATGTCTAGAGAATGTTATTTCTGCTACTAGAGCAAGGAAGGAAGGAATTCCAAGTAATTATTGGTATTTGCCATTTTGAGAAGTAGCCTTGGAGCCAATTGCCAAAATGGCTATGATAAGGTACAATCAGTTGATTTTGCCAGTTTTAAAGAGCTAGCAGGTAGCATTTTTATACCAAGTATTTTGTCACTCATCTTGCAATAGGAACGTAGCTACATATTTCAAAAAAAGTTTTGTGTAACACAATTTGAAAAAGAACCAGGTGAGCAGGAATTATACTGCAGGTAGAGATTTTCAGTTTGTGAAGATTAATCACTCACTTAGCCAAGTGACTGGCTGTGCAAGGAATTCTTTTCAATCTCTGTAGCTATCAGGGATTTTACTACTTTTCTTTGAAGCTGAGATACTTAAACACAGTCATGTCACAATAGGCAAACAACTAGTTGCTAAGGACTTGCCTGACAATCTGGACTCCTGTCTGAACCAGCACCAATTTGCTTTTCTTGCCTCACCTGTGGTATACCATGGGATAGGCTCATTTTGGAGAGGCCCCTACTTCCTCCCATCTTTCTGTCAGCCTCAGCTCCATTCTTACCTTCTCTCAGGGAGCAGACTGTCCTTACTGCCAACTTACAGGACCACGTGGTACAAATTCACAATATTTAAGAAACCTTTATCGTTAGAATCTCTTGAATAAGGCAGTACTCACATGATGGCTTTTTCCCTATATGTCAGTTTATCTTGAACTTTCTGATTATTTAGTTAGTTAGTTAGTTAAAACTCCAACTACTGTTATTTGGCTGTGTGAGGAAGAAATATATTAACTGAAATAGACCATGGTATGAGATACTTAGTCAGCAATGGGATGATTTCCAGGCCTGTTTTAGCAGGCACAATTACTGTCCTTCAAGAGTAAATCAGCAACAAAGACACATTTTCTTTTGTTTACTAGCAAAAATAAAAAATAAAAAAATAAAAAAAAAAAAACAAAAAACAGCAATAACAAAAAACCTGACCAAAGCAAAATTATCTGTTTTTAGAAAGTAAAAAAAAAAAAAAAAAAAAAAAAAAAAAAAAAAAAAAAAAAAATAGTAACTCTTAAGAAGGCATGGAAGGCATCATTTCACTGAAAGAAGAAATAAAGGCTGGGTCAGTCCTACAGTTCTTTTGCCTCCCGACAATTGTGTCATGTTCTCCTTGTCAGCATCCTTAAAAAAATCTGCATGATTTCATAAGTCTCTTAAAGAACATTCTTTATAAACTTCATATGAAGTAATGTAAGGACTCCTTTTGTAAAACACATTAAAAGGGTACTTATCGTTTCCTATGGGAAAAGTTTAAACTTGCAGATCAAAATAGTCAAAATGACTTTTCAAAGCTATTCATAGGAAGTGACAGAGTGAGTAGCATATTCAGCCTAGTTTTCCACTGCTTCTCTCTCTTCTTTTTTCCTCAATCCCAACTCAGAGTTCTTTTCACAGCCATAAGCTATGGAGCATGCCATGATCACATATTAGATAACTGCATGAATTCAGTAGTGGTCAGCTTCTAGCATCAGTTTGAAAGCTTGCTGAGGTAGTGATGCACTAAAGCTGAAAGAGAGCTGAAAATGGGAAGCCTGTGCTGGCGGGAGTTAATCTATTACTTCGAAGTGTCAAAAGTAGCAACAGGGCCATCTGCTGCTTGCAGCAGGCCTGTGGATACAGGCTGTGCCCAGATTCTTACCATGTACCCTTGGATTCTTCTTAAGGAATGGGAATAGTTTTATTTTATTACTATGAATAAATCAGTGTAGATTAAAGGAAGTGGAACATTTACTTCTGGCTGTAGTCAGAACTGGCCCTGTGCTCTCAGCAGACAAGACAAAATTGAATTTTGCTGTCAAACAAGGCAATAGGAATTAGGCAATAGGAATTTTAAGAAGAAAATGACAGTTGATAAATCTTCATGCTTTCTGCCCTCCAAAAGGACAGGTCTTTCTCTTTCGTTGGAAGTGGAAAACATCAAGGCCATTCCAAAAACAGTTTGCAGGGCTGGGAGATTAAAAACCTTTAGAATTCCCACTGCTCCCAAATAGGAAATGCTGCTGTGATCAGAGTACTGGCAGCATTGCTGTGGTACTCCAAACTCTTTGCAAAATAAAGTCATTTTTTAGGTACGCATCAGGGCTGAGTGCACTAGAAGCAGAGCAGGACTGCCTGTTAGTGAAGGCATTTTCTTACCCTTAGCAACCTACCTGCCACAGGCAGATGCATATTTTAACTATGCCTACTGTCAAAAGTAGACAAAAAAAAGCAAAATCAAAAGCAAAAGTAGAGCTCCTGATAGCTAATCAGTGAGTGCCTTCCTGTGCCTATAATGGCTGTATTGACAGTGATTGACGCTTGCCTTAAAAGTCGTGAAAGGATTGGAGACTTAGCACAGTGAAGATTTGTTTAAAGAAATGGTTGTGAGTTTACGAATGCATTGAAGTCATGCAGCAGTGGGGAAAAAAAAGATTTGCTGATAGAGTTCTCCCTCTGCAAGTCTGCACATGATACCAAATTGTAAGGGTGATCTGGAGGGCTGGACTTCTGTGCAGTAAAGGGATCTTAAAAGAAGAAATGGTCTGAAAGAAACTTGATAGCGCGGAAAAAGTGTATATGTTAAGTTGCACAGTTTGGATGGAAAAATCTAACAGAACATTACAGGATGGATACAAATTGAACAGAAAAGAAGTTTGAGGGAGAGTTGGAAGTATTGGTAGTTAGCCAATTAGGTAGGAGCCAGAAATGTCCGCTTGCATCAAGAAAGGCTAGCAGCACCCTGGATCTGCTGGCTGCAGATCCAGAGAAATCATTCCTTCCCTTTCTGCGGCACTTGCCGCCAAATCTGGATAACTGTGTTCAGCTTTGTTCTCCCTTACCATGCAAAGTACGTTGACTTATCAAACAGATGCAGCAAAGTTTTACCATGGTAATGAGAGAGCCAAAGTAAATGACAGGAAGAGATGCCAACAGAGATGAGTTTGTTTGGGTTTAAGAATACAGCTCTACCTAAGGTGGAGGTATCACAGATGCCTTTAACAAGCAATGGAAAGCTATAGGAAAAAAAACACAGCCAGGCTGTTGGAAGATGAGAAGCAATGGATACAATTTTTAACATGAGAAAGGTCTGAATAGGTATTAGGAAATCTATTTTCATTATGAGTGTGGTTAAAATAGCTGCCTGGAAACCTTGTAAAATGTCCATCTGTGAATATAGTCAAAGGTTGACAGGATAAAGACTTAATTTTCATGATTTAAATTCTGCCACTCATTTTTGGGGGGGGAGGGAGGGCAAGGAGAGGAAGGATTTGGGACAAAACGATCTCAAAAGGTTTCTTCAAACATAAGTTGTTCTGTAATTTGGTGATTCAATAGTTGTAACAAAAAAAAAGTGTAATAGGTATAGAAATGTAATTAAATCTGCATTTTTATATGTCTGGATGAAGAAAAAATGGCTTGCCAGCAGCTAAACTGCAAAATTCTAATATTGCTTTGTTTTTATTCAAGAGCTCAAGTAGAAATTTGATGTTTTTTTTCTTACTGTACTTTAAATATATATATGTATATCATAAATGCTATTGGCTGATTATCACCTGAAATGGAAAAAAAAAAAAAAAAAACGAAAAACAAACAAAAAAACCCAAGAAGAATAACAAAATCTCCAGACCTTACAAAAACAACAAACAAAAAGAGAGTAGAAAGGCTATTACAGGCAGTAAACACTGAGAGAATGTGAGCTACTAACAGACGTCTCGGTTTGTTTTGTGGAACTGGTTTGTCGTGATTGTATTGCTTGAATAGGACAATTTGTGTGAGTATAAGGAGTAGAATTTTAGAATAATTACATTCTACACATACAGGGAGCAGAGAGAGTTTGAAATAAGGATAAAATGAACTGTTCTCTCTGTGTAAGTTAATGTTATGCAAAAGTGACTAAATGTATGAAAAGACATCTAAACAAATGCTTTTTAAATCTAACTTTACAAGTGTTTTGAAAACAACAGAGGAATTTTTTACCATCTGCTTTACCTGTGTAAATCTGCTAAGTTGATACACTTGCATTTTGTAAGAAGGCAATGACAAGACATAATCTGTCAAGAACAGTTCATATTAGATATGTGTTAGACAACTGTTAATCAAGTTAACAATCACATATTTAGGAAGTTCTTGATTTGTTTGAAGAAATACAGATTGATCTTCAGTATAATGCAGCAGTAAAAATAGGGTCAAGAAAGAAATGCAGGGTAAACAGACTTCATGAGTTGTTCACGAACAGCAGAGATCAACATAGAATCATAGAATCACCAAAGTTGGAAATGACCTACAAGATCATCCAGTCCAACTGTCCACCTGTCACCAATAGCTCTCTAAACCATGTCCCTCAGCACAACATCTAAAAGTTCCTTGAATGCTTCCAGGGTTGGTAACTCCACCACCTTTCTGGGCAGACCATTCTAGTGCCTGACCACAATGTTTTTACTAGGGAAAATGTTACCAAAAAAAATTTAATGCATCTTGTGAAGTTCTCTGCAGACCTGTCTAATCCTTATTTTGACTAGATTATGTATCTCCTCCAGTAGAGAATTAAAAATTCAGTGTTAAAATGGTTTCTATATATTTAGATATCCTAAGTAAAATACAACTGAGATTATTACCAGTCAGAATGTTGCAGAAAGAGAAAGATCATGTTATTGTCTTCATAGAGGGTCAAAACAAAGTGAAGGAACATTTGAAATAAAAGGCAAAGAGGTTCAGGCAGGCAGTGAATTGCATGCTGTTAAGAGGAGTGTTAAAGAAGAGTTGCGCTTTTTTTTTTTTTTATCCAACTTAAACATGAACCAAAAAAAGTAATTTTCAGTGTTAGTTAGAAAAGCCTATTTTTGAAGATGATAAAGGCAAAGCTTGGAGCCACGTATTATATTTTCACAGCTTTTCTCTGCTGAATATAAATCATGTTTAATAGCTTTATTTCACACGTATTCCAGTTGACTTAGGGACATGGCCTGCAAACAAATTGGCAGCACTGGCTTTGTAACCTTGCATTTCATGCTCTTCTTAGCCACTAGGATTCATTTTAATCATTTCACCTCATTGTCCTAGAGAAATATTATCAGACACGGAAAAGATTGCTGGCAAGGCTCTAATTTTCAGATCAATATTCATCACAGTGTGTAGAAGGCTTAGACCAAATTCACTAGAAAACTTTCAGCACTTCAGATTAACCTTGCAATGAGTTATTACACACAGAGCAGGGTTATTATTAACTTCCTTAACTGAAAGTTTTGAAAAGGGAAAATATATTTGTGAGGTAGACTTACTGATTGGTTAACTTAATTTAAGGAACTCGTTGAATATGAAGGGCCACTTATATGGTCTAAGTATTGCCCCAAGTATTGCTTACAATATTAGATTCTGCTTTTACATTTCTGAATTTACACTCTCTATAATGCTAGACATTTTGAAAATGATATCTCTATGGAAATTAAAAAATCTGAACATTGGAATTACTGATTAATTTGAAGAAAATTGAAGTCTTACTACTGAAGGAGTGTATACCATTTTGAAATACATTCTGGTGAAATAATTTCACCTGTTAGATATTGTAAACTTCGTATTTAGTATTTATATTGAGAAAAATGTTATCTAGTTGAGAAGGCGGTATGTTTTATTTAAGAAAATATTGTGCTGTCTCTGGCCTATTAGCTACCTACCAAGTTTCTTAATCTAACCTCACAGCTTTAAAGACCTAAAGAGTACATTCACAAATTAATGAAAAAATAAATTAATTAATAAACAAAATCCTGAATTTAATTCAAGCTTAAAAAACAGTTGTTTTCTTTTAATTCACTGAGAAATGAAGCTCTGTTTATTCAGTCATATGGAGAAAACTATTGATTTACAGTTTTGTGCTTCCTTCTGATTTTAACATGAATAGAAGTTACAGAAGTTGAGTAAGTATTAAACATAAGAAAACTCAAAGGAAATCTTATAGAAACAGATTTTGTTTTAAGCAGAACAGTTTTCTGTCATACTCATTCCATTATGTATTTTACTCGTGTTTCATATGGAAGATAATGGTTGCTAGCTATTAAGTCATCTCTTGGGTTCTTCTTAGTTGGTGACAAGGAACTGATTTTTGGCTGAAGTATTTTATAGCACATACAATTTGACACTTGTTATGGTCTGATCTTTGATACTTGAAGTCCTGTCTTTTACTTCCTTCCCTGTAAACATTGTAAGGGTTGCCGTCCTTGCTGCATTTTCCATATCATACAGCTACATCTAATAAGGAGTCACACATGCAGTGTTATTGCTATCTGTTACAAGGGTGGTTTTCTAAGTTACCTATCCTGTGGTTACCTATCCTATGTATTGCAAAAATACCCACCTCTCTGTTGACTGGTTTTTTGGTTGTCCATCATAGCCTGTTTCTAAATACATGCCATTTTTTTCTCTATTGTTTTCTTTCTAGTACTGACACAGTTGTGCATTGCCATTCCATACATTCATCATACCAACGTTTTCATCTATCTCTATAGTATATCTCTATCAAAGGTGTTTGCTTTCTCTACAGTCTTTCCAACAAACACAGGTGTGAATGGTATAAATGATAGCACAAAAAGCATAATGGTCAAAGATATTTAAATGAGATTTATTTAATATATTGACACAAGCTTGCTCTACATAGAAAATTTTGAGTGCAATTCAGTGCATTGCATTTTAGCCAGGGACATGTCTTAACTGATCAACACATGATAATACTTACATTCTTCTGAATGTTATGATTATCAAATGGTGTCTAAAACAGATCCACTCCATAGTTTTATGGATCCTCTTAAAGTCATAGACATGTAGGACTGGAGAAGACTATGAATCTTCTGCTACCTTATGTCTAAAGTTTCTCCTAACCAAATCCATAACTGGTATTTTGTATTGACACACCTATACTTTGTATTGTTAGCACAATTCCATTTCAAAGTTGAAGACAGAATAAAAAGGGACAAGGGACAGAACTGTGGTTTTATTAAGTAACACAAAAAGTAGTCCCATGCTTGTGTGAAGTGTTAGGCCTCAGTATTCAACTCTTCAGGATGGAGTCTCACATTCTACTATATCTGATATTTGTAATTATCCACATCTACTGGTTCTAGGTTTCCTTCCTCTTTCCCCCCGCTATCTAAGGACACCAGGCTATGGCAATCAACCTAACTAAGAGAATACTAGTGTCTTTTTTCCTGGGAAGTGAATTTTACTTAAGACACTATCATTTTTCATTAACAGAACCTGTTGACTTATTAGATTTATTTCTGTCTTTTTATTTTGCAAAGACTATGGATTGTTAATTCTGCTTTGTGAGACTGCTGACTACCAACTGTTATCATCAGTCATAACAGTACTAACAATATATGCTACAACAGGGTTAGATCACTGTTTATATCAATTATTGTATAGCCATAAAATAAGTGTTCAATTTTGTCCAGTGGCACTGGATTGGTAAATTCGATAATGTGAGGTGAGGAAACATTTTAGACTTTTTTCAAAAGTGTGAAAGATCTGCTGTTCACTGCACGCGTCCAAGGGGGAATCTCCCATCACTTAGGATTACCAGTTTGAAAACTGATAGATGGCTAACTATTGGGCAGATCACAGGTGACTATAGTTCCTGATCACAATGTCAGGTGGGGTTCTTTAGGGCCATATGATTCACAGAAAACATGGCAGGTTCTGATTGTTTCTTATCTCATTCAATTGTTATCTGCTGCTTATCTTTGTTGGGTTTATGCAAGGGTCACCTTCCTAACGATCAATACAAGAATTTAAGTACTCTTTCCTATTATACTTTTAAAAGTTCATCTCATCCTCCTTGTGACTACACTTAAAAAGTATTTTCTAGCCACAGTTTATCCTCACTTCATCTTAAGTTCAAAACCTGCAATAAGAAAATACCTTTAATGATACCAGAGGGCATAAATAAGGAACACTTAGACCTAGGCCTACTTTTAGTGTTTATACTGTTGAGCAGTAATACCATGTCATTCCTTGTGATAGTGTTCACTATATATTCTCAATATAATTTCAATCTTTTGTTCAGGCTGGGCCTATAAGTCCATATTTTTCTGCCTTGACTATGTGGTCTCATGTGGCTCTGTGTAAAAAGCTTTATTAAAGTAAAGCGATCTCATCTTCTATTTACTTCTTATCCATTAGACTAAAAGTTAGTATGTCAGAAAAGGAAATTAGATTGTTTTGACGTGATTTACTCTTGAGAAAGTAGCATAGTCTGTTTTTATCACCTTTTTATTCTCCTGAAGAGTGCTTAGAAATTGGCTATTTAATAGCTTCTCCCAGTGTCTTTCCTTACATTGATAATACTGTGACTGGGCAGTGATTTCTCAGGTCTTTGCTTTCCCTTGTTTAAATATTATTTTTATGGCTTGCCTTTCTTCAGTCCCCAGAGACTTCCCCCTCTGTGCAATCTTAAAGATAATGACTTGTGTGCAGTAAAAGAAGGCTATGTCAGCACCTTTTACTTGGATACAAGTGCTGTAAAGTGATAGAAAATATTAAAGAAGAAAGATTAGCTTCTGATGACTAATGATGGCTCAAGACAAGTGCAGTCCCTATCCAGAGAGAAGTTGCTCCCTCAGCTGCTAGACCTTTAATGAGAGTGAGGAAGGATGAACCCAGAGTCCGTGCCTTCCCGTGAAGGCACCTTTGTTTGCACCTGAGCTCCCTGAGTAAGTTAGGCCTTTTCACCGTGTGCTCCATCATTGGTTCTGGCTATGACATTGCAATCCTACTTCCGTTCATTCTTCAAATACTAGTTCAGCTATTTGGTTAAGTGTTTTTGTTCCTTTCTTCCTGCCTTGGCCCAACTAATTTGATCAAATATATGTACTTCTAACCACGTCTTTTGGTTTGAAGTTTATATATTAGAAATAATTACATATGCTTTCTTGATATTCTTTTTACAAAACACCTTGTAACATGGAAATGAATACTTCTTGAATTTTTTCTGATATATGATAATTTTCTCTTGAGAGACCTTTGTTGTACTTTCTTATTTTCAAGATTATGGTGTATTTATAGATTTCATGTCTCTACTTGTTTATCATCTATTTATATATTAATCTTTCAGGTTTTCATCCTCTGAATGATGTTTCTATTCATTCTTATTATGTGAACCAGAACTATGACATTCTTTCCTTTTTTTTCCCCCAGTCTAACCTAAGTTCTGGATTAGGTGTATTTTATTTTTAACAGTTTTCTATTGTCCCTCTAGTTCTAGAAATCTATACAGAAATCTTATAGATTTTTCTGTCCCTTTATTACTACTGAAATTTTTGCTATTTTACTCATCTAATTCCAAAATAGGTGGAAACCTCAGAAAATATATTATTACTATCATCATCATTATTTTCATTTCTGTCAGTTTCTTCTTTCTTTTTCTTTTGAGAATTGTGAACCTCATCCTCCTGTGTCCATCTCCATTACCTTCCAATTTCTAATCCTCAGCCACCTCTTGCCAGCTAGGATCAAGATTAGCCACAGCCGGTTCCTGAACTTAGTAGTGTTCCATGTTCCATCCAGTGCCTTCTCTACCTTCTTTTAGAAGCTGTGTCTGGTTGTGTTGCTTTCTAATGGGAACTGGGTGATTAATGTTTCCCTTTATCACTTGGTAACAGAAGAAGTGGGAGCTAAAGTATCATATATCCTATGTCTGGTGAAATAGTTCAAAATTATCTCCTATTACGAAGATCTGTTATTTTCCCTTTTTGTTGTCTTGTTTGTGAATGAATATAAAAGTTTTCTTTCTTCTCTAAGTTATCTTTCTTAATATTTAACACCTTCTCTGTTTTTCTAATTGTATTTGTCATCTTAAAAACTAATCCTGAGACTTGTCATGAATGTTCACAATATCAACTTTGCATGTTCAGACTTAAAAGTTCTGTATTCTTTCCACTCCAATGTTTAGACTCTTCAACTTATTTTTCTTCCTTGTCCTTCTTTCATTAGCAGAATGTAACAATATATTATCAGCTGCCTTGGTAAGATATGACTTGTGTTCTACTCTGTGAAGGGTTTTTATCTCCAGTTCCCATCATGTATTCCGAAGATCCTTTCTCTAGTTTACTGAATTGGTGATCTGTACTGTCTAGTGGTACTTGTATAAAAAAGTTTTATAATATATTTAAATTTGGTATACTTAGACAAGTTTGCTAAAGTAAAGTTAAAGGTGATAACTATGTGAAGAGTTATTTATACTTAACAAAGGAAGTCTGAGGGTTTTTTTTGCTAATTAAAGATAGGATTGTACACCCTGTAATAGTTTGTTCTATATACTGAGCTATGTGCAAGTCAAAACAACTTCCTGTCTCCTTTAGTCTTGGTGACTATAATTACAAGCAAGATTGGATAAAACACTAGTAAATGACAATCTTCAATACTGAAGGCTGTATGTCTGATGACTTCTGTTATCCTTAAGATAACTATCAGGAAGTGAAGAGCTTGCTTCATTGAACAGTCTAACAAAGAAAGCATTCTCACGAGTAATAGTATTTGCAAAATAGATTTGCCTCTCAGTACTCTGTATGAACAGTGTGTATCCTGGCTTATGAAACACATAAATAAGTTGTAAATCTGTCAGTCATTTTAATATAAGCAGACCATTAGGGAGTATAAAATCAGGAATAAGTCATGTATTATTCTTAGCATCTCAGATCTGAATTGACTAGAATGTAATCAAATGCAATTTAAAGTTTACCTGCTTGTTGTTCCTACTGACTAGCCTACACTTTGATTAAAATATAAAAGTCACGTGACTTTAAACAAACTGTCTAATAGTCAGCACCAGCATTATCAGTTTTGCTGAAAAGGCAAGGTATAGCACAAGTTTATTAGGATAAGCAGTTGTACTTCTGATAGGGGATGTAGAAGGCAGGAATGTTAATTGTAGAAAAGTTCATCTTTTACCATCAGAAGGATCATTATGTATCTTAAATACAGGACACTAAATGATGGCAGAACCTATTCAGAGAATATCCTTCACTTGGAAAATCAGCAAAGAATACATGCTTTTGAAATATTCTGTCAGAATGCATGTGACTAAAAAAAAAAATCAAAGCAAAATATTACATGCAATTTAGGGCTAAGAGAAAAATCGGTTTGGATATCAGAAGCCCACTGTACTTGTGTTCTACTCTCTCTTAAATGTGAGATGCACCTACATCATACCTTTAAAAGTTCAAAAAAGAAGCACCACTTTTTTCTCATTGATATAATGTTCATTGAGATTGCCATAATATATGCACCCAGTGTTCTTGTTCTCATTGGTAGAAATTCATGTGATGTACTGTTGTTCTGATTCTTCTTCCAGCAGCAATCAAGGAGATGCAGAAATGCCATACTGGTCTGTATTGTATACTGAAAAAACTTTTTCTCTTTCCACACTTCATATTTTTAAGATTTCTTGTATTCAGACTATCCTGTAGAAATGTACTTTCAGAGAGGTTCTATTTATCTCAAAGCCTGACAATCCTTCTACTATATGAATAATCTAATTGATGCCTATTCAATCAGTTCAGAATACAGCAAAACTGAGTAACAACACAAGACAAAGTTTCTGAACATCAGCATATGTTATGGCATTACTGATTAGTGAACAAATATGTGAACAAATATTGAATGTGACTTTTCTGTGGAACAATTTTATCTTGCTCTAAATCTTTCTTGAACTATATGTATGGCAAACTATGCGCATATATATTTTAACTTCTGCTGGCTCTGTTTTTTTTCACTGGTCAGCCTAATTTTCCCTTGTAGTTTGAGTGAATTTCATATAAACAGCAGGTGATTTTCTACTATAAATACAAGCAATAATGTACAGATGATCTAGTGCTTTGAAAATGGAGAAGCTTGTTTCTTATATCTTTTTTTCTTCTCTGAAATATTTAACTACTCAAGAATTTAGAAAATCTCAGAAGTTACAAAACATTTTTTTTCCTGCTGAATCAGCTAAAATAAAAACTTTTTCAGGATAAAGACTGCAGTACTGAAAATATAGATTATAATTTCATGTAATTTTTTCACTATCTCGGTAGACTGAAAAAAAAAAAGACTTATTTGCTGTAATAGACAGGAAAAAGTAAGCAAATCCTGGAATTGTGTTTGGGATGCCTTCTTGATTGGATATGATAAGTGCATAGTGTCATGTTAATTCTCATCAGGAACTGTTTTTAAAATAACCTATCTCTAATACTTTTAAAATCTAGAATAGTTTCCCTCTCATTCTGAAATTCTACCAGAATAAGGAACTGTGAACAAAATTGGCCAATTTTCAAACCCCAGTAAAAAGATCTGTGAGCCAGCAATATCAGCAATAGACACCAGGGAGTAAATTATGCAGAGGAAACAGAGATTATCTACAGTTTCCAGAGCATGAGGATCATCATACATGAGGTCTGCCATCTTCCTACTTCTACTTCATCACCTCGAACAATGCACTCTGTTACCCAGTGTAGGGTCTTGGCCCACACTCCCAACAGCAGGATGTCTTCAGCTGCACCTGCCTGAGTCTACCTTGAACTTCAGAGCAGGCTCTGTCTCCTGGCTGCCTCCCAGGGATCTTCCAGAGGTAGTCTCTTAGGTGTCCAGCACAGCTGTAATAACAGTGGATTTGAGGCCAAATCTAGAGAACGTTGGGTTTGGCCATCATTCCTTGCAAGTCAAGAATCATGCATAGGAGACAAGGGTTACTTATAGCAGTACACACTGTGCTGTGCTATGTGACTTATTGTCTGTGTAGCCAGCAGCTTGCTATGGCTGCTGTAGCAGACAGCACAACTTTGCTTCCATTGTGGTATTGTGCACTGTATATTTGAAAGAGGTAACTCTCATCCAGAAAGGCCACAAAAGTCATGTACAGACAATCAGTCATGGATATATGACTTTGTGTACTTTGTAACTTTCTCTCACCATTGCTACGCTGGAAATTTTATTAGGGAACAAACAAGATGGTTCCTTTGCCTTACACTAGCAAAGCAGAAATCTAGTCATAAAAGGCACAGGTGAACAAAATATCCAAACATGTTCCTGCAGTCTTTCTCTGTCTGCTATCAGATTGTTTTCAGGGTGGCCAAGGCATGGCTGTGTGTGCTAACAGGGAAGTTGGACGCTTGCACTGGACTGGGCACAGGTTCAGTGTTTGTTAGACAGGCTTGGAATGCATCAAGGGTAAGACTTGAGTTCAAGCTCCAGGGTACTTGCTTCTCTGAATTCTCATTCCCCATCTTTTTTTCCTGAGGATGTTAATTGTTTGTCAGAAACAGCTGGCTTCAGATACTGGCATGGCAGTGACTGTGGTGTGCATAAATGCATATACTGGCAATGAACCATTTGGACCTCTGGCAATAGGAGATCTGAGCCAGAACTCATCATGTCTGCAGAAAGTAGCCTGTAGTGCCAGGCTACAGATAAACTGAGGAAATGTAGGCAAGCACATGTGCTACAAACAGTTCAATATATTGATCAGATATATGGAAAAGAAATTGCACAAATATATACTAGGATTAAATACATAGCTCTTCAACAGAATGAGTAGAGTAGCTCTAGGAGGAAAAGATCAGAATTTAAATTAGAACTTTTAGTCTCACTCATCTAGCATAGAAGGGACACTGCACCAGAATGTAGTTTGAGTTAGAACTCCTGTGTGTAACAGTGTCTGATGGAAAACACACATGGAAAAATAAAAGTTTACAGATGTTTTCTTCTGGGATTTAGTGGTTCAGTGATTTCCTTAGACACACTATTGAATATAATATACGGTGCTACTGTTGCCATCCTTGAATTCAATTACTTGGTATATTTTGATCTTTTTTTATAAGATCAAATTTCCTTGTTTGCTGAGTGCCTGCTGTGGCAGGTAAAGTAATTATACTCAAAATGTAAATATATGTATATATATATAATTATAAAATTATAAATATATAATATAAATTATAAAATATAAATTATGTATATAAATTATGAATATATACAATTATAATATATATGTGTATTTCTTTTAATTTACAGTTTCTATTAAAAAATTCTTCTTTATAACAAGTTATTCTAAAAGGCCACTAACTCATAATTAAATTTCTGTATTGTAATTTTAAAAGATGCCATAGTCATTTTTAGTATGGGTGCTACAGTCTATCTTAATTTACTTCAGTACAAAGGAAGACATTGAAGATGGAATTTCAGGCATTTTCTGCTTCCACTGAAGTTCATGCACAGTTTATTTTTCAGATGAAACACATCAAAGTCTATATTTGGACACACAGGTGTGGACTACATTACATTCCATTAGGGCGCACTTTAGTCTACTCCAGGTCGAGGAGCTGAATGGAGAAGGTCAAGCAGTGTCAGACCTAAAGTAATAAACAGTTTCAAGAAAAGAGTATATGGGAATCTTTTGTATGCCGAAGAATTCCCAGCAGTGACAGTCTTTTCCTCCTCAGACTTAGATAGTTTTCTTCTGGAAGTGCTAGGTGATTGCACCTTCGTTTGAACTATAGCACTGAAAATACATGTTTCCAACTGGATTTTTTTTTAATTATTTTTTTGTAGGAGAGGAAAAACAAAGCCAACCAAATACGTACATTACAGTACAGAATCACAGAATTCTGAGCTACAGCTCAGAAAAGCTAGTAAAATTTGGAAGAGATTTGCCATGAATATCCTTTCAGGAGAACACTTTACTTTTTATAAAGTACATGGAACTGTGATTTAATGTTAAATAACTTATTACTTAGTGCAGCGCTTTTAGTTAACCTCTTAAAATCTTACTCAGTCAAAGTAAGATAGACCAAACTGATCTGCAGTTTTCTTGCTACAGCAAACAGGTGCAATGAATTACGCAGTGTATGGCAAAGTTACACTTACGAAATGGTACAGATCATCAAGAACTCCCAAGGATCTTACTATACTGTAGCCATTGGTGAGGACCATGGACAATATTTTTTTAACTCAAGTGCATGAATATAATACAGTGGAAGAAAGAAAGTTGGAATATTGGAATACATTGCTGTGTTATAAATCAACTGCAAACTACAGACTTGGCTTTCATTTCTAGGCAATTCTCCTGGAACACACTTTGATAAGTTCTGATTTCTCAAATACTTAAACTTATAGCTAGATGTATTTGGTCAAACTTTTAGGCAGAAAGTACTAGTTTTTCCCAGAGGAAGTAGAGTTGTGGGGGGAAGATTCAAGGGCTGGAGCGCCTCTCTTATGAAGACAGGCTCAAAAACTGGGCTCACAGGAGACCTCATCGCAGTCTTCCGATATTTAAAAGGAGTTCATAAACATGAAGGAAATCAGCTTTTTACATGGGTAGGCGGTGATGGAACAAGGGGAAATGGTTTTAAAATAAAGGGAAATTTAGATCAGATATCAGAGTGAGGTTTTTACTGAGAAAATGGTGAGCTGCTGGAACACACTAGCCAGAAAGGTTGTTGATACCCCATCCCTGGAGGTGTTTAAGGCCAGGTTGAATGGGGCCCTGGGCAAACGGATCTAGTACTTGACCTGGAAACTGGCAACCCTGCCTGTAGCAGGGAGGCTGAAACTTGATCTTTGAGGTCCTTTTCAACCCAAGCCATTATATGACACTTTCAAACTCAGATGCTGTTTACTCTTCAAACAACATGAAAGGAGTAATGACTGATGTGTCTAAAGGAGCTTGTGACTACAAACAGTCACACAAACGGTAGGAGATCTGCCTGTGCAGTTGTCATCATTTACATAACATATTGAGAAAACATTTTCTAGATGACCTTGATGACATTCTACTGTGTTCAGCATGCTGTCTCTGACATCCATTTGCTTCAAAAGCACTTTAGCTAAATATGACACTAATAATTCATTTTCATATAAAGCTGTGTTAAGCCAGAATATTGAAGTATTTTCTTATACGAATATTATTTTCAAAATGCTTTGCTGGTATGCATTATTCTACTGTAAAGTTTAACAGTCTCTAATTGAGAACTAAAATGAAATTTGTGTCATGTGTTTAGTCATATCAAATTGAATAAAATGTCACATGCGTTCAATGCATCACCGAACACCAGGAAGTTCTTATCTACTGTGAGATTATGGAGCACAGGCACAGGTTGCCCAGAGAGGTTGTGAAGTCTCCTCCTTGGCAATATTTAAAAGCTGCCTGGACATGGTGGGTATGGGAACCCTGCTCTGGTTGTCCTTGCTTGAGCAGGAGTTGGACTAGATGGACTCTGAGGTTTCTTCCAGTCTCAGCCATTCTGTGATTCTGTACTGAATACTTGAGAGATCCAATGTGATCCCAGTATCTTCGGTATTCCAATGTGTTGTAATTTCATTTGTCTGAATGATTGTGACCATTTTTTTTCTGTTATGTGACAATCTTCTTTTGTGACACAGAGTGTGGATCAACATATAATCTAAGACAGGGTTGGCTTCTGTTGCATACATGCACTAGGATCATCTTACTGTGTAGCTTATAGTTTTACGTCTTTTTAATACCTCTCATTATATCCTTCCTTAGCAGTAAGAGTGTAATCCAGGTAATCTTCAACACTTAATTGTCTCCTCAATTTTTTCTAACATTACTGCTGGAGTTCTTTGAGTGATTATATTATTCTATAAGGGTCAATGGACATTCATTTTTCTTTTTTTCTTTTTTTTCTTTTGTGTGTGTGTGTGTGGTTTTTCTGTCTCATATTCTGTATAATTTCTGCCTTTCTATTTCTGTTACAATTTCTGTCTTTTTCTTTCTCTTCATGTTCAACTTTGGGTACCAGTCAATTCTTTTCAGTTGAAAAACTAAAAAACTATCCGTAAAACTAAATGTTGAGTTTATAGTTGTAAGCTGCATGAATCCTAGAGGAATAAATGAAAAAAACTTATCATCCAAAGCTGAAGAGGGGATATAACAATACAGATTTTTGGCTCTAGAAATAGTTAATCCAATCTTACTAATGTGAATTTATAGTTATTTCTATGAGATCCTAATACTGTGTTTCTCTAAGATTCTGTGCAGTGTTCCATAGAAACTTTTCAGATGAAAAGCATTGCCTCACCACTTGCTCTTTCTTTCTGTTTGCCACCACACACCATCTTACTATATGTGATATAAGTAAACATTTTTTTAATATAAAAATTTTACTCATTACACCAGGAGATTTATAAACATTCAGTAGCATTTGTTTCTGGAGTTAAACTTCACTGCGTTATCTAGAATAATTTTTTTTGATACATTAATGATTCAAGTGAGGTTAGGTGTTCAGATTTCTAATTGCACTGATATTTCTGCTGATATTAGCAAATCTGTATATAAGCTTATTTACCCTATTACTTCAGCTGCTTTTTAACTAAAGATATGATATCAGTTTCCCTTCTTTTTCTTCTTTTTCTTTTTCTTTTTCTTTTTCTTTTTCTTTTTCTTTTTCTTTTTCTTTTTCTTTTTCTTTTTCTTTTTCTTTTTCTTTTTCTTTTTCTTTTTCTTTTTCTTTTTCTTTTTCTTTTTCTTTTTCTTTTTCTTTTTCTTTTTCTTTTTCTTTTTCTTTTTCTTTTTCTTTTTCTTTTTCTTTTTCTTTTTCTTTTTCTTTGTGTGTATGTTTGTGCACAGATAAACAGTGGTTTACTTAATGTAAACCTTCCTTCTAATGATGTGTTGCCATTTTATAAAGTGACCTATTGAAGTCAGTTATTTGATTCTGGAATTTAATCTGAATTTCCCAACCTTCTTATACAAAAGTGATACCTGAATTAAGATCTTTCAAAGTCAGTGAAAATTAGGCTGTTCTATCAACGTGCACAGGTATCCTGGAAATTCTGGTACTCTATACTATCTAAATGTAAACCAACAGGTTTTCTACAGCCTGTTACAAACTTTTATCACAGTGATGTCTCTGTAATATAAGCCATTCATAGATTGATGGATTTCTAGTTGAAAAGGGCTCATTTTCTGTAGAGTCTGTGGTACTAAATCTAAAATTTGAAGTATATGTTTAGATGGGAATGTTATGTATTACTATTTTGAAAGCCTTTTTTTTTTCAATAAAAGAGAGAACAAAAATAGATATAAAGAGCATCAGGAAACTAAAAATACAAGAACCTCTTATACATACATATACTATGTACATATGTGTGTTTTTAAATACATAAAAACTATATGCATGTATGTGTCATGTATGTATATGTATTATTGTACATACATATAAAAAAAAGGCTCTGTGAGAATATTCTTTATATTCCTAAGGATCTAAATGGAATCAAAACCTGCTTATAGGAAAGAGAGCGATCTTCTTAGCAAACAAAAAACAATGATACCAACCATATAATGCATAAGATTATTTGGTGCTAAGCCTGTTATAAAAGTGTTTATTTGTTTTGTATGTTAATAAGTAGGCAACAGAATGAAATATTTTAGGAATACTAGAAGGGGATAAGACAAATATTCAGATGAAAGAAAATCAGGAGACAACTCTTTTGCTTAAAGCTTCTTACGTTGTCAGCATTTTTAAAACAAATATAAATGGATTATCTGAATCATCTACTGAGAAACGATGTAGTCTAATTTCTGGTATTGTCAGAGAGTGTTGAGAACTGTTAAAGCCGAGTCACTAAACTCTTAGTGATTTGTTGGAAGCTTCTCCAACTAAAAGGAGACACTGCAGTGGATTGTTGTCATTTGTGCTTCCTCCAATGTGGTGGTGAAATGGAAAATATAAATGGTGAAATAAAAATATAGATGGCTGTAGTAAAGCAGGAGTAAATAAATCCAAACTACATTTATTAGGGACTACCAAAGAAATGTTATTCGCTGTCATAAGTCTTCATATGTAGCTTTAGAAGCATAGGAAATAAGTAGACTCAGTTGAAATATGTAGGAGCTTACATCTTCTTTATGAGGAGTGTGTAATACAGAGTGATCCAGGCATGCTCTATGAGGAAGGATGTTACTATAAGGAGACCTTAATAAATTAAATTAAAAAAAAAAAAAAAAAAAAAAAAAAAAAAAAAAAAAGAAGAAGAAAATATATAGAATATTTGGGAGAGTCATGTGTACAATAGACAGTAGAACTTCAGTGGTAACTCTACTGTCTGAGTATGTCTAGACCATTCAGCAGAGAAAAGGATGTACAGCAGAAGAGCAATCTGTCTGCAGATGGAAGGCAGAGAAATAAGATCAGTTTGTAATCTATTTGGCAGGTATCCTTGAGCAGTGATTATTTCTAAAGGCTTCCAGTAAAAGTGGATAAATTAAGTACAAAAAAATGACTCAAAAATCAATAAGAAAGTTATCCAAACCTGTGGACTTTTTTTATAGCATTCAGTAATTTTTGCACTATTAACTTCTATATCAAAATCATTTTCTGTGCTGACCTTCATTAGATTTTTCAAGGACTGAAGATGATCAAGGAAGGCTACTATTTTTGAAAAATAATTTAAAAGTATCATCAATAAATAAAATTAATCCAGAAATTAATACTAAAACAGTAGATTATCAATGCATTTTTGCACCTAATACCAGCCAGTTTCAAAAGCAGTTCAATATCTACACTGAAGTGTTGCCCAGGTGCCTTCAACCTTGAATAAAATGGGAAACTAATCACTTAATGGAAGTACTTGGAAAAATTGATCCCTGGAATATGCTTGGGTAGAAAAATCTATTTTAAAATAATCTTATGGTTCGCGTTCTCCACAGACAACAGTGTATCATAGTTTTATGGGCAGAAGTTAAAGCTCTAAAGCAGATCATTTCTCCTAGAGAATTAGACCACTATATATACTCAAACTGTATATTTTATACATTAATCTCAAAATTTACCTTTCTGTCTGGAGTATTACAACTTTACCATGCAGAATAGGTGACAATCTTAAAACATCATGAACTGAATCGAGCGTTTTCTAGATCTCTTCACCCCTATTCTGAAACATCTTGGAAGTTCTCACTTGTGATCAAATTAACTAATCAATAACTGGCCTATCTGAAAACCAAAGTAAAATTGAATAAATTACAAACATACATGAATTACATACATTATTGCTGTTAACTGCTACTCCATGAATGAGATTAATATTATAGATTTCAAAATGATGGTAATATGTGGTAATAAGCATGAGTATTATACAAGGGTGTTTTAGATATTAAAAAGGAATTGCTCTTGCGGAAATGTTGTGTCTTTTGGCAAATGATTGTATTGATGGTGGTGAGAAGGTATTTGCTGAGATAAATGAAAAGCATTTCTACATCATCCCTTGGCAAAGCATAGCAGAAATATGTGCTTGCAGCCAGCACCAATCCCTCTGTTACAGACTACTTTTCCTTTGAAAATCAATTATTAAAGTGTCCACCTGATACAACAGCAGAAAAGATATTGCATATAATTGAACTAAAAGCTTTTGTCTGCTTAAGTGGTGAGGAATTTCACTAGCTACATCATCAGTTGATTGAGCTCTGCAACTGCAGCCACTTCAACTGTCATGTCTGATCTACCCAAAAGATGAAACTTTTAAGTGTTGCATTGCCTAGGGAATGGAAAGCAAGTACTTGCCCACACGCATGTGTGGGAAAGTTACCCTTCAGCCCTCTTAAATTGCCAGAGCCACATTTACGTGGCTGAAAATAACACACAGCTCACCTCCGGACAACTTTTCTTCTTTACCAGGCCTAAGTATGTTTCTTTTCTGAGCCCAGACACTCAGTAGGAATTGTATTGGGGTCACTCTAACTGGAGGTGATAGTGTTTGATGCATTCTAAATGCTGGTTCTTCTCAAACCTGTAAGCTAGCAGAATCCTACCTTGTTCCTGAAGCCTAATTAACTTTTGAACCCATAAAAAGAGAGACAGTAAAACAACCCCTTCTTCAGAGTACTCTGATCATCACCAAACAAGCAGACAGTATCTCTATTATTCTTAAAATTTTACTATGAAGTTCTCTAGTTTCATTATTTTTCAATACAACAGTAGGATTCCACTGCTTGCAGTTCATATGTTAATTCATTTTCAAATTTCCTGGTGTCAGAGGAATCTGCTTCTTTTTCAGAATGACTGATTTGAGTGCCTTGCTGCGCTATACTTACCAGTAAGTTTTCCATACCCTTTAGTTCCCCAAATCTCCTTGAAAGCCCTCAGATTTGCAGGTGTACTTAATCCTTCAGAGATTTTAAGATAGCTCTATTTAGCATCCATCTAGCAATGAACAATCTACAATTTTCTACAATTATCTGTCTCTCAGTTTCTGCAGATATTAAATTGCCCCTATGGGGTTACACTTTCAAGAGTAACAGTTGCCCTGAGAATAGCTAACCCAAAATGCACAGTGACAAAGTTTATCAATTATAGCAGTGAAATTACAAGTGCATAATTAAAATAAAATCATGCAGTTTGTGACTGATAAAATACAAGTTTATGTCAGAAAATAACCCTTTCAATACATCACTCATTTATTCCATAATTTTTTTAACTTAATAACACATTAGTTGGCTAATTAGATATTACAAGTGGAAAAGTTTTTTTTTAACTGAAGAAATGATTTATTAAATTCAAAGTAGTTTCTGCTATGGTAGGTCCCCTATATATTTCTTGCTAATGCCAAGAGCACTTGAAAGGTGTCAGTCCTCTAAAATCATTACTGATGCTATCTTACATGCTCTTTGAATAAATTATGTTATGTTAGCTTTGAATTATTGCAGAAAAGTTGATCCTCAAGATCACAGAGAAAAAAGGCTAGAGTTCAAATAACTTAGCTTTGTATGATTGTGCTTTGACTATTCCAATTGCCTAATTTATGGAGTTATGAGAATTGACTTCCATAATTTCTGTTGGGTGGTCACCATGTCTTTACCCCCCTCACTGCTGTGTTCCTGACAGAAAGCTGTTTAATGCATTGCAGTTAAAGGGGAGGCCATCAGATCTGCAGCCCTGGTTTGTGGATGAGCAGAGCAGGCCAGCAGGGCAGTCCTGCTGACAGGGATGCAGAATACCTCCCACTGCTGTGTGACATGTGAAACTCTGCATAGTGAGGTGGTCAAAAGAGGTGATTCTCCCACTGGGTGTAGTGTCTGTACACCTTGAGTACTGTGTGCTCCACAGTTCAGGGCTCCACAGTATAAAAGGGATGCTAACATCCTTGAAAGAATCCAGAAGAGGGCACAAAACTGGTAGCAGGACTAAAGGCATGGCCTGTGAGGAGATGGTGAGGATTCTTGTGCTGCTCAGTCTAGAAAAGAGGAGGTCAAGAGGTGACCTCATTGCTTTCTGCAGCACCCTGAGGATGGGAAGTAGAGGGAGGTGCCAGGCTCTGCTCCTCGTTACCAATGGTAGAAGGGAAATGGCACAAATCTGCACTAGAGAACAGTCAAGCTGGACATTAGGAAAAATGTCCAAGAGATATCGTTGATGCACTGTGGCCAACAGTATTCAAGAGACATTCAGACAAAGCCCTCAATAACATGCATTAACTTTTGATTTGCACAGAAGTGATCAGACAGTTGGACCAGATGGTCTTTGCAGATCCCTTCCAACTGAACTATTCTATTCTGTTCTGGTCATCTCCCCTATGTGTACTGGCAGCTAAGGTTCTGCCCTTGCAGTACATGACATTGGTAGCTAATGATCAAGAAATGCACAGTCTCATCAATTCAGTAGAGTATCCATCTCTGTCAAGTATATGTTTAATTTGGTATATTTCAGTCCAAGTAATTATATTTGGATTCTATATAAGATTCTATGTACGAGTAAAAATCACAAAAGAAAAATTAATACTTTCTTTACACTGTATTCCTCATAGCCTGCAGCAGTGTTGCTTTGCAAATTATGCCATGAAATCACAGTAATAGCATTTACTGGGGCATAGAACCTGTGCATACACTTGAAGTTGCACTGCAGGATCCCAGTTTTGAAATGAGCTTTTCCAAACTTCTATACTCAGATATGACAAATTGAGGCACAATAATTTTGTTTATAATGTGACTTGTGCTTTAGGATAGATGTTTGAAAGAGGAAATACAATATTGAAATGAATTATGTTAGCCTGAATGTTCAGTCCTCCTGTCTTTCATGTCACACAGGGAATTTCTCAGCTATGTTCCCTATGGATGTAATCCCTAATCTTGTCATCTGAAAACAAGAATGAAAGTTCTCTAAAGGAATGAACTGAGATTTTTAAAAGTCTCACATGGATGGGAATACTTTTTGGTTTTGTTCCTTTCCCATTAGAGTACGATTAATAAAACCAAGAAGTATTCAAAGTAAATGTGGTAAGCTGAAAGTATTCCACTACTACTGACATTATTTTAAAGATTCAGCAGCATTTCAAGGATGCTTATTTTCATCCTGTGTTTGAATTATTGACTGCTAATTATGCGTTAGTTTATAACTTCAGGATAATAACATAACTGATGTTTCATATCAGCAATCAATTTGCATTCGATGCATCAAATACTTTCAGAAAGAAGTCCAATTACCAGAAATCTTTGGCAGTGTGTTTGACTTTTCTTAAGGAATCAAATGATAATCAGACAATGTTTAAGCTTTATTGAGTGATTTTTTTTTTTTCTCCCAATAATCTCTCGGTGCTCATAAGCAATATACAGCTTTATGAGGAAAATGCTGTTTGGATTGATAGTGTCTTCAATTCTTATTTTGTAAACAAAGATTTTACCCTCATGGATTAAGTAATTTACTTCAAAATATAAAAATCTCTGTAATTGATTCAGTTAATGGTCTTCTAAACTCTATACCACACAATTTACTGTGGAAAACAGCAAAGCTAAAATATGGCATCTGCTTTATGCTGACTTAACTTGCAAATAACCTGTACCTGAATCTGCACATATAATTTCCTGAAAATCCATTACATTCCCTTTCAGAAACTCCTTCTGCACAACCAGATTAAGTCTATATATTTTTCTTGTCCTGGGGAAAATAGTTTAAGTAAAATAAAATCCTGCTTAAATACCTGACCATGTTTGAGCCACTGCTCAATTGTATGCTTGTCTTTCAGGTTTGAAAACTAAGATGTGAAAAAGAAGACATAGACAGCAGTTCTGACATTTTTTCATTTTTATGCCCATGGGTTGTTGGAGAAAGAATTCAGATTTATCTATTTATCCTGTTAAGTCTCCTTTCCTTGCTGACTTTTTTCCCTACAAGATTGTCAATGTGTTATGTGGCATAACTTCAGCATATAATCACACAAAGGACGTAATGGTCTGAAATCTGATGATTGCATTTACTTTCTTTTCAGATGAAAATAATTATTATATAGATAGATTTATATGAAACATATAATCTCTCAGGGAAAGAGTGAGTAAAAGTGAAATACAAATATCCTCTTTATATTGGCTCTAAAGTTCTGAGATGTCTCCTGGAAGATAGAATAGAGAGGTCATAACCACTCAGCTTAATATGTAAAGCCATTTCTAGATTTTGCAAAAGGCATGGAGCCAGACATGGATAGTCCTGAAGAAGAAGAACATGAGAAGAGATTCTATAGAGATAGAAGGGAAAAAAGAAAAAAAAAAAAAAAACAACAAAAAAGCACCTTATATGGTGCTTTAAATTCAAATGCCCAAAGACTAAGGAAAGAAAACTGCATTCCAGTTACTTATTTAGGTTTGGCTGGAATGCAACACTCTTAAAATTTGTGTAAAAAAATTGTGAAATAGCCAGTCAGATGCAGAATTGTAGTTACTTGCAGCTGAGCTCCAATACTGCCTCACATGGAAGTTTGGAGAAAAGCAAGGATTGTTTATATTTCTTTCTGGACTTCATCCCATTTATTAAATATTAAGTGCAAAGGAGAATTATTCAGGAACGGTTTTATAAAGAATGTTAAACTATTTCTGGAGACCTAAGAGTGTATGAATGTATTTACATATGTCATTTGAGTTATATATATATACATATATAAGAAGTTACATGAATGAATTTCTAGTAATACTTTCTCATAAAAATAACTTTGTTTTGTTGTGTATTACTTGTAGAAAGCTAAATATTGACATTTTTGAGTCAATACCTATCTCTAAGTCAGTAAAATACTGCACGGAATATTATATTGTTTTATCAGTCAGCTAAATTAGAAGTAGAGTATCCTGGGCAAAAATCTGTATTATTAGTTTTGCATACCTGCTTCATAATGCATAATGTGCATTTGTGTTCAGGAAAGCCCATGCTTAAAATTTCAGCTGGCTGTTTTTGAGGGGTGTTTAAGGGGCAAAATGGTTCTTTGGTGATATTTGTAATACAAACAATATGTTCTGAATATTACATTTTTTTAAGGGTGTATAGGTTACACAAGCAAGAAACTTGCTTGTTTCCAAACGTTTCAAGGAAAATTGTTCCTTAGATTGAAAGTGTCTGAAAATCTCAGGAGAATTCAGCCATCATAATCTTTATTTGTAACAGCTGAATATAAACAAGCAAAAGTGAAAATAATTTATGTGACCTGAATTATATGCAAAATATTCAAGTCTCCTTACATTTAGAATTAATACTGAAAGTACAATATATTACATCAAAACATCCCACTTTCACTTTCAAAACCTCCCACTGTAGAGACTACAGTTAAAATCCTACTCCATTATTTTTTGCAAACCCTATGTTAGGAAATGTCAATGTATCCTGGTCTAGAATTAAATGGGGAGGTTGGTGGCCCTGCAAGTGGCAGGGGGGTTGGAGATTCATGATCCTTGTGGTCCCTTCCACCCTTGGCCATTCTGTGATTCTGTATCCTGAAATTCAACAGACCAGGTTTATTTCCATCTCTTCCCAAGTGTAAAAGACACAGATAACAAAAGTCTCTGCACTCCACTAAACATAGACTTTTTATTGAAAGTGCAATTTTTATATTCTATCTACTTAAAAGTTTACCCGTCTGAAAGTCTTATTTATGTATACTTAAAAATATGATTTCTTCATTTGTGCATGTGCTGTTGTAGTTTTGTTGAGACATACTTGTTCCTTTAGATTAGCAGAACACTAAGTAACTGATTTCTATTCAGAAGAAGCCTTGCTGGTTTACTATGAGGGATCATTTTAGTCTAATGATCTGTATTCCTTTTCTTTGACTGTATTTTCTGCTAGCTAGTTTTAGTTAGTCATTCACTTTTAAATTACTTTGGAGAAGAACTGTTCTTCCAGTAAAATTCAGTGGTGCTCTTCAAATCTCTCTAGTGCGGTTTGATTACCTTCCTCTAAGGAAATGAATTTTGATGATCCTTTCAATCTTGATTTCATAATTAGCATCATGTTTTTCTATCATTTCATTTGAACTTCTATAATGCCTGTATTTAATATTCTTACTAAATCAGCTCTACTCTGTTGTCAGAGATATATGGATCTTAGTCTTGGACCATGCCCAGCATGAAGGCTAAGGCAGCCATGGACTGTTTTCCTCCAGGTGCATGTGGCATCTGAGGCAAAACAGACAGTGGTGTTGGGCTCCTATGGACTGTGCATGGCTACTAGTTTACTTATTGAACAAGTTAGATCGTGAACTTTATTTTTTAGGCATGATTTGTAAAACACTATTCAGACACTAGTGTATTTTCACAACCTTATATTAAGTGAAAATGAGGTCCTAATCCTAAAAGAGTGTTGTTATGCCAGTTTGAGGATTTTTTTGTGTGTGACATACTGGGTCCTGAGTAATCTTTCTAGACAAATTGAAGTCCCTTACAAATATTTTCATAACTCAGGTGCTATCTTAACTACAGTAATTTAATCATAAGCATTGCTAAGACAAAAAATGAAAACAAATTCAACATAAATCTCAGCAAAACAGAAAAGCGAGTGAAAAACATATATCTGTATTTGCTTTTCCTGAAGGAAAATCTAAGTTGTTGGCTGCTGCCAAAGTGCACTATTTTTCTCAAGATGTATTGTGCATAGAATAAACTGAAGTTGTTTTCTTGTTTTCAGCAATTTTACTTAATTTTTACTTACAGCACAGTACATTAGCTTGTCAAGAAAAGAAATCACCTTGCAGCTCCAGACATTTTTCTAACATTGTTTTATGGGATTCTGCTAATGGATATATGCCATCAAGACAGACTGATGCAACTGTACGTGTCTGTACACGTGTGTCTGGTTGTGCACTCAACAGTTACGTTGCTGAGTATATATCAATTTTTTGGTTTTATGACTACTATAGAAATATACATATAAAGTGGGCACTTCCCTCTACTCCCCTGAAAAGTGTTTTATCATTAAATTAACACATATCTGTCCATGGTTGTTTGTTTAAAATTCATCTCCTGTTCTCAGGACATGTTTTTTTTGTTTTGTTTTCTGCGGGGCTATTTCTTCAGACAAAGAAGTACAAGAGACCGTGGGTATTTTGGAATTACTTTTTCAGAGTCATTGATTTTGCTTCTTCTTACATTCTTCTCTCTTTTGAGCTGAAAGTGTTCTCGCTTGCATTATGATTGAAGGCTGTATTATTTTGCAGTAGGATACACAGATCTCAGGCAAGAGTCATAGAGCACACAGCAACATTTAACATCACAGTGGTTTGAACCATGAAGAATTCTACCTTGCTGCAGTGAAAAGTTTAGGCCAGTTTCTTAGGAAGCCTGGCATGTCATGCAATTCAAATAAAATAACCATCCCAGCAAATAATGCAGAAACAGTATGGAGTGAATTCTTCAAACAGTCATTTATCATCATATGCTGAGACAGATAAAGTAGCAGCAAGGGAAAGAAATTAGAGATAGTGGGAGACACTTTTCCCTTCCCTCTTCCTTCTGCTGTAAATATTGGGCAAATATAACAGCAGGATGTGATGCTATGGAAAAAAAAATTAACATACAGTAAGTGATAACTTCCTGAGGGAGCTGCATAGGGATTCCACAAGAGGAATTGCAGTTTCTGTTCTGATGCCAAGCAGGGTGAGGAATCTGGCTAAAAACTTTACTGTTTAGGAATAACTCTTTAACAGTAACAGTAATTGTAATTATATTTCACATCCTCACAGGATTTTCGAAAGCCAGAAAGTCCACTATACATAATCCATTTAAATATAAAGGAACTTTTAAAAAAGAAATGAAAACTCATAGCTAAGAGAAATTTTGTAGGTCTTACAGTGGGTCTAGAGATTACTGAAAGATGCCTTCCAAGAATAGTAATACTAATGAATCAGAAAGACACTTCAGCTAAGCAAGAAGGTAAGGAAGATTATTACAAAGAAGAAACCATCTCTGAAAAGCTGAAGTCAGCTTTTTTCAGAAAGAAAATAGAAAAGATCAGGAACTCTGGCAAACAAAATATAGAAAGACAGTTAATCTAAAAGAGTTTGAAAAACAATTAGCGTAGGAAATATATGGAAGAATTCGCATCTATGTGGATTTGAACATAATAGCTTTCAATCAAGAAACCTTACAGAGCATCTGTTGAACAAATTGCTCATCAGGATATTAAAAGAACACTAAGAGCGGGCAAGGCATTTACAGAGAAGATGAAATTATTCTTGAGGGTTACCCTATGAAAGAACGGTTGCAATACAAATGCTAGACCATGTGTTTGAGGATGGCTTAGGAGAGGATATATCTGAGATTGAAGAGGCCGTGGAACAAGTTGGTAGCATGAACAGTCGAAAAGTCAGCGTGACTGGAATGCTATTTACTTTCTCAGAGCTATATAAGCGCTCTCTATGAGCTCAGAAGAGCATATAAATTAGTAATTTTAAAAGAGTTTATCAGTTTCCTTGATATCAAAGTGCAGTATAATGTATAAGCATTGACCTTAAAATAAAAGTTATAGAAAGATATAGGAAAGTACAGACCTATAAGTCTGACATCTGAATTGGACCAGTTAAATAAATATGTTAATAACTGGGCATCTAGATTAGCACAGTATGTTTTAGAAAAGTTAATTTGTTCTTTATGTTTGTTTGTTTTTATGAAGTCCTGACTTACAAATCTCTATACTGAAAGAATTCTTATAAAAGGTATAGCTTATAAAGTTATTGTTATTTGTTCTGCATTACAATTATGAGGAAACGGAAAGCAAATTATCATAAACTTAAATATTTATTTTTTACATAATTCAAATTGTTTATTTTCTAGTATTTTTTTGCTTCAAACAATGAATAAGGCAAAACTTGTAGTGTTGGAGGATTAGCTTCTTATATTACTAAGAACACACTTTAGACAAATTAAAACTCTCAGAAAGTGAAGATAAAACTCTTCATGTTTCCAAGTGTAAGACAACATTGATCAGATCCTCTCTGTCTTCTTTTTCCCAGGCCGAAGAGACCTGGGTTTCTCAGTCTTTCTTCATACGGAAGATACTCCAGAATCTTTATTATCTTTGTGGCTTTCTGCTGGACTCCTAGGAGACCCCTGTCTTTTTAGAAATGGGGAGCCCAGAGATGGAGACGGTATTCCAAATGTGGCTTCACCAGGGCAGAGTATAGGGGGAGGGTATGACTTGCTGGCCACACTTTTTTCTGCTGAAAGCTAGGAAATAATTTAATCAGAAGTTCGACAAGTGCCAAAGCTAATGTTATTCAAAAAGTACAAAGACAAAATGAAAGAAGACATATCTGTGCATACCAATAGCATTTTCTAACCAGACCGGAATTTATCAGTCATATCCAGTAACTAGCTCTGTCTGTTGCCTCTTTCTAGTCAGACATTTGGATTATACTGCACTGAAAATGCTCTACAATATTAATTCCCACCTTTAGCTTTTTTACACATCACGTGCTTCTGATGACATTAAGCTTTTGATCCTTCCATGAGTCTTCTTGTTCTTCCTTCAGAAAGAAATAGGTGTACCTGACAACAGGTATCACACAGTGGAATGATCAATGATTGTTGTTGTTGAGTAAGGATATAAGTATAAGTGACTAAGTAAAAGAGTAAGGATTACAGAAAGGTGAGAACATATTAGACCATAATTTCAATTTTAAATGAATACAACTATATGCAAAGTAAAAATTAACTTGTAAGCTTGACTAACTCTAGTCTGAGATTGTGATATTTATGCACTTAAAGCTGAGATGTGAAGCATAGCTTAAAAATTAATGCCTTATTTTTGTATACTTCTCTTAGTTCATTTATTTGACAAAATATGACTTACTATAATCTGTCATCAATGAACAGATGCATATCCATGTACTCTGTTATGGTGAGGGAACCACAATAACTCTTTTACTATTTACTTCTGTAACCAGCTGTAGATATCACAATCTTTGTAGTACTCATGAGTTCCTTTTCTAAAAGGTTAATACCCAAAATAAAGAATTACATGTATATTGAACAAAACATTTTACTTAGACTTGATGGTTTAATATGTGATCAATATATACTGGCTTATATTTTGTATATCTATAATGCTTCAACAAGAATAAAGAAGCAACAATGAATATAATCATCTAGTTTCTAGAGAAACTAAAATGAATATCCTTCCAGACAGTGGTTTGGGTTTGTTGTCCCTAAATACACTGAATGTAATTTGCCATAAAAGGAAAATTAAACAGAAATGCTCTAAGGCACAGATTTATTTTTACTTAAACAACTGTAAGACATTTGGAGGGAATTATATCAGTGATCAGGATCGTTGTGTACAAGGCAAGGTCAGAGTTAGTAGTAGTACAAGATAGGTAAATATCTGTGATTCATCAATTTTGAGAATTTTGATTTAGCACACAAGTTCAGCATATCTACAATGCACTTCTCTGATTAGGTCTAATTTGTCTGAATGTTCTTCATTAATAATAATACATTAATACTATATGATTCATTTTCCATGAAATATTGTAGTGACATTCAAAACACAATAGATTAAAAGAAAATCCTGAAAAAATTTCCAACTAGGAACAAGATAGTATCTATTCTGCATACAATTGTGTCCAAAAAAACATAAGGATGTGACTAAAAGTATCTTGTATCTTGGCAGCAGTTTAACAGGGTTGAGATTTATTTTTGGTTCATTAACTGGGGACATAGAACACGCACAGTGTAAAGTCTGCAGGTGATAGTGATGCAGGTCATTGGAACTGGAGGAAAACATAAGGAAGCTGGTGGAGAAAATAAAGTAAATGGGCATAATGATACGGAATGAAATTGGTGTTTGTGAAAGCAGTTGTAGTGGAAAGGGGCCAACAACCTGTAACTATAAAACTGCTATAGAATACAAAATTAATGGCATGAACTCAGAACTATTATCTGATTACTGAAGTGGAAAGCTCATCAAAGGTTAATCAATGGTACTGAAAAAAAAAAAAGCCTGATGAGAATATCACCTCTGTGGCTGTGTCAGTCATATGCAAAGCAATATAGGGTATCTTATGTCAGAGATCTCTGAAATTGCACAAAAACTCTGTATGAAGGAAAGTTTTGTTGTTAGTAAGATGAGATGGTGTTCTTAGTGGGCATTCTTCATGTGTTAGTTTTTTTTTTTTTTTTAATTTAATTTGAGAGAGGAAGTACAAAGGAAGCAGCATGATTTAGAAAATGTAAAGTTAGAAGCAGTCAAAAGAAGTTAAATTGCATAGGAAGAATAGAAGAACAGTAAGGACAGCAGTTTGCCATTCAATGTGCCTGTTTCTTCTTTTATCTAAAAATACATTTTTAAAGTCAGGGTGCCTATGCTCTCATAATGGCTTTAAATTTTGCAGATGTTGTAATATGAACTTCATTGGACTGTAAAGGGGCACAGGGACCTAATATGGAGGAATATGGAGGTTGTTCAGATGTGGAACTATGCAGGTATTAATTAAAACTCAAACTGCTGGAAGTAAAAAGCATGAATCAATTCCTGTTGGATCAGTGTGTAAACACTTTTATTGACATGAACATAGTTTTGGCCTGCAGTGCTCTCAATGCAAGTCATCATTACTCTCAATGCAGATCAAAGCTATTTATCAGGTACCCTTTTCAGAAAACATCTGACTTCATGGCACACATTTGAGGTAACAATCATGTTCCAGGTAAACAGACTGTGGTGTAATTGAACACAAAGCTGAACAGACTGACTGGGAGATACACACCTCTCCAGTGAACAGTTCTTTTATGATATATACAGCCAATAATCCTGGAAGCCTCTTTCAATCTGCGTAGTGACTGAAATACTTTTTGAAATAACCTGATCGTTTGTCCATATTTTGTGTTCTGTGTCAGTCTAAATATTGACTGGCTATAAGATAGCCTCTCTGGAATTAAACCAACAGATCTTCAAATGGCATTTGACTTACTTTAATGTGAAAATCAGCTGTTGATTAGTGGATTTGTCTGCAGAAAGGAGTACATTTCCATCCAATTAATTCCAGAGGCTGTCCATCTGCTTTTGAGCAAAAAAAGAAAGCTGTTAAAATTTTTTGTTGAATCATCTTTAAGTTCAAATTAGTAATTTCTAATTGCATTATTTTGACTATTTTGTGAGACTTTATGAAGCTTTCATGCAAAACACCATGAAAAATTAGATTTAAACTTGGATGTTGACATGCATATCATACAGAATTGAGGGATTTGGCTCTTCTGACTGGCTGAAATCATTCCAGCTTTAACAGTCTTTTAAAGTGACCTCCAACTTGGTATCTCTTTGTAGAAAATGATAAATTATTCAGTTGAAAATAACACTTCCCAAGGATGTTTTCAGTTAATTCCTCATCTCAGAACTAAAATTTTGTGCAATAAGTGAATAACAAAAACTGAAATCTGAAGTTACGCCTTTGTTTGAAGCTTTCTTCAGTAATAAACAAATTAAACAGAATATCCATTCTTATTTTAACCATGCTTTAAAGGTTATTACAGATCACTGCTAATGTTTGCTAGCCATGAATACTGGCCCATTACATTTCTTGTTACACACTATTGGTTTATATGCAATTTAAAATGCAAAGCCAAATTAAGCACTGCTGAAACATCACACAGGAAATGAAATGTTTTATGAATAATGAAATAAAGTGTTACACACTCCAGAACCATAGAATACTGTTTCTATCTGTAGTTCATTAAATCTGTCTGTAATAAAGACAGATATTTGATGTCTAGAAACACTTACAATGTCTACTGCTCATGTATTAGTAACAAACTGAAACGTTGCTTTAGAAAATAAGATCTTGATATGCTTGAAATGTGGAAAGAAACCCAGCTTTAGTTAAAGCAAACCTATTGTATGGGCTGTACAATTTCCTGAAAAGAGTTTATAAGTCATGGAAATAAGATTAATATCTGACTTGATAACAGAAGTAATCTTGGGTTGGTTGGTTGTTTTATTATAAAAGACTAACAGGTGACTAACTGCCCTTCTCAAAGCAAAATTTAGTATTTGGTGTTATACAAGGCTTGGATATCAATCTTAGTTAGATTTCTTTTTCTGTATTTGTGACTTAGGTGTGGCTTTTAGAAAGTACAGCAAAAACATATACATAGCTATCAGTTTTATACTGGCTTACTCTCTTTTCATAAAGTCTTGATTCTATATTCATTTATTTTATTCTATGTAGAATCTTTTCTTCATGAAAAGATTCATGAAAAGGTACTTATGATCTGAATGAGACTTTGACATACTACTCATCTTATATCTCATTACAAAAGGTCATTTTAAAAGCTTCAGATTATACTGGAACCTTCAATTTTATTTTATGAATTGAGGAAAGAATGGCAACTTCTGTTCCATTCCTTTCCTGCTATTGACTTTATTCTTCCTCTTTTTATATTTGTTTCAGTTAAAACAAAACAAAACAAAACAAACAAAAAAAAAAACACCATAAGCCTGAATTATGAAACTACTTGAAAGAACAGTTAAGCGGTTCAGTTATCACTGTTTTACTTTAAACAGTTGACACATCAGTGTTTCATTTGTTGTACACTATTATGCTGAAAAAAGCTAAGATTACTTACTGCTGGACACTCATAAAACATAAAACTTCAATTATTTTTTTGTTGAAATAGATGTAATGTAATGCAGATTCACTAACATCTTCTGAATTTTAAAATTTGATCTCTATACTCTCCTCAATGCAAGGATTATTGGATCCAAGGAGCGTTAACTGCTTAACAGAATGTAAGGTAGAGACTCTTCATTTTCTTCACTTAGCTGGGCATCAAAATGAGGTTAAATGGCATCATTCTAAAAGGTGACTCAGAACATTAATTATTTTTTCAGAGAAAGCCTTCCTGTGAGTAGTATGGCCATTGTCTTTAGTTTATAAGCTAACATCAAAGACATAAGTGCGTAAGTGACAGCAGAAAAGTTCTGTTTCCTCAGTTATTGAAATAAGATTATCCAATTTATTTATTTATTTATTTGAGAGCCCTTAAAGATCAAAAGCAAATACCCATGGGAAGCAAGCAGGCAATAGAAGAAAAAATCTTTTTGAATTCCTTTTAGAGCAATAAAGTTTTTGGCATAGGTTTGTCAAATCATTTTGGATCTGTTCAAGATAGATTTGAAGAGTTAACAGCATGAAAATTTTCCTTCCTGAAATTGTAGAAACAAAGTGAGGAAAAAAATAACTTTTAAAATTGTATGCTATTCTAATAAAAACCTAGTTGAGATAATTTTTCTTTCCTCGTGTCATTAGCAGCAGCAATTCTGATAATTTTTACAGTTTGGGTATCAAAATATTGTTTAAATGTCTACATGCACCGTGACAATTACATTATTTTCTTTCATATGACAATAAAGTTTATTCAAGTATTATTTTTCGAAGTTATTTTTATATTAATTTTTCTAAGAATTGTGGCAAAAAAAAAATCTGAATTTACATTAAATAATGAACAAGATGTTTCTTCTGGATTGCAGCTATTTTTTGTTTATTTTTAATGGCTGGAAGGAGATTCTTTAACTTTACCACAGAATTCACCAAAATTTTTTAGTGAATTTCAGTGAATTTCAATTTCTTGTAGAATATCCAGCATTTTAAAAATTTCCATCAGCAGTAAAAAAGTGAAGATGTAGCTTATTTCAGAAATCAATGGTTTCTCAGCTGTTCTTTAAATAGTATTTCAGCTGTTTTTGACATTGAGGTAGGTTGAATAGGCAGATGGAATACATTTAATCTTGCTTGATGATTTCTTCGTTAACAAAAAAAGTCATCATATGTATTACTTCAGATGATGATGTTTTTCTAACATTATCCCAAAGAGTAAATTAAATTATCCCAAAGAGTATTCTGAGGTTTCAATTGAGGATTATAACTGTGCTTCTTCCAGTAAGAGATCTATATAAATCCTTGTGAAATGGCCTGATGAACAGGTACTGTTTGTCTCTTTTGCTCTTAAACAGATGCAAAGTCAAATGCTAATTCTAGATTCTCCTTCATTCCCAGAAGTGTCATTTGCAGAAGCAGAAAGACTACTAAGCAGGAGTCAGAGGTATCAAATATTCACCTTCAGCTGAGACATCTGTGGGGATAGGGAATAGTGGAGGGCTGGTAATTGTGTCACTGTTGTGAACAGTTACCCCTTTTTGTTATTATTTAATAAGTTAATACTTCCAAGAAAGTGTTCTTATTTATGTTTTCAATCTGGGTTGTGAGAGGATTGGAGCAAGACCTAGAAAGGGCCTTGTGCTTAGGTCTCCTATAGCTTTACTGACATCCTTGGGAAGTAACTTCATTCGAAATGGAACCGAGACAGTCAACCCAAATGGGATAAAAAATTCAGTGTAGAATACATTGAAATGATTCACAGGGAAGTGATAAAAAAAATCAAAATATTTAGTTGTCATTTCAGAGAAGAACAATATCATTATCATCTGCACAGCCTGTCTAGGCTCTTTTTGCCTTGCACAGATTAGCATTACTTCAGTGCACAGATGTTCATTTTATACAATAAATTTGGTAGCAGATAGGATGAGCAATAAACAAACAGCATGCATGAGTGAAGAAAATATAATTTCATTGAGAATTCACCCCAAAATATACCACACATGTATACCTGCAGATATGCAAATAGCACGTTTGTATGCAAGCAAGGCAGTAACACAGAAGTATTGATTTGCCTACACTATTATATTGTCTACATACCCAGAAACTTACTAGGCATATTTTATAAATGCTTTTTGTGTATACTTGATTATTTTTACCAACTGTATTACAAATATAGGGAAAAAAAAATTGAGTCCAGATATACACCCATTGCTTAATGAGCTCTAAAAATAAAACTTTTTGAGAGGGCTTTAGGACACTGTGAAATTCTCTGGGACATTTTGCCCTGCATATTACCATCAAATTTTTGTCTCTTCTCTTTCCATCTCAGTCCTATGAAAAATTAGCATGTTTGTTTGCAGGCTTGTATTTTCTTTGATTGTAAGCTTCTGTGGGAATTCCATAGGAAAAAGTGTGATATCAAGTTTGAGGTCTTTGATAGCACTGCCTCTTGTCACACTTCAGCCTGATTCAGCCTAGCTCTGGGACAAGGGAGTGAAGGGACCCACAGAAGGTAGTAGGGGAAAGGGAAAAGATAAGGAGGTGGGCTGGAGGAAGGATAACTGTAGCAGTGAGCCAAGGTAAAACTTGGTTTACTAAATACAGTAGCAGAATGTAAGAAAACACAATATAATGCAATATGATAGGAGCTGAAGCTAAAAAATCAAATAAAATGAGAGAGAATTTCTGAAACCCAAGTCCTTACTCTAATGCTGTAGGTGAAACCGCCAGGGAGCAAAGAGAGGTCTTGTGACTTCTGGTCCATTCTGTTTTTCCTTCTGAATGGAAAATGGAAACAGAAAAATGAAGTCTACTGGGAGCTGTAGTTTTTTCTTCTCTTCTGAGACCAAGAGACTGGAAATAGTGACAATCCACAGAACTGCAGCATTAACTCTTGAAGTCTCAGTGCACTGCATGATGTTATGATATAGAATAGAATACTAATGAAAAACCATCAAACCATGATACCTCTGCATTAGAGCTGTGTGGTATAGCGCAGAGATACCCACTGTAACTCTAAAAAATTTGGTCTAAACAGCAGGGTGTCTCATTAAAGCAGATTTTTACCTAGAGAAAATATCTCTGTGAACAGCTGTACGTCATATTATTGGAATTCCATCAAGATCTGCTAATTCTCTATTCTAAGGACCTACTGGAGCTTCTGTGTATTTAAGCTCTATTGAGAGGAATACATAGCTGGATGAATTTTGATGTAATACCAGATGAATCTTAGTGGCTCTCCTCCATACTTTCTTGTCCCCTTTGCTCTGTGTACCTATCAGCTACTCGTGGTTTCATGAAAAGTATCTGTTGTGAATTCATAGAAGATAGTGTCACGGTGTGCTGATATTTAAGAAAGCTATGAAGTGTATGTGGGATGGACAAAAATCACATCTGTATTAAACAGAACACAGTTCTCACTGATCTTCCATTCCAAATTTTTCAAAACATATCCTGTTTCATTGTGAAGGAGATGAAAGTTGTAGCCTACTAAATGATTCCTGTTTCTCTTCCTCTCAGAATTTCCCTTTGTGTCTCTTTTTAGCACTAAAAGATTATATGCGAGGAAAAAAAGAAAAAAATAACAACATATGAGGGCTGCTCCAAAAATAATGCCTCCCATTTGATTATGTTGGCCCACAACATCAGATGTGTATGTTGGTGGTACAGTAATAGGGGTTAAAACTTCCCATCAATATTCCATTCTATTTTGTTGCCATGTGACAGATGGCAGCAAAGAGACAGTCTGACAAAATGGTGTCTGTCATGACATGGAAGTGAGCATGAAGTGAAGATGCTGAATTCCTCCATATGGAAAAAATGGCACCCACTGACATTCAGTGATGCTTGCTAAATGTTTATGGACTCCAATCAGTGAGGACAGTGAGGCAGTGAATGGTTTGTTTCAGCAGTTATGACAGCAACAATGAGTTACCTCCAAGGGTGCAGATTTTTATGATTGCAGCATGCAGGCCCTTGTTCATCACAGGTGAAAATGCATAACTAATGGTGATGACTATGTTGAATAACAGTGTTTTGTAGCTGAGAATTTGCTCTATCAAACAGTATTATTTTGTTCTTTGTATCTGTTCATAGTTTCCAAGGAAATAAATACAAGGTATTACTTTCTGAGTAACATGTATGCTGGTTCACCTAATGGTTACATTAGTGAAGAGGTGGTGTAAAATGTGGCATTTAAGCTGTTTTACTGTGTGTGTGAAACTTTGCCTTTCTTGCTGTCATGGGTATTTTCAAAGAGAATTTCAAAATTATTGTAATCTATAAGTCTTTCGACATTAAATTGCTGTTTCAGGAGAATACTGTAACCATAATCAGGTTCTTTGCAAGCAGATTATTTGGAGTTTTAAGTAACAACTGTTCATATAAACTCAGTTAATAAATTTGTAGTTTAGCATGAGAAAGAATGTAACTGTGAGCACAATTTGTATCCTGTTTGTCGGTGTAGGTTCAAACAGGCAGAAGAGCTCATGTTGCTACTCCACTATGGATATTTACTACTTCATATGGTGAACATTTCAGTAACCATTAATTTCAAGTGTTGCTCAGATTTGGTGGGCTGTTAAGTTTATTGTCCGGACAGTATCAGTGGCGCTAGTTAAATTGTACGCTATAAAATTCTTTAACATAAAGAAGAAAATTATCATGGCTTCTTGGCTTGATTTTGTTTTGTTTGTAAGCAAATAAATTCCTATGCATTGAAAAAATTATTAAAAAAAAAAAAAAAAAAAAAGACAAAATGACTTTGGGGCAGATATCAAATATGCATACATTAAAATGTAGATATATAGCCATTGGGATTTCGAAAAGATACCTACCTGCCTCAGTGAAAAATTACATTTATCTTTAAACAGAGGACTGGATTTTATTCATGGCCATATTTCAAACAGAATATGTGATTATATGTAATTTTCTGCCTCAGTTGTGTGTCCCTCACATCATTAATATTACAGCTGCAGTTCTTTCTTTTGACAAGATTGTAAGTAAAACTTAGAGAGCAGTGGAGACCAATCACATTTTTAACTATTTAATTTAGAGTAGCTTTGGCCATTTTGGAGGATTTTTGTACGTAAACTGAAATTCCAAATACTGTTAGATATGTAAGCTTTCATAATGAGTAGCAAGTATTTCTTGGCCATCTAACTAGCATGAGATATTGCAATATATATGAACAATTAACACTTCATTTCCTACTGTAACTTGATAAATACAAATGGGTTCACTTTGTCTCTCTCGATCTTGCACGATCTAGGAGTCTGAATTCTGCAATGCATATTTCACTTGAAAATCACTGCAGAGACAGAATCACAGAATCACAGAATGGCCAGAGTTGGAAGGGACCTCAAGGATCATGAATCTCCAACCCCCCTGCCACAGGCAGGGCACCAACCTCCCCATTTAATACTAGACCAGGCTGCCCAGAGCTCCATCGAATGTGGCCTTGAACACTTCCAGGGACAGAGCATTCACAACCTCTCTGGGCAGCTTGTTCCAGCACCTAACCACTCTCATAGTAAAGAACTTCCCCCTGACATACAACTTAAATTTTCCCTCCCTCAACTTAAAACCATTTCTCCTTGTCCTGCTGATATCTTCCCTTATAAAGAGTTGACTCCCCTCCTTTTTGTAGGCTCCCTTTATGTACCGAAAGGCTGCAATATTTAAAATATAGGAAGCAGGCAGCGATAAAGAAAAGTTGAAAGCTTCCACTAGTCACCAGCTGCTAACCAGGCTTAAATCCATTCAAAGTGATCCTTTGGGTACACCCATCAAGTCAATTTAGTACCCAATGGACTGCTTCTCCAGAAGGCCTTGCTAAAGAGCTGTGATCTGCAAAATTTGGATGGAATAAGAATCAAAATTGTTTGAAATAGAATCAGTGCATCTAGAAATAGTGCTTCTTCTATCTTAATAAAGGTTGTCTCCAGAAACTTTTCAACCAGCCATAAGTTTGGATATCAAACCTCTGAAATTCATTTGTATACTCATCTAGAAATATTTCACTTGTTTATATCCTATGAAAGATTCTTTGTAAATGTTTTTGTAGCAGAAATGCTAAGTCACGACCTGAAGCAGTGATTGAGCACCTGGTGGGAAGGCTGGGCCAATCTAGGGGAGCTCAGCTGCATGCAATATGCCTGAGTGACTAGAAGGGGTGGAAACAGGACCTACCCCTTTCCAAACATCATTAATTGTTGGCAGTGGAGGTGAGGATGTTTTGTTGGAGATTCCTGTATAACTGAGGTCTTCCAAGGGTAAGCAGCTTTTTTTCTTTTGGTTCTGCATCTACAGCTGCTGTTTTTAGTATAGCCTCTCTTTCTCATTGCTATGCATTCCATTGCATTATAGCATTATAATTTTGTGTGTTCAATTATTATATATACTATTAGCTCTCATGTGCATGTTTTTTTTAACTATTTTTCTAATATTGTAATAAGGAAGATCATGTGATGTCTTACACATATATAAAAGACAATTGTTCCTCTATGGAATACGTTGTGCCCTAAGTAAGGTATGTAACAATTTTTATTAATCCAAGTACCTGTGATTCCTAAAATATGTCCACATAAAATATAGTAATACAAAAAAAGAGGGGAAGAATAATAAGAGCACTGATACATTATATGTTCTTTGGCTTTTTCAGCTTTGATAGCTGGATATGGTCGTCAAAATAAAATAAAAAAACAACTATCTGGAGGTAGACCAGCACTGAAAACTAAGTAAGAAAAAAAAAAAAGCTGAAAGGGAGGGGGGAAAAAAAAAAAGAGAGAGAGATGAGAGATTATGCAGTTTATTAGTTCAAGGAAGCTCATGCATTTGAGAAGATAAGTTTTTGTGGAGGAAGAAGATTCCTAGAAAATCAAGTAAAAGTCAATGTCAGAAGAAATCTAAGCACTGGGATTTGGAAGTTGTTTAGATCCTTCAGAAATATCTAGATTTGTGTTTGATATAGGAATAAAAGGGGAAGCAGGACAATACAAAAGTAGATTAGAAGAGGATGCTTCTGTATCAGTGAAATAAATTATCTATGCATTCACAGAAAAAGTCTTGTTTTAGAAATGCACACTTAGATAACTTAGTAATGGAGTTGTTATTCCTCACGTGTTTGGGGAGATATGGTGAAGAATTTTTTGTTGTTGTTTTCCAGTGAAGGGCTTAGTTAAAACAGTCCCTTCCACACTGTTTGAGGCTCGCTTTTTTAGAGGACACATGCCAGCATTTATACCTCTGATGAAGAATGATTAAATGCTTATGAGTGAGGCTGAGCGGATTAGGCTTTGCTTTGAGGTACTGCTTACTGCAAGTGATTTAATTAGGATGTCACTAAATGAAAGCTGAAAACACAAGATATATAGACGTATGTCTTGAACTATCTGGTTTGTTTTCAAAAAATAGACATTTTAAATGCTGTTTCAGTTTGAAAGCTACTTCCATTTATGCTAGTCAGTTTCAGATGATGCATATAGAAGTTAGGAGTACATAAATAACACTGTCAAAAATAAAGTTTGTGCAATGTAAAGGGTTGTAAATTCCAGAAATCTGTAGTTCATGTAGTCACAAATTACTCATCCATTATGTAAGTCTTTGCTTGGGAAGCTTCCACTGAATTTTCAGTAATTTATGTAATTCGTTTCATAAAAGTTATTTGCTGCTCGAACTATTAAAAAAAAATCTCTCCAAAACAGCAAATTCACTTGTTTCCTTCTAGTGGAATAACGGAAGCAACCAGAAAAACTGTGTTTGTATTTAATACTTCTTCTTTTCTCTAGTATCACCATCCAGTTCAATGAGACTTGATAGATTCGATAAATATTATACGAATTATATGAAACATTTATACATGAAAGTACTTCCAGATGCAACATTTAGTGTCATTCATTACTAGGAATTAATAGTGGTTAATCCATCAATGTTGTATACTTAATATTATCGCATGTTTTCACTTTTTTTAAACAATAACTGTGAAGCCTTTATCTTCATATTACCTTGCTGGTCTTTAAAGACATCAGAATAAACCAGAAGATAAATATTTGCATCATCAGTTGATTATTGCATTATCGTAGCCTGTGATAGCTGCAAATATATTAATTTTATAAGAATACTTCTCTGTAATTCTGAATTATCTGATACAGTGACTGGGGGGGGAAACCTTTCTTTGAGTGAAAATGTAGCTTTTCTATTTTCTTTGCATGAGTGTTTATCTTGTAATGGTTGTATATTGTGTTCAAGTTCTCTGTAGTTCAATTTGCTTCAATCAGATTGATCTTATGATTAGATGTATCATCAATATACAGATGTATATCATGAATATACAGATTAAGAAATATCCAGGAAAGTTAAGCTAAGATTATTGCAACAGGGAGATAATAAATAGTAAATGCTTACTGATGTTGTAGGCTTACAATATTCTCTACAAGGAGTGATCTCCAAGAAGAGATCCTTCCTCAGTGGCAGTCAGCACTTAAGTGGGATCTAGTAGAGGTGCAGCCAGCTTCCATCCCTTCCAATAGCGCAGGTGATTCAGCAGCTCCCGTACAACAGATAAGTTAGTCAAGACTTCATTTCCTTATTCACTGAATGTATGTAAGAGTGTAATCTTTATTGTCTAGTTGTATGATATAATGGCTAGTATAAGTAAAGCTCTCACTCAGATGTACATTAGATTGTGGATGATCATCTGCAGAATCTGAAACATACCATTAGTGAAATAAAAAAAAAGCCTGACCTTTCCATGGTGATGAGAACATTAGTTCATTGCCAGTATGTATAACTCTCCCAAAGGATTCAGTCTGACAGCCTAATTTGGTAAGAGTCAAAACAGGTGCATTTTATTAGAGAAAATATTTTGTTGTGTGTCATCCAAAGAGTGACTTTTATCTCTTTCTGAGGGTAATTTAATGTCATCTACTTCAAAAGCCCTTGATTGTTACTATTTTCTGGCTCTTGTTTCTGCTGAAGTTTACTTCATTGTTATCTATACTTTATAATCTGAAGCACTGGAAGTGCAGATGGGAGAAACTGAGGCTGGATTCTTACAATCACGCAGGGGAGCACTTTTAACCTAGGTATGGTGTTGTCATTTTCAGTGGAATTACTCAGGAAGTAAAGAACAAATGTAATTTGAGTCACATGTCTGACTATGATTTTCCCACAGAAGGCTGTTCTGCCTTGCAGCATAACTGGAAAAAAATAATTCTGCTACTGAAGTAAAGAGTGTAACAAAGTCATCTTGCTAGAATGCAGCATGTCTTTCCTAATGTTAATTTTCATTATCAGTAAACAGTAGTGCAGATCAGATCACATATCTGTTATTTGATTGTCAGTGTTAAATGACTCTTTGAAATATATAGAGGAGCATGGTACAGTCTGAAAAGTAACCAAATGAGGGGCTCACTGGCTTATTTTTTCCATAGTAACATGATTTGCTCCAGGTGTCACTACAACATTTCTATATATTCTGACAAACTGATCCTTGAGAAAACACATTGTCACACCCCATCTCTACATCAGTTATAAGATTCGCATACCTGTCCATAGCAGATCCTGTTATTTGCTCTTCCACTGTTCTGCTTAGCTATGCTTATGAGACCCTGCATTTCAGGAGTGGGCATTCAATTTCCTTGTTCAATTTTTTTCTAAAGCTTACCCTTTGCAGATCAGGTGGGCCATAACAGGGGAGGCTTATTACACTATTCAAGGTTAGGAAAATCATTGCAATATCAATTACCAAAAGGAAAATGGAGCCAGTTTTTATTTAAGCAGCTTGGGAGAAAAAGATATGCTGACTTCTATGTTTATATGTTATGTTTACTTACAGGTGACTTGAGAAGAAAATTAGGTGTGTGCTTTTTTTTGGCTCTATTATGAAATATAACCAAGGTTAGAAATCTTCCTAGAAGAGTTAGAAATCTTAGAAATGTTCACATGGAAGATTCAAAATAAAATTTATCTGCATTTGAATGAAACATTTTGTAGACAATCTGGTTGACACCTTTGAGTAGCAGGCAGTATATTTAAGTGGCAAATATTATGTAATCAATGAATTAAGGAAAATAAGTTAAAATTTATGTGACTTCATGGGGTGTTGGACTGGCAGCTGCTGGTTTGACCTTTCTAAGCCAGTTCTTGCTCTCAGTAATGCTTTTCTACAGACTCAGACAATTAGCGCAGGGATCCGGTCCCCTGTTTGTTTGTTTGTTTGTTTGTTTTTTCAAATAACATTGTTAGCTCCCCTATCTCTGCAATGTAAGACAATGGACTAAGACAGCAAACCACAAATTAATGAAGAAGCAGTGAAAAGATTGGTGAACAGAACTGTGCCTGATGAGATGACCAACCAGAGCCAGCCAAGTGTTCTGCATCCTAAACCAAGCCCAAGAAAATAACATGATGACCTTCATGGTAAAGACTACTGAGAGATACGCATGTGTAAAAGAGCTGAGACTACCTTTGGATTCTTTTTTTATATTATGTTCTGGTCTAGAGGGGAACTCAAGGTATAGAAAAAGCCAGGAAACTTATGTCTAGTCACAGATTCCCAGAATGGCTGAAGTTGAAAGGGACTTCTAGAAGCCATCTGGTCCAATGTCCTCTAATGCAGAGCCACATAAATTCTGGGTAGCCTATTTAGTTGTTCTGTTTCCTGCGCAGTAAAGTAGCATTTCCTGGTGTTCAAATGGAACCTCCTATGTTCTAGTTGGGCCCACTTTTTCTTATCCTGACACTGGGCACTGTTGGAAACAACCTGGATCCATCCTCTTTGCACCTTTCCATCAACAATTGATACACTCTGCCTTCAAGTATTTATAAGATCTTCCTGGAGCTCTCTCTTCTCCAGGCCAAGCATTTTCTATTGGAAAACTCTTTCCCATCAGAAAGATATTCCAGTTCTTTAACTATCTTTGTGGATGTATACCAGGTTGTGTAGTAAAATAGAAAATCATGATGTAAGTTATGTCAGGAAACGAATACTTCATATTTGTAGCATAACAAATGAAATTTTATATGCTAGTCACTAGAAACATAGTATTTAATCCTATTTTCATAAGAAATTGGAAGAAAAACACTATATATTTAAGACTGTTTATCTATTGTGTTTAAGACATTTGTACAGCTTTACAAAAATCTATTCCTAAAGGTCAAAAGTTATCTATAAAAAAAAAAATCAAAGTGAGTCCTGAAATTTAACTTTCTGGTTTGATACCACAAACAACATTATTAGTTACTGGGGAAGAGTTCAAAAATCAAGTATTGTGAGTAGATGACCTTTCAGTGTTTTTCAGCCAGCTTTAAAACTGGTCTATATCTTGTGTAATAATTTACATGCTGGCTTTTCAGCTAACTTAAAAGCCTTTCAGTTGATTTTTAGTGTCTTGAAATCTATATCTCCATTATTCTCCATCTACAACACTTGTAGATCAGAAGCAATAATGGTACCATCACCATGATTTATGAGGCAATAATAATGATTCCAGCGATGTTAAAATGAGGTTATGTAATAAATGGAAGGGTATATATCCAGGATTGTAATCCTATCCATTATTTTCCTTATCCTGACTGAAGGAATATCTCTTTGTGAACACATGTTTAGAAACTGCTCTCCTGAAAGGGGGAAGTAAAGAAAAGATTATTATGCCTTAAATCCTTAAAGACTTTCATTTTCTCTAGTATTGTCACAAAATTCTCTCTGAATAAGGAAGTAACAACTTGAAATAGCTGGAAGCTGTCACTGCTGCAAGGATTCCTGTTATGTTTTTGCTTTTTTTTTTTTTTTTTGAACTCTTACTACACCATCTGGATGTTTTTAGTACAAAGTCTAAATACGAAATCATACGAAACTTCCTGTAATATTTATGTAGTGCTTTTTGCCTCCATGCAGAAGTACCCTTTTTCAGTTCTTACTAATATAGAAATAATTATCATCTTCCAGAAGCTCAGTTCTTAACCTGTGCTTTCTTAAAGTATGTTATAAACATATTTAGTAGATAAGATGTCTATGACAGAATGACACACCCTGGTTTTCTCATATATCCAATGAGACACCAGTAGCGTATAGCAACAAAAAACTTGTCTGACAAGGGCATTGTCATTATCTTGCTCTATGATTAAGTAGAAGAACCCTGCTACGCTCACCTAACAATGTATTTCATTTCGAAAGAACTCAAGTACCAAATTTCCAAAAAAAAAAAAAAAAAAAAAATCACACAAAGAAAAAAAGAAAAAATATGCATAAGAAATTTATGCATAAATTTGATTATATGTCAAAAGAATAGTCATGTACATTTACTTCTTGCTATAGTGTAATTCACCTTTTCTAATAAATCATATTCACAAAGGGTAAGAGAAGCCAGTAATATGACTTAATACCTCTTCAACAATAGGTATAATATTAACCCTAGAGAAGCCTGTAGTCCAGTGGGGGGGGGAAGTCTGTATTTTCCGCAGTATAAACAAAAGCTTAGGACAGTCCTTAACAAAGAATGGTATACGCTGAATTAGCAGTATTTTATTATTTGTTGTCTACTTGCTTATATTGTTAAGAAACATCTGAAGTAGGAAAAAGTGAAAGGATAAGAAATCTGATGTTCTTCCTGCACTTTTTGTGACTATGCATGCATGACAATCACCTCATAAATCTTTCTAGAATTTAACCATGGCCAACTTCTTTATGTAAGAGACCCAAATAGAAATAAATAGAAACCATTGCAAGAAAACAGATTGTGTGAGAGTGAATTTGAGAACGTTCCTAGATGCAAGTGAATTGAAAACATGATGGCAATACTCCATCTCAGTGTAATGTTTGATGGAAATATTACTGTCTTTCTGTAAATTCTGAAATCGATTAATTATCCAAGCCATAGCATTGTGTCTCCTGTGCTGCAGGGAGGCTCATCAATCCCTATAATATTTGTGTGCATTAAGAAGTGCTTGATAATTCATAGCCTCTTTTCTCTCAGGTATTCCAAAGATCAGCTGGGAGGTGCAGATGGTTCTGGGAGGCAAAACAATTTGAGTTGTTGAGTTTACACAGCAAAGTAGGGACTCTAAAGTTAGTACAGAAATTTACTTTTAACAACTTTATATACTATTAACTTTGTAATTGCAGTAGTGTGCAGTAGTTTGTCACAGCTTGATGTCAACGGTTTACAGGCTGGTTTGGCCCAGTTCCATGACCAGTGGGGCAGAGGGATCCATGGATCCGCACCTCTGGAAAAGGGAAATGGGGCCCCAAAATAATTGAAAACAGTGGCGACAATCTGAGGTGAAGCAAACTAATTTACTAAATATAGTATCAGCAAAAAAATAATGAGAGAGTGAGTATGTCTGAAAGGTGGATAGGCCTCACCACAACACTGAGGTGAGAAGAGCAGTCCAGTTGAGTCGATGAAGAAAAGCAGACGGAGAAGAGCAGATGAAGAAGAGCACATCAGGTGACTTTGCCAGGAGTTATATCTCCTTGTTGACTGCAAAGCCCCCTGGGGAAATGTAGCTCTTCCCCTCTGGACAGGTGCCCGGAACTTGAGCATCTGCAGTCAAACCCCCAGTGCATTACATGATGTTATGATGTGGAGTACTGATAACCAAAATCGTAGAACCATGACACTTGACAATTGAGCTTGAACAAATGTTCAGGCAAAGACCTTACTCTACAAATCTAGGAGACCATTAGCAAGCTCATGGTAGACTGCAATCACCCACCTGTGGGATAGAAATGCATACATTGGACTGTTGCACAAAATACCTAAACCTCTGCTGTTCTAAGGGAAAACAATGCACAATAGGAAAGAAACAATCTCAGCCTTAAGTATCGGATTTTATACTCCTAGCTATTACCATTAAGCAAAGCAGCTTTTGACTTACATACTAAGAATAATACCAGTCTCAACAAGTTGCTCAGTAACAGTCAAATTAATTCTAGTGTCAGAAATTACCTAGAACAGAAGGGAGAGCAAAAAAGAGAACAACCTATATGACTGTATAAATCAATGCTTCATGCTTGATTAGTATGTGTTATTTTGGTCCATTTATCTCAGAAAGGGTGTAGTAGAACTGCAGAAGGTTGAAGTTAGTGGACACATTATAGAAGCCCCTTTGTACCTTGCATGTGAAATGACTAAAGCAGGACTAGTTTGAAAACAAGCTGACTCCAAAGAAGCAGAAGTGGCAAAGATTTCCAGCACTGTCAGGGGTGCAGAGAGAATAGAGAAGGATCACTTTCTCCATTGTTTTAGTGTGAGGGGAACACAGCACCAAACAAAGCAATTAAGAACTAGGTCTGGAACGACAAAATGAAATGGTATATTCTCCATGCAATGGGTAACTGAGCCATGAAACTTCTTCCTGTAAAATATTGCAGATACAATTTGCAGTTTCAAGTGGAGATTGAGCTAATTCTTAGAAGAAAAATCCTTTGTTAATTACTAAATACTAGTTTCATTCTCACTAATTTCAAAATCCTATACGTCAGCTCTAACGATTGCTAGAGTATAGGAAACATTTTATATTCAACAGGCAAGAAACTTTTTTCAAATTAAAGAAAAAAAAGGAAAATTAAAAAATGGAAGAATTTATGATTAAATTTCTTAGTCTCTGTTCCAGCAGCAGCTATCTCTGAGAAATAACAAGATGTACGTATAAAGAATGCATGTGAGTACATAGCTAAACAAAACCACTCAGTCTTGAAATAAAAGAGCAAACGCGAGAGAGATGCAGACATACAGTCGTGTTATATTTCTCTTCATTTCTTCAACTTCAAATACACCCTCATAGTTTGTACTAATCAAGAAAGCAGAATTCTCACTGCTCGGATTTTTCTTTCTCTCCTGAGTATTCCTCATCATTAGTACTGATGGCCTTAGATATGTTATTGCACAGCCTCAAACAAATTGTCTCATTTTACTTGAAGTAACAAAGACAATTTGCACTAGATGGAAATTGAATCAATGGATTACTAGGGCAGTTCTTGTCAACGTTCATATTTTCTGTTTCATCCCTCCTCTCTGGAGGGAAGTGTGACTGGCCATTATTCCATTAGTGATCTTTCCTATGAGACTAATAATATGACATCAAATCAAAAAGGTACTGTTTTCTGCCTGTGTAGTCTGGAAACAGCTTTAGTGTTTTAATACAAGTTACGTGGTCTTCATTTTGGAATGTGGGATGCCTCTGTGATGTAATATTTGTCTTCACTTACAGCTGCCTTCCTTTTACAGTTATGGCAGATTATATTAAATATAAAGCGCTTAATTTGTTTTGTAATGATGCTATTGCTATCAGAGAAAGACCAAAAATACCAGTGAATATAAATATATTGGTATAAAATATAAACTTTCAGGCTGTCCAAATATTCTGATTACAAGTGAAGGATGCATCATTCTCACATAGAGTTAACACTAAGGCGAATTTGTTACCACTTATTAAGTTTTGAGTTATATTCCTCCGTAAACATAAGACGGTTAAGCTTCTTTTTTCGTCTATTTTCTTCTGTTTGGCTATCTCCCAAATCCATACCTTATTCTACATCTTTCAAAAGAATTAACTGCAATAAGAGCTCTTAGATTTGTCAGTAAAACTTCCCATACAGTTTAACAAGCTATTTATTACAAATCTTCTTTAAGAAAGTCTTGTATAAAATTACATAGCTTACATCTGAATTTATAATGCTGAATTCACATTGTTTTACAGGTTTATAGGAGTAATAATAAAAAATATCTGGAGTAAGCTTTTTAAGGAACACCCACGTCATTTTGTCTGAAGATAAATTTGCAGTTTAGAGATTATCTGTCTATGGAAACATCTCCTCTGATCAAACAGCTGGAGGTAATCCTGAGTTAAAGGATGTCTCTTGCTAAGCATCTTATGAGAAATATCCATACACTTGCATAGCTAATCCAAAGAAACATCTTCAAAAAGACATGACAACACAACACATGGGCTGTAACTTGTAAAAGTGTCCATAAGTCATAATGGCACGAATAATAAATTTAGCTGAATATACGGTTGTCATCTTTTCTATAGGATTAGCAGGTTCATTTAAAGGGTTTAATTTAAAGGGCTCATATAAATATGCCCCAGGCCTGGCATTAATGCATGAGCTACTCTTTAAGTCTTTTCAAATTACCAGTGACAGCAAAAATATATTTCTCTTCCTACATATAAAACCTTTCCACAAATGACGTAAAACCTGTATGCAACAAAGAGCAGGACTAGGACTAGATCTAATGAAGAACTTAAGCACCTACAGTGCAGGGGTGACTGTCTTAGTGGCTAGCACCTGTTCACTAGAAAAATGAAATGCAGAAGGATCTATGTATCATACAACATGCACAGCCTAAAAATGACTTTTCAAGACGAATTTACAAAGGAAAGATGGACAAGAATGAAATGTCAGAAATGGAGAATGACATAATAGAGTCTTCTTTTATTCATCATTTTTAGAAATCTTTTTCTTTCTTCTGCTGAAAATGTTAGACATTTTTAGATGTTTTTTTTTTAACCTAACATAATAGCTCAGTGTATTTTCTATAAATATTTTTTTAAATTATGATTTACTCCCAAGGACTTTGTAAGTGAACTTAATACAGGATGTATCCCTGTATTATTTCTCTTCTGGATGGTTCAAAATGTTTATGGAAACCCCAGATAAGCAAACAATTTTATGTCTGTCACATTTTTTTAATACTAAACTTCGCAGTAGAATCTTTGTACCAAATTAGATCTGCACACTAATGTTCTCAGTTATACAGAAGCTTCTTTTGTACTTAGCTTTTTCTTTCTCAAGATTGACTCAGATGTTATTTTTTGTAGGAATGTTGGATTTGTATATGTGATAATTCGACCATTTCAGGGTTATAATAGGAAACTTCGCTCCTTAAGGAAAGTCTCACAATAAGCTTTTAGCAAGACCTGAGCTTGTAGTTATATTTACTGTTTGCCTGTGTTATTCTATCTATTAGAATACTTACTCTTAAATCACATCCAGATTCCTTTATGTGTTTAAGTAGTCATTTAATATGCAGCTGTATTTCAAACCACTACTAATTTCATAGTTTTGCTTCTTAGATATTTTCATAATAATAATCTTGCTCAGTTTGCTGATTTCAATAGTCAGTAAATTTACAAGTAATAAATCAGGAAGTCCAAATTGATGAATGACAGACTGGTCCAACAATTTGCAAGGAAAATGGACATTTTCGTATTTGCCTATTTTGTGCTGAATGCTTTTTTTTTTTTTTTTTTTTTTTTTGAAAGAATGCCATCATCTCTGAAATGATGCTACTGAATTGAAATGTTACTACAGTCTCTGGAGGATTAGTAGAAAGATAAACAATGGCTCGGGTTTTTTTGTTCCCTTTACATAATGAGATTTCAGTTACAGAAAAGCAACTTTAAAAATCTGCATAGTGTGGAAAGCACAAACAGAGTAGTGTCAAGTGAGAAGTGGTTCAATATGTAAAAAGCTTTACGTCTTCGCATAAAAGGAACCTTGTATGTTGTTAAGTGATTGGCATGTGTAAATCAAAAAGGATGCAGAGGATTTTAGGTAAAAGTCTTCCATGTTACAATGGTCTGAAAGTTTATTAAAAGTAGACCATGAGAATATTTTTCAGAGGTGTTTGGTACTATTGTAATATACTGAATATACTGAAGAATTTACTCAGCTTGTGATACTATGCCCATCAAGACCCTATCTGGTGATTACATGTGGTTTTTAAGTGTGGTTATTTAAATAGGAAGTTCAGTTCCAAAAGTGTTTACAGTTTTCCAATGAGTTTCCAGGCTGATAAATAATAAATTTTCCAACATCTATGTATGAATGGTTTACGGGCTGGTTTGGCCCAGTTCTGTGATTAGCAGGGTGGAGGGATTACACAAAATCCGTGCCTGCAAAAAAAGGAACAGGGGACCCCAAAATAATTAAAAACAGCAGCAATGATCTGAGGAGAAACAAACTAATTTACTAGATATAGTATTGGAATGCAAGACAGCACACTATACTACAGTATAATCAGAATTGAAGCTAGTAAATAAAATATAATGAGAAAGAGTGTCCAAAAGGTGGGTAGGCCTCACCATAGAGTGGAGGTCACCATAACATTATGTTAGGGAGTTAATATGTATTTTTGGTGTATATATGTAAATATTTTTTATATTGGTATAAATGCTGAAAAAGTAGCTATATACCTTTGCTACAGGAATTTGTGACCCATTTCTTTGCGTATTTGTAAAGATTAAATCAAAAGACATCAACATTTTGGTGTTTAGCTTTGTTTTCTCCTAGTTCAAATCCTTGTTAGTTTTGTGTTAGCATTAAAAATATCTGAATATGATATTCTTCCCTCTGCTCTCTTACAAAGTTGGTGAGCTTTTACGCTTAGGAGTAAAACTGGTTTTCAAAATCCTTTCATAGCTACTTTGAATAGAAGCAAATTTTTTTTTATAATATTGTGGTTTATCATAAGAATCTGAAGGAATAATTTCTGAACAGGAAAAAAAAACAAATGAAAAAAATTCCTTAATTTAAAGAAACAGGTCATGTGGTAAAGGAATAAAGGCAACATTATAGAATCATTTATGTAATTATAGTGCAAACTCATTGTCCAATATATTCAGCACCAAGTCTGTTTTCCATATTATTACTTTCAGAAATGTTTAAAAATAGAAATATTTAAGAGTAATCTTTCTGTTCTATTATAGTATTTGAGAAAAACACTCTACTCATACTTCTGCAGTATCGAATCCTCCACAAACCTGATGCTCCTGGTTCCAGAAGCTACGTTGTAGGAAAAAATGATTCTTGCTGATATGTGTATAAACAATGAATATAAAGATGTTATAATTATAAAATAAACAAAAGAGTTTGGCAGAGCAGATTATGAAAAGAAAAAGAGAATAGACAGAAAGTTTACCTGTATCCTGGGCTCACTGTAAAACTCCATCAGAGTGCATCTCCAGAAGAGATCCTTCCCCACTGGTAGTCAGCTCTTAGATCTAGGAGAGGTGGAGCCAGGCTCCACCCCTTCCGGCAGCACAGGTGAATTGCCTTCACCTGTGCTCCCATGGCTGACTTATTGCTCGCCTCAGATGATTGATCAGAGGTTCAGGCCGTGATTCAGCAGTTTCCATACAATATGCCATAACTTTTTAGATGTGGCATTCTGTCATTATCTTCTTGGAAACACTGGTGTTGGTTTAAACATGTGATGGATGAGCAAACAGTCAACAGTTAAAAAGCGGGACTATGTGAGTGGCAGAGAACATGAGAAAGTAAGACAGTCTTCAAACCCAGAGGAATACATGCTATTCTTCTTACAGTCTCATTAAAGCAGGAAAAAAAAAATCATTCTTTACAGAAACTCGCTGGATTCACATACCACTAACTGTTACTTTTCATTGACTCAGTGCTTTTGTGGATAGCTGTTGCACCTATTTAGTCTCATGAACTTGAAATCTGCTACATTATATGAACTGAGTTGTATTTGTTCTTGCACTTTATACTCCCACTTTTTTATCATGAGGAGCTGTCATTATAATGTTAAAAGAATTTAATCCCTCCTTTGGAGGAATAATAAGTTCATTTAAAACAAAGAAATTCATCCAAAAAGCCATATCTTCTGCGTCTCTTGAAATAATCTTTCTTTTTTAAAGTGGTGATTAATTATAATATTTAATGTAAAATGATTACTAATAAGTAAAAAATAATCACATTAACAACACATTTGACCCTGTTAGAGGTACATAATATGGGTGTTGTTATCTTTGCATCGCTGATTATCAAAAAAGATGTCTATTTTTTCCATAGTGTCTGGGGCATGGCATTTTTATGTTCACTACTGTGGTAAAAGTGGTCAGGCAACTGTTTAATCTTTGACTTACTACAGATGTTTTATATTTAAATGCCTCATAATCAATTATATCTGTTTTGTTTTGTTTTTTGCCTACTCCTATGTACAGTAACCTCAGTGATATCACACAGTAATTATATAAAAAGCTGAACATGAATATACTGAATGAAAATCATTTGAAAATCAGCAACTTTTTACCATTAGGAAAAAAATTCTTTGAGAAGTTTTCCAAACAGAAATTTAAAGAAATATTTTTTTAAAATAGTATTATAAGATAAACAAATTTTATTAAATTAGGCTCAGTTCTCTAGTGATTTATGTATTTGAGGTCTGACATACTCCTATGTCAGAATGCATTTTCCTATTTCAAATTCCTGTTTTGAATTGTTAATGAGACAAGACAAGCTCTTGGTTTAGATGAAGCAGATCACCAAAGTTAACACAATATATATATTATTTACTGTAACAAATACATCTACTCCTCCCACCCACCTCTAAAATAAACCTTTCATTTTCTAAGTTACAATAAAGAACAATCTCAGGAAAGAAAAAAAAAACACCAGAAACACTAGATATCCAACCAGGAATAGAAAACAGGTCAGTACATTTGTACATGACTTTGAGGTAAAATGAGTATGAATATCTGAATAGAGAGCCATGTAAACCAGCACTAGCATGAGAAGTAGTCAGTACTATATCTCTCCACATTCTTCCTTTATGATCCCAAGAATTCTTTTTAGTATAGCTTTCCTGTCATCAGTCACCTTTCTTACTTCCCTATTCTCTGCTAATCAAACTTTTCATGTCTTTCATATTACAGTTGTTGTCCTTTATACTTGCCTCCTATAGTGTTTGTCACTAATTAAGCTTTGAATGTCTGTCACATCAAGTGTATTATATAATTTCAGAAATAATTTATCCGTATGAATGGCTGTATGAAATGAACCTGAGAAAAGTGTAGAATTTTTGCAGATAGGGAATGTTTCCCATATTTGACAAAGATTTATTTGCTCTGATTCTTTTTTTCAGAACGTGATACTAATTAAATTCTTTTTTCCACATGCTGTGATTGATATTGACGTTCTGTACACAAATCGGTCATTTTGCATGTTGTGCTGCCTTTGCTGAGTCTATTAAATATTAATGTAGCAAGTTTTTTGTTGTTGTTACAAATCATTGGAATGCCTGTAGTCAGTGCTTTTGGGAATGTTTGCAAAAGAAATTAAGCACACACAAAGAATACCTTCTTTTGCCACTGCCCCACATGGTTCGTGGTATGATAAGCAGCTTGTTCTTGATTCTGCTCTGTTACTCAGCAGATGAACAACAGATCAAACTACGTAAGCATTATTAAAAGGAAATATGCATGTCAAATGCCCTAAGATTTATTATCCAGATATAAATGAGAAAGTATCACATAAGGAAAATACTGTTTACTGTTTTCAGTCAACTACACTCCCATGGAGGCCTTGTAGAATGTCCAAATAGTGTTAGTTAGCCAGATTGCCTTTCTAGGGTGATATCGAAGTACAGAGAATGGAGAATTACCAGTGTTTTGCAGACACATTGCCACATTCCTCTGAGCTTGTTATAAATGTACTTGGAAAAAGAATATTTAAAAAAAAAGACTCACTGAAGTTGTCCAAAATCCAAGTTCATTTAAAGGAATAGCTCAACTTCTCTGCTTTGCTCTAAGCACAGGGTTTGCAGGGAAAGATGCAGTTCTTCAGACACTGTTCTATCAAATGATTTGCATTGTTGAAGAGGAAGAAGAAAGTTATCTGCAGCTGCAGGCTGACAGTCTGCATAGACAGCCCTAGCTACCCTGGTGTGTTTGTACTGCAGTGTGTGCTGACTGAAGCAAATGAGAAAAACTGATAAAAGAACATAATATGAATTTATTTGCTATTTTAAATCCAGTAATTTAAGTAGTAATTTGGCACGCTTGGTTTTATAGGAATTTGCAGTAAGAGCATTCACTGTGTTCCATGACAGGATCCCAACCAAGCCAGAGCACTGAAGTAGAACTTGGCATTTTCCTTATTGTAAAGGCACCAAGAGACACCAGAGAGCTTTTTATACTTAATGACATTTTACTATAAAACAGTGTGCACAGTGTAACTTTTTAATTAAAGAAAAATTGGTTTTCTGTGTAGGTACAGGTTCTGAATATTAGTTCACTCCTCTACTTTGGCCCTGTAATCAGACAAGTAGCTTTCAAACTTGCTCTCATTTATAAAGTGTCAAGGGCTTCCTAGGTTGTAGGTTTGGCTCAGGGCTGCTCTCCTGCCACCTTAGGAAATTTCTGTCTTTCATGGACAGTGCTCTCCTTGCTTGCCTGTGGTCAAATATTGCCCACTGTTCCCCAGGAAAGATGCATTCTCCTTCCACTAACTAGTAGCTGCACCTGACCCAGTCAGCAGCAGCAAGAGCGTAGCAGAGGCAGCCCTTATCCTTGCTTTTAATCAAATACAACTTGAAATTGTATGCAGGTCCGTCAGGTGATTGATTATCTAGATTAAAAGAGGCAAGCAAAACATTTGAACTAGCTAGCCATGCAGGTACCAACCCATCTGCCAGCTAACTGATCTGTGCTGAGCTTAAAAAAGTAAAAATTGGGTGAGCTTAAGATTTATATAACATTTTGAATTGGAGTTACGTTCAGTCCATATCCTTTGTCAGCCAATGATATAACATAATTTATGGAATTTCCTGCTAGGAAATTCTTTAATTTCATGCAGACATTTGAGCTTAATATTAGCATGAGGGGGCACAAAGAACAGCTTTTCCTATCAAAAGTGCGTTGTTGAAATCATTTAAAAATGAAAATCCCAATACATGCATCATTGTATTAGTTGTTTGTTTCACATACAACTAATTCAGTCTTGATGTTCATTGCTCTCTTGGGAATCAAGGAATAACTTGCTCATTATAATTCATGGCTGAAGGAGTCTGTCAGACTACTTCTGTTGGCAGCTTTCAGATGTCCTTATCACTGAAAAAAACTTAGGTGCTTAGTTTTGAAATCACCTTTTTTGTGTGTGTTAGAACTTACAGTGGCAAACAAAATTGAAGTATTTGTGTGTGGATAATGGTTTTAATGTTTCTGCCTTGATAGTTAATCTGAAAGAAAACCAGATGACATGCATAATACTCATAAAAATGATATCCTTGTACACCAGTTCTTTCTAGAGCCAGTTTGTTCAATTCTGAAATATACTTTAAGTTAGACTGAAACGAAAGACCTTTTCTGTGCTCCTTTGTCTCTCATTCCTAAAAGCAGCATTTTGAAAGAAACAAAAGTGAAATGGTCTTTCAAATTGCAGTCATGCCTCACTGATTTTTGTGCTCAAAACTGCGTTCCCTTGTACTGCATCTGGCCCTTTACTGTGAATGTCTGCTTTTGCTCCTGCAGACAGTATCAGCCAGGCAGAATAATGTTCCATTTTATAATCTGCAAATGTTTGGAACACAATGCTATATATTCTGTAATTGAAGTTGTTACCGTGTCCTGTGTATCTTGCAACATTTTTGTACATGCAGTCATTATTATCCATTCTCTGTAAAATATTATCTACAGAGGTTTAGAAATTTTCATTATGTTTGCTATAAATGTCAGGTAAATAATATTCTATGTCTTCTTTTAAGTTGAAGTATCTTGCAACTAACAAAACACTTTGCAGACCACTTGCTAAATGAGTCTGTAGCGGACAAATAGTACAGATGATTCATTTTTATATGGAGTGATGATATTAAAAGAGTTACAAGCTAATACATCTTTAGCTAATGCTTCTTCTTTAGTCTTTGGCACATGAAACATTATTTCATGCATATTTTTCGATCTGTAAAGCACCTGAATGTGTATTTGGACTGAGTTAATTTTGCTGAGTAAGTGAAATGCAGCATTATACGTGCACGTTTTTTGAAAGGCAATGAAGATACATTGTAAATTAAAAATTTGGAGATGAAAAACACTTAGCTTTATGACTTTTCCCCCATGCATCAGTCCAAGAGCTTTATAGGTAGGCTATCTTTTCAGAAGAGAAAAATAGTACTGGATAACTGAGAATGGTCATTGATGTGCAATCTCAGGAGAGATACAGCAATGTTTTTCTTTTCTGGAGTAGATAGAGTCAATCAGATGTAAGACAAGTCTGGCTCACTTTTGCAAGCTAAAGTGCTATACAAATGACCTATGAAATGTCCCTGTGAAGATTTTTCATCATAGGCAGAGCTAAAGCATTCAGGTTTTGATTCTACTGTAATTTCTCCTTTCCTAAGCTCTGAAAAAATTTAAACTTTCTCTTGCTACGCTCTTTGTGATACTGGCATTTGTTAAATGAACTACTGCTATTTGATGAATGGTAAAATCATAATCTTCTTTATTTTCAGTTTTTGTAATTGCCAATAGAGTATTTCAAATATGTTATGTACAAGTGGGGAGAGTGGTGGGAAAGGCAACTACACGTATGAATATGGTTTCAAAAGCTAAGAAAAAAAGTATCATGTAACTTATCATGTAGCTTGTAATCAAGGTTAACAAATTACAACAGGGGCATTTGATTCCTATACAGATCTCCCTTTTCTCTCTCTCTCTCTCTCTCTCTCTCTCACACACAATTCAGATAGTAGCACAGAACTCTTATATAGGTCTTCCTATTGTCTTGTATCCTTTTCTATTTTTTGTGACATCTGATTAGTTTTGCAACAAAAATTGTGCTGTGTGGACTTAATCTTTTCAAAAATCCCATCCTACATAGGAACAGTAGGTAAATAATTTTTTTTCTTTTTGAGAACTATATTGTTGAGATTTTTTATTTTAATTTTATAAGAACTTCCACTTCACAAGAAAATACAAGTGTATTTTCACGGAATGGATGTTTAAAACGCTATTGAAGAGAATAATAAATGCTGGAAACACTTTCTTTTATATATATATATATATATATATATATATATATATATATATATATATATTTTTCCTTCAGCCAGTTTGTTAGTTAGGGCACTTATTATGGATATATTCGGTTTCTTCTTGTGCTGGAATTTTACAGATTTAGAGTCTAAGGACTTCGTTTCCATATGTTCTGTTCTGGTAGGAGAGATCCAGGGTTCTTAATTCAATTTTGTGTAAAATAATTAAGATATTCCCATAGGAGAAATGACATTACCTCCAAGCTTTATCCAAAGACATTCCAAGACCTTAGGCTTGGTCTGCTATAGATGTTTTTTTGTTCATAGAATACGGAATGTCACAAATATGGATTTTTCAAAATCTTCTCTTTAGCCAAAATGGCTGTCAGTCCTCAGAATATGACTTCAGTATGGCAGTAGAAAATGAATCAAGTTGTCTCATATCCCAAAATAGAGCCCTAATGTTTTGATTCTTCAAGAAAAAGGAAAAAACTTTAATACAACTTTACTGACACTTATCCCTTTTCATCCAGAGAGGTCAAAGATTTTACATTTACAATCAAAATTGTCAATACATTTACTTATTATTATTATTATTATTATTATTATTATTATTGCTGTTATTTTGCTTACTGAAAATGTGCCCTGTTCTGATTTTAATGGCATTGTATCTTCTTAGCACAAAATTTTCCAGCAAATCAGTTTAATCCTGTAGTCCTAAAATAGGCCCAGAAAAGGGCCTATTTAAGTACAAAAATGCACTGCTGTGTTAGCACTGTTGAGGTAAGGCTACTTCAGGTAGAGCAAATAAGCTCCCTAGGGCAGCTAAGAATACAAGAGTTATAAAATATTTTTCAAATACTCTTGAAGAGGTTTCGAAGAGGTTTCAAACATCTTTTCATTTCCCAGCTGCCACCCTATGTCAAAAACTTTAATTTTGCTTGAGGGTGATACGTAATTTGGCACCAAATGACCTTATCAAATTTTATCAAAAGGAAAAGCAATACAACTGGATTCCCTCAAGTAATGTCTTTGAAGCATTTTTAATATAATGTTCAACCAAGGATTTTTGTATCACTTTCTATTAGCACAGTTTTATCTGGGTCCATCTCAAATTGATGTTAGAACACTTTCATCTACTCCAGCTCAAGCATTCACTTGTTCACTTAAAAATGTCATGTTTCATTTAAAAAAAAAAAAAAAAAATCTTTAGAAACACATATGTAGAACATTTCTGCTCTTTGTACACTTTTCTTTTTCAGACTCAGCTGAAAACAGACTGGTGAATACATAAAGGTGGTACGCTACAAACTGTTATCTCAGCTTGCAGATACTGTACTCTATCTTGTGCAAAAGTTAGAAAACTACTACCACAGCATCCCTGCCATGAACAGATTCTCCATTTGCTAAAAGCATTCAGTTCAGGCTCTAAATCTTTATTTCTCTTTTGCCTGTAAAGGATGCAGAATAGCTGAGATGCAAGAATTTGGTCTTTCATATAACTGCTAAACCAACATGATGTACACGATATTTAAAAAAATGTTTCCTAGCTGATTTATGAAATTGCTGACTACTGTGCATTTTCTGTCCCTTATCTTCTACAGATTGTTTCATGTATTCACCTACACTTTAAACTTCAATGTCATTCACTGGATTGCAAAACACTAATTAATCAAGTTTTAGGTCAGAGGAGCAATCTGAACTGTTTCTTTCATTAAAAAAAAACCACCATCTCTATGCTAGTTTATGGATGTTGCAAACCTCTGTCTAATGTAGGAGTAGTAAAACCACAAAAGTAAAATGAACATTATTCTTAAAAGTATAATAAATTACATTTGACAATTTAATTTGATTTCAGCATAATTACACATAGTGGCATGGGTAACTTTTATGCTTATCAGTCTACATATATGTGTATATATGTAAATGTGTATATATGTAAATATGTAAATATGTATATGTGTATATGTGTAAATACCAGAAAGGATTGGAAGGAGAGGATTGCAAAGAAAAATTTCTGAGAGAAGCAAGAAGGAAGTAAAAAACTTGTATAAAGCAAGTCTGACATTTGCTGTAGTTTATATCATATGATAAGCAAGCAACAAAATTCTTGCTTGGCTAGGAAAAAAACTCAAATAGAATAAAAAGCCCACTCCATTTGCTTTTATTTATTTGTTTGTTTATTTATTTATTTATTTTTATTCTGGACTGTCATTCGCACATGTGATGACAAAATTAGTCACTGATATGACTAAAGTGAATTGAAGTGAATTGATGTATAGAATTCAGTCTTTGCTAATTCCTTACGACACAAGTGTATGTATTTGGTATTATAGAACTGCATTAAAAATACCTATTTATTGGCAAAACAGAAAGGAAGGAAGATTAAGAAAATTTTGCAGGCTTTTCTTTCTGAAATGACTAAGTTGTTTATACTTAAAATCTAGAAATGTATAGGATTAATATGGCTAGAAAATATTGATTTTCATGTGTTCTAACTTTGGAAAAAAACACCACAATAATTAACTATGTTATATACTGAATATCTGTTGAAACTGGTATTCATATAAATGTGATCATGTAGCTGAAAACCATGGCTGAGAATAAGTGGAAGCAGAGGTGTGACATATAAAAGAAAGGACTAAAAATGACTTTCAGTGACTACAAAATCAATAGCTCATTGTAGAAACAGTGCAAGAGGGACTATGTTACACTGTAACTATTGCATGATGAATGCAAATAGAGTGGATAAATCTGAGCTGTCAGTAGGTGACTAAAAGAAACTAGCAGTAAACATTACAGTGTAAAATATAGGTTAAATTTGTGATAGCAAAATGAAATTACAATTACTTGAAAGATTAATCTTTGCATATTACTATAGAACTTCTGTAGTAGTGTTCATACTTTCCGAAAGTATTACTATTAAGATCAAGGAAATTTTTTTATCATTTTGAATGGCAGAGCATTGTAAATGTTATATCTAAGAAAAAGAGTTCCACTCTTTCCTTTGTTTCACACACAGCTAAGAAAGCTAATGTTCTGAAAATTTGAATTACACTGATACTGCAAGGAGGTCAACACTAGCACATTCAAGTTAGTTAATCATCTTGGTGGCAGTGGTGGTTGGTTTGGTTGACTTGTTTATTTGTTTAAGTACCACTTAGAAGCAATAATTATTACATTTCAGATGCACAATCTTTGTTTGTGAAATATTGTCTGAGGCAGTCTCTACTCAATATTCATTGTCTAGTGGTTTACCACACAATTCACTCAGAGATATTGTAGATGGTGCTGGTCAAAATGCTGATCAGAATTTCCCTTCAAAAAGTTTATTTGATGAAATAACAGATTTTGTTCATAAAGTAGGAGTTCTCTGTTTTTATATGTACATTACAGTGGGATCAGTTGGTAGAGAGGGACATGGTTTGCTGAAACAGATTTTTAGGAGAATTTGTAATGTATATGAAGATTAAAACAACTTCATTTATATTTCTGGAAAACAATACAGAATTAACTCTAGTTGTGTGTGAAATATTTCAATTATGAAACATGACTGAGGTTTTCCAAGTATTCCTCTTTCTTTTCGTGAAAACTAAAGAACTCCATCAAGATTATTAAGATGAGAACATTTCTTCTGTTGAGCCATAACAATCGACTTTATCGGTAAATAACTGTGATTTACATGTCCTTAAATGCTTTTCTTATACTCAATTACCAGTTACGTCAGGTACTTCATATCAGTTTTTCTCTCCACGTTCTCACACATTCAACATGCAAATTCAGAAATATTAAAATATTTACTGGGGAAAAAGAAGTTTTGGTATATATTCCCTTTGATAGACAGGTGTTAGAATCACTTTCATGAATGTCACATCTTTATCTAATGGGAAAAGTTAGAACTTTTAATGCAGAATGACTTGCTTTTAAAAATACAAAAAAAAACCACATCAGTATGAGAACTAGTAATAAGGTACAGACTTCCTTTAATCTCTCAGAAGTAAGGGAAGTAATTGAAAAAATAGGTCATTGTGGAATTTTTAATCAAATTTAATGTATTTACTTCTGCCAGTCTGTCACAGTTTTCCTATTTTTCTAGCAATTTATTCTGAGAAAAAATGATTACACTGTGCATTTTATTACATACAAATTCAACAAGCTGTAGGTAAGGAAAGAAGTCTTGGCTGCTGTGGAGATATTTTATAACCTTTCTGATTGTCTCAGGTTCCAGCATGTGATGTTCTCTGTAATAAGAGTCCTGCCTACATACAGAACACTTTTTATTATTTTTCACAGTTTATAAGGTTAATATTATTTATTTATTTATTTTTCTGAAAAAGTCAGCAGATTTTGAACATCTTTGAAACCACATCCTGTGACTGATGAAGGTATAAATATGACTTAGTACTGACTTTTATCTGACTTTTAAAATGAGTGAAAAAAATAATGATGCTATGAAGACTGGCAATGATGTCTCTAAAGCAAGGTTGTATATGGGTTGCTAAGGAACCAAACTTTCTAAATCTTTGGTGAGTTTAATGAATAGAAATTGCAGCATAAAATACCTCTGATTAAGATAATGTTATTAAAATAAAAATAAAAGGCCTAGTTCACATTAATGTCACTCAGTTTTTTCAAAAATATATCCAGAAGAATTAACTTCCACCAATTCAATCTACAGGGATACTGGGGCATTGTATAGTGGGATACTAGACACTGGATTCTACTGGAATGTAATGTCAGGAATTAGCAATTACTTAGTAATAATTTACTTAGTAATAATATTACTTAGTAATAATTAATGTTCAATCCCTTTTCAAATGCAGAAAAAAACCAGTCATCCCTTCTGTTCCTTCCAGTCTCATTAAAGCTCAGTAGCATTTTGCCAATAATTTCACAGGCTACAAGTTTAAGCCCAGTGTCTAAAGTTAAGCCGTCCTTCTGGAGTTTCTAACATTTTTTTTTTACTTTACAGCACCTCAGTGTGCAAAGATACATAAACAGTTGTTTGTCAGTATTCTGTATATCTTACTTCGGTGCTACGAACCAACTGTCTGCGAACACCATCAGTTTTTATAGCTATATAGTCTAACTAACACAATAATAAAGCTGAAAAGACAGTTTATGTTTTCAGGTTTGACTCCGCAGTAATGTCATTTCCCATCTTCCAAACCACAGTTGGCTAAGAGGAAGTCCTTTTTTGCTGCAGTGCAATGTTTCAGTCTGAAGAGAATAACTCCAACTAATAAGAACACTTTTCTCCTTTTTTTTTTTCCTTGCTTTTCCTTCAACTTTTTTCTCTTCAGAGAGATAGTTATATATTCTATAACAACAAATGAAAAATATTGTTGTTAGAAATCTAGTAGACTGCGCATTCAAAAGCTATAGGGCAAAACATAATATGAACTGTATGATCATATCTCATTTTTTGTTTAGTAGAGGACATCCATCCAATTTACTGAATGAAACAGAGATTGAATATAAAGAACAAAATCCATTAAAGACCGCAATACTGTATGTAATATTATTTGTCATAAATAAGCACAAAAGGATTAAATGGAGGCTGTACGTTGTAACTTCACTGGGACACAGCATATAATTGTAGTCATATCAGCTCAGACCAGATGTCCAACAAGTCCTGAATCCTATTTTCAAGAACAGATTGATATGGGAGTGCATTAGGACAAATAGCATAATGACACTTTTCCAGCCAGCAGTGATTTTCAGCTTGGGAACTTCACCAGCTGGTTAGCCTATGTGTGAATTTTTGCATTCTATGGGTTTATTTAATTATTTTTCAGTTCTCCAGCGTGCATAGTATTTTGTAGAGTTTCATGGCTTAACTAGATATTGTATATGGAATCATATCCTTTAGTATGTTTTGAGTCTGTCACTTTCTAGATTCATATTATATCCTCTGGTGTTTGCATTGGAGCTGGAAAATAAGTTGTTTGCTGTTCTCATGCTTTGATAGACTGCTGTCTTTTCCTCCCTTAGTCAAACTTTGTTTCTCTAAGCAAAAGTATTATTGCCTATCTGCTCCACAGACATCAACACTTCACACCTCTGACCATCGCTCTTCCTTTCTTTCAGCACTTCCCCATTTTACCATACTACCACTGAGATGGGAAAAACTGCAGAGACATTGAAGATGAAATTTCATGTATAATTATAGGATGGCAATGTTTTCTCCTTTGCCCTCTGTTCTTTCCTGGATGATGTCCTATATTCTTTCACCTTCTGTTCAGTTTCCTTTCTGAGAGCCTTAGATATTTTACATAAAATTAGGGTTCTGGCTTTTGAGTTATGGAATTTTGTATCTATTTATGCTAAAGAGATTTGTCATCTTACTACAGAATTTTCTGTATTGTGAGATCCCTTTGCAATTTGTGTTTGACTATCATTTCTACCCTGAATTCAGTACTGTCAGTAATTTTCTATTCTTCTCTGTTCCAGCCTACTGCTACTAATGTGTTTAGTACATTTGGCTTAGTAGCTTGGAGTCTCATAAAGTTGCCTAAAATCTTTTCTAAAAATTGACAACACATCAGCTGCTTCCAGTAGAATAACACCTAATAGTTTTGAGAGAAATTTCATCTAAAGTCAATAGTTCAGTTATTTCGTCCTTCGGGAGTTTTAGCTGATTACCTGCTGATCCTCATGAGTTATTAGAATTCATATTGACTTCTACTGTGTAACCTTTGTTGGCAAGATTTTAATTTAAGGCAGATCTTCCCATGGGCTGCCTTGTGTTCTGACATGAGTACTTCCTTTTCTGCTTCTCTTGTAACATAAATTGATTTCTTATTATATTTCTGACTTTTTGGTCCTCCATTTTATGTTTAAGCTACTGAATTTTTGTCTTTTTATATTCCTCATATTGATTCAGTTTCATCTTTAGATTGGGTGTTTCCTTTTGTGTAATAATGTCAGCCAGACCGTGTTGTTCACTGTTGAAGTTCCCTTGGTCTTTGCAATCTTTTTTTCCTAATGAAATGAACTTTCACTCTGCTCAAAATAAATAAATAAATTACTTCGGGAGGGTTCTCCTTTTAGCTTTGTTATACAACCTTTTTCTTTTTTTTTTTTTCTTTTTTTTTTTTTTCTCTCTGGTGTTGGTTTTTTTGTGGTTTTGCTTTTTGAAAAGCTTAACTTCTGTTAGTTTTCTGACTTTCGGTAACTTTGTCATCAATACAAGCACAGCACAATTGCAAGAATGAATTCATGATATTAATTTTAATAGACTTGCTTCTCTTATGTAGTCACTACTTTGCTATTGGTGTGAAGGACTTGCTAATGGCTTTACTTATGTCTGAATTCTTGATTTTGAACCTTCCAGAAGATTTTTAAGTATAGTGTTTTCAGATAGAAATAAAACACAGCTACACAATGTAATGTGTATGGCACCTCAGTAACACTGAATTCTTCTGGTTTAACATACAGATGCTATTTGAGACATGGGAACAATGTGACAATAGATTTTTATAGACTGTCCTCTTCTGTGTAAATCAGAGGAAGAGTGAATTTTTGTGATAGATTTTAGCTGAAGTTTGTATATTATGGATGCCATTTCTCATCTCAATAAACTTGCACTCTAAAGCAGACTCTGATCTCACTTCAAAATTGATATCTTTTGTTTCAAACTGTTTAGCACCTTCATCTTTCTATCCTACTATCTGCTTTTGCCAGCACTAATTTGTTTGCCTGATCAGTTTGCTAGGTGTTTGGTGAGTTTGAGCATGCTACTTATTCTATCATTCTTCCAATTTTCTTCTTCTGCTACCTCCCAGTTACTGAACATCCACCTTTTCTTCAACAAAGTCCCTTCTTTATCCTTCACACAGCTGCTTTTCTGCTGGATACTGAGTTCTAACATCCCTCTTAGGCTCCTACTCTTTTGTACTGACCTGTGATCCGATTTCCATTATCTATGCATTCAAATATTGCTTTTATACATCAGCAAAATATGATGAAGTGAGGTAATTTTACAACTAATTTGAAATGGCAACTGGTAGCCAGCAACAGGAGGTAAAACTTTCTTATAAAGAGGTGGTGTTGTTTAAATGAAAATGAAAAACTCTTATATAAGCACACTGATGTTTTAAAAATTGGTTTCTTTACTTGTGAAACTAAGGTTTAAATGAAAGATACTTTTGTATCTTTCATTTATGTGCTTTTTTTTCTACATAATATCTATCACATAGCAAGGAGAGGGGGGAAAAAAAAACATCCACTAGAAATATTTTTCTTGTTTGAAAAACTATTACAGTCTTCTAGATTGCTGGCAAATTTTATATGTCTAATAATCATGTTATAAAGATTAGGTGACTTAGATTAGAAATCTGATCACAGTATGCATGTGCATATGCATATTTTTTGTTACATGCTAAACATAAATCTCAGGGATTAATTTATGGGCAGAGGTATCTGTTTTTACTTTGAAATTTATCTTGCGGAAATATTCCATGATATTTTTATCAGCAAACTTTCTTCACTAGAATATTTCCAGAAAGTGATCAAAATGGGGATCACACATATTTAAAATTGTTATTAAAAGAAATCACTACTTATCTAGCTGTTACTAAAGCATCCTTTGTTTACTCTTCTTTCTTCAATTATACATCCATACTCAATTACCAAGGATAATACATCTGCAATAATCAAACACTTATGATTATGCCTTACCAATAGAACTCCCTAGCAAAACTAGTTCTTATAAATGAAATGTGATTATGGATAAATTCATGTCTAGGGTTAATTTACAACTACTGACTTCAGAAATATTTTGGAGTTGCCTCATGGTGCTTACAAATTTATGTTGTTAATTTTATTTTAATAGATTAGATTGAAGCAAATATAGTAATATTTTCTTCTTGCCTTTACCCATTATGACATTTGTCAAGTATTTCCTTCAGAAGGAGGAGTCAGAAGACTTCTTTTTACATTCCCTTGTCTTCCCTTCTTTACACATCTTCCCTCCCTTTCACATTTACCTTTGCTTTTCCCCGCCCTTCTGTTTCTCCTTCCCCTTCATTCTGTTAACTCTTATGAAATGTATCTAACATTTAGCTTCTTCTTTTATTGAAGGTTCTGCTGTCCCAAAAGCAGACACTCTTAAAAATAACCCATACTGATCTCCTACCAGAACTTGCTTATGCATGAGAAATGAGTTTCTTTCTCAAATGTCTTCTTCAGTTTATAAATGGACCTTTTTATTTTATTTTTTTCCCCTAATGTTTAGACTTGTCTTTGTGCAACTATTTAGAAAAGAAAAATCAGAAAGCTCATAATGCTAGCATAAACATAGAAAAACATTTGGGATACAATACCCAGAACCTTTTATAGGGATGTGATGGGTGGTTTGAAGGTCAGTATTATTATTATTATTATTTTGCTTTAACGTATTTACATTAATGTATTTGACTTAGTTAAGAATAAGATTGTTTAAAGTTTTATTTTGGTTTTCAGCCTCAATTCTTTCTAAATGAGATAAACTTTATTTCAAACAAAGAAATAAATGGGGAAAAAAAAAAAATATACATCCCTGCATTGGGCCAGTAAGTGAGTTCAAATGGAAACCCTCCAGTACCCAGTCTGCCATCACTGACAGATCATCTTATATATTTTCCTTAGGAAAAAAGGACACTGTTGAAATACATTCAGCTGATGAATTTTATAACCTTTTTACCTAAGTATCCCACAACTAAATATCTGAATAATTAGTAAGCCTTTGAGTTCAGTGACTTAAACACACCGACTTTCAAATGCTCAAAGCAATGTGTAAGGAAATGTCTTTCTGATTTGCAGCAACAAGGTTTCTCTTTGAAACCACACTACTCATAATAACATTGCATTACCAACATAGATGTTACTAAATCTAAATTGTTAGCAGAGCTCTCACTAAGTACCACTCAGGAGATTACAATGAATTTCTAGATGATAAACAAGGGAAATTCAAAGTATGCACCTTAAATCTAAAAAAGAAACAGTGGTTTACAGAAAAGAAATCTTGCTGAAAGGAATTTCAGTGTCATTTCTGATAATAGTAAATATATGTTTTTAAAAAAGAATCATATGAATTATTGGATAGTAGCCAAAATAGCAATGAGGAAAAGACGTATTTTGGCTCAGATTTTCACTGTGGTTCAGTGAATTATTTTGAAACAGCCACCAAAAAAACATAACTTTTTTCTTTTGATAATATTTAGGAGGCAAATGGGAGGTGGTAATTTATGGAAAAAAAGAGGGGATATTTTCTTAGATATATTTGTGACAAAAAAGCAGATAAACTGAAATATCGGCTTTCTAACAGATGAAGAACATTAAACATCCATACAATGTCATATAAACTGGCTTTACTTGGCATTAGTGAAACAGTACATGGCTAGGAGTCAAATACATCTGCTCTCCTTTGTGCCTGTGATAAGGGAAGGTTAGAGAAGCAGGTGTGCAGGTGCCCTATGCTGGAATATTTCCTCTGTCATTTCCCCTGCAGAACACGTTTTTCCCTTTTTGTGCAATGGAATTCAGAAGTAAATATGAACCTGACTCATGCAATCATATTAACTCAGGCAGACAACCAAAATACAGTACAACAGTTGTTTCTTCATCATATGCTGGATTTTCCATTTGTAATGTCATTATTCCTTTTTCTTGTGTGTACATAAACAAATATTGAATAACACCTTTTGTTTTTCTCTGCTTACGCCAGTAGAATTGTGGTGAATATCACTGCTTCCTTTCTCCTTAAAAACTGCAAACACAGCGATGCTTCAGATCCTGAGATACAGTTTGGTATCAGTAATGACTGATTTGCTTGGGGAAAAACTGTCAAGTGTGTGTGTCAATTATTAATAAACACAATGCTTTATTATTAATAATAGATTGCAAATATGGCTTAATGTTCATTTAAAATGATGGATTCAGAAAACAATTTTTCAGCATTTGCAGTTTAGTCATGTAAAATTGTTGACAAAAATCATTAGGAAGAAGTGCATGGGACTGCTACGCTTGTATTTTGGTTCTGCTGAATATCATAGAGAAAGGGTGGTCTTATAGTCAAGAACAGCCTCTTCCACAGGTTCCCTCTGAGCCTGGATAAGTAAAATAGTTTTCCACGCCTCTCTTTCCAATTTCAAATTAATGGCATTGATACCTTCCCCACGAACATAAAGTGCTATCAGGCTGTATTTTCTATTTCTGTGGCCCATATTAACAGTGGCCAATTCAGTAAGATTATCACTGGAGCACAGTCTACCTCTATCAGAGACAAAGCGTAAAGTTGTTTGTCTGCGCTTTTATTAAAGAAACTGACAATATAATTTTTCTAAAGGCAACCAAAGATTATATTGCTCATCTTAAAAGCTTCATTTGTTTTTCAATTGATTTTCTTAGTTATCCTTTGAGTTTGTTTGAAGCTTTACTAACCCCTCGGACTTCTTTTCCTTGTTTCCCTGTCAGTGTGCATTGTGGTGTCAAGGAGACTCCCTTGGTTAATTGCAATTAAACTAGTACCTCCAGTAAACTTTGGTAGCTATCAGGAGAGATGTGACAATATATAGTGTGAAAACAAGATAGGTAGTTGTTTAATGACTTGTTTCATATTTATGTAAATAATTTCTTTAGATGCAACATCTTGCATAGCTTGAAATATGTATTTAACTACAATTAAAAAGTGAAAAGCAGTATTCAATGGCATCTGTCTATGTTTTTACAAGTTTTTCTCTGTTGTATCTTTTTCTTTGTTAATAGCCATTAAAATGTAAAAATATATATATTTTTTTCACAAGCAATAAAAGTATGAAGTTTTGCTTTGTTAATCATCAATCTGTTTTGAAATAGGATTTTTTAAATATTTTTTTAAATATTTTTTCCTAAAGCAGGATTAGAGATAAGAAACTTTATGAATGTGTGGAACAGTATCAGCTGCTGTTAGTTGAACATTAAAATATATATATATATATATATATATATATGTATATTTCATGTTTGCTGTATGAAAAAAAATGTTTCTGTATTACTTTCCTTCTTTTGTTACAACCACTGCAAAAAACTGTAATGGCATTTTGTCAAATTGATGTGCTAGTACAGACAGTGTTGACAGTGATACAAAGAGATAAGGTCTTTTAACCATATTATGTCTACTGAAGATATGGGCAGTGTATACAAATGTTTTATAGTAGCATTATTTCCAGCCATCTGTGTACATAATTTTTTAGGTCTGACTTTGTACATGAAAGAATATGGCCAGAGTCCAGTATATTGCAACAATTTTCTGGCGAGGGATTTTTGGGAAGCAGAATGGTTATGACACTGTTGTATCTGTCTTACACTTGGAGCAGAGCTGTGAAAATACTCTGAATATAAGCAGCAATAAAATACCATAATGCTACTTCCCTGCCTCATGTCTTACTTTACTCTTCCTTCAAACTTAAGGACAAAATGCAATGGAAGATTGAACCATTAGACAAATACTTCTAACCAGTTTTGCTGAGCCTCTCACCCCTCCATTAAAGAAGTTACTTAAAAGAGAGTCTGGGGGGAAAAAATCAAGCAGTTCTTTAATATATGATCTTGTAGAATTTCACCTAGAGCTGAATAAGGTTTATAGTCCATTGAAAAAGATATGTACAAATTATAATGATGACTTTTCTTAATACTGATGAGGTGAATGCAGTTATAAGAAAAGCTAATAAAAATATTTTTAATCCATTTGCTGGAAAGGTAATAAAATCCCTGTTCCTTGGTGAAATAAAAGTCTAATACAGCTATTAAAGATAAGGCAGGGAGAGGGAGATCTAAATAAAGCTGAGACGTCACATTTAATAGTAGGCTTAATGGAATATAAGAGGCTCAGAAGGTTATAAGTCTGAGAGAAAGTATATATTGGCATAAGTTTTATTCAAGTGTTAGGTGAAATACAGTGTCATCAAAACTGAGATGAAGAGAGGTCTACAAAGCTAGGATAAGTAGAGAAGATAATTACATAAAAAATGTATTACTATGTGAAATTTTAACTGTGATCATATATAATAGAACCCTCTGTTATACTATAGATCCCTGGCGCCTTTTGATACATTAGGACAGCAGAACCATAAGGAGTACTTAAAGTGGCCAAAGAAGACATTCTCCTAAGAAACAGATTATATACTTCTATTAAAAATAGCTGCTACATTTGGTTCATTAAAACTTATCACTTTAGAGGGGAATGATCTATGGAACATTTCACCTATAAGCCTCCAAGTCTGGCTTTGTGAGAGCTAGAAGCTGAGTATAAATCTCTTCCTTTAAAGGTGATCCTTTCTGTAAGGAGAGATGTCCATCAGCAAAGTAATGCAGTAATGCTTGTAACTTGCATTAGCCATGCTCAATCTGCCTGAAAATTTACTTGCTTTATTCTTACCACTTTGAGTGAACCTATATGACCATCTGAATTTGAACTGGAAGGTTTCTGCTTCTGTGAATCTCCTGATTCACACACACTTCCATAGTTTTGGTTTTAAAATAGGTTAATCTTTGATGTGTTTCTCTTGGATGATGCTAAACTACAGATATACTTTAGAAGCACATCTGATATATTGCATCCAGGAGTGGAAGTCAGAGCTCAGAACCAAATCCAGGGACCCTCTGCCCTACCATATGACATGGATGTTGGCCCACCCTGTCAGCTATTTAGCTTTGTACATACTCTCTTAGGGATTCACTAAAATTATGAGATAGACACAACCTTGGTGTTGAGTATTCTCCAGCCCATGATTTGAGGATCTCACAATAAGTAAACAAACAAACAAATAAATAAATAAATAAAGCTTTATAGAACTACTGTTCATTAAACATGTAGACATAGTTAATGGAAAATATGTTTAGCATTAAAACCTACAGATTTTTGGTGTCTTAAAATAGCCACATTCAAAGACTTAATACCTGAAAAAAATTCATAGTGAATCATAGAATGACTTGAATTGGAAGGGTCCTTACTATATATATGTGCCAACGTTAGTTTTTTTGTGAATAAGTGATCATTGCTTGGCACAAAAAAATTTAGGAGAAACAAATCTAACATTATTTATCAGTATCAGGTTTTGCTGTTTTTATAGAATTCTTGGCTCCCTACAGAGGTATTAACAATTCTTCTACTGATTGCCACCAAGGAAGCTATAGTTGACATGACAGTTCCGATGTAAGCTTTTATAAGATATTGCTCTTGTTACCTACTGTAATGGACACTTTTTTTTCTAAGAATTGAATGCATATTTTTCCTATTAGAGAAGCTCAAACTTTCATTATCTCTACTTTTTGGTTTGCTTTCTCACTACCCTTATTTCATTTTAAGTACTCATATTTAGCAAACTGCTGTCACCCTTAGGTATTATGCTTTCCTCCTCCAGTCATTTTGCCTTCTATATTTTATTATGCTGGCAAAGCTGTCCACTGCCCTCGAGGATTTCTTTTTCATTATTTGAACTGGAATTTATTTATGCATCTGTATTTGTATTTATCTACATTAAAAATGTATGTATTAAGTATTTGTAAATAGGAACAAATCATACAGTAAGTATCTGGAATCAGGACAGCAACCCTCTGCACCTATGCTGAAAACATAGGAGACATAAAAATGAGTATTTAGTGTGGTCACTGGTATAAAGGAATACGTTGGGTTACTTGGCAAATAACACCTGGGAGGTGCTTTAAAAGAAAGATTTTTCAGATAGAAAGGAAAAGGCCATAACACATTACAACTGTTCTGGAAAATCTTGAGGATACACAGGTCGGTCAAAACAGTAATGGAGCATATCAAGCCAAATGGCCAGTCCTTCCCAATTCACACAAAACTTTAAAGAAGCTTTTAAGCACTGGACAGAAGACAACTTTTGATGACAGTTTACTACCCAGAAAGGCAGAAAATATTTGTTTACATACAAAATATATATGAATGTGTTAATTTATCTGTTGCAAATTCTGGTTTTATATACTCAATTTTTGTTCAGTGTTTTGTACAAGATAATTTCTGTACTTAGATATTAGGAAAATAAATGCTAAATTTTATTCTTTCTCTCATACATACTGTATAATTATCTTGCCATCCATTATTGCAACCCTCATCCATTGTCAATATTTCCTTCACTTTTTCTTTCTTATTCCAATCTATTTTTTTCATCTCCATTTTTCCCTAGGTCTTCATAGCAATTTCTTCAATGACACTTCTGTAGATTCATGGAAGCCATGCTGCTCAGGAGCTATAGAAGGCCAGGCAAAGATCTTGATCTTTGCTTACAAAGTAGGCATTCTACAGAGGATGCCAACCAGGCAAGAAATCCTGCAGCTCATTACTTAAACCTTGATTATAAGTCTTTATTTTGCTTAAAGGGCCCCAAGACAGCCCAAAAGAATGACTTTCACCCTTCTTAGAAGCTCCATTAGGCATACTTTCTGTGAGGGTATAATTCCACTGCCATCTACCAGTTGCACCAGACCCAGACCCATGTCACTGGGAGTCCCATGGCTCTTATTTTAAAAGCGCTCTCCCTTCCCATGCACAGCTAACTTCCACTTTGGTCACTGAGTCACCTGTAAAGGGGGTAGGATGGATCAAAGCCCTGTAGGAGAGCACTTATGGACAGGAGCTCTCTCTCATTACCAGGCTGCCCCTGGTGATGGCATACCAGGCTACCTGTAGTGACAGAGGCACAGCTGATGAAGAGGAGTGGGGTGGGCTGCTATGGAGGAAGAGAGGGCTCAAGAGCTACAAAGAAGGAGTCTGCAGCCTAGGGAAAAGTGTCTGGATCCCCTTTGCCTCTCCTCCCCATTCTGATACTGGGCTACTGCTCAGTTGCCATCCTTCTAACAATTTCTTTTCACTTTGAATTTGGGTTAAAGGCAAAAGAGAAGTTCTATACAGTTTTGAATAAAACTGTTAAGGCACCAATGTTAACAATGCTAGCAAATGCCTAAGACTCTTGGGAAGCGGTCACTGAAAACTCATTTTTGTCAGCTAAGTGAGATTTTTGAATTAGCTGCTTTCAACAGTTAATATGTATTCAGGTTAATGATTATGCAGTGTATGCCAAATTGCTACTTTTTTCCAATAGCAACTTTTACAATTTTTAAAACGTTTTGCGTTTTCATTTAGTTTGCTGAGAGAGATCTTTTTACTGTTACTGAAGCTTAATCTGACATGAAAATCCTCTATAAGTTCAGAAAGACTTGTTTAAAAATCCATCTAAAAATAACATTAGGAATGATTTTTTTTCCCTCATTTTATTCCCAAGACATGAAAAATACACAAATGTTTTCTGAACTGGCTAAGCAAAAAGATTAAGAACTGATATTCAAGTAATTCTTTAAGTAATTGCAGTATTTTTTTCCATGCTGAAATGTATTTTACAATGGTAATCAAACTTAACCTCACTGCATTAAATAGAATTGACTTTATTTTGTAATAGTTTCCTTACCTAGCTAACTATTGTTACTAATATTTACATTATGATGATGCATTTTAAAATGTTTTTGTCACCTCTTACCACTGCTAATGTGTGACTGTGTTTGATAAAAGATTTTCCAACATTTACTCAACTGTAAGTTTTTTCTTGAATTGGAAGTTTGCTGTGTTTGTATGAAAAAAATGCATTTTATATTAGAAAGTCATCATCCATATTACACTGCTCCTTGCAGTAGATGCAGTGAAAAAAAGATCCTTTTTGCAGTGTAGTGTATGAGTAACTCTGATAACATGTTTTCTGAACAGAAGAGATTTGCAATCTCTTTTAAAGAACTCTTTTAAAATTTTGTCTTACAATAACTGTCGTGTAGAGATAAAGATCACATCTGTGGCTTTGAGTTTCATTTATTTTATTCTTCTTCAAAGGGCCTTGTTCTTCAAGGAAATGCACATATTGGTTGATATGTGTGTTGACAAAATAACTTCTCTCTCTACAATTTTCTGGCTTTTACACAGTCATAACAGTCAATTAAAGTTTGTTGGAAGTTTTACCCAAAGAACAAATGCAAAGCATAAAAATAGATAGAATTTAAACTTTATCAGTGGTTATAAAATCTTCACTCTAGAGTCTTTGTAACACATTTTCTGTTTTATAGTCATGGATGTTATTTCTGTTAATGATTGAGATTCATCGTAGTGTTGCAGAAAGGAATTCTCAAAGAATTCTTCTGAATAGCTGGAACACATAATTTTATCAAATGAAAAGTCAAAACAGTAGTATATGTTTTCTTCAAATGTTACGAATGTGAAAATAAGTGTGTCCTAAAAGCTAATAGATATATTTACCCAATCAAATATTATTACAGTGTAATAATTCTATCTGTGACTGTGTCTGCATTAGTAGCATGGTTTTTCCTGGGACAAGTTTCTGACTTTTAAATGATACTCGTTCTGTTCACAAGCTCTAATTGTCACAAAAAATATATCCAAAGTCTGAGTTTGAGTGACGGTGAGCATTACCAAGACCTTTTTGTTAGTGTATATATAAACAATCAACAGGTCCCTCAAAATAGTAATCTGACAATGTTCTCCAGGGCCAAGTCATCAAAAAAATGATTCTGTGGAAATTGAGGCAAAGAACTCATTTTTGTTCTCTTTTATAATGGGTAGAATAAGTAGTTCCTAGGGAATTAATAAGGTCCTATTAATTAATGCTTATTAATTTATTTAAAATCCGTGAAGAAAGGGCATTATGGAATCACAAAATATTATCATTTCTTTTTCAAAGCATGAGCTTCATTTCTCTTTTTACAAGTGGAATATTTGGTCTGCTTTTCTGCTGGCTAATTGCCAAAGTGGGAAGCCTTTTAATTACCTGCTGGAGCGACAAGGGCCATTAGGCAGCTTACGGTGCAGCTTCTTTTTGAAAAACTGGTGCAGAAGATAATGGGTGCCATCTACTGCACATGAGTCAATTAATAATTTGAAATTTCAGCTAGAGAAGAGAAGGATGAGCTGTGATGACATTATGTTAATTGATTCCTGTAGTTGTAATGAAGTGAGTGATAGCACTATTTTCTAGAATTAGTGCCTTGGATGGATTGAAAGTATTAGATGAGTACCATTTCTTGTAAAGCTCATTTTGTATATCTAACTTCTGAATAATGATTTTTTAAGTGTTGCCATTTCCTGCCATGTATTGATTACGTTAATTGAAATGTACTCTAATATCTCAGCAAGAGCGCAGGAATTACACATTCATCTAAGCATGATTCTTGTGTAAACAAAAACCTTATTCACTGTGAACTCATACTGATTCATATTCCTGCTAATATCCTAAAACATATGATCTCTATCTTACAATTTTCTTCTATACCAAAACATTTTAAGTATGCGTGATCCTCACCAGAAATCTTTTGATATATGTATTGTTTTTCCATTTGACTTATTTTACTGTTATTATATATTCACTAATACACAGAAAAGGAGGGAAATATGGATAGAAATCCTTTCCTACATTGTTGGTACCTCATTTTTGTATTTTTTTAAGAGATTTGGACACTAATTTTGCACACAGAGCAGCAGGCAAAAATCGAAATATTTGGAAAATGTGATCGTCAAAAGGCTGAAGAATATTTACCATCTGTGCTTTGTGATATTGAGTATTAAGAACTAGGTGTATGATCATAACTCTTATTTTGCCTATACACGAGGCTTTTGGACTGAACTTCAGCTCTTTTGATTACATATAATTCAGATATTCCCTGTACATACTGTTATGACTCAGTCAGATAGAAACGTTATTTAAGAACTAGCTGAAATCAAACATACTTAACCAATAGTAATGTAAGTAATTTATATCATACTGATTTATTTTGATCTTTGAAAGTATTCCTTGCACGTACAAAGGAATGAGAATGGGATATGAATAGAATTGAAAATCAATTATTCTTGAATAAATAGTCAATTATATAAATGATAGCAGTAAACAGGCTTTATCGCAACTGTGTTTGTCAGATGCAGGTCATAAAAAGAAATATAGATGGGGACCCAACAGAAAACTAAGCCAACATTTCTAGTTATTCAATCAGGCATTTTTTATCATCAACTTTAGCAATTAAAAGTTGAGTACAAGATGGCTATTTATTAGCAAGTTAAAAATTTATAGAACTTCTCTGAAGTGGAATAGTGCTTGAGTTGTATATAGACAATTTGTGAAGCAATGGATTCTCCTTAATAAGCTTGAGAATGATGCTTACTGCCTTGAGTTTCGGTCAGAACTGTGCTCCAGGGATATGGCTCTGAAGAGGCAGTTAACACAGGGCTGGGACTGTCAGTGAGAATGTAAAACACATGGCAGGGTGAACCCTTGAGTGCCAGAAACTGCCCTGAAGTAATCCTAGCTGTTCTCTTTTGTGATTGTTTCTTCCTGGAGCCTACACTAAATGGCAGGATTCTATGTGAGCATGGATTCTTTCTGTAGGGTGAATGTTTCTTACTCCAATGCAGCCCTCCTCATCTCTTTGGTTTTCTTCAGTAACCTCTTTTTGAGTACATGATCTGTTCTCATCCACTGATAGTTCATGTTTCCATTTTCTTTCAGTCCTTGGATACTTTTCACTAGGTTGAATCTCTAGTAAAATTGAAAAGAGCTCTCCAGTAGAAGAATGAGATTTTTCAGAATAGTACAAAGTGGAAAAGAAAATGCTGGGGAAAAGAAATATCTGACCTATTTTCTCTGACCTAGCTATTTAAGAAAGAGTGTTGCTTGTCAGATAGATACTGACACAGTATGTTGTTTTCTTTGAGTGTTTCTTGTACCTATTAATAGGACACAAAATAAAATTTGTCACAGCTCAAATTATTTGATGCAGTTTTTCTCAGATATGACAGATATGATGAAGAAATAAAGCAAAGGACCCTCTTTTTTTACTTCTTCTTTTTTTTTTTTTTTTTTTCTTTTTTTTTTTTTTTCCCAACTTTGCTGTGCTTTTCCTCAATGCTATATTGGTAATTTTTATGGACATTTTATTTCTGGTATAGCTAAAAGCGCCTACCCACAGATTATATTTGAATGATGGAACACTCCTGTCATTGACTAACATTACGCACTCTGTTCAGTCATTCTTTCTTTTCAATACCTTGGTAGAGTGCTCAGGGGGACATTCTCATGGATTTTGGAGGAAATTAGCCAGTAAACCCAGCTGGGAGCGTTGCCCACTTACTTGCTTTGTTATTTCTTAAAATCCATAGTATGAATGCTTATCTTCTACCTCCCATCAACAATGGAAATACTTATTTAAATTTCACCTCTTCCTCCAAAAATGGCTGGTAATGCTCATGCTGCAGCCTCACTTTCTTGGCTTGCATTGAGCTCCGCAGGCAGACCACCATCTGTGGTCACATTTTCACTATGCAGTAAATGGGGAGGTGGAGAAAGATGTTCTAGCCAAGCAATTGGAGATATTGAACAGGGTGATTTTTCATCCACACCATCAGAGTGTTTTATTTGGACATCAACAGTGCAGGATTTCTCAGTAAAAAAAGAGAATAGAAACAAGTAAAGGCTTCCAACTCTCCAGGGGAGGGAGTAAGAGACTGTGCTGAAAGAGAGGAGTCCTGCATTGCAAACCATACTCTGCTGTCGCTGTGTCCTGTGTGACAAGTCTTAAATGGAAAACGTATAGACTGACTCTAAAATACTTGTTTCCAAACAGAAAAAAGAGTACGTGTTGATAAAATGAAGAATGGGTGTCCTCTTGTCTGTAATGTCTGCATGCTGTTAATCCTGTATTTCAAGACATGGACTGCAAAATAGTTTTGATTCTCATGAAATAACACTTCCCCTTGGTTTACTCTAGTGGCCCTAATTACCGGCTTAGTAGTTTGTCAGAAATTCTTAAGTGGGAACAGTTAATCATATTTGGTTCAGGTATGCTCAAGCTGTGTCTTTCTCTTCCATACATGTCGTCATGATGTATGCTTGTTTGTTTTTTTCTAGATAGATAGCAAAGTAAGAATAATCCATTGAGCATCACACACATCCTGAAGCCATCCAATAAAGGGTGAAAGCAGGAGGCAGCTCCACAGGTGAGTGTTGTCCACTGTGTGTGTGTGTAAAATACTTCTGTTTGTTGTTGTATGCATTCTGTTTTTTTGTTTGTTTGTTTGTTTTCTTGTAGGTTTTTGTTCTTTTTTTTTTTCCTTTTTTTTCCCCCCTTATTGTTGTTTTTACCCTCAGGCAGCTGTTTGCCTTTAAAAGTACATTTTCAGGTCAATTCAGTCTACCTAGTTTCACTGTCACCAATCTCCAATGTCAGTGAGTTCAATCTGAATCTCAGTGGGAGATCTAAATGTTTTATCTTACATTGTTTTCTTGAATAACAAGTGATGTTATTTCTGGGGCGACTCAATACAGTATCACTGCCTTTTCTTGCCTCCCATGTCCCTGGAATATCTTTACAAATATTTTAAATTCAGCTTCGCCTCTCATTCTATTATCCTAATTTCGCTACTTAATGAGAATAGGGAGAAATACTTTAACAAGTCAGAAAGTGGTATATAAACAAAGGGAGAAATTAGATTTTAGTAAGAAGATAGATTTCAGTGAGATATAAGAGAAATAAATATGACTGAACACATTCTTTTATTTTTTATTCCGATCTGATTTGCAATAAAATATATGCAGCATTTATATGCACAGGAGATAAATACTGAAAGGACATACAGTATTTTTGACCAAAAAAATTGTGGTTTTTTTTTTTTTTTTTTTTTTCCTGCACAGGACTTGCTAATGGTAATTAGCATCTACATGGAACTCCTTTATTATTTCATTCTCATGCATACTGAGCTGCATCACAACAGAAAATAAATAGCTTATTACACTCTTAGACAGAGAATAGCTAATAAAGAAATGGTTGACTGGGGAGATGAAGCTTCTTTGTATATAGAATAAAATGACTTGGGTGTCATTATTCATTTCATTCTACCACTTTAAAATTATTTAGAAGTGTTTAATTTAATCTCTTGCTAATTTTAGATGATAGAAAGCCTTTCTTCTGCAATGGAATTAACTTTGCACTCTTCTAAACGAACCTTATTTTTCTAAGGTTCATTGATACCAAATCTACACTTATTTCCTAGTTGAATGTGTACAAGTTAGGCTGAGTTATGTATGGAAATAAGGATGCAAACTTGGTTTTTGAAAATTCAGATGAAGCAAGGGGTCCAGTTTCTCAATAGTTTAGCCTTTGAATTATCTCAGATGGTATAAAGAACTAAGGTTATATTGAATTAGCCTCATGAGTCATGGAAGGAAAAGTGGGAAGGGGTCATAGTGTCAAGGCTTGATCAGAGATGGCTACTCAGAAACAGTATAAGACATCCCTCAAGTATGGTTGTGAGAGGATTATAGAGCTAGTAGGAAGGAAAAAAATGATTATTGGGTCAAAAATTCAGGAAGGAGTAGATAGTGATGGGACAGTCAGGATGGATAGAGACAATAGACACAGAGTTACAGAAATTACTGAATTCAGATGCATGGAATTTGGTCATTTTTACTTTGTTTGAAGCTGCTGAAGATGCTGCTCCTTCACAAGAAATAAAAGCACAACTCTTGCACATGAAAGAGTAAAACCATGTAGCAGAAGTTCTCCACTCTTAAGAGGGTTTTCCTTCAGGGCTCTCCAGTATCAATAATGTATTTTGCTTCAGTAATTTATAATCTGTACTATATTAACAGATGTCAAATGTTATTTTGTGAAGCTCAAAAAAGCTCCATAATCACTGCAGAGATCATGTTGTGAGACTGTACTAATATTTTCAAACATTATTACCTGTAAGTCACAGTAAAAGCAGGGAACTAAAAGAACTTTATTTATTTATTTATTTATTTATTTATTTTTTTTAATGAGACAACAAATTGCAAAATTGTGTGCTTAGCTGGCTAGGGAAATGCATTAAATCTGTTCTGAAGATGAATATCAATTTTGCTGCAAAGAATATTCACTGCTTTATAAAACAGTGCTTGATATTTTTCTCCATTATGTTTTTAGACTTTTCTTGATAAGATACAGTCTTCATATTTCGTCCTGCTGTAAGCAGGTCAGGACTCCATTTCAAAGCAGCACTTTGATACTCTCATCATGACAGTAAAAGCTGAAGTGCTAGATATGCTAGATATTCACAAAATACAGTGACATATTTCAGTTTAGAAATACAATTTTTTGCTAAACTGAATTTTTTGTTTTTTTTTTTGCTGCCACTGATAAATTTTAATGTTTTGCTGACCCTCCTAACAAATGCTCACTCAAGCATGCAAGATCCATTAAAGATTTCCTTGCCCCATATTGTTTTCTGCCCTTAGCAAACACCTGTTCCATCCATATGGTAGAGTAGACCCGAACAGAGTTAGTATTTCCAAGCAATCATTATTAGATTCAATTAACCCTTCCCTCCCCTCATAAAAAGCAAATATAAAAAAGTGAACAAAAAGCCAACCCCACTGACAGTGAAATTATTACATTTGTGTTAGAAATAATTTTGAGGCTTCTCTACCTACTGCTTGCTTCCATAATTTCATATAGTACTTAGAGTCATTCTTTCTAGTATTTGGTAAATCCGTTTGTTTTTTCAAGAATGAGATATAAAAAATCCATCCTAAAAAATCCAATTGTTGCTATGCACAGAGTAGCTCTTGCAATCATCTCCAATCTACCTGCATGCCTCATGAATTTTTAATTTCACTCCAAAAGTTACATGAGTCTTAACTTTCATCATTTCTTTTAATATTAAAATACTTCTATATGACAAATAAATATTTAAATGAGATCAAGCAAAGCCTTTAAGTGGCACTGATCTTTTTAGCTTTTATGGTAGTCTGGTGCTACTTAGAGCACAACCTCTATGTTACAGCTAATCAGTTGATTGCCGTATGCATGGTAAGCCAACTGCTTCCTGGAATTTCTGGATTTACGTAGCAAGGTTTCCATACAGGCTGCAGTGCTGTTGGTCTGTGCTTGGGAATGACAGAAGCTCAAATCAAGCTACTGTTGCCTGAGCAGTCTGTTGCAGCCACACTTAAATGACCGGTTCTGGTAGGTATTGAGATCATAGCAGTGTCTCCTGGAGTCTTAAATGAACCATCCTCAGCATCTAGAAGGTGTATTTGGAACATGGGGGAAATGGAGAAAAGCTTAAACTAAATAGGTACTTCAAATGAACTTTAGAATAGATTAAAGAAATTGTCTAATTAGTAATGTAAGTTAGACTATGATAAAACTTCAGCTGCATAAGCTATTTCCATCACAGAATCACAAGATCACAGAGTTGTTGGCACTGGAAGTGATTTCTGGAGATCACCTATCCCCCTGTTAAAGCAGGTTCCCTAGTGTAGATTGCACTGGAAAGAGTCAGGTGGGTTTTGAGTAGCTTCAGAGTGGAATTCACACCCTTTCCAGGCAGCCTGTTACAGTGCTCTGTCACCTTCAAAACAAAGAGGTTTTTTCTCATGTTCTGATGGAACTTCCTGTGTTCTGGTTTGTGCCTGTTGCCCTTTATCCTTTCATATGACACTACTGAAAAGAACCTGGCCTCATCCTCTTGACACTCGCCCTTTAGATATTTATGAGTGTTGGTAAGATCCTCTTTCCGACTTCTTTTCTCCAGGTTAAACCTCTCCCAGGTCTCTCAGCCTTCCCTCAGAGAGTTTAAAAAAAGGTAGTAGCTGGTGTGTAGATCTAAATGCAGCAATTTAGAAAGTTATAAAGGTTACAAGATGATGTTGTGGCAGCCCTAGTTTTCAACTGTAGATAAAAAAAGCCAGAGTCAGAACCTGAGAGAATTCTTTTGAACTTTTCCTTTAGCATAAAATGGGCCACTAGATTGCTTCTTCTGGGTAGCTAATGCTCCCTTATGATCTCTCTTAATGACAATCTCCTACACCCTAGCTTTGGGAAGTTTATCAAGGTTGAATCTTACAAATAGCGCTCAGGGGACGAAGGAGAAAAATGTCAGAGAGCTCTTCTCTGGAGATCTCTGCCTGGCAAAACATTCCCAGGAGACTAAGTGAACTGAAATAGTCCCAGGCAATCCTAGGGATTGTGCAAAGAGAAAAGACTAAGCGAGAGCATCAAGCTTTTATCCATTGGAACTTATATTTGTGACTTTTACATTTTGTGGAGCTGGGACAGTAAAAACGCTAGTAAGCTATAAATAACTCAGACTCTTATGTGAGACTGCTGTTAGTTGGTAATGTATTGATTGCAGAAAAAGATTCAAGTTGTAAAGTAGCAGACTTTAATGAAGGTTCAGTCTTAAATCAGAGTAACAGTATGAAATTGCTTCATATAGATTGCTAAGAAACTTTCTATGGGTAGTTACTGAGTTCATAGCTACAGGATATATCACTTGGTATTATCTATAAATTACTTAGAGACAAACATGTACAGAGGTAATGCTGGAATTATAATCTTGGACTACTGCAGATGTTACCAACACTAACCAGAGTAATAGAAGCACTCTGTCCTTGATTAACAGCCTAGCTTAATAGTCATAGGCATTTCTAGCAAAACTCATCTATCATGCAAATTGAGAATGATAGTGGTTCTGTTGCTGCAGATAACTGCAACATTGCCAATGCACAGCAATGTTCTACCTGTATCATTTAGGAGCGTGATGGGGTTTAGAACATTTATTTGCAGCTATGGTAATGTTCCAAGGGCTCAGATGGCTTTAATCAATGCAAAACTGACTACCAGAGGTATTCAGTAAAGAATGTATAGTGTCTTTCCTCTGACATTTAGTTCTTAGAAAGCAGTGGGGACTTAGAGAGAAACTGAAGATCTGGGTGCTGGCAGCCCCAGCAGCTTGGGTGTCAGTGTCTCATACCCTGGGAATAAGCTTTTTAATAGTGCAGTACCATCTGTGGTATTTGTATGAGCAGCTGCAGCTGTCACTGCCTGGCAAACCTCATCCCAGGCTCTCCATGGCTACCCAGAAAGGTCAGTTGGGTGTGCTGAGGAAACACATAACATGTAGTTGTTTTCCCTATGGGGGAATTAAGAAGTTTAAGAAACTTAGCATTTTCAGAAACGAGAGCCAGAAGGAATGAAATGCACATATGCAGAATGCTGAAGGAATTACTGAGAGAGCTGTAGGCTTTGAAAGAGCATGTTCTGATCACAGTACCCAAAAGACTGAAGGTACCCTAACTGCCAAATCTAAGCTATTCACAGTATGTCCTGCGTTTCAGTTCATGGGTTTGCACAACATTCTGCTTCAGGTTTATTTTATTTTTTTATGTCTGACTTTCTAGTTTCAAGACTGTATTTTAAAGTATTCTCAATATGCAGACTTACTGCAGAAAAAAAAAAAAAAAAAAAAAAAAAAAGTTTTAATTAAGTTATATTCTAATAGCGGGTCTTGCAGCTGCTCATATAGGCCTATTTTGTATAGATGATTTTAAGTTTGTGAACTGGAGACATTTTTATTTTGTTTCCAAGTGGTAGAAAGAGATGATAAATGACAACTGCTTATCTAGACAGAAAACAGAAGAAACAAAACTGTGGAAAAGAAGGCTGACTTATTTACTTGTAGCAGCCTTCTTTAAATAAAAACAAAAAAAAGAGAAAACGTTCACAATTAGGTCTCTACTTGAGTCTTTATACTACCACTGTCTTATGAACAGAATCACTACTTCATCTTGAGCACAACATTTAATTGTCAGTCTTTCAGCTCTGTTTGAGAAATAGAAATGCTAACCTTCCTCTATATGAGGTACTATGAGAGAAATGTATAACCATTTATGAGTAGGTTGCTCCAAAAGTAATGCCTCCTATTTATTTCCATGGAAAGTACAATACATACAAAGAGCTCAATAACACTATTTGGTAGTGCAAATTCTTGGCTACAAAGCAGTTATTTTCAGCATACTCACCACCATTAGCTATGCAATTTCACCCATAATGAACAAGAGCCTGCATGACTCACTGTCATGGTTTTATGATTTTTGCAATTAATCAGTATTCCACACTGTAACATCATGCAATGCACTGGGAGTTAAAGAGTTAATGCTCTAGCTCCAGGTACCTGGTTCTCAGAAGAGGAGAACTACATATCCCAGGGGGCTTCTGTTTCTGTTTTCTGTTCAGAGGGAAAGATAAAAACTGTTCACAGATCATGACATGCCCTTTTTTTCCCTTTCTGCTCATCCTGGCAGCGAGCATGCTCCCTAGTCATCTCAACTTCAGCATTAGAGTAAGGCCTTCAATTTTTGGACACCCTCTCTCTCATTTTATTTGACTTATTATCTTCAGTAATAATTATGTTGTATTACATTGTGTTATCTTGCATTCTGATATCATATTTAGCAAATTAGTTTGTTTCTCGTCAGATTGTTGCTGCTGTTTTTGTTTTATTTTAACACCATTTCCCCCCCCTTTTCTACTTTTCCCTCTTTCCCTTTCCCAGGGAGTGGGTCCATGGGCTCCTCTACCCCATTAGTCATGGAAGCAGGCCAAGCCAGCCTGTAGACCATTGACACACACTCATAAAAAGCTACACCAGCAGAGGTGAGCCACAGTCACTGTCAGCACTGCTTAAGTGCCTTACTGTGCTTACATCCACTGTTTGATCTCCATAAATTTTAGCATCACTGAATGTCAGTGGGTGCCATTTTTTCCACATGAAGGAATACAGTTCCGCACATTTAATTCATACACACTTACATGTCAGATACCATTTTGTCAGAATGCCTCTCTGCTGCCATCTATAGCACAGCAGCAAACTGGAACAGAATATTGGTGGCAAGATTCAGCCACCAACAAACCATGAGCCAACATAATAAAATAGGAGGCACTGCTTTTGGAGCAGCCCTTTTAGACTACGGTAACTAAATCTCATAGAAATGCCATAAGACACATAAATATATGTGTAAACACATGTAGAAAAAACATTGGATATCATGTATCTTCACTCTTATCAGAATTAATATTTATATACATAGAACTCTGGTACTTTTATTTCCTCACTCTTTTCTTTCTTCTCTCATTTGTATAGGCACAAGGATGACATACAAAAGCAAGCGTATTATTGTTTAGAATATGTTTGTTTCATCTGTGCAAAATAATTTACTGAGTTTTATTCTGAATAAATTATCACATAACAAAAATGAATGCATTGATTTATGCATAAATATGCATTTTTCCAAGTGCAGTTTAAGAACAGAAAAATTTTACATAGCACTTTGAATTCAAATTTAGTTAGAATTCTGTGTTACAATGTTCTAAGTGTTTCAATTTCAATTTCTGCTTCTAGTATGTGTAACTATTTGCATGTACAGTTAAATACTGGCTACTGAAGTATATTCCTCATCTTCCATTTTTTTTTGTCTATTTTTACAACTTCATTTCATGAAGGGATAGCATTTTTATCTAACTTAAAAAATTACTTTTTTTTTTTTTTTTTTTTTTTGCTTGTGTGTGTGTTGTGTGTATGTTGTGTGTAGCTGAGGGGGGTTTCTTCCTTCAGACTAAGTTAAGGGTAAAAGGGCATTGCATAAACTGAGACTGACTTTTCTTGGCATGACCAACGAGCAGCATAGCAGAGACTCGTAGAAAGTGGTGTCCTGCACTGTGATGGATTTTGAATGCATCAAGGTAATCTGTACCATTTTAGAGCAGCCCGCAGGGAAGAACATCATAAAACCAGTGAAGTGCATCACATGACAGTTATTTGTACTGTAGAGCAACAGATTAATCCCAGATAACATGCTTTAGATGTACATGCCATATTACTAAGCCACCCATAGAGAACAATCAGACAAGGTCAAAGAGATTCCAGTAAAGTGGAAATAGTGAAAAAGTCAAAAACAGATAAGTGTCAAGCTAACTGCTGGCATCTGTTCTCAAATATAACAACACTGTTTTTGTCTCAGTTTGTCTGGTGATGGAGAAAAAAGCTTGAAACACCACAGTACTAATCCTAGCCTAGAGCTAAAGCAATGCAGAGATGGTGTCAAGACAGAATTTGTTTCATCCTCTCATTTCCGTACACGACCCTCTATTACCTTTTTTTGTGTACTTTCAAAGTTACGTTAGGCATGGATTTACCAAAACAGAAGAAAGGGATTTTCTGTCTTCACCTTTTTGGGTCAGTTCATAATCCTTCCTTGCTTGCTTTGGCTATGGCTACATACCATCTCACATTCATACAGGGGAAGCGCCCATTGCTGCTTGCTGTATGGTAGTATGATGTGACAATGAGAATGTAAATTACCTGTCTATGAATATGTCAATATATATATGTATGTATATAAATATAAATGAAGTTAATAAAATTGAATCCTCATATACAGGAAGAGTACGGGAAAAAAAAATAAGCTCCATGGTATTTCAGAAATACCATGAAATACCATGAATACCAAAATATGAAATAGAATATAAATGGAGTCTTTCTACAAATTATTTGTGTCTGTTGCTTTAGTGGAGTGTGGTGGAGATTTAAAACAAAAAGGTAGCTCATGCTCATAGTGTTGTCAAAAAGCATTCAGAAATTAATAAGTTTTTATACTTTAACCTGACTCACAATCATTGAGCTAGTCTTGAACCATAGCAATTAGTATTACTCTGATATCAAGGACTTGAAGAAGACAAATTTTAATTTTCTCAACTTTTGAGTGGTTTCATGAGCTAGATGCTCTTCCCACAGGCTGGAGAAAGAAGTAAGAGAAGTTCAAATGGTGAAAACTGCTTCTGGCAGTAAGTCAAAAATTGGCTTATTGTGGTTTTGGCACAGGCAGAGTCAGAAGTGAGCAAGGATATAGCAGATTTGTTCTGCCTATCAGTGTGTGGAACCAGACAATCTTTCTGGTCCCTTCTAACACAAGACATTCTATGGTTGTATGATTCTACGTATTTCTGTGATTCTGTGTGTCATAGTCAAATAACTGACTTTGGCAAAGGAAAGGTGTCAAGTCTTTGTTATTCTGTAGTCTTTATCTGAAATACCACATTCTGCAATTTTAATTTAAATTTTTATTTTAAATTTTTGGTACAATTTTATTCAGTCGATACAGTTTCATGAGCACAGTAACCAATCATTTTCCCTTCTTTCCGATTTTGCTTTTGATGGAAAATCTGTAAATGTACACCCCATACTTCTTACCCATTTTCTAAATTATATTTTGATATCTTAAAGGTGTGTGCTTATGTGCTTTTCCCAAATAATCTATATTCTCAATGAAGTAATAAATGCAGTATTTAAAAATATATAAAAATAATTTCCAAGTCTGAATAGATAATACCATTTTTTTTGTTAGATCACATATTTCCATTGAAAATCTTTAATGATAAATATCAGAAGGAAATTAATACCATGGGTTTTTTGACTACTTATTCCTACACCTGCAGCTTTTGTGTTTATCCAATCTAATTTCTTTAAATTACTTTGAGAATTCAAGCCCCAGCTCCTTGAACCTTAAATTAAAAGCTTCAATCCAGCTTCAAGGAAGTCCAATCAAATTGCAAAGGAAATTTGATTTCAACACCTAGCAAAAAAGCCTCCCATAACTGCTGGGCTACCTGTTCAGACTTTCCACAAAGAGTCTATCAAAATTTCCTCTTTGTAATTTGTCACTTTAAAATAGAAGTGCTGACATGACTCCTGAAATTTCTCTCTATCTTCAAGATGTATTTAAATGTGATTGTGGATTTGAGGGGGAAATAAAATGACAGTACAAAGATGACCTGTGGAAATCTGTGATCTCATCATAAGAATTAATTTAATTTTGGTTAGAAAATTCTAAGGAAAGCCTAACTTCAGTAATCTGTATAGTATGATGAGAAAACAATCTGTTTGTCTAGGAAAAAAGCATTGCTTTCAGGAATTTTTTTACCCAAAATGGAATGTGACAGAAACAACTATATTTGTTTCTTGAGTCTATATATTGGTTTATATACAGCTCTGGCTGTCATTTCTACTACTTAAGTTGCAAAAAATCTTTTTTAAAAATATGGAAGTATAAGGGAATTGTAAAGCAATTCTTTTTGCAGAAGTATTCCTGTATCTCAATTTTCAATTCCTGTATCTCTCAATTTTGCGTCATGTCTCAAGTTTCATGTTTTCCTCTTGTTACTTTGAATGTCTTCCGGATTGAATAGGTTGAGAGTTCTAAGGTCACCTGTTTTTGTTTGTTTCGGTTTAACTGTCTGCTAACACCTCTGATGGGATTAAAGAGATGATGCTGAAAGACATTTCTTCATGATTTAAGATTGGGACCAACATTATACTGATGATATGGCACAAGTTGGCTTTTTACAGGAGAGTCTGAACCAGTGAATTAAAAAGAACCTGGAATGATGAAACAGCATTTTCTCATTGAAAATCTCATCATGATTTATCTATTATTCCTGTAGTAAGCACCGATCTTAGAACTCATAGATTTCAAAAGAGGAAGCAGCTCCTTTCTGAAATGTGTATAATCTCAAAATTAAGAAGAATGAAATGGCATGTGTTGGTAAACCTGGAGGCGTGACCCTAAATCCGTAGACTGTTATTCATTGGCAACATTAAAGACAGAGTTTTTACCAGATAATTATATGTGAAAAAGGAGATGGGTTAGAATTTCAGGTCTAGGAGCAGGAATACAAAGGATAGCAGATCAATGTAATTGAATAGATATATATATATATGGAATAAATAGATGCAAGGTACTATATATCTAAGATACTATATGCATCTTACTGGAAGGAAAATGGACTTACGCAAGCCTTGAGTTATCATAGCTTTTTGAAAATCATCTTACTGGCTAGTGTCAGAGATAGGATACCAGGCTAGACTGATCTTTAATTTCACTCAGGACAGCTATTCATGTAGCTAAATCTGAAATTGAGGTTGATGATGTATGTTTCTTCATGGCATGTGCTATAATTTCTAATACATAGTCTCTTAAGTACTTGTCTATGAACAACATAGTTGTAACAATTAATGGATTGGAGGGGGATATTAAACTGATGTAACCTTAGTTTTGTATATTCTGAAAGTAAGAACTACCTGAGTCTGACATTCTAGGTTACTGAGAATTCCATTCTTGCTCAGTTTTTCCTATCTGTAATGCTTTCACCTGATATCTAAGAAAAAAATGGAAAGGCATTTTGTAATTCCTGTTTGTAATAGTCTGTTAGCAGGCATTTTTTTAACCACTGATGTTGTGAGGCATCTTGCTATTGAGATGTAGTTAATATGTTCTCTATGGATATGGCATAACTAAACCACAGGTTTAAAACCTTTTCAGAGTTTTCTGAACAGTTTAATCTACAATTTCACCAGTTGTTTACAACTTCATGGAAACAGCAGTTCTCTCCTATATATTGGTTTGTAAGGAATTTGTGTCTTGATGCATATTTAGTGCTATGAACCAAACAGGAAAAAAACTTTTTTTTTCCACTTCTGTGCTTTCCCACTTGACTAAACACAGAATTCTGACTATCAAAATAATTCATTGGGTTTTTTTTTCATTGAAAAAAAATGCTGTGACATCTCACTGAAATGTTTACGTATTATGTTAGTAGAAGCGATTTCTCTATTCTAATAGTACTAAAAGTACTGCTCTAACTGTGCAAAATACTTACTGCAAAAAAAATGAGATTCCACTCAAAATATTCTTCATTTTTGAAGGCTGTTCCATGATAGAGTGGAATGCATAATTCAAACAAAGAATTACAGACAGTTTTATGTTGACCTATAGAGACAGTGAACATACACTGATAGTAGAGGGAAAGCTAAAGCATCTTAATTAGGTTATTGATGTGACAGAAACTCTTTTAGGACACATTTGTAAGATTTCCTAACTGAAGTCACTAGGAGGTCAGAGTCCAACATGGATTCAGAACAAGTTTGTGGTAGGAAAAGAAAGAAACAAGAAGTCAATTGTCTGCTCTTTGCTCATCGGGGAAGACTAAAGGGCAAGGAAGGTCAATACAAATGAAGATCTGGTGATAAGTAGAGTAGGTAATGAATTTTTTCTTAGACTCTTCTCTGAAAGAGGAGAGAGAAACTAATTTTCTATTTTTCTTGTTTCAAGGCTTGCTTTTTGTAGTTAGTAGTTTGTGTTTTTCTTTTCTGCTGACAAATATCAATTTTGTAGGTACTTTATCAATATGTAAGCTGAGAAAAGATCAACTCACATCTTTTGATACACTTTCTTAACACATCTTCAACACCTGAATACAATAGGAAGGAATCCTGTATGTGTTTATGTTTATATATATATATATATATATGTTTATATATATATGTTTATATATCCACACTTCTTGCTCTTTTTCTCTCACATGTATGCCTTTAGATAAAGAGAGATAAACACTTCCAACAGTCTTTGGCTGTTTGAGCTGCTCCAAAGAATCAGTATAATTAGTTAATTTTGAAAATCTGTCAAGTACATTAATTGAACTAAAAGTTTATTTTCTGTGAGGTTTTGTCTTTTGAGATGGGATCATTTTCCTCTAATTTAGTATCTAGATTTCCTCAGTAATCTGTTTCAGGCTTTTTTCTTGATTGTTAATAGAAGGAATTTGGACAACTAACCTAGACAGAATATTTGAGTTTTCTTTTATTTAGTTATTTTGCAATTGCACCCATCTTGAAAATGAAACTGCACATTTTTAAAATGATGCATTCATGTATAATGTTGGTAATGATATAGAAAATAGAGCATACACTATACTGATTTACAGAATAATAGTTGTCTTTTATGCATTGCTTTTGTTTATTCATTATCTCTGCAACCACAAACTCATATTTTATGCAACATTTTACGTAACTGTTTATTGCATAAGGAAAAGAGAAGAAGAAAAACAAGAGGCAAAGGGAGGAGCATCACAGAAAGGAATGGTGGAAAAGTCCACCAAAAATCTTCATTTATAAAATATTAGTCTCACAATTAATTGACAGCATTTAAATATAATCTACAACAATCTAGCAGTAAAAAAACACAACAGTAGAACTTAACACTGAACATATTTATTAATTTATTAATTTATAAATCAGTAAACAGTAGTGGATTTAATTTTTTATTATAGAAGCAAGTTTGGCTACCTTGTTAGCATGTGTATGGGAACTGATGAGTCACAGCCTGAACCTCTGGTTGATCACCTGAGGTGAGCAATGAGTCAGCCAGAGGAGCACAGATGAAGGCAATTCACCTGTGCTGCCAGAAGGGATGGAGCCAGGCTCCACCTCTCCTAGACCTATGGAAGAGCTGACTACTAGTAGGGAAGGATCTCTTCTGGAGATCTGCTTTGCTGGACTTTTGTAAGTGAGCCTAGGGTATAGGTAAGCTTTCTATTCTCTTTTTGTTATTATAATCTGTTTTGCCTAACTCTCTTGTTTATTTTGTGATTATGATTTCTTAATGTTTATTTATTATACAGCTCTGTCCCCTCCCTATTAAAGGATCACTTTAAGTTTATGCAGATCAATGAAACCGCTGTCCTAAATGTGTTTTAAGGAATGGCATGTTTTGCTCTAATTTTATTAAACTGCACTATCTCTAAATAGACCAATACTTCATATAGATTAAATGTACACCCTATTCTATTTTTTTACTTAAAATATTATGCAGGTGCATCTTTCTTATGTGTCATAAATATGCATTTTTATATTTTCATAATGATTTAATAAAACATTCTGATAGCTAAATGGTAACTTTCTAAATGAAATGTGCATACAAGTTCTGCTCCTCTCAAAAGCCAAGTGGCTACATCTGCCTTTTTGTCCAGACCCTAAATAATTATCTGAAGCTATTCTTTTTTTGGGGGGGAAACACCTGAAGAAGCTAGTATGTGTCAAAAAAACCAACCAAACAAACAAACTGAAGGTACAATTCCTCTCTTTTATCTCTAGTTTGTTTCCTCAATGGTGTTAAGCTGATTTACAGCTGTGCTCCTGAATTTGTAATGTCTAAGCTCACATACGGGATGATTTGGGAAGAATACTTGTAGAATCATAGAAGCATAGAATGGCTTGGTTAGAAGTTCAAAATTGGAAAACTGTATTTGGCTGTTGCATCTCTGATTATTTTCTTTTGTAAACTGAATGTTAAGTTTTCAATGAATTGTCCAAGTAGAAGAGACATTTATTTAATCCTTAAAGTACTTGTAATTTGGGCTATTAACAATTATGTTAGTAATTATTTTAAGAGAAGATAGAGATTTTAAAAAAATTCCTCAACAGTACTGCTGCTCCTCCATATCGGTCATTTTCAGTACATTGAACTCCTAACACAATAAAGGGAAGTTCATTACCTATCTCCTGTTCGTGACTCTAAGGATTGGCAGCAGGAAATAAGCTAAAAGGTACAGAAAGAAAGTTTAAATGAGTCTTGTCTATTTGCTGGCATAGAAAACATTGCTCCTGTTGGTGCATTCTGCCATTTCTTCCTTAGTCTGTCTTCTTTCTGTGAATTGCAATTGTTTACAACTCTAGTGATGGGGGGGGGGGGGGGGGGGGGGGAAGAAAAACAAGAAAAAGCTATATAAAACAAATCCTCCAAGCTGATGACAATACTGTTCTTTCTTGAGTATCATCTATTTATTTCAGATACTTATTTCAAACATTTAGTCTTGTGGCAACTCAATTTTCTGTGGCAGGTTGATGATTTCCAAATGCTGACATTCTTCACTACAAGTCCAACAAAAAATGGCCTTGAGTTTCAGAGGCCTCTTTTTTGTTAGAAATGAAATAACTTAGTGATTCTATTAGCAAAAAATAGAATGTACTGGTTTTGTGCTACTACTTTGTACTGGAAATAGCTGTGTGGATATAGGTAGGGTTATAAATGACAGAAGATCACAAAATATTCTGCTGCTATATGGCATACCAAGTCAGAGTTTGTAATATATGCTACTATCATTAAAGAGAATGGAATTGTGTCAAAAAATAGTTTCTAACCTCAAGGACTTCTTAACCAACTTGTCTGGTTGTTGTTGTTTTTAATCTTCTCTCATACATAATTGTCTTCACATTAGTGTAATACAAATAGAATACTCTGAAACACAATACTGTGAAGATGTTTTTTCCATTTTTGGGACAGTGTATAGAATCTGTGATTTCAAAGGAAAAATTATCAACGTAGATTCTTGTCCCTCTTGGGGAAGAGAAGAAGAAATCAGGTCGTGAATCTGTCATTCTTTTGGTTACCAGTAAACTGTGTACTCATACTGAAATTTGGAGGTACTTTTGTAATAGTGTGAAATACGTTAGTCGTTCCAAATGTAATGCCTCCTATTAATTTTCAGTGAAACTACAAAAGATACAAAGAGTACTGTAACAGTATTTGAGAGAGCTATGAAGCATTAGTTCTCAGCAATTTATAGTATTAGCTATGCATTTTCACCAGCCACAAACTGCATGCCAAGCCTGCTTACCATGCTTGTGAAAATCTGCACCAGTGGAGGTGACCCATTGTTTCACAGCTGGTGTGGTGGCATATTTGTTAGGAAAATATTGTCCGTGCAATCCATCTTTAATTTGGCTGAACAGATGGTAGTCAGAAGGCATCAAATCTGGAATATGTGGTGGATGTGGTTGGAAAGTCCAGAAAAGATTGGCAATTTGCTCCACAGAATTTACACTGGTATGGAGCCTGATGTTATCTGTTTTGAGAGTAAGCTCATGTTCTTTTCTGGCCTCTGGAGTTCAAGCCTCCCACAAGATATTGCACTCTACCCACTGATGGCTGCATCTTGAACTTTCTCTTCAATTCACATATTGTTGCCCCATGGACAGATGTTTTAACTCCAGCTCATAGTGGTGATGCCACATCTCATGGTGACAACATTAATGATGTAATCCAGAAGTCTGTCACCTTCAGCCTCATATTTGTCCAATAGGTCCTGAGAAACTTGCATATAGTATTCTTTTAGTTCCTGTGAGAGCAGCTGTGGGACCCACCTGGTGCAGAATTTGTGACATTGCAACATGACCAATCTTTTTCAACAGATGAGCTGATCAAGATGTTCTTCATTACATGTGTGATAGCTGCTTGTGACCATCCAGAATGTGGCTTATCCTTCGTATTACTGTCACCACTGCTAAAATGCATCACCCACTGCCTTACTGTGCTCACATTCAATGTTTCCACAAACATTCAGTAAACATCAATTAATGTCAGTGAGTGCCATTTTTTTTTCCACATGGAGGAATTCAGTGACACACCTTTGCTTCATATATACTTCCTTGTTAGATGCCATTCTGTTAGAATGCCCCTCTACTGCCATCTGTCACTGAGGAACAAAATGTAATGGAATACTGGCAGAAAGGTTCAACCTCTACTGCCGTTCCACCAACATTCACCTCTGATGTTGTGAACCAATATAATAAAATAGAAGGCATTATCTTTGGAGTAACTATTGTAGAAAATATATTCAAAAGGTATGTTTGACATAAAATACTTCAAAAGTGAAATACCTATGAAGTAGTTTAAATCACATGCAATTCAATTAGAATACTTGCATCATAAATCTTTTGTTGAAGAAAAAAAATCTTGTAAGAAATACATCTTCATCATGAGACAGTTTTAAGGACACTGAATACAGTTGTATCCGATGGAGGGATGGGAAGAAAAATGAACCAGCTGACACATCAGAAATTGTGTATTTGAGGTAGTTTGGGGGATAGCTTCCTTTGGTTCGAAAAAATGATACACAGAGGAGGAGGAGATTCTCCTGCAGAGAAGTTTGAAATTTTATTAATATTAAAGAATTGGGTAACTAAATGTAAAAACTTAGTGAGAGGTTCAGCACTTTTATTTAGCAGGCTCATTTCCAAAAAGAAATTGTAAAAAAAAAAAATTAATAGAAAAGGAATGTTGGGGGTCTTTCTTAATACTGTGCATGTAAACAAGAAATAGTTGTTAAAAAGCTTTCTGTGATATGAGAGGTTGAAGAATGCAGTTGATAGCTCTGTGTATAAAAAGGGATTATGGAAATCCTTAGAGTTAACTATATTTTGTAAATAACTAGAATACTATATTAAAGACTTCATTAATTAGTAACAGAAATTAACAGAGAAAGAAAGGGTGAGGAACAGGGCAGTTAAAAGAATGGGATTACTGTGAGCATACTGTGCTGTGGGACTGACTAGTGAAGTAGAACAGGAAAAAAAAAAAAGTAGTAAATTAGGCGTTGCTTAAGCTATGGTCAAAAGCAGCTTGAACTGTGCTTTCCTTTCCTATATCCAGTATCCCAAAGAATAAATGAAGAAGAGACTGCAATAAAGGCAGGAAGGCCAGCCATACAAGTAGTTTCTTCACCACTGTAAAAGCTCAAAAATGTTTATGATTTAGGAATTAAATTTTAACCTATTTATCTCCTATTTATTTTTGATTCCTTTAGTAAAATTTGTTTGTGAATAAGGAAAATTAATTCTGTAAGTACAAGAATATTCTGTTTAATTTTGCCAAGGTGTAGATAATCTAATCTGTGTTTTATTTACTCCCTAAATTTGATTCTGGCCTATATCTTTGCCAAACAATGCCTGCTTAATGTTTACAAACAAATATCTGTATATCTGATGGCATAGAATCCTATTATATTTTCTTGCTGAAAAATATGTTCATTGGCCATAAAGTATAGCTAAAGGAAAATAATTTTTGGATTTTTTGTAATATTGAATACATCAAAGATATTTCAGCATCTTCAAATTATCCATTACATTTTGAATGCTGATGAATGCATGTAGCTCTTTTCAATTTCACTGGAGCTTGACTCATTTAAAAAATTAATATTATCCTGTGTACCAAATTTAGAGGCATTGGCGTTATGAATTGAATACTAAACATAAATTGAATCCTGGGAATTTCTGCATGCCAAGTATCTGTGAAAATAGTTTTTGTATATCTGAATTTTTATATCTATTTATAGATATTTATATCTTTATTTTTAAAAGAAGAAATTAATGTCCTGACTGAAAATCCTACTCTAATAAAGGAGCTTGTGGAATTTCTTGAATATTACAGTAAATGATGTAATAGTCTTGATATTTATATCAGTAAAATCTCCTATGCTACATATTCTGGGTAGTCTGAACTACTTTCATTCCTTTTTTGACTGCACTGTCACCGACTCATCCTCCATTAGTCAAGGTTTTTGGCCCAAGTCCATTATCCTGTTCATATTGCTCTTTATGATGCAACAATTTCTGAAGCAGCTATCTGCCAATATTACCTACATTGACGTGTAGTATTACCTACATTAATGTGCAGTGTTTTGGTCCATTGTCAGATGCGGATTAGATCTCTCATGGCTGTTCATTCTAGCCAAATGTTGATGTTGACCGTTTGATGGTAAACAGCAGAAGTCTGGTTTTACTGAGAATTTGCACCTTCTCTGTGTTACTTTATTGTTTTTGTTTGTTGGTGATTTTCCTCAGTGTAATCACACAAAGACTACTGGAGGTTTTTGATTTTCTGAGCTCATACAAATTCAGCATCATCATTCTGAGTTTGCAGTTGGATTGTCATCATTTCCCTTCAAACTGAAATGCTTGATGTTGCTCTAAACTATCCAGCCTTTGGAATTATAGCATCCCTGTCAGGTATTTTTAAGAAATTAAGTGCTGAAGGGCTAAAACACGTAGGATAATGAAACATATGACACAATGTGCTATTAAAAGAATGTGGCTTTGCCTGGCCTTTTTTGACAGTGAAAGTGGTTTAAACATAATGACAGATCTGTACTTCTCTCTGACACCTTGCCTGAAGTTATAAATTATAAACAGAAAGGTTTCAGTTTCTACAGAAGCAACAGGAATGATTACCATCATCACTTTTGGAGAATACCACTACCTGAAGAACAATACATTTTCTAAGTGAAACTTAACTCTCTACTGCTATGCTCAGCAACTACACATCCCAAAGGATTTTATGTCTAATCTAACTGAGCCTCTGAAAGTGAGGGGATACTAGAGGATTTGAAGCTGAAGAGGAAGAAATAAATACCATTAATCGTTCATTCCTGTAGTGCCTGAGATGTTATCAGCAAACATAGTTACTGAAATATCCATTATAGGCCCAGATATACAGTCCTCCAAATTTGTCTTCTGACACATAATAGTAAAAAAAAAAATCTAACACTAAGACTTTCTTCATTTGTCAATACCATGTGGCTTATATATACACAACTAATATGACTATCAAGACCATTTTGATACTTTATTCTCTTTGACCACAGTGTGAAATAGGTATAATAGGTATAACACCACATTTCTAGCACCATCAGTGTTCATCAGTATTGATTTATTTTCAAACACAGTTGAGGTTTTGGTGTTTGTCTTCTCTCCAGAACCCACGGAAGATTAAAAAATTGCAGGTGTGTGACAGACAAATTATAGACAAATGCAACTCTCGACATCTACCATGGATTCAATATCCAACTAGCTGACAAGCAAGCAGATAGTTTGCATTTCTAATGCATAGTCGATTCTGTAACTTTTAAAATAGTGCCATCTTTAGATTTAGAGTGAATAGATGACTTGTTGAATTCTTTTGTCCAATCCCATTGTGGAATTACAATGAAATTAATACACAGTATTAATAAGAGCTGATCCTACAATTTTAGCTGTGCAATGCTAGGTTTTTGTCTAGTAGCTTAGTAATAATATGCTTTCCTTTTTGCTTTATAACTACAGCAATTGAATTGCATCTACAGAGAATCAATCCATAGTCTTTGGAAGAAAGCATCTTAAGGAAACAAAAAATAGTAGGGATTCTTAAGAGCAGGAAGTGCGCAATGAGGCTTAGTGAAGTTTAATGTTCTTAAACATAATATCAGATGAATTTTTTTGTGTAATTGTCATGAAACTCAGACTGAAAACTGGCCCCTTTAAGTTCTGTCAGCAAAGACTGGGATGATAACTTTCTGAAATGTTTTTGCAGGCTTGATGAACTTGTGCTTTGAACCTATTTGTATAAGAATAAAATATGTGATAAAATAGTGCATTATTTTTCTCCAATATTATTATTTTTGTCATTACTCATTTCCTAGTTCTTTGGATTTCTAAAATATCAATCACAGTGATCTCTGAATAATCCTGTACCTTTTCCCCCCAGATTTTCAAATTCCAAAATCCATGACACCACAAATTCAACACAAGATAGTATCAGTTTCCCTAAGAATAGTATGAATGGATGTCAAAGGATTCTGTAATATTTTAGTCCCCTTCGCGTCTACTCTCATCACACACACACGTGCACACACACAGGAGAGAAAAAAAAAAGGGAAAGAAAAAGGCTCTTAAAAATTAGGAAAAATTCTTTTGGGTGGTTTTTGTTTCTTGTACATAGGGACATGGGAAACTGCATACTTGTTCGTAAATTTTCGTGAAAGTCTTGTTCAGTTACACTGAAACGTTCCCAAAAGTGACTATCTCATCAATTTATTTTTGTACTTACTATTTTTGAGGGGTGGAACAAAATGACACTGTATTGAATAATATCACTAAAAACACTATATGGTTTAAATTAACTTGTAGTAGTGCTACAGTCAGCTTCACTGGTCTTGATAACCTACCTGCATTTACGCCAACTTAAACTGCAACAGAATCTGACAGTTATTCATAAAATCCTTTTTCTTTTAAACACATCAAAAGATACAGAAATGCATTTTCAAATTTGAATTAAACTTAGTATAAATTTATTTTACAGCAGTATTTGATTAGTTTATAAAATTACACAGTATTAAAAAATAGAAAAGTGGCTCTGCGTCAGTGGAAGAAAAGAGCTTTTTGGTAAACGCTCAAGTCTTTCTAACAGTGCTTGATAACATTAGTATCCCCTAATGAAAATTGATTTTGTTTATGTATAGTCATAATGGGTATGGCTGCATAATTACTATGTGCTGACTGCTAGTTATTAATTAATTATTGTATTTTCTTCTGTAATTTCTATGCTAGAAAAACTCAACTCTGAGGTAACATCTGCTTTCCAGTGAAGTCCTGCTTCAGCATAATTTTACAGCTGAGCAGAAAAAGGAACAAAGATCTTGAATAACTTGCCCAGGGTTACCAAGAATGCAATCAGCCTTGATTAGCATCAAGTGCAAATTATTTTTCAGTCTCTAGTTCTAGTGAAGTTGATGTATTCCTCATCTTCAATAGCTCTTGTTGAAGTTACCCAGAGAGAACACCCAAAATTACTGGATAACACCAACCCTTTCCTATGCATGGCAAGCAAAAATTCTCAGAGGTATTCCTTAAACTTTCCTGAAAATTTTAGTGTGGAAAAAGAGCAGTCAGAATGTAAGAAGATAAGGGAGGATTGTGAAAACTTTAATGCTTATGATAGAGTTGGTATCGTAGACTCAAATCAATCCAGTTGCTGCAGTTTTAGAGTTAGTACCATCAATTCTGCTTCTCTGATGGATGTCCTTGTTGTTAAGATAGACATAACTCCTATACTACAGGATTAATTTCTCACACAGCATAGTTTTCAGTCAGATATGTTAAAATAGATCTAATGTTTAAATTTTATTTTTATTTTACCTTGATGTGTCATCCTAAATATAGTAGAGGTTCAGCAATGTAACCGCATGTAATCAATGTAAATCAAATTTTTTTGTTTCAATTGTGACAATTCTCATCTGAGGCAAAAATCAGTCAAAAGTGGTAACAGCTTCAGCTAGTTCACCTGAGTCTGCCTTCAGGTCTGAAACTTAATTTGGAAGATTGTTTGTATGGTTTTAATCAAGTCTCGTATTGCCAATGATACATTTATCAGATTTGTTCTGTGTACTCCTTTGAAATGACACTGGTGTTGGCCAATTGGTGTTTGAGTACACATCGCACTGTTCACCTAAACTGTGTCTGTAAAGGGGCAGATCTTCTAGCTGCTTGAACTCCAAAGGATCGCACTAGGTTAATGGGATAAATTGTGTTAGCTTTATCACTGAAACTCAGTAGATCTGTTTTAGACAGGGAAGCTTCCAGGTTTCCTACCAGTCTTATTTTTAATTTAATCCTCCAGACCTCTTTCTGAAGCAAAAAAGCCTGAAGGATTCTTAGAATCAAAAATAGTATAATCATTAATTAGTCTGATTTTCTAGCCCACTGACTAAGTCCAGTAACTTTGTTGAAACTGCCTGTACTGTGCAACTTAAGTGCATGTGCAATGCTCAGCTGAATTGAGTATAATATCTGGCCTTACTTTTCCTCAAAGAATTAAATGTCATGTTTCTGCCTAATCAGAGATTTCCACTGCAGTTTAACCTCGAGGTGTAGTGTATTTATAAAATACATGGTGTGTTATCTTGATGACACCAAGTTGATTGGTGGGGTTGACACAGCAAAAGGAAGGAATGCAATTCAGAGGGACCTTGATAAACTGAAAAGGTGGGCCCTTGTGAACCTAATGAGGTTCAATAAAGCAAAGTGCAAGACTTTGCACTTGGGTCAAGCTAATCCCAGATACGTATACAAACAGGGAGAAGAAGGAATCTTTGAGAGTAACACTGTTGAGAAGGACTTAGGGGTCCTGGTTGATGAAAAACCTGGTTGATGAGCCAGTAGTGTGTGCTTGCAGCCTGGAAGGCTGACGGTATCCTGAGTTTCATCAGAAGAGGGGTGACCAGCAGGGCAAGGTGGTGATTGTCCCCCTCTGTTCTGCCTCAGATGTGGAACTTGAGTGTCAAGATATGGAGAAGGTCCAAAGGAGGGTGACAAGGATGATGCCAGGGCTGGAGCACCTCACTATGAAGACAAGCTGAAGGGACCAGACTTGTTCAGCCTGGAAAGGAGAGGGGTTCAGGGAGACCTCATTGTGGCCTTTCAGTATTTACAAAGAGTTTATAAACATGAGGGAAATAAACTTTTTACATGGGTAGATAGTGATAGACCAAGAGGGAAAAGTTATAAACTAAAAGAAAGGAGATTTAGTTTAGATGGCGGGGATATTTTAAACTGAAAGATTAGTGAGGTGCTGGAACATGCTGCCCAGAGAGGTTGTGGGTGCCCCATCCTTGGAGGTGTTTAAGGACATATGGGTGGGGTCCTGGACAATCTAACCCAGTACTGGACCTACTGGCTGGCAACCCAACCTGTGACAGGGGGGTTGGAACTTGATGATCTTGGGCAGCCTGGAAGCCTTGATGATTCCCTGGGCAGCCTGGTCTAGTATTAAGTGTGGAGGTTGGTGGCCCTTCCTGTGCAGGGGGATTGGAGATTCATGATCCCTGAGGTCCCTTCCAACCCTGGCAATTCTGTGATAATCCTGAAGATCTCTTCCATCCCAAACCATTCTAGGATTCCATGATCTGTGTTATTTTTTCCCACCAGTTTACTAGAGAGATGTCTTTTTTTCTCTTATTTCTAAAGGAAAATATACTGTAGAACTTACTTTCTGAATGATGAAAAAACAGTGTCTCTCTGTTCCCTTACTTTTCATAGTACAGCTGAAAAACTGTACTGTATCATCTCTGTCATGTTTTTCTCATTTTTTCATGGCATCAGGCAACAATTTGTATATTTGTAGTAACTTGAACTTTTTTTTATATATAATTTATTTTTATCTTCTCATAGGGCATTGTATTAATTGCAATAAAAAGATTTAAGGAATGTTACAAAATGAATGGATACTTTAACAACATTAAGATAGTATAATGACCTAATGAAAAAAAGATTCCAGAGATAGGTGTTAGAACCATTTTATGTATGTATATATATATATAGTTACAGAAATTAATTGGAGATATATATAAGCATAGTATGCATATCTTGAAGAGATAACTGCAAAGGAATTAATTTGGAATACTTAGCATATTAAAGTAAATGTTCACTGTGGTATGAGGTAATAGATTATAGTACTGTGTCTTAAAATGTACTGAAAAAGACCAATAAAAATAGGGAGTAGGAAGAACACCATTAGATGTGAGTTCATGAAGCTCAAATTTGTTTAAAGAAAACAGAATTATTTTTAAAACCTATTTTCTACTATAGAAGGCAGCTGGTTATTATGCTAGTGCTTTGGAGAATGACTGTGTAAAAGAAACATTTTTCTGTTTGAAATTATGACACAGGCTTCCAGCTAAAGCTGCCACTGCAATTGTAATGTCCATATTTTAGTATCTAACTGGATAAGAAGTGAAGCCTTATTTGAAAAACTCATGTAATTCCTATGAAAGGAAAGCTAAAAGATACTGCTGAGCAAACAAGAGAAATGTCTTACTGCTTCCAGGAGGAATTAGGGTTAGTTTAACAACTTTCTAAGACATTTTTACAAGTAAACATATGGCACAAAAATAACCTTAGTATTAAAAGGCCTGTCCCATGTAATGGTTATAAAGGAAAAATAACACAGAGATCAGAAAAATATAAACAAGAAAATAAAAATATAGAAAATAAACTTGGCACCACATTTTCCCAAATCCTTTGGAAGATTCAAGTCAGCAAAAACTCATAAAGCTGCTAGAAGAATGGGTGAATGACTTCTGAGGGAACATTTTGCCAGAGGATGCCATGTCTGAGCAGTGCTAAGAGAAAACACAATATATTATCTTTGTCAGAGTGTTAACTCCAATGAATAAGAAAAATTATTTAGTATAGCAGTTGAAGAAAGAAGTATATATATAACATTAATACTATAAATTTAGATAGTAATGAGGAAGAAGATTACTGTGAGAAAGACTATCACAGTAGTAGGATATTTGGAGTTAGTCTCCAAAGGCATTATTTTGAGGGTTCAAATAAAATGTGTTGTGCTTTTATCGCTAAGAAAACATACTTTTGAGAATCATAGCTACGCTTGCAGAAATTAGAAATCTAAAATATTTTCCTTTTGTAATTCACCATACAGATACACTGGAACAAACTGAGAGCAACAGGAAAAGCATACCTGCAAGTCTTTTATGATCACAGAATCACAGAATTGTAGGGGTTGGAAGGGACCTCTAGAGATCATCGAGACCAACCCCCCTGCCAAAGTAGGTTCCCTATACCAGGTTGCACAGGTAGGCATCCAGGCAGGTCTTGAACATCTCCAGAGAAGGCAACTTCACAACCTCCCTGGGCAGCCTTTTCCAGTGCTTCGTCACTCTCACCATAAAGAAGTTCTTACATTCATGCAGAACTTCCTATGCTGCAGCTTATGTCTGTTTCCCCTTGTACTGTCTCCACGTACCACTGGAAAAAGACTGGTGTCACCACTATGGCCCCCACACCTCAGATATTTATAAACCTGGATCAGGTCTCCTCTTAGTTGTCTTTTCTCAAGGCTAAATAGACCCAGTTCACTCAGCCTTTCTTCATAAGAGAGATGCTCCAGGCCCTTCACCATCTTTGTGGCCCTCCACTGGACTCTTTCCAAGAGATCCCTGTCTTTTTTGTACTGGGGAGCCCAGAACTGGACACAGTACTCCAGATGAGGCCTTACCAGGGCAGAGTAGAGGGGGAGGATCGCCTCCCTCACCTGCTGGACATGCTCTTTTTAATGCACCCCAGGATGCCATTGGCCTTTTGGCCAGGAGGGCTCACTGCTGGCTCATGGCCAACCTGTCATCCACCAGGATGCCGAGGTCCCTCTCTGCAGAGCTACTCTCCAGCAGCTCATCTCCCAGTCTGTATTGGTGCATGCAACTATTCCTCCTTAGGTGTAAGACTCTACACTCGCTTTTGTTGAACCTCATCTGTTGTTTTTTTATTTTTGCCCAGCTCTCCAGTCTGTCCAGGTCTCACTGAATGGCAGCACAGCCTTCAAGCGTGTCAGCCAATCCTCCCAGCTTCGTATCATCAGCAAACTTGCTGAGGGTGGCCACTATCCCCTCATCAAGGTCATTGATAACTAAGGTCATTGATGATAACTCTTGTATTCCACCATTCATTCATGAAGCTTGAAGAAATACACAAGAGTCAGACTTTGTTTTGCATTGGTAAAGGATGAGGAAAAGTAACTATGAAAAAATAGACAGTACTTTTATAGATAGAGTTTTTACATACTTCCTCCTCGCGAATCTAGATCTTAACCTACTAGGGTTCTTTTCTTGGCGTATCTGGTGTAGGAGGATGCATTTAAAGTGCTTCTAATGAAATTAAATAAAGTTTCCAGAATTGGAGGATGGCTTTAAGGTCCATCATATTTTGAACTCTAAGAAATTTATCCAGATATTGAACTGTGACCTCCAGGCAAGACTTTGTCCAAATTGTATGCTTACAAATATCCTTCTAATTCTGTATTTAAGAATCAAGAATAAGTGGCCTTTTTTCCCTATCTAGAACTAGAAAAAAAAACATTCAGATTATTTGAGACAAAAGTAGTGCTATACTTATGCTAATCTGATTTTAGAATGAATTTAGGAGGCTAATATCAGGCATGTGCAGCCTCACCCTCAACTCAACAACTCTTGTACCATTCTGCTGCACTCTTTGAAGCTGAGCCAGTCTGAACAGGATGGGGGACCCCATTCCCCACCACAGGACTACTGGAATTATTTCCATAATATAAAGCCTTTTTTCCTTTCCTTTTTTTTTTCCTTTCCTTTTTTTTTTTTTTCCTTTCCTTTTTTTTTTTCCTTTCCTTTTTTTTTTTTTCCTTTCCTTTTTTCTTTCCTTTCCTTTTTTTTTCCCTTTCCTTTTTTTTTTCCCTTTCCTTTTTTTTCCCCCTTCTCTCACCATGCCTCACCTCACCTCGCATCACTGCAAACTGTCACTGAATGCATGTTCAACAAAGCAAGGCTCAGACCCAAGGCTTTTTTTCTTTTTCCTTTATCTAACCTGATTGGTATAGAGTTTAGTATCCAAAGGTCAGATCTTCCAATCTGCTGGGTCTATCTACAAAAGGGATGGTGCAATCCAATATCTGGGTTGTTTTTACATTTCTACTGCTAAGCAGATTGCCATTTAAATCCAGTCAGTAGCTGGTGCTACTGACTACTGTCATTAATGCTGTAGCTTTGAGCACTATTTCACTGCTGCAAACATCTCTTAAATTAGTTTTCCTCCCTTCTGCTGTGTTCTTGTGAAAACAACAACAGTAGATTTTACAGGGAGCTTTGAAAGCAACCAGCCTCTGTGGCATTTATTAGTGGCGGGAAGCAACAGACTTCTGTGGGTTCCTACAGAGAAGTTAAATAGCTTCAAACGTTTTCTATCAGCTTAGAGCACTGTGCTCGATGGTGCAAGCACACTTTGCTTCCTTTGCCTTACCATCACCCTGGGATATCCATTCTGAAAATAGATTTCAATGGACTTGAAAATTCAAGATAAGCTTGATTGCCAATCTGTCAACAGCCCCTAAAAGAATGAAAAATCAAGTGACAGCTTGAAAAAGCTGCTTGGTACACTTCACTCAGTGTTCACTATCTTGTCAACCATCAATATTTATGCTCAGTGGGGGAAACCTCGCCAAATGAGAGGATGTGAGAGGGCACTGATGAAATCAAAACTCTGCCACAAGTCACAGTTGGGCTTGACTTTTGTTTCATTAAAAATTTAATTGGAACCAAACTGTGCAGTTGCAAAGCTCATCAGTGCTTCCTGTTCACAACGCTAAGGAATCAGATGTTCAAACATCACAAAGTAGTGAGGAGTGTGTTTACACTCTGCTCCCTTATTACAGAAAATGATTATTTGACTGACAATGAGGTGCAGCCAGGAAGAAATGCCAGCATTTGTTGACAGATTTAGTGTGCCTTGGTGATGCACCTCATTCTTCTGGGCGGACCACGAATGGTGCTTCAGTGAATGCTCTTGAAGAACCAATAAATAAAAGAGCACAGCCAGCTGCCATTGAGGTCTAAATTAACCTCAGAGCAGAAACGTTTCAGGGCTCATGTTATGTTCATGCAATATTGACAGCATTGCTCCAAACTAGCAACTTTGTGTATGTGCATAAACGGGAAACTTGCTTGTAACATGTAGAAAGCTCAAAGGACAACACGCTTAGGAAGACAGGATCTTTCTTGCATTTGGGTGTGTACCCTGCCATGTTGAGAACAAATTACTCATCGGTAGATAGAAACTCTTGCTTTCATTTCAGTGGAAGCTGTGTAATACTGCTGCATTGCTGAAACTATAACATTTCAAAGCTTACCCATCCAATTACTCTATGTGAGGCTATCTGATGAGAATGAAACTGGGAAGAACAGGTTTCTTCTTTCTGAGACCTTAAAGGGACAAGTTTTCCCCTGGGAATGAATGTAATGCTCCATATCAGAGGGGCTTCTTCTACCTGGTTTGATTTTAAATAGCTTGCAGCTGGAAGACAGAGTAATAAGATTCTCTTACAAAGATAACAAATACAGTTTAAGGATAACTGAACAAACATTAATTTTGTATAGTATCTTCTTAGGTGAGATCGGGATCTATATGCAAAACAGCAAATGAGTCAAAACTTATACATGGGTAAACAGGAAGAGGGAAAAATAAAAGTAAATTTATAGTCATCCATGAAACTGTTAACTGTGAATTCATTACATTATGTAATTTAATAAGGAAATATTAATTTAGTAATCAAAGGTGTTAAAATTAATTATTGTCTCTGCCAGTTTTACTGCCAGTGGGATTGCCATGAAATTGTTAGACACTAAAAAAAAAGGGATTCTTAAAGATACTTAGAAAGTCTTCTGTATGTAATTGGGAAGTCCTTAAATCTGCTTAATTAGATCGGCTTAATCACACAGGGAATAGATTTAAAGCTAGGCTATGACAGTTGCAGTTTATGTGGCTTCAGTTTCCTTTCCAATGGGATTCAACGATGTAATGTAATGCCAGTGTATGTAGGATGCAAAGCAACCTTCCCCCTGCAACACACATGAGCACCCCTCCAAGAAACCTGGTCTGAGTCATGAGGCCGGAAAGTCGTCTGTGTGATTGTAGTGTTCTAACATGATATCCCTCTGGTCACTGGGTCTGGTTTCTTGTCCTCACTTCCAGCACTAAGAAGGCATCTGATTTCTCCTTTTCTCTCCTTTCACGCTCTGCATGTATTTGGAATATAATAATAATTGGTGATTTTTATTAATTATTGTATTAAAACATTTCAATAAGCTTTCTTTTTTTCTAATCATGACTTTCAGCGATTTGATAGCTCTTACAGTTTTCTCTTTTAGGAATCAGTCCTTATATTGCTATTTAATTATTGATTACATTAATAACATCTGCATTGGCAAGAGTACTCCATTATTCAATCAATTGGCTCTTTTCTTTAGAGGTTTCAGAAATGTTATGAACAGAGTATCGTAAGATTGACCACATAGGGAACTTCTTTATTCAATTAAACCAGAGATCCTAGACCTGCTTTTATCCTGATACATGAGGTCAGTGTACTGACAAAGTCATGTCCATTTTCCCACCAGTGAACCAGCTTCAGTATTTGTCCTCTTAAAATGCTCACTAAACAGTCACAGTTACTTGTGTGAAATATATATCACAAGCCTTCTAAATGATTATTTAGAAGTACATGCACATATCACTGCACAGCATACAGTGGTCAGAATTTTATCTTTGAATCCACAAGTAAATTCTTGCACTTGCATCATGAAAGCTCGGGTCTATCTTCCAATCATGTTACAAAACTAAAGCCTTTTCTGGACATGTTACTGCCCAGATTAATCAGTATGTTCCCGTTATTAACTGAAACTTATACAGCATGCCAAATCTTAAAGTGGTACCAGTTGGTGTAGTTCCACTTCTGGGCGAAAAAATCAGGGCAGTTATAATCAAAAATTTTTGTTAGGAGAAAAGTATATAAAATTTGTCATTATTAGAGAAGTTGAATCTTGATTTTCTGTTTGTGTTGATGCTGCCTGTGACTGCAGAATTGATCAATTTGTAACCACAGCAATGTACAAATTCACCACATGTTTAAATGCAGGTGAACTTAACAAATCTCTATCTCATAAGGATGCCAACTATCAGTAGCTCCATGAAAGGCCATGAATTCCTCAGCAGAGGCCAATTCCTCTGGGCTACACAAACAATCCAGAAGACAGTGACAGTGTTAGCCCAGTGTTCTAAGCCTACATCTGCAGGTCTGCACAATAATTAAATTAGTAAAATGCAGTCTGAAACTTTGTCTGTGACAGAAACAGGAGATATTAGAGCTATGTATTAGATATAACTTTGAGGTGAATGTCCCAATCATATTATCAAGCTCCGGTCCCCCCAAGAACACCACTGAGCTACAAAGCATTTACATACCTATTTTTTAGCACAACTACTGTGCTGGGATTCACTACATTTGAGTGATATTTAATTCAGTTATCTGTAAATAGAAGAAGGATAGAGTAAATCTGTATTAATCTATCATAGGAATAATACAACTATAATTAAGAAATTCCAAAGATCTAATATGCAATGAGTTTAGGTATCCAGAATTTGGTGTCTTAATGCACAGCATATTCACAACTAATCTACAAATGAAAACTCTATATTTCTCTCTCATTTACTTTTCCTAATTAGGCTGGCTATCATCAGCTGAGTAGTCAGCATAAGAGTTTCTTCAGAAATAGAATGGCACTAAAGTAGTACAGTTATAATTTAACAAATTTTTAAATTTACACACAGAAAATCAAATTAAGTCCAGGTTTATAGGGTTCATTTCTTTCCATGCAATTTTATTATGATCAAACTCCATGAATAACAGATGCTTTATTGCCATTCTAAATGAAAGGGGACTTGTTCCCTATTTTAGTTAATTACATTGCTGTAGAAGTAACATGGTTTACTATTCCTTTACACTCATCAGCTTAATGCAATATTAAGCACTTATTGACTTTAGAAGAGGTGAACCATCATTATTTATTTAGCTGAGAGGTAAATATTCAGCAAGTCGGTACAATTAAGCTTCTGCTTCTGTTCTCCACTTGCAGAAAGCGTAGGTGGTAAAGGGAGGTTTATCAAATGCAATAGTAAGTGCATCATTAGGGCTCAACTAGGAACTAATCTAAAGAGGAACTGAAGAACTGTAATATAAGCACAAAAAAGCTGTCTTATAACAATAAAAATAATAAATCACTAAATAAATTTTTAGTCTTTAATATTAAGGCTTCAGACTTAAAGAGCCAAAGTGAAATGATAAAAACATGTATGGAATGTATTACAATCTCAAACTGCTGTTGAATGTTGTTCACATGAAGCAAAAAAAAATTCAAAATTGACATTTTAAATTCAGCAGTTTTGTTGGAAATCATTTTTATGTCACTCCTGAATCATTACACAGGAAAATGCCAACAACAGTTCGTGTTTTACATCTCTAGGAAAGAGCTTTCAGTATGAACAGTGACATGATAATACTGCAATCTTCAATCCATTCAATATTTAGAAAAAGAATTTCCCATTGTATTTCCCTTCCTCCTGGGTGTATATTCAGAAAAGTACTGTGCTATTGGAGCGTTCTGATGCAAGAGAGTGAATCTGCCTTCTTGAGCATGGACTGTTAGAAGTATTTCACTGATTTAGATTTAAACTAAAACTGAGTTGTTGCATGAATCACTATTTTTTATGATGAAGTATAATTTGCCACCACATCTACAGAGCTCATGTTAAGTGTGATTTGAACTTTTACACAATGTGAGGAAGAGTGAAAAGCAAACACTTTTGCCATTTACAGGAATATTGTTGTCATGGCTTTACGATTTTCAGTTATCGGTATTCCACGTCAGAACACCATGTAATGCACTGGGAGTTAAACCGTTAATGCTCCAATTCTGGGCACCTGTCCAGAAGAGAAGAACTACATTCCCCAGGGGGCTTTGCAGTCAGAGGGGAGATATAACCCCTGGCAAGGTCACCTGATGTGCTCTTCTTCGTCAGGCTCTCCTCCCTGCTGCTCAACAGGACTGTGCATTTCACCTCAGCTTTACGGTGAAACACATCTTTTGGACACTCTCATTATATTTGATTTATTAGCTTCAATTCTAATTATATTGTATTTGTGTATTATCTTGCATTCCAATACCGTATTTAGTAAATTAGTTTGTTTCTTCTCAGATCATTGCCGCTGTTTTTAATTATTTTGGGGGTCTCCTGTTTCCCCTTTCTGGATGTGTGGATTTTGTGAAATCCCTCCACCCCGCTAGTCACGGAACTGGGCTGAATCAGCCCGTAAACCATTGACAGTAGTCTTTTTTTGTTGTTCATCCTATTATTCCATGCATCTAGAAAGTAGTTTAAATTGTACTCACAAACCGTGTAGAAAATGGGACTGGCAAGGAATGACTTTTTCTAACCTGGCCCTCATTTATGTTCTGATTTTCAAGACTGGGAAACAGCATAGTTTCTTCCTTTTCTGTTCATCTCTTTTTTTTCCCTGAAAGGATGGGAACTGCTCTATCTTAGTTCATCATTCAGTTCAAACAAATTCAGGTGCTGAGAGGTATTTTTGTGGTTTTCTTTTTTTGAAATAGCCAGTGTTTTTTTGGGCTGGCATGATTTTGGAGATACCGTAAAATCTTGATCACGTGGTTACCTGCCTTTTCTCTTGATTGTGTACATGTGAACTACTGGGCTAAACTTAGAACAGTAATTTATGTAACTGGCAATTGATCCAAGTGTATTTAGATGCTATGAACATTTAAATTCATATGAAGCAAAGTAATTTTAAATGCCATAATTTTTTGCATCTAGTCGATGTGTTTTAATCCTTTTTTTAGCTACAACACTAAAATCTCCTTTCAGTACTATTGGTGAAAGTACAAAGACCTATGGATGATCACATTCAGGTACATACTGCACTTTAAAAATTGCTTGTGTTACATAGACATTTGAATATTTTGCCCACTGACCTTAAATGCAGGAATATACAGTTTAAAATGAATTCTAGAATAATCCATGCCAGTATACTTGCATTGAGTTCAATATCAACCTGATACATGGACGGTAAAAATCAAGGTTGTTTTGAAAGTATTACCTCCTATTTGTTTTCATTCTACAACAGACACAAAGAGCACAATAACACTATTTCGTAGAGCAAATTCTCAGCTAGAAAACACTATTTTTCAACATAGTCACCATCATTTACTATGCATTTCTTCCAGCCATGAACAAGAGCCTGCATGCTGTGTTCATAAAAATCTGCACCAGCGGAGGTGACTCACTGCCGCTGTCACCACTGCTGAAATTCACCACCCACTGCCTCACAGGAGTAAATAAATTTTATGTGAGCCCAATCTATTATCACTGAAGTTGTCATTCACAGCAACTGCAAAATAAGCAAATTTATTTAGATATTTATTCAGGTATATACAAGGGGGAGTTACTCTCCTTGTGTCCCTTTATGCCAGTGTTAGGCTGCTGTCAAACATTAAGTGTTTGTCCATGTGTGACTGACAGCTGTGTACTCAAGCTTTACCACAAAAAATGTGTGGTGAGAAGGCATGCTTTTCTGCTGATCCACTGCTACAGACTTAAGTTATGGCAAAGCCCTCTCCTCTATTGGTTAGTGAAGGGACACCTAGGTGTTTAATACTTCCAATTCCCACGTGATTTAATAAATAACGCCATCTGTCTCTAGTTCCAGTATGAAGCATTATTAAGCAGTGAAAGTGTGCAGTAAGCCTTTTGCTGGAATTCTTCAAAATTTAGCTTAATGTAAAGGAAATTGTTCGCATTCCCCCTTAAGACACAGCGAATATTGACATAGAAATTTCATTGTTACAGGTTTTGCATAATGAAAAATTTCAGCCATTTAATTTTCTTTAACAAAAAGCATAATATAGCATGCCTAAATTAGTGGGCCTGCAATTACACGTAACTGATACGACATTTTATCTTGAGTAGTATGAAAAAGTAAATTTATATCTCTAAGACAACTGTGATTTTTCTAATTATTTTCTTTAAGCCACATTTTTTTCACAGTCAAGGTAGTGCCTGTGGTTACAGTTTTAGCATTGACTCTTTTTCATACAGAATGACTAAATCTATTCTAATAACCCTCATGTATTTATTAATCAATGTTTTTTGTGATATCCTTATCTTAGTAAGATTGAAAATGTGATACTAATATATTATAAGACATAAAAAATTAAAGACATAAAATGCTGTTCTAGCCAATTACGTAAGAAATCCTTTGTAGGATTTCTGGAAATATTGCAAAAATACAGATAGAACATGCCAACTTCAGAAGGAAATTACATGATGAATGAATACAGCAACAGCAACTAAAACTTTATTTAGCCTATTTACTCTGAATCAAGTTGTATTCAAGAATAATTTTTTCAAATGACTTTGAATTGTAAATTATTTCATATTTCACTATGCATTTCAAGTTATTGTTGATGTTGCTGTAAGCAGTGTATGAGATGGTAACTTACAGCTGTATATTAATATCCTGGTAGCTGAGAGATAATCATTAAGAGATTAAATATCTATAAAAACACGTAAGTATTAGTTATGCACCTATTAGATACTAAAGATCCATGACTATTTAGGTTTTAAATTTGAGTCCCACTTTCACCTATTTTTTTGATGCTATAATCACTATGCATTCATAGACTGGTCATTTTAAGAAAAATAAATCCTTTACAAGATGCTAAGAATTGGTAGATGTTATGCTTTCCATAGGAGGCTATCTGGACTCTTAGTACTCATTTCAACATATCTGTACATGTTTCTACATGCAGAAGAGATGCAGTCTATTGCTATTTTTTTGTTGTTCAAAGCTGTGAATTGTTTAAAAAATGTTTATTGGAAATAAACTATGCTCTGTGTTCTTTTTAGTTAGATCATACTTTCTAGTTCATACTTTCCTATGTTCAGTCTTGTAGTGTATGAGATTTTTTTTTACCTGTGTCAGAATACTGTGCTCAGGTATAGAATGACAAATTCTGATAGCAGTATCTTCCATTATTCTTGCAAGCACTGTTTTTCAACTCTGGATTGGTTCACCAGATTTCAGTGTGTCCATTGTCAAAATATTCAACTTTCTGTTTGTTTCTTATTATCTGAGAAACCATGCCTCTTGCATTTCTTTTCTTGCTTAGTCTCAAATATTTGTTTTCATTCCTACCATACAGCTCACCAGTTTGCTTCCAAAGTCTTTGTTACTGAAAAGTTCTTATAGAAGTTAAAGGTTCTGGAGATTTTCAGTGGTATATTTGGAAACTAAGTTAATATCTTTTCATCTATTTTATTATTTTCTCACATTTCTTAATAACAGGTGCACTCGGGCTTTAGAATTTTCGTATTTCCAGAGAATTTCATTTCTAGAGAGGCTTTAAATGCCCAATTCTACCAGGGAAGATATTTTGCTAATTTGTATCCTAGTATTTTTCCAGTAAACTCTTTGGAAGATTCCACTGGGAGCCAAGAAGTCTGCAGTGCCTGTTTGATTTAGTACCCAACTCCTATTTGCACAAGATCAGCCTCTTCCTTTGTCACCAACATGCCATATTATCAACATCTGCCTCTAACGTCATGAACAAACGAAATAAGAGGCATTACTTTTGCAGCAGAATGTGTAGAATGTACATTGTATTCATCAGACTGCTTTCTTTTTTACTGTAACATTATATATTATATTACATATTACTCAGGGACGTGATTTAGTGGAGGGTTGTTAGAGTTAGAGAAGTATGGTTACGTTGCAGTTGGACTTGATGATCTCCAAGGCTTTTTCCAACCTTAGCAATTCTATGATTCTATGATTCATGAGATTCATGAGATGATAAAACATGAGATTTTTAATTTGTTTGAAAATGATCACTAGATCTAGCATTTATTCTTAAGTTATTTAGTATTTCTTTTATACAGTGTAAATTTAATTGTAAACATTATATTTCTCAAATACAATGTATCTCCTGTCCTTCCAGTTGATTGTAACATGTTAATGAGACTGACATTCATTCAAATTTAGCTTTATAAACTGAGTAGCAAGAGTCATACTGAGATGCTAAAGCGATATTTTATGATAGTCTAGCTTATAGCAAATGCCAAGAATGTTGGCCAAAAACTAGATCAGCAGAAAATTCCTCTTGCTGCCTCATGTATCTGATTAGTTTTTCTACAACTCTGGCAGGATTTTCTTTGCCTTGCTTTTCTTGACTTAGTGATTTTTGTCACCTCCCTCCTGTATACTGTTTCTTTCCACTGTACAATATGCACACATTTTTTGTGCTGCTTTTTTCTATATAGTGTCCTTTTCACCAGCTTCCTTCCACTATATGTATATACATACGTTTATTTAATGACAGTGTCGTAAAATCACAAAAAAGTAAGAAATACTTACATAAGCTGTTTAAAAGTGTATCCAATTGAGTAGAACATATCTTATAAACTTTTCCAAAATGAAAGTGCATCTAAAGGCTTCTTCAAAATTTTTTGGAAGCTGATATTCTGAGTTCATCAATAGCTTGGTCTTTTAGACTCACATTAGTGACTGTTTTCCCTCTTGCCTCCTTTCTAGTATGTTGAATTAAGATGTTGGGTCATTATGGGAAAATAATAATAAAGATGAAAAAGATAAATTTGGCCCTAATAGTTTGCTAGACTAAAATTTTAATGAGGAAAAAAAAAAAAAAAGCAGCAGCTGTGGGTGAAAGTATTATGTGATCATGTGTAATGATCAATATCTAATTATAGTATAATTATGGTTTTTAAATTAATGTAGGTACTTTATACTTAAAGGCAATAAGAGAAATGTATGGTGGTGTTTTTAACATGTCTCCATGCAGCCATTACTTTAACATTACTTTTAATGCCAGTGTGATTGCCTTTGTGCCTCAGCTACTTGTGATAGGCATATGGTTGTAATATTATAGTAGCATTACTTGTGTAATCTAATTTGAAACATTATCTACACTTCATATCTAATTATAAGGGCTGCTTTGAAAGTAATGTCTCCTATTTTATTATATTGGTCTATGATGTCAGAGGTAGATCTGGTGGTACATTTCAGCAGTGGCGACAGTCACAGTGGGTCGCCTTCGCTGGTGCAGATTTTTACAAGTGCAACATACAGACTTGTTCATCACTTGTGAAATTGCGTAGCTAATGGTGGTGATGACGTTGAAAATCAGTGTTTTGTAGGGTTATATCTCCCCTCTGACTGCAAAGCCCCCTGGGGAATGTAGTTCTTCTCTTCTGGACAGGTGCCCAGAACTGGAGCATTAACGGTTTAACTCCCAGTGCACTACATGATGTTCTGATGTGGAATACCGATAACTGAAAATCGTAAAATCATAACAACTGTCTGCAAAGCATGTGCAAAGAACAAAGAACTAAAAAGTGGCCTCAAGAGTTATAAAACAGCTCTATCAAGATCACTAAGTTTCTCAGGGAAGTTCTCAGCATGATCGAGTGGGTGAATCTTCCCCAGTGAGGGAAAGAGATGCTCAGCCTGTCAACTGATCCCAGAGGTCATAGATGTTCTCTTGACTTGTCTGAAATGGTATCTTTGCTAACCCTCCTCGTATTCTTAGGCCATTTTTATACTATTCCTTATTTTATAGGTGGAGCACGTGACTCTAGTCATACATGACTTTATTTTGATGGGTGTAAAATTCTCTTGCTTCTCTTCTAAAGGTATAGGCTAAAAATTATAGAGTGCCTGATCAGAGAGGGATAGTTACACCTTGAAGGGGTGGTTTTTGGGAAGGAGATGTGTTTTGGTATAATAATGAGCATATAAATGAATAAGGTTCACCTAAGGATGGCATTTTATTAAAAAACAAAACAAAACAAAACAAAAACAAAAAACAACAAAAAAAAAAAACCTGGGAATTCCTTAGAGAACATCAGTTCCTTAAAATTCTGAATTCCCTCTCCTAGATCTAGAATAAATACAGAAAAGCTTGTGGTTCACCCAATAGTTAGGAGAAAAACTGCACGATGTTATGTGCTTTTATGTGTTTTTATTTGCTTTTTTTTTTTTTTTTTTTTTGTGGGAAACTTGAATGATGCCTTATGAACATGAAAGCAAATATTCTGTAGTTTTATACCACTTTATATACTTGGAGTCTGGATTAAGAGCGAAGGTTGAGCATCATTTTCTGAAGGGAAAGAATTGCATTTGATCACACAGTAATAATAGGAAAAAAAATAACACGTATATTAAAACAACATTTGTGCGGATAAGCACAAGACACAGGCTTCCTAACGACTGGGTTCATTGCAATGAAGTTGACCTTTTTGCCCTGCTGAGATGGAGTTGTTTAAACCCAACTGGTGCTGTAATCCTTTCAAGTGCTCTTTCGCTCCACTGCCTGATTTACTGCTTGCAGAAGCAAGAAGCCCAAGAGAGAATCTATTTAAAATAAACTGCAAAAATAAATAAAACAAATGGAGGGATGAACTCAAGCTTGTTTACTGCCAAACTCTATCTGCTTCTGTACATCAACGAGTAGTAGACAAAAATGTTAATATTACTGCTATATTTTTATGAATAAAGGTCCTCTCCTAACAGGTAGATGACACTAAAAGCTTCACAGTGAAAAATGTTTTAGATAACCAGAACACTGGAAAGCACCTGGCCCTTTTTCATAATACTTTGATAAAGCTTGCAATTTGGTCAGCCTATTTTTTTTCAAAAGCAAACATTCAGCTTCAGAAATAGCTTTATAAACCAAGAAGAATAATAGTTGGCATGGATAGATTAGCAGAGACAGAGATTGTGCTATGTACTGCCAAAGGGATAAAAGGCCCCTCTTTCCTCCTGCTAACTTCAGGTTTTACTTGTTAATACAGTCAACCATTCCTTGTGTACTGTAAAACTGTTGAACTCAGCAGTACACATAGGCTGTACTTAAAATAATGCCACCTATTTTATTATGCTGACCCATGATGTCAGAGCTGGATTTTGGTGATGTAACAGTAGAGGTTGAAATTTCCTGTCAACGTTCCATTACATTTTGTTGCCATGTGACAGACAGCAGCAGATGGCAAGTCTGAGAAAATGGTGTCAAGATATGTAAGTGTGTATGAAGCAAAGTTGTGTAAATGAATTCCTCCCTGAGGAAAAAATGACACCCACTGAAATTCGTCTGTGCTTACTGAATGTTTATGGAGACCAAACAGTGGATATCAGCACACTGAGTTGGTTGGTGGTGCATTTCAGCAGCAGCAACAGTGATGTGAAAGACAAGGCACATTCCAGACAGCCATGCACAGCTGTCACATCATAAAACGAAAAGCATCTTAATCAGCTCATCCATGCAAACTGACAGGTTAAGACCTGGGAACTGTGTATGGAGTACAATATCACCTTCTGTGCTTTGGAAATGATGGTAGCAACATTGTAATATTGCAGAGTTTGTTACAGGTAGGTCCCATGAATGCTCACACAGGAACAGAAAGAACGCTGTATGTAACTTTGCTGAGACATTCAATTTAATTTAATTTTTATTTAATATGAGGCTGAAGGTGAAAGTTTCCTGGATCACATCATTAATGGTGGCGAAACGTGGTATCACCACTACAAGCTGGAGTCAAAATGACAGTTCATGAAGTGGAGTCCATGGTAGTCCATGTGAATTTCCCATTGAAGTAAAAGATGCAGCCCTTAGCATATGAAGTGATGTGTCTTCTGGAACGGGAAAAGAATGGTCCTTCCAGGAAATCAAGAAACTATCAACTCTGACCTTTACACAGCAACACTGATTAAGCTGAATGTTCAAACTTCCAGAGGCAGGCCAGAGATAAAGAAAACCATTCTCTTGCAACGCAATAACGCCAGGCCCCATACCAATTTGAAGACCATGGAATGCATTGCTGATCATGGCAGGACTGTTCTACCACACCCACTCTATAGTCCAGATTTAGCACCTTCTGACTTCTACCTGTTGAGGCCAATGATAAATGAGTGGAATGGGCAGCATCTTTTGCTGATTTCTGCTGTTTGATAGAGGTTGATAGGATGACAGAACAATAGTTTTTAATTGTAGATGTTTGTTAACATGCTGCTACCTCTGGACAAACATACAATTTGAGATCTTGACAAATCTGAGAAAATGTACCATATTTAACAAAGTTTGTTGTTAGGTTATTCATGAATTTCCAGAATGTTTACATTCAAGTGAAAAAAATAACTAACTTGGAAACCCACATTGCTTTTTTTTGAATATTTAATGGACTTCAGAAAGCATGTGAAAATAGCAGAAAATTTCAGTCACAGTTTTATTTATTTATGTTACAAAAGATCTGTTTATGTAACCACTGTATTAGTTAACCTAGTTTATTAACACAAGCATAATATTACTGCTTCAGAGGAAGTGAGGCAGAAGCATAATAACACCTGTGGAGCATTCAGTTTAATCTGAAAAAGTACAGGTAAAGGTGAGTTTATTCCACAGACAGTCTGGAAGTCCATTTAACATATTCCACAACAAAAGTGATGGAGATTATCACAGGGTTACTTGAGCTGATTTTACACAGAGCAATTCAAACTCCATTTCTCAGTGCTTGAAACAGCACTTACAACTTAAAGTCAAATATTGTGCAAAATCACATTAAGGCTCATCAAAATCCAGAGCACTGTGCAATTAAGTTAGGGCAAAAAAGTGGTAGTCAACACAGAGTCCATATTTTTCCACTGTCCATTTTCCACTGTCCTCTAGAAGTCTAATAATGGATAGTTGAATTCTTTGAATACATGCCTCAAACATTCAACTAGGAATCAGGGTTAGAGAAGGCTGAAACCAAATATGTAACCTATTGGACTAAATGATTGAAATTCATAACTCTCCACTGTAGGCTAGTCCCACATTTTGCCTGTAGCTTGAAAAAAATATAGTCTCGGAAAAGGGATGAATATGAGAACAGTCATATGATAAGGCAGACAAAAGAAAAAGCAGCTATTCATATTCCAGCGATGGTTTACTGGATTATTCCTTTCTATCAGGAAGTACTAATAAGAAAATAGGAAAGATTTAAAATCTGTGTTGAAATGCCAAGTTTTAGATATATATGATTTGCCCAAGAGTTTTTATAGCGTTCTGTCCATCAGGAGTACGGATTTTTTATTCCAACTTTCCATTTAACTATTACTTTATTCTTACTCTGTTTGTAACTTATTTGGCCAATTAAGCATGCTGATTTAGTCAGTTAATGCCTTAATAAAATTGATTAAAAAGGCTTAATGAAATACACACCTGGAAATATTTAATCTATCTGACACAGCATATAAGTTATTAGGGCTAAATCAACACAGTTAGCTAAAAATATCCAGTAATAAAAATCAGCCACCAGAATTTATCTTCCAGTATGCAGCAGTGAAGCAGGCAAAGTGACCACCAAAACAGCATTCTTGATTTTGTGAAAGTGTGCAGCAGAGCAGATGATGAAAAATTGCAGGTACATAAAGCTGTTGCTATGGTGTTCAATTCTTGCACCACTGTGTCTGGATTTAGTACCTTAGACTGAATTACCAAATCATATATTCCAAATATGACTTATCATTTCAACAGAGCTTGGTAATAAATGACAGGAAATGCATTACCCATCCAAAATGTGTAAGACTATATGAGCAAAGATTGAATTCAGGTTTTCTAAAATGCACACTATATTTTAAATTATAATTGTCTCCCCTGACATATGCACCCAGATCATAATTCTGAGGTGTGAGGTGGTATTTGAAGATACAGTTTGATAGCTATGAGTATTTAGTGATAGTGAGAACATGAAGAGAAGGACATATAATACAGTTGTTGATCTGATCTAAGCTCCTGCTTTGAAGACAAAGATAAAAAAATGTAGAAGCAATCAAAAATTGAAAGTTAAAGTATCTTTCCATGATGAGTATGGAACAGTATAAATGTAATGTGATGCTACAGAAGGCATTGCTAACTAAATTGTGAAGTGGATTTCTAAAGACAGTGTTCACAATTTTGAGATGGCAAAAAGGAATGGGCAAGCCTTTCTGAAAGGGAACAAAGAATTATAGCAGTAACACCTTCCCTTGTCATTTGATCAGTGTGGAGGTGTTACACTGATCTTTGAGTAAAACAAGGTTTTTTTTTTTTTTAAATAGACATTCTGCCTCTTTTCTACAGTGGATATAATCAGAAAAAGTTTCGCGGTAGCCAGTTGAAATACAGATTTTGCCTATGATATTTTGAAAATAACAATATTTAACAATTTAATCATAGGTAACAAAAAGCTACTGAGATTTGCAATGACAGTATCTAATTTGAAGATAAACTGATTTGTCAGTGTAAATTAAGCAGAGGTTTTATTTGAAAAATTTGTGCTCACAAGTAGGAAATTTTAAAGAAAAATAATTTAATACAGTTGTAACAATTCAATCAAGTTTAATACTGTTATAGCTTTAGAAAAAGCTTGTTTGAAGGGTTTTTTTTCTAATATTTGTGATAAGTAGTACCAAAAAAAATACTGTTAAATGAAACATCCCTGACTATCTCTATAGATCCAAGAAACTCCTTATACTTTCTTCAGAACTCTAAAGCTTGTGAAAAAAAACTGATGAACTAGAATATATCAGTGATTTTGCCTAAGAGGCAAACTCACTTATCTCTTTCATTGTAAAGTACCAAACTGCTAGTGTTATAAAGGAACAACAGGGAAATAAAAATAAAGAGAATAATAAATGTGAAAAAAAGGAGAAAATGTGGTAAATGACAATGAACAGGAGATGAGAAAACATTCTTATGTATCATGACATACTAATCATTGTATTAATGAGAATTAGAAGTAACATAGAACTAGATCTAACTGCACGAAAATATATATTAAGAAATCACTATTTTCACAGCTATGTTGAGAATATAATGAAAGCATTTTAAGACAATTGTATTAAGCAGAATATTGACAGGATGTTTTCAAAAGCATCTAGAGATTTGTTTAATTTGCAGATTATATTGAGGTTCCAGTTTGCTAAGATCAACACTCAGACTTACTAAATTTAAATGGCTTTTTCCCCCTTAGAACAATAGCGTGTAATATCTCAGCAAAATAAAGTTAAATTTTACTTCTTATATTTGTAATCTCAGCAGCCTATGAGTGTTGGCAGTTCTTCAGAAGGTAGTAGGACTCCCTGGAGAGCACCTCTTACATTCAACATGCTGACATGTTGCATTTTCTGCTCAGGTTTCAAGTGAGGAACATTAGCACAGAATTGTTCTGTGTGATTGTAGCAATATAAGATGTTCAGCACTGATGCCTCAATGTGGATCTGAGGTATAAGATCTTCAGAGAGCTGAACTTGAAGCTTCAGAGAAATTCTCATGCCAGGTCTCATCAGGGAGGGGACTATGCCAGTTGAAAAATGAATTTTGATTGCAATCTGGGAGGTTGCAGCTCCACAATCTACAGATACTTGCCCAGCACGTTAAATATTTACAAGTCAGCGAAAAGTAGTGCAGGAGTCAACTTTTAGGCAAGTAATGATTGTACTTATTCACATTAGATGCTGCTGTGCTGTAGAGTTCAAAAATGTATTGTAAATGATGCAGTCACCTTGTTGGTTATTCTGAATTCATGAGCTCAAACTAAAGAAATAATTAATTTTTTTTGTTCTTTCCTCAAAGTGATTTTTTTTTTTTTGCAACAGCAGTGCATCTTTGCAATACGGGTGGTGCCATGCAGATGAGGGTTTTGTGACTGGTCAACTTACTGTTTTCATTATTATGGGACCTAATCTCCACAGCTCAGACATAGGGAAACAAAACACGAAATTAGGGCACCTTTTGTAATCTACTTTCTGAGTGATAGTCTATTTCTTTATATTCAAAAATTGAAAGGTTTTGCACATTAAGGTGATTCTTTCTGAATTTTTTTTCAGTTTTATATGATAAAATAATATTCTCCCTTATGTTTGTTTCATTTCACGGGTAACAAAGTTGGGAAAGATTAGCAACTGAGTAACAAAATATAACATTTCCAAAATTACTACTTTTGTTGACAGCTGACATGGGATTCACCCTTAATTCTGAAACAGTTTTACTCATACTAACAGTGGAAGAGGCATCTTTCATTAAGGTGGTTCTTCATTCTGCTCCAGTCAGTGTTTATATTTTTTGGTGAAGTTGGTTGGGTCTAAAAGAGTATATAGATTTCTAAGAGAGTTTCATATTTTCATGCTACTTGAGTCAGTTATAGCACTGGTTTCTGTTCTGCAATTTGGCCTGAGAGCACTTTCATCTAAAGGATCTTCCTGAGTCCTAGATCTCTTCCCCTCTGTTTCTAAATCTAAAGAAAAAAAAGCTTCTACTCTGTTCTTAGGCATTGCATTATATCTTTTCACTGGGGCATCTGTGCTAGCCAGGTGTTGCTCTACCAACAGAATTTAGATTCTTCTCCCAAAACAATATTGTCTTTCATGCATGTAAGCATACAAACAAGCTAACAATTGGTAAATTCTTGTTAAAATGACATATTTTAGGGGGCTTTTGTTAACAAAAACTTGGTATCATAGAAGCAGGCACTTTTTTTGTGTGTTAGATCATATTAGATTCACACAAATTATGTTTCCTGAAAAAACGTACAGAATTATTTGTCAGCAGCTCAGCCCCTGAGCAGCTAGAGTCTGTGCAAGCTAGGAAGTAGGATAGACCTGACACTGGTAACCAGGTCCAACTGAGAATCTGAGGGTCAGGGTTAGGATTGGGTCCAGTGACCATTAGGCAATCCATGGGGACAGAAATGGGCCAGAGCTGTGGGAAAGGATGTCAACTCACAGGTGGGGATCAAGATCAGGCTTAATTAGGGGAACTTCAGTCAGGCACAGCCCAGAGATATATTTTGTTGGGAATAGCTGTCCTGCCTGTTTTTAATTCAGAATGATTCAGTAAACTAATTTTAAATATTATGCTCTACTCCATTATTTTTCCTATTAGGAAATAATGTTAGAAATGTTAGAAAATAATACAGTTTCTTTCCTGTATTTATATTTTCCTTAGGCAAGACCTGAAGATAAGAGCAGTACTGTATTAAAAAATATCATATTCATGAAGATTTTCATAAAACTAGTGAATGCCAGTGTTTGAATTTTTCATTTTCCTCACTGAAAAGGCAAAATTACACTTTTTCCAAACCAAATGAGAACTTTGGAGAAAAAAAAAAAAAAAAAAAAAAAGTAAAAATAAAAATAAAAAGAATCCCTGTCTTCATTCACTTTATTTATGGAAGCTATCACATAATTCTCTTGCCTACTGTAGTGAGTAGTTTGTTCCAAACATAAAACTGAAACATATAATCTATAAGTTCCTATGAAAAGTGTCTCAGGATTCTTTTCAATATTAATGTTCCTTATACAAGCAATTTTCAAGTACAAAATGACCCTGTGGTTGTTAACTCACACAATGCATTCTCACCTTTCTTAACATAGGCACAGTTGTACTAAATATAAAGGCTCAATTAGTCTGTTAAGCTGTTCCCATTGACATTAAGCAAATAGTTTGAGAAAGCTACTCTGTAGTATCCTGTGCTAGCCTCCAGAAGTCTGCAGCTCAAACACAAGTTAAATCAGAGGCAGTATTTGTATTTAATAATATCTGATGGGTTATTTCTATGGGAGTGCTCCTAATGATTCTCATTTTGAAAACTAGTTTCTTGTTCTTATATCTTTATGTCTCTTTTTCTATTTAAATCCTTTGTAATTAATGATAAAACCCCCAACCCCTCCCAGCTGTATAATTTTCAGTTTAACAACATGTAACTGTGTTGACATTTTTTGAAAATATATACTTTTTACCATTTTCCTCCATTTTTTCCCTCCATAAAATTACAAGTATCTGAAAGACCATTATATTTGCTGAATCCTAGCAACAAAACCCTATTTGAATTAACTTTGCTAACAGTAATCAAACAGCATGTGAACAATAATCACAGTAAAGCTTTTCTTGCTTAATTAAAATCATAGGATCACATGTTGAGGGAAAATAGCCCAGTAGTGTATAGCTTGAAACAATTTCTAAATGCATTTTTGAGCTTGCAACTGCAGGTTCTGGAATTATATCTGTTCTGGAAAACAAAAGTTTTTTATTGTAATATAATGTATTGTAATATATAGTATTGTAAAATGTATTGTAATATATAGTATATACATTCATTATGGGCTTAGTAAATTCATCATCCTGTTTCCTTCAATTGCTATCTTTTGTATAGATATCAAAAGGTTTTATAAACATGGGTTGTGTTTCTACCTGAAATTATAAAATCACTGAATGGCTTGGCTTGGAAGGACCTAAAATATCATCTAATTCCAACCCTCTGCCATGGGCACTAGACCAGACTGCCCAGGGCCTCATCCAACCTGGGCTTGAATGCCTCTAGGGATGGGGCATCCACAGTTTCTCTGGGAAACCAGAAGATAGCTTTCACTAAAGGTTAAACTGATAATGCTTATTTTTAAACAAAAGATTACCAGTTGTAGGTGCCTGTATGTATTAAGTGCAGCTAACAGGAGTATCCAATACACAGAATTTGGTGCAGTGTATGACACCTATTCTAGTTGACCTTACTTTGAACTAGAGGGTTGTACCATATGGTCTCCAGAGAGACCTCAACTATATCCTGATTCTACCATTTAGGCCTGATGAAGTGTTTTTCCATCTGCACTGAACTTTCTGGGCTTTTTACTTTCTGAATCTTTGCTGACAGATAGATAATAAATCAGAGTGTGTGAATCCACATTCTTCTGCTCCATTTCTGTTTCGCGTCAGCTGAAGTTGGCAGAGACTGCACAAGATTTCTCCATCTTCAGTTGACGAGCAGCCAGCATTAACCTTTTGGTATGGTATCAGCAGGATATGTGATTTGTATCCAAAATTATATTTTTTACATTAGCATATCAGAAGGAAAGATGGGAGCAAGGAAGTCAGCCAGGACAATTCCACCGTGCCTTATAGTTTTAGGAACTAAATTTCTGAATAACAGTCTTGTTAAAAGTAAGTGTTGTCCAGTGCCAACTTGTTTTCACCTTCAAAGCTGTCTGCACTAATAATGAGTAATTGCACAAGGAATTTATTTCCTTTAGTTTTGTTCTGATGTTACAGCTGTAGACAACTACATTATCCTGGATGAGAGGAAAAGAGAGCATACAAATGCAGTCAATATGAGGTCTATGCAATACTGACATGACAGTGAAATTCTGTGGAGGACCCATGAAGGAAATACATATATGTATATGACTATACGTATATATGACATCTTAATCTGATTAACATGTTAGCTGTTAGTATTCTTTTGATCTGCTTGGATACTTTTCATACTAAAATGAATTTCTGTGTAGCACTGATGATCTGTCTGTCCTAGGAAGCAGTCTGTGGCCTCATTCTTAGTTAACTGTGCCCAATTATCCAACTACTTGCACTCCTAGATATCATAACACAAGATGAAATACAAATATACAAAAAAGAAGAAATTTCAATTTTAAAATAATAAGGCAGAGTAACGTCAGGTTCATAGTTTTCAGTCCATAAACACAATCTTCTGACCAAACACATATGACAACATTTTTCTCAAACATTTTCTTTTGCTGACACCTATAACAATCATTTTTAAAAAGGTGGTTAATGATAAAGACATGGCAATAGGAAGATGCTTGAAAATTAAATAATGTGCTAAGTTATGCTATTTGATTTTTCATTCAATTAACTTTTGAATTTCATCTTGAGAGATAAATTATGTTTATTTAGATAAATGAAAATGATGTGTATGAACCTAAAGATAAAACCTGTTGCTCAACAATTCCTTGGGATCTCTTTTTATGAAAGTAGTAAAACATTTGTACATGCTCCAGGAGAAAGACTTTTACTTTGCTTCTCTAATAAAAAATATTTTCAAAATACTGAAGATTGTAAATGAAGTAGAATCAAAATACTAAAACCCTACATTCTTTAAATAAGTATTCAAGTTTCCAAACTTCAAGTTTTTCTGTCTTTTATATCCTTTCTCTTGTTGATGGTAGAAAATCTTTAGCTTTTTTTTAACCTTTTTGACTGAGTTCTTTTTCAAATATTGCTTGAAATAGAAAGCACTTAACTTTTATAACAGATGTGACAGGATATATGGGCTAACAACTCCTCATATGATGGAACATGATCCAGTTTGACCTACCACAGATGTCATGTTAATGTAAATCGAAAGAAATACCATTGGGGTTAAAAGCATCTACAGGCAGATAATTGCCCCTACAATGTATGCGCTTCCTATCTCCAGTGGGTTGATGAGGAAAAAGAATCCTTTGAATCCGCCAGAACTCTTCTATTATTAGGCTGACGGGATAAATGGCTTTACGGAGAAAGGGGGCCTATTCCAATATTTAGCTGTAGTTGAAAGCAATTGTTTTCAAATTAATGAACTGATTATGTTTGAGGTCTCTACCAGTTTTACCTTCTGTAGACAGGAATTAACTGTTATGCCCATCATTTAATTTTCAGAACAGAACATCATTGGTATCAAGGTCCTTTTAAGTATTACAGAAATTGTACTTTTAGGGAGATATGCTGTTCTTGAAAAATGTACCTGTTTTAATATCTAAAAGATATTAAAGATCTAAATTTAATGCAGTTTGCAACAGTCTTCTTTCATCCTGCAGTAATTCTCTTCTACACTTTTTCCTAGTTAACTATTTAAATTCTCAACATCATGAAAACCCTAAAAATAACTGTTTTAATTTGTATGAAAAATATTTCCCATTTAATATCAATATCCATCTGCTTTTTTTTTTTTTTTTTTTTTTTTTTTTTCTTAAAATTTAATTTGCAACCAAAATTGGTTGAAATATTCCAGGAAAGTGATATAAATTCATACAGTGCACAGTTATCTTTATATTGTGTACCTATATGCAGAATCATTGTTAAGATGAGGCTGCATTACATTTATTTATTATTGCCTTAAAACATTTCCCTCAAGGAAAATTTTTTCTCTATTTCTTGTTTGTTTATTTCCTTGGTAAACTGATTTAAGGGACTATTGAAGCACTGCAGAATTTTTCTGGGACCAAGTTGATGGAGGATCTAATTTTGCTTCTGTTTTACTTGTTATCAAGATAAAGTGAAATTAAATCCACTCTACAGCTATGACCAGAATCTACACAATTTGTATCAGTCAGTGTCTACTGTAAAAATTAGATTATGGTGTAATCTTTTAAATTATGTTGGCAGATAAGATATTTCTGCTTCTCTCATGCTGTAAAATTCAGAATGGGTGAAGGCATACTACAGGAAACAATGTTAAAAATTCAGTTACATCAAAGTGGAATTGGCTTTATGCTGTGTTTCTACAACATTATTCAAAGTGTCTGATAACACATAAAAGTGCTCCAAAACTAATGCCTCCTATTTTATTATGTTGGCCCACAACATCCAAGTGGATGCTGGTGGGATGGCAGTAGAGGTTTCAAGATGTGTACTTTTTTATGAAAAAACCTTCTTAATGTAACCATTAAATAGGGTACTAATCTATGCTCTACTAACAATTCCAACAATTTACTTCTTTTTTTTGTTTGTTTGTTTCTTTTTCTTTCCTTTTTTTTTCTTTTTTATGAATTGCCAAATAAGTATTCTATTACACTGCAATTCCATAGCAGAATCTCCACTTTCCCAGATTTTAATCACCTTTACATTTTGTGGTCAGTATGAGTTGAATAATTTATCATGCTCTAAATATAGGGAAAGAAACAAAGTAAATGATCCTTCAGTTAGAGTTAGAAGGTGACTTTAAAACCTTAGGGGATTGGCCAATATATTAAGACTGGTCGATTTAAAAATTTAATTAGAGATGTAGAGTGGCTCCACTTGCTATGTGTACTTTAGTTAACCCTGAAGCAGGTTTCATTAGTACTTGCTCATTCCTATGCATTTATATTTTTTAAGATTTCTCCTTTATAGTGACACTGCTGTTTCCTTTATCAGGTGGTCTAAATACACTCAGATAAAGCAAATACAAAGCCATTAGTGAAAGGGCACATTTTTGGAGCAGGCAATTAGAATAGTCTGGCCTATTTAAATTCTAGCCAATTAATTTTTCTTACACATTTAATCCTTTAGGTGAAGGTAAAAAAAGTCAAGAGAACTCTATCAAGATCTTCTGAACTCATTTTCCTTGCAAAGACTTTTTTTTTATCTTACCTTTTTTGCCTATCTGTTTTGTGTAAGTACTAATTCTGATCAAAAAATGTTTTTTTATTGCCAGCTTAAAATAAATCCACATTAGATGACCTTAAATTTTGCATGGCATGATTCAAATATAACACAAATATGTCTGTAAGAAAAACATCAAAGATTATTCTGCTCAGGTCTCAGCTCTTTAGTACTGTTTTTAAGAGTCTCATGTCTTTCTCAAAAATACAAAAGAGGTCTAATTGTGAATCTTCTCCCATTTAAGGGTTTTGGTTTTTTTTCATGGAAACATTATGATAATTCAGTGCTGCTTTTGATGATAAATATTAAGTGGTACTAAAATACATCATTTTTATATTGAAGCTGTGTTCTGATGACCTTTCTAAACAAACATGCAAAACAGAGTTCACATTCAGAATTCTTACGGAACAGCAAGCTATTCAACTTCTTTTACCTAAAAGTTTACCTGAAATCATGTAAGATTTGCTTTTAGAAATTAGTTGAGAATAGCACCATATGTGTCACCAATGCACACTTTTCTGTGCTACTGAGGGAACCACCTCTAATTTTATTTTCTAAAATGAAATATGGCATATATTAATGCTCTCCCAGACACTTAGAAACTGATAAAATATTTTGAGAGACATTGCGGCATCTGCAACTGAAGTAGACAATATTTTATGAATTCAAAGGCAAAGAATGCATTTTTCCCAATAAAGTAAATGCTGAATTTAATATGAACCTACCATGGTGATAAGATTAAGTAAAGATGCTTACAGCAAAATTTAATTGTAACATAGTCTGGGATTCAAACCCTTATTTGTGATCACTTCAGTGAAAGTCAGAGCTGCTACAAGTCTGCCTGGGGTCTGAAGATGTAGTTTGGCCTTGAGTATTTTACAATAAAAATAATGCTCACAGCATTATAGTACTTTTTACTTTTAAATATATGCTGCATTTCTTTCTACCTGCTTTCTGAGAATATAATATTAGGGGAACAGTCATTTATTATTTGAGGGCTTTATTTTGACTTTTTATTTTTCATTTTTTCTCTTAAGTGACTTGTAGTTCCCTGGTTCCTCCTTTTTCCCTTAATAAAAATGGGGCTTACATTTTCACTTTTCAGTCAGTGGGAACTTCACTGGGCTGCCATGACTTCTCAAATATGATGGACGGTGGCTAAGCACTGTCATCTGCCAGTTCTTTCAGAATCTTTGGATGCATCTTATCAGACTCCATGAACTTGGGCACCTTTGTCTTCCTCAGATGGCTTTGAATTGAGCTTCCTCTACACTGGGTGGTTGTTCATCTTCCTGGTACTTGTCTTTGCCTTGTGTAACATGAGAAGCGTGGCTGAAACACTTATCAGTGAAGACAGGCAAAATAGTCTTTGAATACATTTCTAAACCTTAACTATTACTTTTCCATCATTCCTTAGATTTAAACTATAACTTTAATTACAGAGAAGACTTTTTAAAATACTCCCCATATTTTTTGTTGTTGTTTGTTTATGTTGTATAACATGATGCAGGCTTGCTTTGAGAATAAACCTGCTGATTTAACTGAAAAAGTGGAAAATATGGCTGTTTTGCTTAAAAGGAACAATAGTAACTTTTCACTAAACAGCATACGGATATAATGGATGTATCTCTATACAAAGTCTTGAGGTGAGATGAGGAAGAGGACATCTATTATGTGATACAAATTCTATAGAAAATAAGTGCATTATGAGTATTTCTCTTGATTTTTTTTGTCATGTTTTTGTAGTGGGTGATGTAGTTGATGTAATAATGATTAATATAGTAATTTAATGTTGCACATCAATGCCAGAACTTAGTGGCATGAACTATGGTCCTTAGGTAAGCAAAATCTTAATTACGTAATTGGATATGTTACTCAAGGATTTTAAAACATGCCTATATTTTTCCCTTAGGCCACTCTAAGGAAAGGAAACATGCTATTATGGATAAATTTAGGACAGGTAAACTTTAACGTAATTTTTGAAAGCAGTTTATTTAAACTAATCTAATTTTAGCTAGGGAATCTACTGCCTTTTAGCTATTTTTTATGTCTGTATTTAGAACTGGAGTTAAAAGAATAAAGTTATGATAGATCACAACACAGCCCTTCACAAAACAAAATACAAACAACCCTAAGTCCTTCATTTGTTCTTTGGTATGATTTTCTTGAGTGGGTTTATGTGAAAACAAAGGGAGAGCGTGTAATAAAACCCTAGTAGGGAACAAAGTAAGCATTACTTGTTTTGATTCTTGATATGACAGCATCTCATTTATTTATTACTTTGTCTTTTGCATGCTCTCACTAATTATAAAAGTGCCTATAAAATCCTTCAAATCAGGAAGCAGGATCTAAACAAATTTTAATTTCAATAAAGCTGTGTAATTGATCTATCCAGCTGACAGTTTCTTGGAGATATTGAAAACAATGGCAAATTATCTGAAAAGCAAGTGATTCTCTACTCCATAATCATTTTACATTCATACTTTTACATGACATTTTATTTCAAACAGAGCCAACCAACTTCAGAATCTCTTCATACTGATATGCAGAGAGTATTCAGACTTTTCCTCTGGATGCCAACTAAAAGAAAAAAAAAATGGATTTGGCCTGGTTTTGCACATGAATTTTAGTAGAATATTCAATTTTGCACTTGCCCTTTCTTAAGGCAAGAAGGCTAAGTTAGATTCTTAAGGTTAGAATTGATAACACAATAGCTTAAGTTTTCTTCATAGAGATTTTTAATAACCTGGTCATCCTGGCAACACTTCTTAGCCACCTTCCTCTTAACTATTTTCCTAGCTTAATTACATTTCTAATTTTCTTGAACTAACCATAACTTAGTTGCCAATCTAGACTTTGGAGAGATTCTATTCTTTACTAAGTTGTAAGCTGAATTGCTAGAATTTATGAGGTAGCAGAATAAAAATTCTAGGAGTAACATGACACAGGTCTATTTTAGCTAGTTTACTATTGTGGATTTATAAGACGTTACATTATGGCAACAGAGTTTTCAGGGCCGTGGGTACAGGAATCACACATGCATGAAATGAAAATACGTCTATGGAGAAACTCTTTCTAAAACAGTGTAAATCTTGTTAGGACATTTTTACTGTACAGAAACTGTGAACACTAATAAGTCAGGATTTATGTGTTTGATATAACAGACTACTAAAATAAGCATGAGACATTGTTTAATGTAAGGAACAAAAAATTATTCTCTGTCTACGAGAATCTCTGCTAATGTAATTTCCTATGAACTGAATTGATAGAGACTATCCTATTAAAAAAAAAAAAAAAAAGCTTCATGTAGAGCCACTCTATTTTTGGGTATAAAATTTCATACAATATTACTCTTTATATGCTTGTGGAAAATGTGTTTACATAGTTAGAAGATTGGGAAAAAAAATCCAACCCTGGTATATCTAGGGTGAGTAGGAAGAGCCAAGAGAACAAAAAGGAATTTTTGGAACATAGTTCATTTTACTAAAAAAGAAACAAGAAATGTTATGCCTTGCTATTCATTGTCTCAGAAGTTGTTCCCTTAATTTTAGCTAAGCATTCTTTAAACAGTTTTGGAAATCGGATAGATAAAACCAAGCAAAACATTCCATCAGTAATTATAGATTATTGACTTTTCCTTCTGCTTCCATTATGGTACAACTGACAGCAAACAAAGAACCAAACTAAACACCATCTATTGGTAAGTGATCATTTCTTCCAGTTTTCATTCAGTTTTATCTGAATGGTGCTTGGTTTCACAGGCATTGCCTGCCACTTGCTGACTTGAAAGGTAAGTTTTGAAACATGGAGCTGTAAAATGATCTGTAAAACCCCATTTGAAGAGATAGGAGTAAAGTGATTTCTTATGCTTCTATCTGACTATGTCAGCTATTAGCTACCATGTTATTCTTTGTACTGTACTAGAATGCTTTATATGATGAATTTTGAATACTGTGAAAACTGAAAAGTACTCAGTAGACAATGGCTGGCTTCTCTTAGCCTACAAAGGTGCAATCAGTAAGGAGCCAATGACAAAGACTGTAAAAACTTAATTAAAAAAAAAAATATCAAAATTCCCAATCTGTTAAATTCTCAGTTTGGGGTTAATTGCATCACATGATATATGCTAGAAAATCATAAGTATACAAGCATTTATAGTAAAACCAACAAATTTCAGTGAATGAGTATTCACAAGATATATTTGCTGGACATTCTTAGTAACTGTACAGGATCTTGTTGGGTTTGAGTTAACTTTGTTCATAGCAGCCCATCTGGTGCTGTAGTTTGGATTTGTGGTTAAAACTATGCTTCGTAACACAACTGTGTTTTGGCTGTTGTTAAACAGTATCTACACAACACCATAGCTTTCTTTTCTTCCCACTGTGCGCCCCCATTGAGTAGGTTTGAAGTGGGGAACAGCGTAGGAGGGGGCACATCCAGGACAGGTGAACTGAATCAACCAAAGGTTATTCCATAACATCTGATGTCAAACTCACTAATAAAAGCTGAGGCAGAGGAAGAATATGTATGGGGTATTAGCTTCTAAGGTGGCTGTTGCTTTAAGAATGTGTGGACGCAAGTATGTTTGTGGGAGTTGGTGAGCAAGTTCCCAGGGTTGTTATTTGTCTGTCTGTTTATTTCTTCTCCTATCTATCTTTCTATATCCACAAGATTTCCCATGTTTTGCCTTATTCTTTCCCCTTTTGCTGGCAGTAGTGGAGCAAATAAGGAGCAAATAAGCATGTATGCTTGGCTGTTGGTCATGGTCAACTGTGTATGTTTTTGGATATACTAAATACAATTTTCTTTCAGAGAATGTGGAAGAGAAATAGGCTTTAAAAAGAACAAAAGACATATTTCCTTACCAAAAAAAAAAAAAAAAAAAAAAAAGGAGGCAGATCTTGAGTATCAAAATATCATGCTGAAATTATTTCCTAATTACAGTATGAAGATTCATTTGAGTCATCCACTACCTACTGTCAATGGGAAGGACAAAACACCCACTAACCCCTCCCCAAATAAATAAACAAAAACAGGTTAGAAAGCCTCTGCACTAAGTGGGATTCTGACAGGAAAATACAGGGACCAGTCCTTATATTGTTTCTTCTCATTTCTCCCTGGATGGATGGCAAGCACTGAAAAGGATGGAGCATGAAACAGCAATGGCTGTAGTAGTATCCTTTGGCATATTCACTTGCAGTTACAGCACTGAGGAAATGGAAGATCTGAGAAGATTTAGGTGAATGGAGAATTTCTGTCAGAACATGAAGGCAATTATTCATTTTAGACATGTTAGAGAGTTAAGAAATGATGAAGGTCATTTGGTTAGCTGTCTACGACTTCGATCTAATAGAGTCTGGGCCTGTCCAATGCCTTTTTCTCCACACCTAGGCTGTAAGGTGAATAGACTAATGCTTTTTAGAGTTTGATGTACATCAGTCTAGCAGATTCTCAGAATATGCCCTAACAAAAAGAATTGCCTATTTGTGGAAGAACTGACAGTCTTTCAGTTCATCTTGTAAATGCAGCTATCATTCATAGTTATGATGTGAGTATCACAGTTGTCAATGCATTGCATCATTCCTTTGCTGCCATATATAGTTCCAAACAGCAGTGACAGACAGAAATTTCTTCTCTATGGGCACCAACCATGCTAGATGTGAGATAGCTTCAATTTACAGGCTGTGCCTCTTACCACTAGCATAATTTTGAGATTAATTTAAAATTTTGTAGGATTTCACATGTGAGACTTGACATAGCATTTGTTAGCTCAGATGTTGACTTACCTGTATTAGCTCATTTTGCCTATACGGACAAGTGCTTAAAATGTTAAGTTAAAAACTTGCATGAAACACCTCAGAAGTTCTCTAGGGGTTGTTAAGAACACCTTCATTGTAGGTTGAAACAAACACAGTGAGCAGAAATAAAAATAACAAACCCTTGACTAAAGACTGAGTAAATTAAACCTTATTCCAATGACTTTTAAAGCAATGTCCAAAATATCTACAAGTAATAATACTGGAATTGTGATAGAGCTCAGTGCAGGTAAAGTACTTGAGGTTTTTGTAGTAAGGATTCAACAAACTTGGTACTGATTTAAAATAATTTGTTTTAGATCCATGTCTATCACTTATGTCTGCCTGGAAGGTTTGCAGATCCATCTACTGAGGCACTGCAGTATAAAAGGCTAAGATTATTTCAACCAGAATAAACTTTCGATTTTATGCTAGAAAACTCAGGTCCACGCATACATCTGTAAGAAAGGGATTCAGGTATCTTGTTGAAAACTGTAGCTTTCATGCAGCAATTAAATGAAAGTAATTATTGCAAATGGTTTGGATTTATTTCATAACATTTTCATTTGAAGATCTTAATTTTCATTGGGAATCAATTCAATACTTCTGAATTTTTGAATTACAAGAGCATCCGTTTGTTGGAAAAGTGCCCAATATCAAAGTCCACAGTGAAGACTTTGGGGATATGAATAGTGAATTACCAGCACTAGGCTCAGCTCTAAAAGACTGGAGTAAGTTTAAAATAAGTCTTCAGTATACAGTGTAAACTCTCACCGTGCCAAAGAGAGGGAAGATAAAGTTGAAACAAAATAAAATAGAACAGGATTAATGGCAGGTGCTGAAACTGTGCAAGAATAAGATCTGTTATAGATTTCCATAATGCAATTCACTGTAGCAAATCCCACTTTTAAGATACCAAAATTTAATAAATTTATTATTGTTATCCAGCAGGCAAATACCTACCAAGAAGGTTGTTTTTATTGTGAAAATATTTTTCCCATGATCCTCTTAATCAAAGCTCTTCCGGATTGGATGGAAGAAAGAAATAACAATAAAACTAGTAACAATTGATAACAAATCCACTAATGCTTCTCTAGTATATATTCATCCTGCCAAAGAAGACTGACTTCTTGGCTTTAGGGAACAAATTAGGAAAAAAAATCATATATTCTTATTAAGATTATTCATTTGAGCATTATAATTAAAGCTAAGTGAGTAAACTCAGCTTCTCTTTGATGAGACAGCTTATAGCAAGGGCAACCAGAATAGGCTGTGTCTTTCTCTTAAATGTACTGTTCCCTTAACTAAAATAGCACACTGAAGGTGAAAAGAGAAGACAAAGTCAAGTCTATTTTTAATTTTGTTGTAAAAAATAGTCCATGGTTTCAGGACAAACAGAAATAGCAGGTTATAAACCAAATTGTATTTGCCCGGTGACAAAAAAAAAAAGCAGTTTATATGAGCACATATATACATTTATATATATTTTCTGATTCTGTACATCAATGAAGTATTTTTTCCCTGACATAGGCAGAAATCATAAATTGAATACTAGTATTTAAAATTCTACCTGACTGAAAAGAAGGAAACAAAAGATAGCTTTGTGGCAGAGGGTGAGTTTTTGTGTTTTTTTCTTCTAAACTGCGATCTTTAGTATTTAGGTAATCGTTCTTGTTGAGGAGAGTAGAAGGTGCAAGAAGAGTGTACACTGTATTTTACACAAGGTCTGTGAGATACAGATACTTCTATGTTTATAGTCTGTATCTATTTCAAAGCTCTTCAGGGTACAGATGAAAATTTCCTATGGAGTGCACAAAGCTCATAAACTGGCATGGCACAGGCAAAAATAGTGACTTAAATAGAATGATTTTCAAACAAACTGTATTTATTTGTCTTCTGGCTTCAAAAGTTTTACGGCACATGTGAGTTAAATTTCTCCTTCTTCAAAGCTGTGAGAGCTAGCAACTTCTACAATGAAGCAAAGATTTTCTTCTAATTACACAGCTGGGGGAACTGGAATTTATAGTTCATACAGTGTGGGACTGTAGTTAAATTAAGAACTGGCCATTTAAATTTTCAGTCCATAGGCATGCAAGTAGTAAAGGTGGATTACTAGCAGTCCTGCAGGGTCAGACCTATGAAGTTCACATCAAATATGGTTCACTCCATATATTTCTATTTCATCTGAACATAAACTCTAAATGCTCTGTTTTGCTTAGGTTTCTTGTATTTGCATTTCCTGGCATTTTTCATCTTTCCTACTGAAAATTTACAGTATGTTTTTCTTACTCCTAAAATAGAAATTTCTCCATATAGCCAGTTTTGGTTTTTTTTTTTGTCTTTGCATTTAGCTGGTTAGTAAGGTCACTGCTTCTGGAATGTCACTGCATGAAATTTCTGGTAAGGCTTCATACAGCATGGATCTTCTCTGTGTGCACATACACATTTAATAATATTTCTGCAGACCTCTCTCTACCTCTGTATTTTCTTAAACTGCAGACATCTGGATTTCTTTTTGTGTGAGTGCTATTGACTGCATATGATGATCAAGCATCAATTATGTTTAAAGGCTTAACAGAATTGCAGGTTGCATCCCATGTTTACAAAAGCTTCCACTAATATGTCATGAGGATTGAGAAATGTCACAGCACCTAAAGAAGCCTTTGTATGGGAATGTACTCCCATATGATACCTGATCAGACTGCTCATCTGACTAGTGAATTATCTATCAATGTACTTTTTTAGTCCATTCGGTCAGAAGCACCAAAAGCACGCCCTTTTATAAGGCTTATCACTGTATCTTACTATAAGATGCAGGTGTAGCACTGTTGTGATTCTTTCACATTTCTGAATGAATATATTAAAAGTTATTTTAAGAATATAAGAAGTCTTTGGAAACCACTGGTCACCTCCTCTTACTACATGTACCCTAGCACCTTTATATTCCAGTCATCCTTACTGATAGCCTTAGGTAAAGATCACATAAATTATAGTTAACCTCTTTAATTGCCATTAGAAAAAAGTAGAAATAAATTTGCTGCTGTAACAGAAAGATGTATTGCTGGTTACAAAAATATAGTAAAGTGATTAAGTAAAAACTTAATTAGAAAAAATAAGCTAGAAAAGGAAACCTCTATTTTAGTTAGCTTAATATGAATTAAGCTCTACAACAAATTCATTTAAATAATGCTACTTTGAGAAAGAACATTCTAATTATTTTGTGCAAAATTGCAGTGAGAGTTAAAAAAAAAAAGTATAAATATGTATGAAACTGAGCTTTTATTGGTAGTTTAATCAAAATGGAAAATGAAGTTATTACTTCTCCAGTTAACAGATACAGCTTTAGTTAGAATGGAATAGTGTATTTGGAAGGGACCTACAAACATCAAGTCCAACTGCCCGATTGCTTCAGGGCTAACAATTAAAATCATATTAAAGGCATTACCCAAATTCCTCTTGAACTTTAACAGGCATTGGAAATGATCCACATTTCTAGGAAGTCTATCCTATGTAAGTGTTTAGTATATTCTACATAAGTGATTAGGATATTCTATATAAGTGTTTGACCATTCCTGCAATAAAGTTTTTCCTAGCACCTAGTTTGAATTAATAATAAAATATTAATTACGGTGAATAATACAGTTCAGAATATATGCATGCTTTTCTTTAAAACTATGTCTAATATACTTTTGGGACTGGAGGTCAAAAGCATCAGTGTTTTTCAGACTATGTTTATTTTTCTGGCTATGCTAAATCATCACTTGTCTAAAGTTCCTTACTAGCAAGCACAAGAAATTACAACAAGAGATATCCTTATTCCTTGCTCCTGAGAAACGCTGAGAACCTTTTTTTCTGTTCGTGCTTTGTTGCCACAGCCTGCTTGCTTTTCATTGTCTCCCAGGTGAAGCGTAAAAGTTTCACAGCAGTTTTCCCAAAACAAAATTAAGAGTCAGGCTCTGTGTGCATTCACTGATCTTAATTACCCTGACCAGCTTCACGTGGGACAGACCCACAGCCTCCACTCATTGGTCTGGAACTCAAAGAGCAGTCCAGCACACCTGCCTCCTTTTATAAGCAAAGTTATAAAGGACATGTTTTCAGTCACATTCTTTGCCTTAACTGTACCCATCCTCTGTGAATCGGCAGGAATGAGCGCTGCTGAAAGGGCTCTCTAGAAAAAGAGCCTTCATGGACTTGTCCTCCTGACGCTGCTTCTTGCTGTACGGCAGCTGTTTGTTATGTAGTGACTGCGTCATGTGTTCGAGCCCTGTGACTGCATAATGTGCTGAAGCCTTTTTACCGCATGCAATCTTCCCTGAGCTCAGCTGAAAGGCAACGACCGCTTAGCTAAACGTCGGCTAGCGTGCAAAACAAGACAAAACCTGCTGAGGTGGCCACGGCTCAAGGTAAGGCACGGAGGCTGCTGTGTCGTTGGTATAGAACGTGTGACCTTTGAGTAGGAACAGCTAAATTGTTTGCTTTACACAGGTGAGATTGTTTTAAGTGAAGTTGTAAGTCTATGTTCCTACCTGAAGTGTTTATTGATAAGAAGGACTAAATCTTGTTTAACTTTAGATAGCTTTAAGAGATCTGTCCGTTGGCTCTTGCTTTAAAATGCACCTGAGAATTGTTTAGAGTTGTGGTAGTGTGTATTTGTTTGTTTGTTTGTTTGTTTATTTTTGCTATGTTTCTGTAGGGGTCTGTAGAACAAGGTCCTATGCTGAAGTCAGCGTTTGTGGTAGCAAAAATAATTATTATTGGATTTTTTTTTTAAATTCCTTTGGGATATGTATTGAGACTAAATTTGTTTAGATATACCACATATTAACACTACTTAAAAAATAGGCTGTATGGACTTGTGCCTTGGGAACTAGTGAAATATGATTTAATGAAATATTATGTAGGTGTTCTTGCTTGGTGTTTGGTTGTTGCTGCTGAGGCACTGCTTTCAAAAGTAGTACTTCAGAGGTGTCCTGGAAAGTGGTGTGTCAGTTAGGAGACAGCAGGAATAATTTAACAAAGATTCATGAAAATCTTTTGTATTGATTCTTTCATACAAAACGACAGGAGGAATGTGTAAGAACTGTTGCAAATGTAAGAGTGACATGAAGGCTGATGTCAATGAAGATGGTGGGTGGTTCCAGTAATTCCAGTGCTCAAGATGCGGATTTATTAAGTCTGAGATTGGATTCCGTTTTAACAGCTGCTTTACTGTAAGAATACTTGTGCTAGTCATCCTGAAGTTGCCTTAAACTGCTGGGCCTTTTGCTTTATAATCTATACTAAGTAGATCTGTAGGACTATTGCTTTGTGTAGTGTGTCTGAGATATGGCTTTGTTTCTTATCCTTGAAGCATTCACGGGTTGTTTTTGAAAACAAAAGGTAATTTTACAGTGTTTTCCAGCTGCCATATGGGGAGATAATGAGAAGCTAACAGAATTACATGAATTATTTAAATAGTTATACCGGTTCTGCAGGCATTTTCTTCAGCTATTGTTATATGAAGTTGACATTGCTAAGTTTTACTGAAACACAGTGAGTAATTATGAGCGAGGCGATCTGCACTTAACTAGGGAATGGTGACAGAATGATTACATTAAGCACATCCAGTGTTGGTATGAAATATCCCTAATAAGCTTTTTCTAAAACCAGCTCATCTGAAGAAAAATTAAAAATGCTAATAAACTTTTAAAGTCAAAGCAGCCATTAGTTTGTGCAAACAGTTCCAGAATAAGAAGTCTTCTGTTCTGAAGTTCCATTAAATGAATTTGAAGCAACCTGAATTTGTAAAGGCAAAAATTAGAAATGGCTAGTCTCCTGTATGCCTTCAAATTCTTTGACAATCTACTAACGCGGAGATAATGATTCACTTTGCAGGAGGAACAACTTTACATGTGTTTTAAAGTCTGTCTCCTGTCACACTTCATAAACAGGTGAAAAAAATTTGAAGAGCAAGTAGTCACTACAGTCATGCTTAAGATATGGATGCTGGCTGTCAGATGTAGAAATTCATAGGAAGTGTGTTGCTCTATATTGATGCAGTCTCTTTGATATAGTGTGTAGCTGCTTGGTTTCAAGGTTACAGTAAATTACATTAAATTTGATATAGGGCTTTGATGTCACCATGCAAAGTAGAGTGCCAAAGGTTGCCTCGTGCTTTCTTCTTGCTGCGCTTGTCATTGCTGAGGGCCTACATCTTAATTCCTTTCTATACTGCTTCTTGAAAATCTTCAGCTCACAAAAGTATCTTTTAAGAAGTGCATATACTTGTAAGACGCTTCAGACTCCCAGCTTTTTTAATTTCTGGACTTCAGAATCTTGGACCGGTGATCAAGTGCCCAAATCATTGAAACTGAAAAGACTTAGATAACAATAAACGTTTGTTAATTGTCCATTAGCACATCTTTGTGATAGTAATTCACACATTTTTTCGTTTGCTAATGTTGTGCTATTGAGGGAGCTATATTTTATATGAAACTAAGTAATGTGCTGTTCAGACAAAGAAAAAAATTGCTGTATGTTTTCCAAAAGATGATTTTGAGGACCTGAGAGGTATGTATATGATACCTGTAGGGACTTGTTTCAAAACACACAACCCAGTTTGTGGTGGGGAAGCAGCTGTGGTTAGCAAGCTTTACTGAAGGCTGTGGACAACTTACATATTTCTGAATCTCCAACAGAGCAAGTATAGGAACAAGGTCAAACAAAGGTCAGGCGCTCGGTGGGGGTGCTCTGCTTGATCGACCACTTGAAACCTCCAAGTATGTCCATTACCTTTTTGGGGAAAGTTCCCTGGATCCAAGTAGAGCACGTGGGAATAATGGCACTGCCCCTTAAGAACTCAGAGCTGCTGTTTCTATAAAAGCAGCTGTCTGAAGAGATTCCAGGTCGACCATCTTCCCTCAGATCAAAATACTGAAGACTCCATTGCTGAATCTCTGTGTGGTGACTATGATATATATATATATATATATATATATATATATATATATATATATATATATATATATATATATATATATATATATATAATATTATTTAGACTTTATATATTTATCATTTTCACTGTTGTTTGTTCTCCTATCTCTCTCTACTTTGACTCAGGATAGTTAGTACCTATTAGATCAAGTCTTGCTGTTCCATGCCTTTTACTGTTACCGAGTTTGATTGATTTTTCTATTTTGTTATTGGATTTGCCCAACTTGGTGTTTTGTGAAACTCTTATTGTTGTAGAATATTGAGGAGAGTGTATAGAATAATTGTTTAATCTTGTTATTTTCCCTGGATCATTAAAGTTGCTGAGACACAGTGACCTTACTGCTTCATGGCCCCACTGACCAGGGAAATCTCAGCAAATAACAAAAACTCACCTCCTTTGAAACCCATTGAGTGGGATGAGACAAACAGGTTCATTACCTAGAGTGCAATTAGCCAATCTCACACAGAGAGGCAAGATAAGAGGTTTATTACAGAATTATGGAAATTTGAATGCTATTTGTTTTCGCACAGTGCACAGAGGGGTTTTCCACAATGCTGTTTCTGCACATTCTTATCACTTGATCACTACCCCAATACAGACTCCAACTCTACAACATATATGTATATATATACATAGAATTATATATATGCAGTACATTACACAATACTTGCACAGGATTATTGAGAGGGTTTCCAGATGAACTGGGAATAGTCCTCAAGCCGGTGTGATTTTTTTTCAGTATATAGCTCAGTTAAGAATGGAACTGATCTCCCTGTATGACTGTTCTTGTCATGTTGATGAATGTTTAGTTTCACGTACTTATAGGATGTTCCTGTCCTCAAGGGTGAGCTTAGTAACCAAACTATGAGTTCCTTAAACAGTTTTGATGGTCCTACATTAAAGTATGTATTTGCTATTGTACCCATATAAAAACTTCAACAAAGCTTAGTTCCTACTTGACTTACAACAGGCTCATCTAAAACTCACTATATGAAAATAATTCTGCCCATTAACTTCTTACAGCCTTACTACTATTGAGGACTGCAATTAATTTTTTCTGAATACATTGCTGCATTTGTAAGCAAAGACCAAGAGTTTTCATGACCTTTTCTATTTGTACTGCTCTATCCTGCTTAGAATACAATTATGTGTCATGCACATGTAAACCTTCTAGCTCTATATGGTTTCTGTGGGTGAAAGGTCTTAATTTATTCTACTTCAATGTCAGAGGTTGTAGTGGAATTGCAAAGTCATGCCCTGAACCAGTGACTGAGCATCTGGTGGGAAGGCAGGGCCAACCCAAGGGAGCTTAGGTGCCTGCAGTGCACCTGAAAGGAAGAGGGTGCAGCCAGATTCCAGCCCTTTCCATACCTCATTTAAGGGTTGGCAGTGGAGGTGAGGATATTTTGTTGGAGATCCGAGCCTACCTGAGGCCTTCCAAGGGTAAGCAGAATTTTTCCTTCTTTTCTATGCCCACAGCTGCTGCATTTCAGTAATTTCTCACTTGCTGCAGGCTAGGACTTCACTGTTTCACTATCATTGCTGTGCTTTCTGTTGTGTTACAGCGTTACACTGGTAAATGATACAGCCTTACTGTTACTGCTCTTTCAGTCTTTGGCCTCAAGTTTCTGGTGTGACATTTTTTTACTACGTTGTGCTTCTTAGCTTTGTCTGGAGAGTTTTTTTTTAATTCAGTTCATTAAAGGAATTAAGGGAACAGTTAAGACCGGATAGCCTTTCTTATCTAGTATATATTCTAAGTGCTGGAAGCAGTGAAAGGAAAATCTAGTATGAAAGTGAAACTATATTAAATAAGTTAGAAATACTACTGAGAACCTGCTGTTAATCACTTGTGTCAAAGGCAATAACAAACTGCTAATTATACACGCTATAAAACCTTCTGGCTTGCCTTCTGGCTGCTTTGCTGGTTTTCAGCAGTAACTAGTTGGAGGTAAAGTGATGGGAGGAATCTTGCCATAAGCAGTTACAGAACAACTTTCTGCCTGAAGATGATTTTTTCTTGATCCCTTGTACTTTATTTATCTACTTTCTTATTTTCTCCAGTTGATCTGTGTTCAGTAAATTTATTGCTTACAGGCTAAGTTTTTTTTTTCTTTTTTTTTTTTTACTATGTAACCTATTGTTGCCTCATGATGTGTCAAGGCTTTTCTTCTAGTGTTTTATCCCTGAAAATGTTCCCCAATACCGTGATGGCATTGACAAAGCTCTCTATTACCGTTTCTAATCAGGTTTGATAGCCCTAGGTTGTGCCTAAAGCATGTGAAAGACAGAAATCAGCATGTAGCTATTTACTTAAAGCTGCCTGTCTGCTTTTATATACAGCAGTTTATGCAGGGCATAGAATACCATGAGAGAAGCAGAAGTGAACTACCTGCATGTTACAGTCTCTTTACTAAAAATAATGAATATATTTCTCTTTTTAAGCTATTTAAGACCCTTAAATTCTTGAGCAAATTACATGTTACCCTGTATTTCCTTTTATTTGTTTCCATGGAAGTTATAACAAATATGAAGAGTACAATAACCCTATTTGATAGAGCAAATCATCAGCTGCAAAATACTGCTACCAAACATTTTGTCTGTTTGCCTCTCTGCTGCCATTTGTTACATGGCAATAAAATGTAGCAGAATGTTGATGGGAAGGTTCAACCTCTACTGCCACACCAGCATTATCTGCCTCTGACATTGTGGACAAACATAATACAGTAGGAGGTATTACTTTTGGAGCAGTCCTTATAATACTTCTGAGTATTAATAAGAGTAGAATATCATACACTGACACCTGCTGCTGAGTTGTTACTGGGGTTCTATATTTGGCTTGGAAATGGATGAAGAATACTGTGGCAAAAAGCATAGAAAAGAATAATTTTTTCATAGTGGTATTCCAACACGCATGATCAGGGACAGTTGCACAAAGAGTGCGAAGCATTATATAAATATTTAATTATACCCAATTAATTGTGGTTTGATAGCATAAGTGGAGAAAGAATATCTGAGAACTATCTAAGGTAAAAAGTTTAAACGTAGACTGTCTTGTAAAGTAAGGAAACAACTTGTTTAGAAATAAAAAGAACTCATCTGTATGTGGTGGCTTTTCTATAGGTATCAGAATATAGATAATCTACTTCACTGCATTTTACTTCAGATTTAAGGCTAGTAGATAAGCAGGAAACCTTTTTCAGAAGATGAGTGTGCTGACTACTTCAAATGTTTATTTTTGTTACCAACAGCTTTCTCCTCTATTCTCCTCCAGTTTCTAGAAAAGGGAACTAGGATGTGTATTATTCAGTGCAGTGCTTTGAATGACCCAAGAGGCTTAGTGTCAGTGGCAGCTGCTTTCCTCTGCCATGGCACACAGAAGAGTATCCTGCTCTGGGTTGGAACTGGCAGTATTGTACTGCAGGTTGACAACAAATTTACTGTTGTAACTTGCTAGCTAATGAACAGTGCATTGTTATAAATGTCTTGGAGGAGACTGAAGGTGTTGGTAACCTCCAAGATGAGCTTCAGTTGTGCTTCTATATTCTGAAAATAAATATTGATAATTTAATATAGACTCACATGATTTCTTGCCTCTGAAGTACTGAACTACAGAAAAAGGTCAATTTAAATGTAGACATGACACAATGGGGATTAGTGCAGAAGCTCTATGAGAACGGGCTGGTTACAAGATCAACTAAAACACAGTAGGAATGTGGTTTCTTGAATTATAAACAATTGAAATATTAAGTGGAATTTTATTATCAGTGTCTTCAAACTGTCTGTCAGAGCTGTGAACTGTCGTTAAATGCTTGAAAGTAGTGCCAAAAGGAAGTCTGTATTTGCCTTCCCAATGTTTTTCATATATGAAATGTTTGAATTCCTATTATGTCTATGTAATGAGGATTATTGCAAACAAGACAATATGGCACTGCTAGTTAGATTACTGCAAGTATTACTGGACAAATATTTTTTAATTTAAAATGGATCGATCACAGGTATATAATGTAATGAATAGATGCATCATTGAAAGCACTTACAAGAATTAGTTTGGCATTTTGTCTATTACTTACTTCCCAGGGAAGTCTAAGCTCAAACACCTTAACTATCCAGACTTTTCAAAGTGTGTGTTAATGATGATAAAAGACTGACTGAGGTAATAGATTCATTGGAGCCTATGAGCTAATTAGTGAGATCCTAGTTAGAACCGCAGAACCTAATGACTTGATAAAGCTGTCTTGTGGAGAATCAATTGATCTCTCACTCTTCTTGAAACCCTATAAATAATTCTCATTAAGTGCTGGTAATGCATCTGGATCTCTGGAGTTCAGTCAGGCCACCTACTGTGAGAAGGATTTTGCTAGACACTGAATCAAGGAGAGAAAGTGATGCCCAGTTTGCATCCAGATGCCTCTCTGAGGGATGACAAATCTGTCACCAGCATTAGTTGGTGTCCTGGCTCCAGATGAAATGATGTTACTAGCACACCAGTGTTTTTGCTGAGTGGTAGCAGAAAGTCCAGGACTGGGCCAGGACTGCTCCTCGGGCCAGAGCTGCTGCTGTCATGGTGTGGGGAGGGGCCAGGACTGCTTGGATGAGGCTGGGGGTGATTGCGTACCTTGTGGCATTCAGAAGGTTATAAAGCGATGGGCATCTAGGAGATGGCTGCTATTCCGGAGTTGTCAAGTGTCTGTTGGTGGGGGGCGAGTAATTGCGTATGCATTACTGCTTTTCAAATCTCTTTTCCTTTTCTGTGTCAGTAAATAGACTTCATCTCACTCCTTGAATTCTGTTTCATTTCCAGTTCTCCCCCCCAGCCCACTTGGGGGCTGTGAGTGAATGGCTGTGTAGTGCTGAGCTGCCACTGGGCTAAACCACAGCAGTTGGGCAGTAATCATGGTTGGTTTGCTAACGTCAAGCTGCTAATGATTTATCAATGAGCCTCTCCGGTGGCTTGAATTGAGATTCAGTTTCTGGTTTTTGTTCTTTTATTAACAGTTTTCTGGGATGAATAGCTGTAGATTCTCTGCTTTCTGATATGCATTTGTTCTCTAGTTCCAGGGTCAAAATACAATGATGGACTTCGTGTAAAAGTATGAATTTGGAATGAGTCTAGGATGTGCTTCATGCTTTTGCAAGTACACAAGGAGCCCAACTTTGTAGATGACTTCTTTCTATGGGATGTTTCAGTCTTCTGGCTGTGTTCTTGTAGAAATTGTAGGAATTTCAATTGTCAATTCTTCCTATTATATGAACATACAGAACAGGAGAGCAGAACAGACTCGTTCAAAATACATTTAATTTCTAAGGCATGGGTTTATCTATCTTCAGGGAAGTTATTTTCCTCCCTGTGAACCACTGAGACATCACGTAATTCTCCATACCCTGGAGAATATCCTGACCAATAAAATAAAATGTTCCTGTCTGAAAAAATATTGAGAGAAATATACAAAATAGAAAAACCCTGAAATTCTGACTCTGTAACTCTCGTGATTAGTAGGTCACTCAGAGCTGTAGATAGCCCTGCTGGGTTATAAGCCTGAGGTCAAACATGTGAGGTGAGCAGAAACGAGAATAGAAATCTCTGCCTTCTATTCAGAGATGGATTGTCTGTACGAAACATTGTGTGTAGGCGTGCTGATGTCTCTATTGTGACTTGGCTATGATGGTTTAATTTTCTGGGTTTTTTTATTTCACTCTTGAAAGTAATTATAGTTCTTTGGGACTGATTAAATTGCTCTGTCCACAAAAAGTTTTTATTACTTATCCTTTTTTGTGCTTTTTTCTATTTTGACCACTCATCTAGAATATTATCAAAATTGAGTATGATGCTGTATTTACAGCTGTCTTAATGTGTCCTCTTACAAATGCAGATTCTTAGCTTGAGGTGTTTCAGGTAGATTTGCAAATGAAATACAAATCTATACTGTACAGATTTGAGGATTTTCTGTGTAGCTTAATACATACAGTGCAGACCTGGAACACAGGGTATAAGTTCAGTGTTTATGCTTTCCTTAATTTTTAGTTCACACAAGTGCTTGGCTTCTATTATGCTGATATCCCATGATTTTTTTTTTTCCCTTCTCTTCGCTTTTTTAGTATGCTTTTACAGCAAAATGCTCACAACTGCTGTTTGAAATGGCCAAACAACGTGCATTTCATAGAATCACGGAATTGTAGGAGTTGAAAGGGACCTTCAGAGATCAAGTCCAACCCTCTGCCAAAGCAGGCTTCCTACTTCAGATTGCCTAGGTAGGCATCTGGATGGGTCTTGAACATCTCCAGAGAAGGAGACTCCACAACCTCTTTGGGCATCCCATTCCAGTGCTCTGTCACTGGAATGAGGACCTTGTGGAGAAGTTCCTTTGCATATTCATGTGGAACTTCCTATGCTCCATTTTATGTCTATTTTCCCTTGTCCTGTCCCCAAAGACCACTGAGAAGAGGTTGGCCTGTCTCCTTGACTCCCACACTTGATATTTATAAACGTGAATGAGATCCCCTCTCAGTCTTTTCTCAGGGCTGAGAAGACCCAAGTCGTAATGTCTTTCCTCATAGGAAAGATGCTCCAGGCCGCTTATCTCTGTGGCCCTCTGCTGGACTCTTGAGGAGATTGCTGTCTTTTTTTTTTTTTGTACTACAGAGTCCAGAATTGGATACAGTACTGAGCCTCACCTGTAGACAAATATCTGATATTCAGATATTGAAATTTTTCAAAAAAAAGTCTAAGTCTTTAAGAAAGTAAGCACCAATACACACTAAAAAATACAAAGCAGTTTGAGATGGTCCAAGATTGCACATCCAGACCCAGTTCTGTCTCTAATTTGTTGTACTTTGATGCGAGTCAAAGGGTAGAGAAAACAGAAGGGGTCACAAAATCTAGGAAGTTGCATGCAAAGTACTTAGACAAAACCCAGAGTTAAATGAATAATTTTCATAAAGTATGAGGTATGGTCAGAAATATTTTCCGATCCATCAGGAGAGCTGAAAAGTGTGTAAGGCTAAGTTCTTTTTATGTCTTCATTAAAGAGAGTAAGACCACTGAGAAGGGGGGAGGGGAGAGACTACATTGCTTGGAGAATACTTAATTTATTTTAATCTGTCAGGAAAACTGATAAATTAAAGAGTTGTTGTTGGCAATTATGGAACAGATAGAGAAAATATCCCAAAATTAGTGTGGCAAAGGATATTCATCAAAGTTGTAAAGCTTTCCAGAATTCGTAGTTGTCTTAGTTGTAGCTGGGATGAACTGCTTTCTTCAGAATGTCTGTTGAGATGTTATATTTTGGTTGTAGGAGAAAAACAATGTTGATAAGACGTTAATGTACGAAGTTACTGCTAAGCAGTGTTATACAAAGCCAAGGCCATTCTCAGCAATGGGCTCAAGCAGTTGTGAGGGAACAGAATTACAACAGCTGACTTCAACTGTCCAAAGGGATATTCCATACCATGTAATGTCATGGAAAAGAAGTATTGAAGGAAGCAAAGGAAGTTTATGCTGGCTGGGGGTCTAACTGGGTGTTGGTTCATGTGTGGAAAGCAATCAACCATGTATCACTTGTTAACATACATTCATATATACACAGTCATAAGTATTATCCTTTTCATTTTCTCTATCTTAGCAAATAGTTTTATCTCAACCCATAAGTCCTACTTTTTTTTTTTTTTTTTTTTTTCCTACAGTTCTCTCTCCTATCCCACTGGGAAGTGGGGTGTGAGCAAACACCTGTGTGGTGCTGAGCCACCTACCAGGTGAAACTGCAACATTGGTTCAACTATTTCCAGTGTACAGTGACATGAGAGGCCAGGAAGTGATGTGTGATGCCCTTTTTAAAAGGTTTCAGTAGAGACTTGAGTGACTACAAGTACTGATTATGTTATCTAATGGAAGATATTTTAAAAAGTAAAATTAGTAAATGCATGACTAAAACATAGTTGAAAGGATGTGATTTTTATGAAGGAAAACTTACTGCTTCTGGACTTTAAAAGATTCATAAAATAAATAACAGGGATCACAGAATCGTTAAGGTTGGAAAAGACTGCTAAGATGTTGTCCAGCTGTCAACCCATCGCCACCATGTCCACTGAATTCACAGGCATTTCCTTTGTAGTCTGAACCACAAGTTACTGTAGCTATAAGGCATTCCACGAAGTTAACATTAAATCCGTGTGCTGTTCTTGTTCTTCCTAGCCATTCCATGTTGGATTTTAAGAGGAGGGGAAAAATGATGCAAACATTTAATGTGATTTGCTGTAGTTAGGTTCTACATGATAAATTCTGATGATGGGGAAGTGTCTTGTTGAGCTGGACTTCTCAGTTTGATCAGAGTAGGTGTCTGCTGTTGGTTAGTATTCTTGCTCCTTGAGCATGTAACCTCCATGTAGCTACTCACAAAATAAGTCTTTTCTAAAATGAGAAATAAGATGTAGATGTACAGATAGTAATGGTAATGAAGGATTTAGATGTTAATCTGATTTGAACATGGCAAAGATGTCTGACTTCCAAGATAGCAGGAAGCAGGAAATCACTGAATTGTGGGCCTTGAGGAATGTATATTTCTGTGATATGGACTCTTAACATGCAGTTCATTTATGTTTGTGATTGTATTACTAATGGTCTTTCAACACCCACAGTTGTACAAACAGCCATGGAAATAGATTATAGAGATTAGCTAATATTTTGATTCTGTATTAGAAATGAGTTACAGTGGAGGGCACTTTGTATTAGAAATCTAAACAGTAATTACAGCTACAGTATGCTGACTTCATATAAATAGGTCTGTAAAGATGAGTATACGGTAAATGATATGACTCATAGAACAAATTACATCTCTTGTACTGCAATTGCATCGCTTGGATTTGAATACTGTACTGAGTCATTTGGAAAGTTGTATTTTACATAAGAGTATGCCAGTATCTTTTAAATCTAATCAACTTAATTCTAAGCAAATTTCCTAAAATATAACGTTTGTCCCCTTATGTAGGAAGTTGACTATCATTATGACAATATTTCCATATGCCAGCTCTTGTTAGAATTGTTGTTTATGACATCAAGGCGGAATCAGCCATCTTATAGTTATGGTCATTCAACTCTTCCATATATGTCACAGAGTTAACTAGATCAATCTATGCCTGTGACAGGCGGGCAGTAGGCCCCTGGGCCCCCCCAGCCCCACAGAACGGGAGGGAAAGGCGATAGAGAAATGGGAGCTGGGCTCAAGGAAGGAAAAAAAATCAGCAACAACAATCAGTGGAGGAAAACTTACTTTACTAGCTATGATATCGGAATGCAAGCTAACACAATATAATACAATCTAATTGAAATTGAGACTAATCAAATAAAATAGGAGTGAGAGAATTTCTGAGATTGAGTCAAAACTGAAAAGCTTGTTATGGCAAGGAAAGCACCATCCAACACCCACTTCAAGGCAGTAAGAGACCAGCCAACCAGGAAGGGCCAGATCCCATGACTTCCGTGTCGTACAGGGACAGGTATCTGGAATCGGAACATTAACACTTGAACTCCAGTGTGCTACATGATGTTATGATATGGAATACCGAAAACCAAAAATCACAAAACCATGACAATATGGCATCAGAAATGGGTACACGGCAGCCAGTGCATTTCCAAAGGGAAAGCTAATTCACTTGGGCTAGCTCATGGTAGCAAGGCAGATTTTCTTGTTTCTTGTAGATATCCAGTAAATGCTCTTAGTGTTATATGATGCAATGCCTTTTAAACGCTACATGGAACACTTTATTACTACTTACTGCTGGTCAATTCCTCAAAGCTGTTTCAGACACTTCTCTATGGGGTCTTCTGACCTCACTAATATTTGTCAATTGTTGTGTCACTCGTTCTTGGCTTGTGCCCAATTTATCAAGAGGTTGAGATCACTTCATCATTAGATTAACTTTTCATATAATTTATGGATGTTATTAGTGATTAATTTGTGTATCCTTTCAAGTCTTTGATAAAATGTTAAGCAACAGTGGGGTTAGAATTCTGAAATCCTGCTAGAGAGGCACCTTCTCTGATTGTTTCTTAATCTACTATCACTTTTTCTGAGTCCTTTTAACTGAAATACTGTGCAGTAAGATGGCAGTTGCTAAGCAGAATGATAGGTAAATAACTTGATACTTCCTACTAAGGAAATAGCTTGATATATTTTTATCAAAAGTAATGTTACTTTTATCTCCCCTAGACTATCATTAATTATACTTTAATTCTTTAGCATTACTGTAAGTTCTTTATTATAACACTGAAACAAGTACTGAGTATTTTGCACAGGATCAATATCAGACTGAGAAGCAGTTGTTGTACAGACATCATGAAGTTCAACAGATTCAAGTGCAAGGTCTTTCACCTGGGTTGAGGCAACATCTGTTATCTGTATGAGCTAGGGAGATGAAAGGATTGAGCACTGCCCTCCCAGACAGGACTTTAGAGTACTTGTGGATGATAACCTAGATATGAGTCAACAATGTACCCTTGCAGCCTAGACAGCCAACCATATCCTGGGCTGCATCAAAAGATACAAGGCCAGCAGGTCAAGGAATGTGATCCTGCCTCTCTGCTCTGGTGAGGCCTCACCTGAACTACTGCATTCATATGTGCACTCCTCTCAGTACAGGAGAGGCATAGACATGTTAGAGCCCATACAGAAGGAGAGTAACTGATCCAAGGGGTGGAACACAGGCAACCCCTACAAGGACAGGCTGAGAGAGCTGGGGTTGTTTCAACCTGGAGAAGAGGTGACCTGATAGCAGCCTTTCAGTATCTGAAGGGGAGCTACAGGGAAGAAGAGGACAGACTCTTTAGCGGGGTCTGTTACAGTAGGACAAGGGAAATGGTTTCAAACTAAAAGAGGGGAGAATAATGTTAGATATGAGGAATGAGTCTTCTACAGTGAGGTACTGGAACAGGTTGCTTTGTGACGTGGTGGTGACTCTGTACGTGGAAATGTTCAAGGCTGGGCTGGAGGGTGTTCTGAGCAACCTGATCCAACCGTGGATGTCCCTGTTCATTGCAAGGAAATTGGACTAGGTTATAGAACGGTTTGGATTGCAAGGAACATTTTGGATCATCTAGTTTGAAACTCCTTGCTATAGGCAGGGACACCTCCTTTTAGACCAGGTTGTTCATCCAGTTGGCCTTGAATGCTTCCAGGAAGGGGGCACTCACAACCTTGCTGGATAACCTGTTCCAATGTCTTACCAACGTCATAGTGAAGAATTTCTTCCTGGTATCTCATTAAATCTGTCCTCTTCTAGTTTAAAACCATTTTCCCTTGTTCTGTTGCTATATGCCCTTACAAATGATAGATTCTTTGATGATCTTTAACAGTCCTTTCAATTCTAAGGATTCCATGATTTTTCTCATTTACTCTTTAATATATAGATGGAACTTTCTTTCATTGGATTTGAACACTGGCTAATGCACTAAGTGCTGTTGAGCCTTTGTGTTCCTGCCCCAGCTGCTCTCTGAAGACAGATGTATGCTATTGTGAAGCAACTTCCGTAGATATGAGTTGTTGTTTCATTTCTGTACTATGATGCTGTATCATTGCCTCATTCTGGCTTGTGAGATATATTCCATTTTCTACTTATTCAGTGAAACACCACATCTGTCTTTTCCATTCATTTACTTTCTTTTACTTTCATTTCTAACTTACTAAGGAAACACAAGGCACTAAGCCCCTTTCCTGTTTAACTTCAGCTTTGATAATGGCTTCATTCTAGTGTCTTTTACTTCCCTTAGTGATTTTTCTGCTGGTTTATAATTTGTTTCATATTCAGCGCACTCCCTCTTTACATGTGTTCTGAGACTTCGGAGTGCTTTTTCTCCATGAGCTTCATATTGATTTTATTTTTAAAGGAGAATTATTCAGTCATAATGTAGTGATTGCTTGAGCATCTAGTCAAGGATTGTTAAATAACTTCAAATTATTGTTACATTAGTATTTTGCCAATTAACTTGAACCATTTTTCTCCAGATTCCTGAATACTGTTTGAATATTTTCTATTTGTGAATGAGAATGATATATTTGTTTTAAAACAAACAAATGTTCATTTTTTCTAAAAGTAAAAACATGTATATGAAAACATTATTTTCCATTAAGTAGAAACAACAATAATAATGGATGTTTCTGTAGTAAATTCTTCAGAATGAGTCTAGGCTTTCTGGTTTTTAATTTCATAGAGGGAGAGGGGGGTGAGGAAGTCCTGAGTGTATGTGATGTTGCAGTAACCAATAAATAGAAGCCTTCTGGTTAGACTTCTACTTGGCTTCTAAAGCTTTAAAGAAAAATATGAAGTTCTTCTTCACAACTGTAAATGGTCAAGCACATGAAGTTGCCCAGTAAGTGGGTGTAACTTATTCTGTGACACCAGCTCCTTCCTCCTTATTTGGCTACAGTTAAACATTCTCTGGGAGGATCTATGTGCTTAGATTTGTATTAAAATGGAATCTAGTGATTTTTTTTTTTTTTTTTTGTTGAGCATTGGCTCCTGTTTTGCACCTCTGTATCAATTATTTGGTGAAAGATGTTAGCATGTAGCTGCAGTAATGCTGTCATTGGAAGCACCAGTAGAGTAAGCTGTTCCTGGGAAGTAGCTGTATCTTGAACATCCTCGCTATAGGAGGCTGAGGCATGTAAAAAGTTCCCAAATTCCAGACTATACTTGTCACAGCTGGTATGCATAGCAATTGCAGCAGAAAACTGCATGGCCCAGCACTTTTTTCAGAATAAAAAATGTGCCTCTATTCCAGGGGATCCTGCAAGGCAATATGTAACAGCATCATATGCAATCTAATGAATTAGTCATGTGAAGCTATTAATCATACTCCTTTCACCACTTGCTCCTCTATTAATCAATTCCTGCCAGAAATTTAACATTACAAATTCCTCAGACATTTCATACACCTACCACTGTTTAAATTAACCTTAGACTTCAAGTCTCCTTTTCCTTCTAACTATCTCCTTTCTCAAGGCATGAAAGACAGGATTTCTATAGGATGTTAGTTATCCTAATATTGTGGGGGTCACTTCTAGTATTATAAAGCCAGAATATATTTCTTATTGAGCAGTGCACAACTACATAAATTAAGCTTTGTATATCTGTTACTAACTTCAGAATGTGGAAGAAAATGAGGTTTCTCCACTTCACGGGTAAGTACAGAGCAGAAGCTGTATTGTATTCTTATTCTTAAAGTACTAGGGACAAATCCAGAGATGGAGATGAGTGTAGGAATAATATGGATATAAAAAAAAAAAAAAAATCTGGTGATTTCTGGGAAAAAAAAAAATATATATTTTATATTTATTTATATATATATTTTATATTTATATATATATATAATATACATATATATTTATATATATAAGTATATATATAAATATATATAATAATATATATTATTATATATATATTAATATTATATAATTATATAATATATTAATATATATATTATATAATAATATATATAATATATATATAATAATATATATATTTATATATATTTATATATATATATATTTGGGTGAGGTTGCTGATGATATATGCTGTTGTAAAAAAAAAAAAAAAAAAGTTTGTTTAGGGGAAAAAATCTCATTTCAGGAAGGTGATATTGAAACACCAACACAGAAATAAGATTTTAGGTTTTGGTGCTCTGGAAGGTTGAGGTTTAATTGTGTAATATTTTTGTTTCTCAGATTGGGGTAGGGGGGACAGTAGTTGCTACTTTACTGTGCACTTGTTCCCATCATCTATGTCTTCAATAAAGAGTTTGAAGAGTACTCGTCATGCAGACTGATCCCTAGGGGGCATCATGTATCACCAGCCTCCATTTTGATTGAGAGTGTGTAGTAGACCCCTGACAGCCAGTCTAGTGTTGGTCTGATCCCTGATCTTTTTATTTTTTACCTATAAGCTCTTGATCTATCATGGCTGATTGTCACAGGCAACTGTACACAATCTATCAATTTCTTAGCATAGAGGGCAACTCCTCTGCTACTCCTTCCCTGCTTATCTCTTTAGAGAATTTTGTATCGCTCACTATCTACTGTTGTGTAATTCATCCCACCACATTTCTATGGTGGCAATTGGGTGATAATTTTCTAATTGCACCATAGCTGGCATGTCTTGCTCTTTTCCTCTGCTGCATGCATTGATATGGAGGCACTTCAGCTGGATTATTGACAGTGTTTCTTGAGCCACAAAACACCATAAAATGTCATGGCATTTGACTCAGCTGGATGTATCTATAACTGTTAATCATTGCTGTATCCATTTTTAGCTAATGGGTGCGAAGGGACAATTATAGGACAGTTTGCCTTACTTTACTGTCTTATTTTACACATCTCTTCTATGATATTTCCAGGACATAAGTAATTTCAGTAGGTCATATTAATCTCCACTGTATATAAAAGAAACTCAGGATAAGTATCTTAAATGTAGCAGTCTGCTTCATGGTCAAATGTGGGGTATTTTTGTACTTTGGGACTTCACTTGATAAAGAACTCTGTGAATTCTGCAGTTGATGGTATGTTTATTTGCTAGCAGAAGATTAGGTTCATGCAGCTGCTCCAACTGGCACAGTTGCTCACATTTTGACTCCAAAAGCAAACTTAGGTTTTGGTTCCATACATTCCAGTATGCCACTGCTGTCAAACAACCAGTCTGTCAGTAAAAGCTTTCACAGCCATGTGCTCTGAGTGGGGGAAAAACAGGAGAGACAGCTACCACAAGCTGATAGGCCATATAACAGCAGTAAGAACAGACTATCATGCTTGGGTGCTCAGCAGTGATAAAATACTGTAAACAGTGGAAAATAAAGGTTTTTAATGTCTGTGCATTCCTTGTTTATGTCTGACTCAAGCCTTTGAAAACGTTATTCATTACAGTAACATTCTAGGGTTTGTACTGCACTTCAAGGAAAACTGAATCTCAACTGCAGGTGTTTTTTGTTTTTAAATTACAGTCTTATGACTACTAATCAGTAGTGTGATGTCATGCTGATAAGACGTAATTTTGTGTCTTAATAATAAATATGATCATCTCAACAGTCTTTAGAGAGTCATAACTTACATGGCAGTACTAGATGCAGAATCTTGATTAAACTTTCTAGTTACCCTAAAGGTGGGCAAAGATTTTCTATTTCTGGCATTGCTGTGAAAATTATTCTGTATGAGTAATCCCTTATTTTCATTACATTTGTACTGTGGAATTGTTTAGCACAATGCACTGACAAACATATACATGAATGACATATGGTTATGATTAGTTTCGATTCTTTGTGTTTTATGGTTTCTTTTCTGTGCTGCTTATATTTTTTATTCAAGAATACAGTGCCAAAGTCACGTTAAAAATAGGTTGATTTCTTACATCTATTTAAGATAATATTTCTATAAACACATAAACAGTAAGAGAAAGCCAAGGGAGAATCTCCATCCCTTGTTGGATGCTGAGGGCAACATAGTGACCAAAAATCAGGGTAAGGTTGAGGTGCTTAATACCTTCTTTGCCACAGTCTTTAATAATAAGATTAGTTGATCCCTGGGCACACAGCCCCTTGCGCTGATAGATAGGGATGGGGAACAGAGTAGGCTCTGCAGTATCCGTAATTCCCCCAGTTTGTATAAATACCTGGGATTGCCCTGAACCAAGTGTAGCACCCTGCACTTGGCCTTATGGAACCTCATTAGGTTCTCACGGGCCCACTTCTCCATCCTGTCCAGGTCCCTCTGTATGGTTTCCCTTCTCTCCAAGTGAGTATATATACCCAAATCAATCTCCTAACTTTATGGCTGAAGTCCATGTCTATAAAATACAGTATCTTAAGGAAAATATTATTCACTTTAAGTAATTTTCAATTAAAACCTTTTTTTTTTTTTTTTGCATGTCTTTATATTTGTAGAGATTTCTTCCTTGTCTCTTCTTTGTAACAGAAAACATAGATGTGATGGGATTACTACCTTAGCCTATTTGACTTGAGTTGGCTATTTTAAAGTGTTCTTAAACTTTTGGCAGTATTTGGTGATTCTTTGTTTTGTAGGATTTCTAGTCCTTACTGTAGATTTCTTTTTCAAAATGTATAATTGTGCTCTTCTAGCTCCAGTTTTTCTTAAATTTCAATCTTCAACTTAAGTTTCTGATCTCAATTTTGGAAACATTGTTAATTTTATATATTCTACTCAAGTGTTATGGACGATTGAATGTTGGAAATTGGATGTCTGGAGAAAAAAAATGGTGGAGCAAAAATAGGACAATGAAGATAGGGATGGCAGAGTAGAAGATGGAAAGGCAGAGCAAGGGAAGAAAGGGAAAATTTCAGTAAGTTAAGAGTAAAATAGGAAACAAGTACATTGATTTAAATTTCACTTATTGAATTAAAATAAAAAAAATAAAGAGTATATCTAAAGAGCTACCTGACCAAAGGAGAAGTATAATATGAAAGTGCATGCATTTCTTGATTTTAAAAAAGTAAAACCTGTGATATAGTAGGAGGAGGACATTCTGATCTCAAACCAAATGCATTTTGTGGTGATTGTCAGGTGATAGCGAGGGAACATGTCTGAATATCTTTTCCAGCTCAAAGATGATGCCACACATGCTCTCAATGCTGTTCTTCCACCTGAATGATTCCATTCAGAGCTCTCTCAAGTGGAAGAAACTTTGTCTTAAGTGGATGGAACTTGTGAACAGGTGCCTTGGGAGCTGCAATATACTTGAAAATTTGAAATAATGTCAGTGTGCTGGGATATCAAATGCAATTCTAACCTAGAGAATGCCTCAGTAATAGACCAGAATCATAGAGTGTACAACACTTGATGGTACTGACAGTCTGCAATACACTCTGACAAGCCGCGAAACCTCTGGTAAGGCTGGCTATTCCTATGGTCCTGCTTGCTATGCAAGTTCATACATGGATTGCAAAGTCCAGTAGTGTTCTTTCTCATTTATTAACCATTAACAGTTTGTGTTTTTACTCTTCTTTCTAAAAGAAAGAGTAAATGCTTTTCTCTGTAGACCTAGTGTTATTTTTCTTGACTGTCAATCAAGCAACAAACGAAAAAACGGTGAAAGGAGCTTATATCTAGAGTTTTAAAATCAAAGTGTTGGTACTGGCTTTACACAGCTGGTAAACATTCATTTATAGGGAATGCACTCAGACTGGATCTGTGACCTGTTTTCTTTCCTGTAAAAGCATTCCTGTATGCTGGCTTATGGCACAGATATTTAAGGAAAGACCAACTGCCTTTGTAAAATCCTAAACATAGATACTAGCAATAGTAACTTACAAATATATTGAAAAGTCTTGATTTGCCTTTAAAGATTGAATAATTGAATGGTAGAAGAAAAAAAATGTATTGAGTCATCAACAAAAAATGTCTTTAAAAGTGTAGTGATGTGAATTTAGAGCAAGGTTATCATTTACAACTAAATTAAATTTATCTGAGGGAATACATCAAATGCGAACTTTTAAGATACACAGCAGCATTACATAGTTGAAAATGTTCCTGGGATTTAAACCTCAGTCACTGATAAGATTTTACCTCTGAAATTTCTTTAAGCGAGTTTCTGAAAAGGCTTAAAGCGAGTTAGAAGCATGCAAATCTTACACACTTTGAATAAGATCCTCGGTTCTCATATTTTACAAACTCATTTATTTTAGAATAATAATTAAAAGTTTCATCTAAAGGTTTGTTTCAGAGGCCCAAGGTTATAAACAGGTTATTACAATGTAAATTCATATAAAGGCCTGCAAATTAAAACTTGAAAGCCTATTTTAAAGCACTCTGATCTTGTTTAATCAGCAGCATGAAAGCAGTTGATTCCCTTGTGTACTCCAGTTAGCTAAACATTATTGCTTAGATAAACACTATACCTGTACTGATTAGGTTCATGTTTATTCACTGAGTCAAAGAAATTAGAGATGTGGAGACCTCTGAGGTCATATTGTCCAGTACGTTGTAGGTACAGTATTGTTCCAGATGAGTATTGTAAGCTAGAAATTTTGTTCTTCAGTTTTGTGATGCTCTATTTGTTCCTTTGCATTTCTGACGTACCCTACAGTCCAAGCAATGATCAGTTTTCATACAGGTTCTTTCGAGGGATGCTAGACCCTAATGAAATTCTTCTCGTCTGAGTAAAAAAGTTTTGTTACGTAACAAATTTAGAATTTTGTATGTGCTGTTTTGTCTTCATTTGTCATTCATTCTTATTCTTCTCTAATTTTTTAATGAACTTCTTAAATGTCACTCTTGTTGAAAACTTCAAAGGTAGCCCAAGGTTATTTATTTACTGGGATGAAGCATGTACATGGGATTATGTAGTTTATAGATACAAACTAGAATAACTAGTTAGAGTAAATAAAATATACATGTGGATCTCCTTTATTCTCATGCTTATGATGAGAATTGTTCTTGAAACAGCTCAAAAACTGTACCTGTTTTCCTACTAATTTGTTATTGAGCAAACAAAAATCCTCAAACTTTCGTACCAGGTTTGCGTATACTGAGTGGATCTAATTTAAAATAGCTTGGAAAAAAAAAAAAAAGGACAAATATTGAAGTGATTATTAACTTCATAGCTGAAAGCCTGTATTAGCAGTTACAGATGGCTAGAGGCTTTTTTTAGATTATAATATATTTTATATTATTTAGAATAACAGTGCTTGTGGAACTGCTTAAAATCCATTGCATCAGCAATTTTCTGAGTTCCTGTTCTACAGCAGCCTCAGCTTTGAACATATAATATTTGTCTTAAACTGTACAGCTCCCTCCAGGTGCCCTCCCAGTCTTCCATGTCAACCCTTCTGTGACCTTTACTTGTGAAGCGATTACCAATGCTATGGAATTAGAATGGATTATATGGGGAGAATATAAAAAAATGAAGTCACCAAAAATGCCGTACTTTTCTTTGTAGCTTGTCTGTATCCATAGAGTTCACACTGTAGTCAGAACATTGTGGCAGGGCTGTGTTCAGTCCTTTCATCTCCCAACTTGTATTGGTGGTGGATGCTGCCTCAACCCTGGTGAAAGACATTGTGCTTGGATTTAATGAATCTCATGAGGTTCACCTGGGTCAACTGCTCGAGCCTGTCTAGGTCTCTCTGGATGGCATCCTGTCCTTCAGATGTGTTGTCTGTGCCTTACAGCTAGGTGTCATCAGCAGACTTGCTGAGAATCATACATAATCACAGAATTACAGGATTGGAAGGGACCTCAAGGATCATGAAGCTCCAACCTCCTGCCTCATGCAGAGCTACCAGCCTCCCCATTTAATACTAGACCAGGCTGCCCAGGGCCCCATCCAACCTGGCCTTGAACACCTCTAGGGACGGAGCATCCACAACCTCTCTGGGCAGCCTGTTCCAGCACCTCACCCCTCTCTCTGTAAAGAATTTCCCCCTGACATCCAACCTAGATCTTCCCTCCCTTAACTGAAAACCGTTTCCCCTTGTCCTGCTATTATCTACCCTTTCAAAGAGTTGACTCCTCCCCTGTTTATCGTCTCCCTTTAGGTTCTGAAATGCTGCAATGAGGTCACCTCACAGCCTTCTCTTCTTCAGGCTGAACAAGCCCAGCTCCCTCAGCCTGTCCTCATAGGGGAGGTGCTCCAGTGCCCTGATCATCTTCGTGGCCCTCCTCTGGACCCTTTCCAACAGCTCCCTGTCTTTTTTATACTGGGGGCTCCACACTTAGGTGCAGTACTCCAGATGTACTTTGCCAGTACTCTGCCTCACAAGAGCAGAATAGAGGGGGACAATCACCTCCCTGTCCCTGCTGGCCACCCCTCTTTTGATGGAGCCCAGGATACTGTTTGCTTTCTGAGCTGCAAGGACACTCTGCTGGCTCATGTTCAGTTTTTCATCTATCAAGACTCCCCGGTCCTTCTCTGCAGGGCTGCTCTCAAGGACTGCTCCTTCCAGTCTGTATGGATGCCTGGGATTCCTCCGGCCCAAGTACAAAATTTTGCACTTTGCTGTGCTGACCCTCATCAGGTTCACCCAGGCCCACCTTTCTAGCCTCTCGAGGTCCCTCTGAATGGCATCCCTTCCTTCAACCGTGTCAACGGCACCACTCAGCTTGGTGTCATCAGCAAACTTGCTGAGGGTGCACTTGATTCAATTATCGATGTCATTGATAAAGATGTTATAGAGCACCAGTCTCAAGACAGATCCCTGGGGGATGCCTCTTGTTACAGGCCTCCACCTGGACATAGAGCCATTGATGACCACCCTCTGTCTGTGGCTTTTCAACCAGTTTCATATTCATTGAATGGTCCACCCATCAAATCCATATCCCTCCAATTTGGAGAGAAGGATGTGATGGGGGACCATGTCAAAGGCCTTGCTCAAGTCCAGGTAAATGACATCTGAAGGTGCAGTTGACACTGCTGTCAATGTAATTGATGGCAGTATTAAAGAGTATTGGGCCCAGAGCTGGCCCTTGGGGGACACCACTTCTCACTGATCTCCGTTCATTGACCACCACTCTCTGGAATTGATCCTGCAACAAATTTTTCATCAATAAAATGGCATCAAATGTGTATTTTTCCAATTTGGAGAGAAGGATGTTATGGAATACTTTGTCAAAGGCCTTAATGTAGTTGAGATAGGTGATATCAGTGGCTTTTCCCTTCTCTGATGATGCAGTGACAACATCATTGAAGGCCACTAAATTGATCAAGAAGTTTAACTGAATAAATCTATTTGGATGGACTTTTCATATAAAATCTTAAAAGCTCAGTTAACCTTTTATTGAGCTGACTTAGTCCATGCATATGCCTTATGAAACTAGAATAACTAAAGTGCATAAATAAAAAGATGAAATAGTTTGCCTCTAAGAATAACAGCTGCTCTCTCCTACAATTCAAATAACTTGTGTGGCTCTCATTTTGATACAGTAAGGTAAATTTGACATGTAATAATAATTTTCAGCTTCCAAGCCTCAGCACTTACAGCAGTAAAGGAAAGCTGCAAATTCTCTTTTAATGGAGGAGCTGAAACTAAATTATGATAATGATGCCTTCGTGTCCCTTGAGCTGTGCTCTGGGAACTACATTGCTGGACCAATTGGGGAGATTTTCAGGGCATCCCTGAAAATGTTTGTGTTCGCACAGAGACACGGGAACTGCCTGCTCTGTAGGGTGTATTTCGCTTTCCATTATTGTCCCCGAGTGCAGCCTGTGCAGCATAAGTGCAGTTCAAGAATGTATCTGCCTGGTATAGGTAGAATAAAGATTAGCATAGGAAGGTACTGCCTGAACAGTTATCTGTATTATCTGAGCGTAACCATGTGGTGGTGATTACCTATAAGCTATTGACAGATCTTAAATAGTTCTCTACTGACAATGTGGGAGTTGAGAGGTAGTGTGAATTATTCAACCTTTCCAGTCAGGAATAGCTTGCTTTACTCTATGAAAGTGAATCTAGGCCACAGTGTGCAGTTTAGGCTACGTTTGTTGGAGGGCACTGTGCAGTGCAGTTACATCAGCCATTCTTTCCCTACCTCTTTCCCTTTGTTATAGGGTAATCCAGGAATGGTCTCACATCATCTTGTCTAATTGGAATACTTATCCTCCTTGTAACCCAGGAGACAGGTGACCTCACAAACATCTTTCATCAGTGTTTTGGCCGTGGTCATTTAGTGCAAGAAAACAGTGATGCATAACCATTCAGCAGTTCTGCTGAATCCTCCCTGAAGATGAGTTTTAAGTGGTAGAATATTTGGATTCTTCTAAGAAGCAAACTGTCCTTAAGTTTACCACCATCTGAACTCTACTACAGTAGAATAAGGGAAAGCTTAAGTAAATATTTAAAATATGGTTAAAAGAAATGGAGAACAGAGGCTTAAATCTGAATTACTTCCTACTTACAGCTGCATATTTAGTTCTTAGTGCAGCAAAGTTTGAAAGAATTTGGAATATAGAATCCATTTGCTTTCAAGAGCACTTGGGATACTTGTTTTCTAACATTGGTTGCATCATCAGCACTTGCATGTATTTAATTGTTTAAACAAACAATTAGCAGCACGCATATCCATACTGAAAGCTTAGAGGTAAAAATGCATGACAAATCCTGCAGAAAAGTGAATATTGTAATAAAGTGTGAAAAGACAGTTAAGTTTCTCACTGAGAGGGCAATGAGGTGCTGGCACAGGTTTCCTGGAGGGGTTGTGGAATGCTCTGTCCCTGGAGCTATTCAAAGCCAGATTAGATAGGACACAATGCAACCTGGACTAGTAGCCCTGCCTGTGGTGGGGGTTGATGAACTTGATGATCCTTGAAGTCCCTTCTAACCCAAGCCATTCTATGATTCTAAAAGCCAAGGAAATATGGACTGCTCTTGTTCAGGCTCTGTAGCCTTTATTTACCTGAGTAAACAGGGGTGTAAGTTGTCATATATGCACAGATTCATCAGTATGGATGAAAGTTGCAAAATTTATTGGCATGAAGAAAGAAAAATTAAATAATCCTATAAATTCAGACATTTCCTTTGAGAAAAGGGTGCTAATATAAAAACAGCATTTTTTTCTTGTTGGTACATTCCTTTATGGTTGAAAACAGGAAAGAGAGTGTATGCAATTATAAACAAGCAATAGACAAGAAGAAATGGGATGCTCAGCAGTATACTTTTGTAGAAGATAAGGCAAATTAGCTTGCAGTAAGTTCCCACATAAGGCACAGCTTTGTAAAGTTTTCCTTTTTTTTTAAAGTCTCTTTAATAGAGTTTAAAAGTCAAGAAGAAGTCAAAGAAAGAAAGAAAAATAATCACACTGGGAATGACAACATTAAGAAAAGTGGAGAGAACAGATTCATTTGGTCTTATCTGCCATGAGGAAAGAACAAGCATCCATTGGTTAAATAGGATGGTGTGAAAGCAGAAAATAAGGAGCATAACTGGAGTGGATTGTGCTGACTTGAGTTTCAAAGAGGAAAAAAATAACTTTCATACACTTTCAGTCAGCATTTGAATATTTTATTTCTTGAATACAGCACAAAAAGTCTCATGATAGCAGTAATTTTGGCAATGTAACTTGAGATTAAAATGAATATGTTGCTGTGCTACGAAAAAGTCTTTTTTCAAATAAGACATCTTAGACTGGTTTGCATAGGCTGATTTTCTTTTTTTTTTTTTATTTTTTTTTTTTAAAGCCTGAAAGGTAAGTGATGAGAGTATGAGTGAAAAGGAGAAGTTTAGTATGTTGGATTGACAGTGAAATAAGTGGTTGTTTCCTGGCAGGTATGTGAGAACCTATCAGCAGTTCACCTCAGCTAGGTTTTGCTGGATTCATACATATATTTAAACATGAGAACAGCAGGCTGTATAATTATAGTACACTGTAATCATAATCAAATTAATGCTAGTGAAATTGGATCTGCACTCATGAAGAAATAGCCTTTTTTTCCGTATGATAGTTGCCATCTAAGGGATTTTATGACTAGTTTAAATGAAAACCTAAGAAAATTCATTCCTATTTAGAATATTTTTAGACATAGTGCTTAAAGGATAGAACAAATAAGACAGCAATCTTTAGATTTTTTTCACTGCAGAAATAGAAAATACTGTTAACATGTTAACAAGCTAACTTCCAGATCTGCGTTGCTGTTCACTTTGCAGTGGTCAATGCTGACAGTAAACTGAATGCCCCAAAATGATGGTCCTATCTTATTTATTTAGGAATTATCTAGGATATGGTAAAGACAGGTTTTTTCTTTTACTAAGATGCTAGTATTTTCTGATAGAAAGAACAGCATCATTGAATTCAATTCCAAGATGCCCCCCCAATCCTCTTGGTAGATCTAAGGATCAGTCCTACCATGTAGTATTGTTAGGAGATGCTTTATTTTGAAAGAGCTGTTTTATGTTAAACTGGGAGTTGCAACATTAAGGTTACTGTTCAAGTATTAAGTGAGATAGGCAATAAATACTCTCTGTCTACAACTAACCAGAAGTGATGGTAGTTCCCAAAGCTGAAATGGTAGCGGAATCTTCAAAAACTGATGATTTTGTGGTATTCCCCATTCTCAGTTCTCATCAACTGTTTAGTCTAAACATTAAATTTGAGAGGTAACAGGAGGATCAGAGTCACACTGCTCACATTTGAGTTTGACTTCAAATGCTGTTCAAGTTCTAAGTCTGGTATGAGAGGCCAATTTCATGACTTCAGCTACACTAACTTTTCAGCAGAGTAAAACTGAAAATATCAAAGAACCTGCACTTGTTTTACACTTGTAAAAGAAAAGAGAGAACTATTTGTTCTTGTTTCTTAAACTATGCTGTTCACCTTTTTTGAAATCTACTCAGTCTATATTTCTAATTAAAATGCTTTATTCCTTAAGGTGATATGAAGTTACCAGTGGAAAAACGCTTTAAACTTAAAGGTGCATTTAACAAAGCTCAGTGTGATATCTCTCTGGTATGAATTCTTCATCATTTGAGAGTACCTCTTATAACATAATGAGAGCAGATAATGCATTAATGTTAAAGGGGATTCATAAAGAGCTATAGAGTAATTTGAAGTAGCTTCATTGCTCTGAATCATCTTTGGTCTAAATGATTTCCAAGGTATTTCAAAGGAAACAAGTATGCAAAGTCTACTCCTGAACAGTGAATCAGTCTGAATGAAAGACTTCTTTGAAAAATACTTGATTGTAATATTAATGGTTTGCAGTGGTTGACTGGAATGGATGTTGTTTAGCATGGAACCGATTGGCAAGTTGTTCAGCCTTTGAGGTGGGATAATAAGAGTCCTACTCTGTTTCAGTGTGTTTCCATAGATCTCAGATCTCTGATGAAATGGTATCATGAAATGCCTAGTTAGCTGTTTTATCTGGACCTTCTGTTACATTGTGGATTACGGAAGAGATGCAAATTGTACTTAGCTCCTCTGTCCTCTTCAGTGGTTCAGAAATGGTTGTTCAACTTAGAGTCAATATGAAGGACAGAATAGCATCAGGCTTACCAACCTTCCCCTGCAATGGGTTTGTGCCCTGTACTCCTTTAGCCCAGTACCATGGGACCTCGTCTGTGACTGTCAGGTGGGAGCTGGGTGCAAGGGCCTTTGGAAAGGCATGGACAGGTTCCTGTGCTTGGGAGCTGCCTAAGAGCCCCAGTGTTCAGCTTGGCCAAGCCACATGTCTTCACCCTGGCATCTGCTGACACTGAGTTGCCTGGACACAGCAGCCACCCTCCCCTCTGGGCTGAAGTGGGACTGTGGAGTGATGTGGAAGGCAAAGTGCTGGACCTCACTGGTAACTGGTAGAAACTTTCCTAAAAAAGAGGACTTTGGGTTAAAACTGTCACCACTGTTTTCTTTGTGATTTCTCATTTGCCTGCTGTTTGGCCTGTGGAACTGACTATGTAATTTTTTATCACTTAGTCCCAGCAGAGTTGATTAATAATTTTATTATTATTTAGTCTGTAATTTCTTTAATTATTACATTAAAAATAAATGTGTTATATAGATCAATATAAGTTAGAGTACTCTTCAATTTCTTTTGTTTTACTTGATAACAAGTTCAGAGCAATCAAAGTTGTTAATTATTAGTAGATATTTCATCTACAGAGTCATCTGCTGAAGTCTGAAAATACTTGAAAGCAGAGTGTAGCTAAACTTGATTTTACAAAGTTAACACATGGAGTAACTTATTTAATGCATCATGGAAAGTTAACAAAATATTTGACCAATTTCTTATACTTCATCATCAGCTTTATTCTAATAGTTCTTTAGCAGAACGAAAGCAGTGATTTAAGCTTTATGCAAGAGGAAAAGCTAAACAAGAAGATAATCTTGTAAGATCTTCTGTTTTACAAAATAACTGCGCATTTATTGTAGTTGTGATTTTTGTCCTAAACCATAACAATCATATTTTTCAATTGTTTTCTTAATTTTATCTATATTAAATAAATCTTTGTGTGCTTGTGTTACCTTTTTTAAAGACTAGAAGTACATCTACTCTTTTTTGGAAAATATAGTGTTACAAATGGATTCAGAATGAGAATTGTAATATTAGCAAAACATTGTTTTGATTTTAATGTAGTGGGAGGAAATAATGCCTCCTGTTATTGTTCTGACTAAACACTTGTTGGTTAAAAGCTTTCTTTGTTTTCTAAAGAGTTCATGTATCAGTGCTTATCAATCTTTAATTTATCCTCCTAACAGCCCCACTGATAGTCATTGCTACAGTGCTGAAGGCATAGACAAAGTGAGATGAAATACTTGATACAGCTTTTGTTGTTGTCTGCCTAATAGTCTCATTGACTATAGAATCTGATTGTACTCATGTAAAAATATAACTAAGCATAACCCATGACAAAGGGCTGTACGTATAATCAGTGAATTTTAAGATGTTATAATTACAAAATAAGCAAGAGAGTTAGGTAAAGCAGATTATGATAACAAAAAGATAGAAAGCTTACCCATATCCCAGGCATGCTTACAAAATTTCAGAAGAGATCCCTACTGGTAGCCAGTTCTTAAACAGATCTAGGAGAGGTGCAGCCAGGCTCCACCCCTTTCAGCTGCACAGGAGAATTGCCTTCACCTGTGCTCCTCTGGCTGATAAATTGCTCACATCAGGTGATCAATCCAAGGTTCAGGCTGTGATTCAGCAGTTCCCCTACAGCTGTATCTTCTAATACTTGAAATTGGCAACAATAAAAACCTATCCATGTTCTCTGAACGCTTTTTGAAGAAGAGTTTGAAAGAAAACTTTAATGGATAAATTAGTGTAACTGCAGAAGCAATACTCGTAAGTGTAGTTACTATCTTTGAGTGAATAAATATCAATTTGTGTGCCTGTTACAAGATTTTGCAAGCATAATGTGTGTAAAAACATTTATGTCAGGCACAATGAGTGTGCCTATAAATCTTGAAAGTGAATAAGAGCAAAGGCGCGTTTGAAGTTCTGAGTATATGTGGAAATGGTTTGCTTAATAAGCAGCATGGGGCTTGACTGCTTGAGAAATTTTCTTTGGGTTTTTGTACAACTGCTGTCACAGTATTTGAATCTTTAGGATACCATCTTGAATATGGTATCCTAAGTGAAATATCTGCCATTTTAACATGAGGTCTGTTTTCTTTCATTCTCCTCTTTGGAGGAAGAGGGGAAAATAGCTGTTAATTCTAGTACTGAAAACCTAAAACATTCGCCTATTTCTATCTGTGGCCACGCCAGTACTGCTATGATAACTCTTCTTTGTGGATGTTCAGCTTGGAGTTTTATTATGGTCTAGTTTGGGTTTAAGTCTATGCCGCAAAACATTCCTTCCTCACTACCTCCTATGTGCCCCAAACACCACAACTACTGAAGTGTAGATTAGCTTCTATATGACATAACGACAACATCTCTCACCCTGCAGACATGTGAATATAATCAATGGATAAAAATATTACGAACTGTCTCCTGCTGCTGTCAGTGTCACCTCTTAGTGTGAAACTGTAGTCTTACCAAAGGACTCTGTATAACCTGGCTCTATTAAGACTGTACGTGGAAAAGGGGATCTAATAACACTATTTTTCAGTAAGAGAATTGTGATAAATACTAATACAGAGAAAAATAATCTTATTAATATTTACCTTGATGTTTAATAGGGCTTGGTAACTATTGAACCTATATGAAAAGATGTATGAATTTGGCAATGTATAAATGATGTACAGTTTATGTTAAAAAAAAAAAAAAAGACTAAAAAAAAAACTTGGCAGCTGAATTAATTGCTGCCATGTTTATAGTGCTGAATTTGGCAGACTACCCAAGAGGATATGGCAGTGACCAATAAGCATGATAATCAATGCACAGAACAGGATTATTATAATATTCCAATTAAAAATATACAGCAGAAATTCAATAGTTCTTGACTAGAAGGCTACTGTAAAGGTGAAAGCATAACACAGATCTTCAGGATAAACATAGTACAGGCTTTTAACAGATTTGCCCTGAGCATAATAGGCATGCTGTAATTAAATTGAATTCCCTAGCATATGTAACCATAGTCATTCCAAGCTAAGGAATAAAATGTATGCATCATAAATCATTCAGACAACTAGGTATGTTTAAAATGTGGAACTACTGCATAAAGAAGTCATGCATTTTCATATGAATGAAGTTACTGTGATTTAGTCAAAAATTAGTAATGGAATTTGTAGTGGTTCAGAACAAATGAAAGTACTAACTATACAAATACAGTAATGTATTTCACAAGTAAACAATGTAGAATTCAAAATACTAGTCCTTGTACAAACGTAAGAATTGATGGTCAATAAGCTGTCATGAGGTCATCTTACAAACAGTGCTTTTCTGGCTTCAGTATTGACAGGTTAAGGATACACAGTCAGAGGCTGGTGTATAATGTGAGTCTGAAACCATTATACAGCAGCAGTGTAAGCTTCTGATGAATCTGAAGTCACTAGCACGTGTCCTTTTATTTGAAGAGGACAGGAAGAAAAGGCATAGGTGATGTGAAGCATTTCAGCTTCCATCCTTTCTAGATTATATACTTGAACTCTCCATTGATCTGTTTTGTTATTCCTTTCTGTATACATTTTCAGTTACCACAAAAAGACTGCAGACTTCAGCATATTCTCTCTTAGAAGATATTCGGAGAAGTTAGCATTTCCTATTAAATGCTATATATATTAGCATTTTGCTTTGTCAGGGACAAGGGATAAGGTTTAATATTTTCAAATTTCCATATCAATCTTTCTCATCACCCAATCTTTTTTAGCCTTGTATCAGAAACTGTAAAATACTGCAAAAAGCTGTATGTGAAAACACATGTGAGTATATGACATCTAATCAAAGATCCGCAACCATTGTTAAAATATCTGTGCTATGATATGGCTGTTCAATTGTGTTTACCATAGTACTTTGGGCTTCTTGACCTGTTCCTACATAGAGACATCTCCTCAGAAGGGAACTGGGGGGACAGTGGTGAGATCTGCTTTCTGGTGATAGTGGTGACAGGGACCTGAGGGAATAGAGCAGTGTCAGGAGAGGATCATATGGGGTGTTAGGAAAAGGTTCTTCAACATAGGGTGGTTGAGCCCTGGAATAGGCTCCCCGGAACAGTGGTCACAGCTCCAAACTGCCAGAGTTCAAGGAGCATTTGGACAATGCTCTCAGACATAGGATTCAACCACTGGGGGGTAGTTCTATGTGGAGCCAGGAGTTGGACTTGAGTGATCCTTGCAGGTTCCTTCCAATCTTTGATTCTTTTCTATTCTTTTCTTCATAAAAATATTGTTACCATTCTTTTGAAACCCCTGGTGGCATGCCTTGTACTGATTAGTATCTTCCTACTTACCTGTGAAATAGCTTGGGATATCTTCAGAGGAATTTTTAGGTTCTGGGAATAATATGGGAGAAAGGTCATTCCAACATTTGGCCTCATCTGGTCAGACAAATCAGAGTATGCTGCAAAGGGAAGGGCAAATACTGTTTTCTGCTGATCAAGCAAATGAAGGCGAGCAACTGGTTCTCTCTTCCTCTTCTTCCCAGGATTTTCAAGATACTGCAAAGGTGACCTAATGCTTTTTGATACTGTCCTGTTTCTTGATGCAAAAAAACATTTTTCCAGGGTTCTGTAACCTTGTGTTATTTCTGTTTGGTGGATCAGAAAGGTAATATTTTGAATTTGAATTGGACTTCAGGAATGTTAATATGTAGTAGCAAGGGGATGTTCTTACTGTTGTTTACTTTGCTCTATTTCCCTTCAAAGAATTGATAAATAGGCCAGTTTCAGGGCTATCAGTCCAAACTGCTGGACTGTTCATCTTCAGGAGGGGAAGGGTGAGGGGGTGAGGGGGGGGGGGGCAAAAACAACAAAACAAAAGAATAGTAGGGATTTTTTTTTTTACATGGTTTTGGAAAAAGCACTTTGAAAAAAATATTGAAATGGTACAGAATGATCTGAACAATATGGGGTAAGCCAGAGACAATCTGCCTCCCAGCATTGATTACATTACAGGAACTCTGCAGTGCCTTTCTGGTTTATAAAATGGCTGTTACTAGGAAGACAAAGTGTGTGACAAGTATTTCTCTCATTGCTGAGATAAGAAAACTGGCTTGTTGCTTAAGTCCATCCATCCATATGTTCATTTTTTCCTTCTGGGTATCTGATCAATACAAATAGGACTTTGATATGAGAAAATCCATTTCTACTATCCAGAGCTGTGTGAGAGCTATTACTGATTTCATAGCAGCTGTCTGTTGTTCTACCTTATACAGTCCTAGTCATTGTCGAGTCAACATGTTTCATTTCCAGTGCCTGTGACAGAAAGAATAGAATCTGGATTTGTAATCCTCATCTCGGGTGAAAACCACTGAGCTTTCTTTGTTGCAGTTGAGACACTTAGTACATCAAATAACAGTGAATCTTTAATAATTTTATGTTCAATTAGAGAGATTGGTTACTGAATCTGGCTGAGCAACAGGTTTACATAAACAACTCAAAAGTTTAAAGTGAATGGTAATATTGCAGCTCTTGTTATCCACTAAAAAATTTGTTGAATAGTTTCTTGTGTACCTCATGCTAAAAGGCTTTAAGGCACATGTGACTTGAATGTGCTAGCAATTAAGATAACTGTCTTCACTGTATGGTCAGTAAAAAAAGAAAAAAGTTTGAGACAAGCTTAAAATCATGTTCCTTGTTTCCGATATGCTATGATATGCTATGTCAACATACTTTGTTGCTTTCAAATGTTTTTCTGTGTTCTGAGTATAAATAGCGAAATCACTCTCCAATTATTTTCAATTTTCCTCTTAATATTCCTCTCATTTTAAACATCAATATTTGTATTTCAAAGAGCATACATTGTTATATATAAAAAAAATAATAATTGTATTGCTCAGAGTAATGATGTGTTCCTGTTTTCCAAATTGTTTTTCCTATGACAAAATCATTATTCCTCCTGCCACCGTAGAAAATATAGTGTTACTTTTTGTTTAGCAGCAAACTGCACTTGTGGCTCAGGAATATGTATAAATGGCTTTTTCACTTTGTATACAAAATGAGTAGCTTTCTCATTTTCTATTTATCATCCCTAAAAGCAAAACCACTTTTATGTTAGTGCCCTGATGGAGCAAGATAAGCAGCAGTGAACCTTACATAATGGGATTTTCCCAGTACATCCCTGACTCAGGGCCTTTAGGTCTGCAAAATCTTCTCCAAGCAAAGGGAAAAGAAATCCTGTGGTATCTACTGGTCTTACTGAAGTTAAACACTTATGCAGTTCCTATTCTGGGAAAAAAGAAACAGAAGCATTAAAATTGCACCATAAATCAAGTTTGACACTTGATTCCTATTTATGCCTTTCAAAAATTATACTTTAGTCTTGCGAAGTGCTTTGTGCTCATCACATTTTATAGAAACTCCATCTAAGCTGATTTGACATCACAGTTGCATAATTCCAGGTTTCAGGTTTTTTTTTTTTTTTTTTGTGATGAAATTAAATGCTGCCTCAAAATTTGAGAAAGAGTTCAGAGGAGATGAATTATTCAGATCATATTTCCATAACCCATTTGAAAACTAGAGTAAATAAATTTCCTAAGCATTAAACCACAGGGATGGCTTAAGCTGTGGCCAGCAATTATTGACTGACCAGAATTCTTTCAGGGCTTTTAACATAATGTATTTCTGCAAATGTCAGATTTTTGGCAGCTGTTTGGTAGCTTCTCAGAGAAATGCTGGGACATCTCAGTGGCAAACAGTTGGCAAAGATTGGTGATGCTTGGCGTGGTCCTTGGTGGAGATGAAAGGGCTTCTTCTCTAAGGAAATTAACCTTGATAGGCCCTGAGACTTGTCTGCAGGAAATTTCTGACTAGCTTATTTTGTCACAGAGATCTAGAAACAGTTGTTGACTCAGAGCTTCAGCATTTATTTTAGGCACATGTGGGAATTCTCTGTGCTTATTAGGGGGGGAAAGAAAAAAAAAAAAGCAGTACAAAGCAGGTCTGTCTTAAGGCGCAGAAATAAGAATTGGTGTTTCATGCATTGGTGAACCACATTGGAGGAACTGAACAAAGGTTGGTTGAGGATGGGTTAAGGATGAAGATGAAGGGAAGCTGAGACATGACAGCATACTCTGCTACTTCATTTTGAGGGCTTTTGAGAGGAGAAAACGCACTGAGCAGCCATCTTTCTTATTGTTCCTTGCTTATGCTGAGCTGAGCACAGCTCTGAACTTGTTTTTATAATAAAGATGGTATTCTCTGTATTACTGAACTTCATGACTGAAGTCAGGAAAGTTTCACATCTGACAGTTTCTTCTGTTAATCACACTAAGGAAAAAGTTTTCCAGTGTGTCAGCTGTATATTTTCAGTTGTGCTTTCTTGGAAATTGTGGCATGGTGAACTTCAATTGTATTATCTAGCTGCTATGTGTGCAGTGCACAATTACTTTTAATATGAAAATAAAGTGGAAAATGGCATTTATTAGTAGAGTAAAATGCTGGTTGTCTAGTTGTGAATTGACTTCTGATACTGGGTTAAATGCAGTGCTACTGGACATTGCCAGAAAGTTGGAGGGGAATAGATTATTGCTAGGCTGAATCAAAAGAAAACTATTTTTTAAAAACTCTTACTATAAATAATGAACAACAAATTACACATCTGAAATAATAACTTTTATGAATGAGGAAAAGATGCAGTGAGAATAAACTGCATAGAGCTAGCATCTGACTGAAAAAACAGTAAGTAGTATCTTTTTGTTGTTGTTGTGGTGATTAGATCTTATTTCATGTGGAAATTATGATCAAATCATGGCCTCAAGGTCTGTAAGATTTCAAAGTACTGACTAAGCACTTAGTGTTGTCACCTAAAGCTACAGTGCAATGTTCATCTTTACTCCTAAGATATTGCTGCTGTCTAAAATAACTGTGCATCTAGTATATTCCATGCATCTTGTAGAGGGTTATTTTGTATTATAGTATTATGAGATTCTTAAACTTTACAGGGTCTTCTGGATATGTGATGCTTTATCACAAAAAGCCAGTTTCAGCACAAGAATAAGTTTTCCATGCACATTAATTTTTCTCAAAGAATTTTTGCTTTCTGGAAGAAAAGGTTACTTCTGATGGGAAAAAATAATCCAAGGATGGAAAAATTGTTTTCATTTTCATATCCACAAAATCCATAAATGCCTTTGGCAAAAAGATGGTGTGAATTAATAATGCTAACGTAAGATGCAATTTAATTTTTTGTTCTCAATAGTCCAGATTTCTCACTGGTTGTGAAACTGATATCTGCTTATTTTGTCACATGGAGTAACTGTTAGAGTGCTGCTGTATGTCTGTACAAAAAATTGCTAGTATAACTAAAGGGGGGAAAAGTTCAACAATTTCTTTTTTAAAAGTAAAAACCTAATATGTTCTGTTTAGACTTTTTAATATGGAAATCATGAGAGGAAGTAGAAGAAGAAACTTTGTACAAACACTTCAATGATTACCAAGTCTCTTGAAATTTAAATAAATGATTGGATTTGTTTTTTCTGATGAGTGGTATGTTTTTTGCTTTGGGAATTACTTGCATCTCCTTGGTAAACCTGAGAGCAGATGAGTTTGGCTTAGTCTGTTGTCAGATCAATGATTTCAGTAACACTTTCAGTGCTTTAATGTGACTGCAGTGAACTGTACAGATTTAACAGCAGTTTACAGAAGCAGTGGTAGCTTTGGTCTCAAGTTCAACTTGATACTTAAGACTGATGTTCTTGTAAATAAGTTTATTGCATGTGTATATAATCATTCATGTAATCCATGGAAGCACTTGTTTCTGCTCAGGAAGGCTGAAAATACAGATGATTTGTTTCTGTTAGGCATGCAGCCATATTGTACTTGCCAGAGGAAGACCTCTACATTTGACATAGTGTTTGAAATGTAAATGACAAAGTCTTGACAATTATATGAAGTTTAAGATAATTGTCTTTCTGAAATCAGTGATGTCCTGCCTCACTTCCACACACTTTAGTAAGGACACTTAGCAGTTCATGATAGAAGTATTCAATTACTTCCGTGTTACAACTTTACTGTTTCTTTTTTTTTTTTTTTTTTTTTTTTTTTTGTTGTTGTTGTTGAAATCAGGGTGAAATAAAGATTGATTAAAAGCGTTCTGTCATTTGTTCTGCATTTCTAGCAAAAGTACTGTATGTCAAAGTTGGTGAACTGGAGAAAGTGGGAGAGAAATAAACAAAGGAAATAGAAGTTAATGCTGTTGTGATGATTCTGGGTTCATGGTGTGCTGCACATTCATATTTCTTGTTACTACAGGTCCTTCCTAAGAAGAAAGTATTAGAGAATGTTACAGGCTAGCTAACTCATAATTCACCCTTTAACATAATGCCCTTCTATTTTAATCTGGTTTTAATCTGTAATGCTGTCAGGGTGCTGAGAGCCTTGGGGATTATCTGTGCTGACAGGTCAGGGACCTTATTAGTTGAGGTCCATCCCATAGCCTTTTTACCAAAGGAGGAGAAACCAGCTTAGTGCTAGTGTAAGGGGGATCAGATACAGTCCAGTGATCCCTAGGCAGTTCCTTAGCGGTAGAGTAGGGCCAAAGCTGGGCGAAGATGTCAGCCTGACAGCATGTTTGCCCTCATTCTCTTCTGCATGATGAAAGTTTATCCTCCGAGTGTACTTGGCATTCTTCTTTTTATAATTACTAGCACTGTCTATAGCTGATGCCATACATTACTGTGTTATAATAGTTTTTGGAGAAAAATTAAATAGAACAATGAATAGGAAAACTGTAAGAACTGTCCCCATGTGCTTGACGGAAATAGTAATGGCAGATTCCTTTAGAGGGTTGTGTACAGGATGGTCTTCAATGCAGGTGCTGCTGATGAAGACAAGGATTTGTTTTAACATCTTCCACTGGGACTACTCAAATTCCCCATTTGTTGTATTTATTATGAACTTAGCGCTATTTGGATTATTGCAATCAGGTACAAGTGTTGCATATTAACTGATGTTTTAATGCCTGTGCATGTCTAATATTGGATAATAGTGACTGTACATCTGTTGTTGTTGACTAAGTTTAGCTTTTTCTAGCACAAACTAAAATCTTCAAAATTATGTGAAAGCGGGAGGTAAAGAGGAGCAGTCTGCTTGCTGTTCGTAGTTTCTGACCCTAGGGAGATGCCAGAAGAGCAATCCTGCAATATCTTTGCAGATACAAGGCATGAGACCCACAGTGTTGCAACAGCAGCAGTAAAGTTGTCTGCTATAAAAACTCCTGGGGGCACTGCCAGTGCAGCTTGGGTGGAAGGATGGAATGCTGCAAGTAGAAGCCCCTTGCATTGTTAAGGGCGAATTATCAATGCACTGCTGAACATAGACACAAAATGTCTTCTCTGTTGTAAAGATCTTACCAGGTAATGGAGCCTTTGGGTCAGAACAGGGTGTGGCCATGGCACTTCGACCGCTCCTGGGGCTTACTGCCAGTGGTGTTAAGTAAGCTGGTTACAGGTGGAGATGGTTCTTCAGAAAAGTTTAAGACAGCTTTATACCATCTGTTTCCTTCGATAATATCTCAGGGTCATGGGCTGATTCTGAGTTAGCATTTTCTGTCCGGCATCTAGTTGAAGAATGGGGATTTGTTATTTGTGAAAAAAAAATTAAGAAAAAGATAACTGGTTGGATAAATCAACCATTCCCTTCTGACTTAAGTTGGTATTCTATTACTTCCAGAATTTAGCAGACTTGGGTGCCTCTGCAATAGCTTCTTGTTTATTCTTTTCTCATTTGCACTGCATTTGAAACACTCTTAATTTGTGTTCCATGTAAGTATTTTATAACAGGGCTCTGGGAAAGAGGGGTTTCTTTGAAGTAAGAACAAGAAAAGGAAACTTGTCCAAGGATTTCAGTAACGAGGTGATATAGTTGCCTCAACTTCTGCTGTAATTTAGAAAGTTGAACTTTCCATTGAGCATGTTTGTATGCTGTAGGTTGTTGTCAGGGCAATATAAACATAGACAAGAAATTACAATCTGTAACAGTTGGAGTAGACAGCCGTGTTTGTTTCCCATGTTTATAGATAAATTTTTCATCCTCCTAGACACTAGTCAGACTTAATGAAGAAAAGTGAATCATGCATGCACGCACATACAAAAAGCACAATTAAAGTACTACTGTGTTCTTTTTTTTTTCTTTAAGTGTCTAGGGTGATTTTCTTCTTTGATCCTGTAGGCTTATTCTCAGAATAGTCAACTAACTAAAAATGAAGGGAGGATTTCTGAAAGAGTTTTTTTAATTAATTTTTTGGGTTTGTTTTCTGAATATCATCTCTCAATTTTTTTCAATTTTTTTTTTTTTTTTTTTTTTTTTTTTTTTTTGTCTTTGTTCTTATGCCTGAAAGAAGAAAAAATTATTGATATAGCTTATCTGGGTCTTCTTTCTTATCTCGCTTCCTGTCTGTTCATCTCGTGCACTAGTCTTTAAGTCTCCTTAAAGTAAGAGGAAAAAATTTGTTACAGAATGTATAAAAGGGATACAATGGTCTGGTTATGAAGGTTTCATCAGTTTTTATTTTTATGGCAATGTTTTTATTATTTCTATTTCAGTCAATCAGTGCTTTGAGCCAGATTTTGAAAGGTGTGTTGTGACTGATGTGAGACTGAAAGGTTTTGACCGGTGCTGAGAAGGTGAGGATTTTCATTAATTCCAGGTGATAAGCATAGTTCTTCCAGTTCTTGGAAAATGTCATCTTTTTCACTTTAAAATGGGAACATTGACAGTGACAGTCACAGCATCTGCGTTTCTCTTTCTGACCAGTAGGGACCACTGCAGTAATCAGGAGCTCATGCATCTCAGCCATACTTTCTGGAAGAGAAGGGCTGTCTGTCATCACTTCTGTTACAGCTCTGGGGACTATAGCCTGTAAAAGGCTGAATGCTTCTAATGTATGTGCATTCACCCAGCAGCTCGTGGGAGATATCCCTATCTTGCTAATTCCTTTTCCTGCTCTTCTCCCATGAACCATGAAGATTACTAGGTGATACCAGCTTTTATTCATCAGATCCAGTTTCCATACATGCTGTCAATACAAAGGCAAAAACTGTTTTCTACAGTCAGTTGTCTTGAGCTTTAAAGTCCCCAGAGCTTTTCTGTTGACTGTTCTGTGTTAAATGTTATGGGAAGAGTATCATAATTAAAACTGCGTGAATGATCTATGATGAATAATTTATCAAACAAATTCATCTATTTTGTCTCATAGGAATACCTCAAAGTAAATTGACTTCTGTTTGTTTTTTGAAAGTAGTTTATTGTCCAAGGAAGTGTTTACCTTCTGTGATTAATAGTCCATGATGCCTTTAATCTGCCACTGCTCTGGCTGTTGCTTAGCCTTCATTGGCCGGAGAAGTCATGCTGGGGTTCGTATTCTGTTAGAATAAACAAATAAGATTTTTTTTTACCTAAATGTTTTTATGATGCTGTTGTAAAACCTACTGGGGGAGGAAGGGGGTAGGGAGAGGGGTAAAAAAAAGCAAATATGGAAACATTGTTTTTCGCTTGATATGAGTGACTGAGGCAAGCCCTTTCCATGAAAAAGAAACCGTGAACCACCAAAGGCAAATGAAGTAGCTGGTGGGATGGTTGCATTTACCAGGATGCATCTCAAATATACTGTGGCTCTCTTGCTGGCTTAAAGGATCATTCAAACAACGTATGCAAATATCTGTGAAAATTTTAAATGTATAAGTAATGCAATAAGAAACTTGGCTAAAAATACTGTAGTTTTCACTTGGAGATTTTTGGTCAAGCTTTCAGTAACATTTCAGATTGAATTTTTCAAGAAACAGTTTTAATTTCTAATATTTTAGTATTATGTTTAAGTAAGTTTCTAGCTTGTATCACTTTAACTTTGTGCAGTCACTTTGCTGTGATACAAATTACACCTGGAAGTGTAGCTCTGCATTAGTTACCTTGTAGGTTTGTTTCATGTGCAATTGTCTTATCTGCTTTTCTCTTTAAAATGTAGCTTCCAGGTGGTAAAATTGACATATAGATTCACTATCTGCAATGAAAGTGTGTTCGTACAAATAATGCACTGACAAAGATAGACAGTTTATGTGGTCAGACTTGTTAAATTAGGAAATTACTAACCTTGGGAAGATTTATGATCGACTAGTGTAACAATGTTAGTTTTCTTGACTTGAAAAATATCAAATCTGTTATCTGCAGTAATATCACAGTGCATGTGACTGACCTTTTGCCATGCCAAGAATTATATCACTGTCTCAAATTCCTGATTTTTTTTCCATTGTATATTAGTGCATAATTATATCAACAGCTTTAACAGTGGTTGTATAAATAGTATGGTTTAATTGAAATCAAGGCATTTTCTGTGTTAGTTTTTTTACTTATGCCATTGTCTGTAATTGTTGGTGTGTCTGTCTCATTTTGTCATATTTTCTTCTTTGGATTATACAGTGTAAACATATAAAGAAGCAATGGTATCATCACAATTGCAGAATCCAATTACCTACCTAATAAGCAAAGCTAGTGCATTATATCTATTAATTTCCTATAAAGAAATAATCCCAAAATGAGCTGGGAAATGTCTTCCAAATTTCTTGAAAGAACAGTCATTTTCCCTGCCCCCATCAGAACTAGACACTATTATGTCATCATGTTATTGTAATACATTCTGTGACAGAAGAGTGCTTCAAAGCAGAATGGCAACATTTGAGCATCTGAAGGTATGATTTTTTGTTTTTAATTTTCTGTTCCTGTTGAAGTCTAGCTTTTGAATTCTTAACAGGATCCAAATAAATGCCTTCAGAGGGAGCAGAAAGTCTGAGATGGTTTTTAGGAGAGCAGAGATGCTGTAAAGTAACTGCCTTAAATGATAAATGTTGTTACCTGTAGCATGTTTCAGTTCTTAGGGATGGATGCAGAGATATATGTATACCTCTCCACTCTTTCCTCTTGCCTTGAAAGCTGAGAAAAATCTGTTATAATACTGTTTTGAATCACATGTGATAAAATGGAAGGAAATGATGAAAACACAGGAGAACTCTAAACGCAAACTAGAACAGATGTTCCGAATATAGCAAATGTTATGTTAGTATCATTATATCTTCCTTTCCTGCTTTTTCGGATGACTAGACATGAAATGTCAGTAAGCTTTTTTTCCCTGATCTTTGTGTAGGATCTTTATTGCTAAAATTAAATGAATTTTACACTGTCTTCCATGCCTGTCTTATGCTTGCAAACATAAAGATATTCAAACTCATACTCCAGAAAAACATTTTGTCATGTTTTTTATATTTGAAAAAGATGTATTGCTTGTGACCTCTTCCTGTTCCTCATACATCAGTTTGTTCTCCACGTACAAATAACTTGATTTTCATTGAGCATTGTGTATATGGAGCAGTTATTTGTTCAATAATGACACTGCTGAATCCAGTGTAGTAGTAAAGGGTGTTTTCTTGGAGCATCCTGAAAATCGTGAAGTCCCTATCCAAGTTGTTCCTGGAGATTGTTCTTAAGAGCATGTTGAGGAATTTCTTATGGATGGGATGAATGAATTATCCTGTTCCCATGCTAGTGTACTGGTAATACAGATTTGTAGATTCTGGAAAGAACATCATGGTGTATATTTAGGGAAGTTAGTATTGTAGCCACAGTCGCAGTGAGAATTGTTGCTACCATTGTGGGGTTTTTGCTGATGCTTGTGGGCAGATGGTGGTCCACAGCAACATGAAAGAGCCTGAATTGGAGTGCCTCAGTGTGGGACCATCAGAGAGGCCTGCAGTTGCCTCTGCATGGGAAGGAGCTGTGCACAGACATGCAGGGATGGCAAGGGGTGGATGATGGCATGACACCCATCTGGTGTGGAAGGACATCCAGCAGATGTTGCAGGCTGCAAATCTGAAGTTTTTCCCGTGAAGGCACTAAGTGAGATACAAAGAGACAGCTCCTCATCTGCACTTACAAGGAGTTTGATTTATATCGGTTAAAATATGGCCTGATGTGTATGTGTAGAAAGTGGATGAAGAACTGATAAATACCCAAAGCCCTGAAAATTATTCTCTTTGGAGGCCCTGGCTGTGGTTTTTTTTTCTTTTCTCCCTAAAGTAGATTTAGCTGTGTTCTCTTGCAGTGTGAGAGAGGAGCCTGGGCTCTGTCTGCTGTGTGACCTCAGTGGGGGTGAAAGGAGGAGCTTTCCAACACATCTCCTACTTGTTGATCAGCTTGTGCAAGAAAACTGTGCTATGAATTCTTGTCCAGTTCTAAGCTGACTGGAACCTGTGGTGTAAACAAAAGCAATTTCCCACAGTAAAACCATGTTAGCATGATGTTCCCCCATGAAGCTTTAGCCTTTCCCAAATGGCTGGAGAGAACTGGTGGCTCAGCTGCAGTGTTCTGGGAGAGTTCTGGCTCACTGCTGCAGTGCTGCTGGCCAGTACAAAACACAGGCAGGATATGTGTGCTTCCTCCTTGAATATGGCATTTGAATGAATGCTTACCAGTGCTTCCCTTTGTTTTTATGACAGTCAGATTTGCATCACCTTAGCTATGTATTATTTGGACTGATGATTATACAGGCGCTGCATTGAATAATTCTCTACAAAGACCATTCTGTGGATTTGTTGTATTATTATGCTCTTTTATCTAGGAATTCAGACTTTGGTTAACTGCAAACTTGTATCAGTTCAAAGCAGGCCTAGTTTTACTAGGAATCATAGAATCATAAAATATCCTGAGTTGGAAGTGACTCAGTCACCCAGTCAAACTCCTGGCTTCATGCAGGACCAACATCCGACATTCAAACCCTGTGTCTGAGAATGTTGTCCAAATGCTTCTTGAACTCTTGACAGCTTGGGATTATGACCACTGCCCTCGGAAGCCTGTTCCAGGGCCTGACTACCCTCTGGTGAAGAACATTTTCATTGACCCTCCCCTTACACAGCTCCATGCTGTTCTCATGGGCTGTGTCCCTGTCACCAGAGAGCAGAGCCTAGCGCTGACCCTCCACTCCCTTTGAGCTGCAGACTCCTCTTCTCTGGCCTAAACAAACCAAGGAGCATCAGTCACTCCTCAAATGCCTTCCCCTTCAGGCCATTCACTGTCTTTGCAGCCTTCCTCCAACAAATTTAGGATAACTACTTGTTCTTCTTATAGCCATTATTTTTTTCCTTGTGGATACTATTGGTAGTACTGCAATTTTGGTAAGGGAAGACAGACTTTGCAGAGAGCACCCAAATGGAGAAAGTGATGGACCAGAGTAGAGCTGCTCTATCTTGATGCTCCAGCTGTGCACCCAGCTTACCTGTGCGCATGCACTGCTCAGGTGTGGTGTCTTGTCTTGACTTTGCTGAAGTCAGGTTTTTAACCCTCCTCCTCCAGAAAATCTTTGAGATCTTCTGTTGTTGTTTTGGCTTTTTCCTTTGACTTAATTGCAAAAATTATGTATACAAATGTGTTTTTGAATGTATGAGTTTTATACTGCTCCAGCAATTATGCCATATTGCGGAGCAGTTATGCTAATGGTGTGTTACTTCTGCATGCAAATAGTTCAAGTGAGAACATGGTAATACATCTACTTAAAACATAGGCCTCCATTATTAATTTTTCTGCTATACAATGGATCTGCTGCTTTTGCATTTATAAACATGTTTCACTTCTATGTGTGGCTGAAATTATTGTACAAGCTGGCTAGTGCATTCATGTTTGCTTTTACGTGCTTTTTTCTGTTTTTTTTTTTTTTTTTTTCCTCTAGAAGGTAAGGATTTAAAGAAGCAGAAGGCAAGATGTTCTATAAGCATAGTTTCTTTATGGCTTTTGTGCAAATTGCACAAAATCTGAAAAATCTAACATCTGCGTAAAATTTACAAAGCTGAAGGAGCCTCTTGATATATGCATAATACAAAAAAAGTAACCAAACATGCACTATAGTATGCATTATTTCACAAAACACAAAACAGATTCCAAAAAGGATTTTTAAGCTTCTACAAAGTTCTATTATTAAAAAAAAAAACAAACATATGAACATTCTGTAGTATATTGTTATATAACATACTGATTAAATGTATTAACTTGTAAAAATAGTATGCATTATATTGGTAATTATAATACTATTATATTCTTACATTATGTAATTGATATTATTTAGTTGGCACTATTGCTACAATAACAGAAATTACTTCTATTGTTCCTTTATTTTTCTGGAATTTCAGTGGATTTACTGCTACTTCTTTTGCTTTTATTGCCTCAAGACAAGTAAAGTCACACCTGGTTTTATTTATAACACTGGACAAAGTTGAAAAAGAAACAAAACAGAAAAAGATTTTTCAGAGCACTTTAATTATCAGTTAGGCTTTCTATAAGGTAATCCTTAGCTGTGGAGGTCAAACAACCATGTTAATATTATTCTGCTCTTATAATTGCTTTTCAGAAGAATGATTGCTTGTTGACAGAGGAACTAAAACTACAGAAATGCCTTGTATTTTGACTCTGTTTATCATAAAATCATGAAATGGCATAGGTTGGAAGAGGTCTTCATAGACCATCCAGTTCCATACCCATTGGGTCCCATTCAACCCAGCCTTGAATGATTCTAGGTATGCTGCATTCATAGGTTTCACTGGGCAGCCTGTGCCTGTGTTTCATTGCCCTGTCAGTAAAGGATTTATTTCTAACATCTAATCTCCTTCTCTTCTAGTTTAAAGTTCTTAGTGCCTGTCCTGTCGTTGCTCTCCCAAATAGTCTCTTTGCATCTTTCCAGGAGACCCCCTTTAAGTACTGTAAGGCTGCAACGAGGTCACCCCGGAGCCTTCTTTTCTTCAGGCTAAATAAGCCTGGTTCTCTCAACCTTTTTTCCTAGGAGAACTGCTCCAGTCCTCTCATCCTCATGGTCTTCCTTTGGACTCATTTGAAGATTTAAAAAAAAAAACAAAAAAAACAAACAAACAAAAAAAAACAACTTGTTGGAGACTGAATATTTTCATCTGAATTTTTTTTCCCCCTAGTTTACTAAGCTTTGCAATTCATATGTAAATAAGTATGCAGTGGCATGGTAGTTATACATGTTAATAAAAGGCAGCAAGTTCAAGATTGGAGGTTTTCACTCTTGATTAAATTCTCTACTGCCCTTTGTGTTACCTTCACTCATCAGTCAAGTGTAGTCACCTCATACTATGTCCAAAAATATATCTACATTGTTTTAGTGCTTTAAGCCATTTAGATTTGAGAGGAGACAGTTAATTTTTCTACCACCCCATTTGCACCCTCGTCTCCTAATAATTTACCACGTATTGGATGTGTAGGATACAGTGATTTATTCTTTCTGTAATCAGTGTTTTTCATTCTTTATTATGAACTTGTTATTTTGGTCTGAAATGTGTGACTTCACTCTGTAAGTGGCCTAGACAGCACAAGTCATTACCACCTTTATTTTGTGTGACCCAAATAATCCTTAAATACTGTCTGAAATGAAGTTGTACAGTCTCCAGTAGCAGCTGTTAGGCTTGTGGCTAAGGCAGGACCAGAAGGCAGGTGAAAGTGTTTCAGATATCAGCTAGCCTGTGTTGAGGGTGGCCATGTGTGTGCTGTGAGATGAAACTGTGCCAGCATCACCTCCTCCTCTGGCTGTCCTCTGATATGAAGGACTAATCCTTTCAAGTGCTTTTTAGGGATGTTCCATTCTGGATGAGACTCATAAGTCAAGAGCAACTTGCATAAAATACCTGATCCTTCCTGAAAGTCAAAGCCATAAAAGCTCTGTCCTGGGTGTGTTGAGTTGGCTGGGGTATTGCTTTGTCCACACAGCTGCTATTTGAAATTTTACTCTTGCTTCGTGTCTGAAGCTGTGTCAACTGTGGATACAAACACAGATTTTATGAAATTAATTTATTGCTGTAAATTTTGCTATTTATAAGTGTGGGTGATTCCAATCACATTAACAAGAATACATTAAAAGCCATTGTATGCTTCAGTACTAGGTTTGAAATGTATCGTGGGCTGAATCCGTAGGAAGTGATTTTATATATATATATATATATATATATTGAAATCTAAGTTTTCTTCTGTCTATGGATGTCTTTTCTGATTGTCCTCCTAAGTTTATTGTATTTTGAAGAATGAAAAAAAAAAAGGGAACTGTAGTAATTTTGATGCATTGATATTTCAGTAGTGGTGCTGAATGTGTTGGTTTTGTATGTGTATGTAGGTACTATGAAGGATTATTTCAGTACAGATGGTACATTCATAGAATTAAGATGATGTTTTATACAATCAGCAAATTTACTTTCTTCTATTTTTCATGATTTAAGACCAAAGTAAATTTTAATGCAGCAATAGCAACATTAAATATTGTTGGAAATGCTGTCTTCAGATGCGATCAAAGCTCAAAACAAAGAGTTGGAAACTCTTAAACTTTATTCTGTTTTTTTGGTAAGCAAATTCTTTTTCTTCCTTGTATTACCATGGGAAGATGACTCTTGTAATACTCATGAGGTTGTTGCCAACATTAATTTGCAAAGTGTTTTGAAGATGAAAAGTGCTGGGTAATGCTAAGTAGTATTTTTATTCCATTGGAGTCACAATGATGTCAAAGACAGTGTTAGCTTCAAAGACAGGACTGGAGTGCTTGCAGGCTACTTAATTTTTACCTGTAAATAGTGAAAATATTAGTTAGTGTAATCTTTTTATTTTTTTTCATTCCAAATAGTACTGAGATACTTACAAAAATATGTATGTAATTACAGATATTTAATATATGATCAATTTTTATTATGATTATTACAAAAATAAATGGATTTCCAAAATCTACTAGCTAAAGGCAGTATTAAATAGTACCAAGGATACATTATGGACAGTAAGCAACTGCTGCTTAAATGATAAGGATTTTCTTTTTTAAGGAAAAAAGAAAAACTGTGAAAGGAAAAGCAGCTGTAACTGTTCTTAGGAAAATGTAAGTGGAGACGAAAAAAAAACAGTGAAAAGCAGAAAAAGTTTGAAGTGAATTTAAAATTGGTCAGAATACAGTCTTTTTTTTTAAATCCACTTTTTTTTTTTTTTTTTTTTTAAATTGCATCATTAGGTTGGAGTTTCTTATATGGAAACAAGTATAATTTGTGTGATCTAGTGAGGCATCTAATATACCCATTCCACATATTTCAATTTCATTTAGTTCAGTGCTGGCTGCTGTTTTAACTCCACTAGTGCATCTTGTTTTATTTGCTTTTAAAAATTCCTACCAGTTTGTTAGACCTTGCACTTATCACCTTGAAACTGATTCAGAACTGAGAAAATGTAGTTGATATTTGAGCTTATTCCCTACCTAATGTTTTTCACAAGTGATTGATTGAGAAGCAGTTATGAAATCTTGACTCCTGATATCCTGACCCCTTGAATTCTGAGAGCACCCCCAACGTTTAGGTGTGCTCAAGAGACATTCATATATTTTTAAGAACTGCAAAATTACTTATTTCTTCAAATGAATGACTTAATAATGAATAATAAATTCATAAATGCAGCTTTACTGCTATTACCTAACCTCATTCTGGGTATATTTTTTCTTTTTATTTCCTTATAAATACATATGTATTACATTAGTGGAAGTTTTGTAATTAGCAATTAAATATAAACAGTGTAAAATCCTAATTTTCTTCACAGACTTGAACTGGACATGGAAGGTCTCATGCCAAACAAAAATGCAGAAGAAAGCTATGTAATTAGTTATATGAGCAAGGCATAGTTTGGGAGTTAAAAAATAAAAATAAAAAAGTCCTAGGGCATGCATGCCTGCAGTACCAGCAATTGCTGAAACATCTGCTGATGCTGCTCTATTTTCACATTGTTAGACTCAGGGCCATGAACTGTCCTTGTTAAGATTGGCTTAGAAGGCTGAATTTATAAGTCTAAAGTGACTAATAGTGTAAAAGATAAAAATAGCAGAAGTATGGTTATGAGTAGAAGGAATTGGAAACCATTCAAAGAAATGCTCAGCCTTGAATTCTGAAGGGTAGATGTAACTGAATTATCCAGTCCATTGGCTGTTGACAACTTAAAAGCAGTTCAGGTTCAGTTACAATGCCACAGCAACTCTCTTGATCCATGGAATGGGTGTATGTCTTCAAAGGCTGCTGACGACTCACCCCATCATTGTAGGAGGAGACGTGACCATAAATGCTACCAAGGCTGATCTTTCTGAGAGACTCAGATGCAACCTCTAATAGAGAACTGGGATTCACGGGGAGAAAACAATCAATTCACGTTCTGCTTGTATCTGGCATTCAGTGCTTTGTGTTACAAATAGGAGATTGTGGGGGGGTTCCAGCTGTGCACCTCCGTGGGGGATGACTGACTGCAGGTGTCTTTGGGTTTTAACTGTCCACATTTGTAATTATACCGTGAAGATTTCTTTCAATCCAGATAAATTCTTCCAAACAGCTCCTCAGGAAAACTTTTGTTGAAAATTTCAAGACCGTAGAAAGCCAGTTTTAACGTGTAGGTTGAATAGGAATAGGTACAGTGATCAATTTTTTTTTTTTTTTTGTTCAGTAGTACTATGAGGTCTATGAACTGTCTGTGGAGAGCTAGCAAGAAAGTGCCTGCAGTTATAATTAAATTTTGCCACTTTGTACATGGCTTGAAGAGTATCTGGAGCAGTGATATTAAAGTGGTATAAAAGAAATCTTCAGTATAAACTTTAGTTTCAGTTAACCTAAGTTCTATCTCAGCTTTCCTGTAATAATTAAAAAAAAAAAAAAAAAAGTGTTTTTATGACTAAGCTTAGTGTCAGATGTGGTAGAAGCTCCACCTTGTGAAAAGTACCGCATTTTTTATAGTGAAGGTAAGATACTAAACGTGCCTTTGTATTTAGCTACATTTCTATTTATTTATTTATTTATTTTTAGTAAGGGAGTCCGTGTGTTAACTTCTCTTATCTCACATTTGCAAACTTCATTTCCTTGGATGAGAGTTTAATTGGATTATCTATGAATTATAGTGGATTATCTTTCAGAAGTCTAGTTCTAACATGTTGTCTCAGCTACTCATGGGATCTCCATCCTGCCAAAAGGAGACCTTTTCTCTACTGTACATCTACTAGCAACCAGTTCTGAGGCAAAGCAGTTTGGCACCTTTCTGCATAGGTGCTTGTCATCTTCTTTGTTGTACGTTGTCTCTTTTGATCAGAACTAGTCTTAAAATGCAACAATCCAGCTTTTAGGATTACAAGCTGCATGAACTCCATAAATAGTATATGACCTAGACAAGTGGATGTCTGGTATCTGAAAACATCCAAGGTCAGGCTGGATGGGGTGCTGAGCAACCTGATCTAGCTGTAGGTGTCCCTATTCATTGCAGAGAAGTTGGACTAGATGGCCTTTAAGGGTTCCTTCCGACTTCAAATGATTGTGATTTCCAAGCTTTGACTGAAATATTGTTCACTTGGAGTGGTCTGCTGTTGATACGCTCCTTAAAGAAATGATGTTTTTACACTTTGACTTCTAATACATAGTAACTTTTTTTTTTAAAGCTGCTTTTAAAAGTAGTATTTTCATTCTATTCTGTTTATGAAGACAATTTCTTCTTGACAGGTTCTTGGCAATACTAGGCAAAGTATTTTCAGGTAGGCCAGTAGTCATATACAGAAAGAAGAGTTGAATTCAGCCAGCTGGTGAAGAGACTCTAGCTATGCAGCACTCCTTCTCAGGAGGCAGCCTAGCTCCAAGGGATGCTGTCCCTTCATTGTCTGTCCTTCATATGAACACAGCCTGGGTCCATCCCTTCTGGTGCTGTGTGGTGCACAGATGCAAACACTTCGCTTGTCCTTCTGGGCGAGCTACGTCCCTTTACCAGGTGTGCAATCACCAGTTCAAGCCATGGCCTCACAGTTTCCCTACATGTTCTCCTCCTTTACCAATATTGTAATAATATTTAGTTCACAACTTCTATTTCAGGTTTGTTTTCTTCATTATTGCTCTGCATAACAAGCAGTTCACAAGCCTGTGTTTTTTTTTTTTTGTTTGTTTGTTTTTTTTGTTTTTTTTTCTCTTCCTCCCCAAATTTTAGATAGGCTTACCTTTGGATCTTGCTATGTGCTCTTGACTCAAAAATTTAGTTTCTTATGGAGTCACTCATTTCTAAAAATCATTTACTGTAGTTCTCCAAAGCCTCTTTTAACCCTTTTTATTGCCTCTTATCCTGTTGGAGAACAAGGAAATCATACTGTTTCTGTTAAACTTCTGATACATAAACTCATAGCAGTTATGTTGGTAGTGCAACAGAAGGGCAGCATATCTTGATTCTGTCAACCAGGATTTACAGAAGTAATAATATGGAAACTGGCACGAGTACAATTCCTCATTTGCTTACACTTTCACTGTGTTTTGTGAGTGTGGAGAGGGATCCTTCAGTCAATCTCTTGTACTTACAGCTAACAGAACCAGAAGGTCCTATTTACAGCTTGGTCGTGCACCCAGTCCCAGCCATGCACTTTCTGCAGGCTGTGGTAGTCACTAGTAAGTCTGGCCCTTGCTCAGAGCAAATAGCAGCTGTCCTTGCTTGCTCTCTGAACCAACTGGATGCAAGCCAGCTCTTTAACTGGAAGCCATGTAGCTGCGTTAGCACGGCACTGAGCCTGAGTGCTGTACATGCCTAAAAGCCTTGTCTCTCAGCAAGGCTTACTAGCTCAAACTCAGTGCCATATTAATTGGACCTCAGCATCTTCTAGTCTGCTGTAGGCTTACTTTCAGCCAGGCCAGAAAGTAGAAAGCCAGTTGCAGCTGCCAGTAAAATACCATGACAGTGCAACCCGTGTTTCTTTTCACAGCAGTCATCCTTCTTTTTTGCTTAAACCATTTTAAAAATTGCAGTAGTGACTTTCTGCTTAGAGGCTTAACCCTCTAAGAGAAGGAAGGTAGCTCTCAAAATGTCTGGAGATACTTAGAGGGGTATTCTTTGAATATATTGTGGATAAATAACCCCAGTGGTTTTCTTGAAGAATGCACCTATTACTGCCTTTCTTATTTGATGCTGAAACTCTTTTGTGCTAGTCATTTGAATTCAGGTGGGGAAAAAAAATAGACTTTATATGCATGTCTTGAAAAATGTGTAGTACAGATTAGACTATATTTCAGTCTCTCAGCCTTCTGCTGATATATTTTAAACTGACGAGGTTCTGTAGACTGACTTAGTATCTTCTTAATTAACTTCTGAGTTGTAGATGATCTCATAGCAGCAGTTTTTCAGGTATTGTGTGTTTTATTACAGCTATAATATTTATTACTCATGTATTAAAAGAAGTCAAGAGGCTTAACTAATAGCTGCTTTAAGGGGATCTTTTAACTGCTATGTTACAAAAATTCTTCAAGTAAAAAGTCTGTTTAAAACTTAAACTGTAATTTGCTTTGAAAACTCTGTGTGTAGAGCGAACTTAGAATTCTAAATGTTTGTTTCTGTATTTCAAACAGCATATCTTGCTATACTGATGAAGTAGCCGCAAGGTAATTTTTACATTTCAGCAATGGATATCTTATCACAATATCCAAGAGGCATATACTGTGCTGCCATCTGCTTATTTTTTTTCTTGTTAAACTGAATGAGAGTGCAAACTTTTTAAAGCATATTTCAAAAAATATTTGTCTGCACTGAGCTTCAGAGCATGGTAAATATGCATTTATTTTAGCTTATAAAAATGTTTTTCACAAAAAATATTTTGGATAATGGTTTTGTACCAGTATTCTTAGCCCTTAAACACAGTGTGCTTTTCTCTTTTTGATTTTATAACTCTACTCTTGGTTTCCAATTGATTCACTTACAAGAAATGAGCATATATTCAACAGTGGGGAGGTGAGGGAACAACCATAAATATCAACCTGAGAATATGTTAAGGCTCACAAGAGATGGAGAGAAAAAGATAAAAGTTACCTAGGATAGCAAAAGACCTTCATTTGTCATGAAATGTCTGAATGAAATGTCTGCTTGAAGAAACAAAGGGCTGAATATTTATAAATGTGATCACAGAGAAATAGAAAAACAAACCTGACTGGTTTCATATCGTATCTGTAGAGATCAGTCGTTCAGAACTTAGGAATGGCATTTTATTTTCCTTACTTTCTAGCAATGTCAAGAATTTCTTGAGGATATGTTATTTTTATTTGAAGTCGAATGAATGCCTCGCAAAATATTTCTTCTTCCTTACCCTCTGAATAGGTAGTTCCTACTTCACTTTTCCTTTCTCTTACAGAGTTATTTGTGATTTACTATCTTGTCTACTTTTTGAACAAGAAATGGCCCTCTTACGTTGGGTAGCTAGTGACTTAGTACAGCAGAATATCTGTTTCCAAGAGTTGATTTTACATTTGCCACTGAAAACTATAGTTTGGATTCATTACACAGCTTTGGAGTTGATTCTGTCTTTTTTTTATAAATCCCCCACAGTAAAAAGAAAAATAACTCAAGCATTGATAAGCTAAACGTTTGGCTGCACTTCAAAGTGAGACTGAGATTATCAATTTCTGAAAGAAAACTGATTTTGATATGTGTCCAAAAAAATATTCATAATGACATGATGCACTACGCGAACTTCAAGGATAAAGCGCGTAAGGCATTCACTGTTGTCTATGTAAACCAATGTAGAATAACCAAGAGAATAACATTCCTGTGACAGAGAGAAATAATACATCTGTTAAAAAATGAAAATAAAAAATGAAAATAAAAAATGAAACAATTCAAACAACATTCAAGAGTTTTTGAAAACATCCAGTCCTAGCTAAATTGTGCCCCAACTTTTCCTAATTGTTTGAGAGGTATGTTTTGTTTTGTAGGGTATCTGTGTCTGTTTATTCCTCATGTCATAGTTACTGTAAAACTCTCGTGTAATTTCTTTCCTTATCATATGCATTTTTCAGCAAAAAAGTTCTGTACGAGTGAACAAACTAGCTTTGAGACCTTGAAAACTCACTTTCCCTTTAAGTACTGCTGAATATACAGACTACTTCTATATAGTGGAAACCATGTTTGTAGTAAGTACATCTTGTGTTCTACCTGCCGTGGCTTTTCTGACAGCTAAAAAGTGATTGGGTTTTACACTTTTCAAGTCTTCAATTTCCAAGTCAGCTTGAAATCACTAGCTGTCATTACAAATTACCATAGTGCAAATGGATATGTGGATTAAAATCATGCACCTATTTTAAAATTACTCTCTAGTACATCCCTGAAAAGTTGACACGTTCATTAAATCAGTGTCTTTATAAAGCAGCTGGATTTTCTACGTAAAAAAGCTTTCATTTTCCCATTGCACAAAAAACAGTAGTTGGTCTGCAAACACTGACGTAAGTGGAAATGAAGCACTTTCAGATCCAGGGAATAGAGACCAATGGTTCCTGTTTCTTCTCTCTTTCAGTGAGGTGGCTCTCTCCCTTCTGTATTCTCTCTTAGTTCTATTCTCATCCCATCATGGCATGCCAAACTGCAGAAGAACAACTTGATTTCAATTAACAGTTACAATGATGCTTGGTATGGAACTCCCCCTTTTAAAATGTTTAGCACTGAAATGCCTTGTTTCATGTGTTCATTTCTGTGATGTGGCAGACACTGGGAATTATTACTAAGGTTCTTCACTCTTACATGCCACCTCTATCCTGGGGATGGATGATTTCTTGGCTGTTGGTGAAGTCATTTACAGTCTGCTCTAGGCAACTTCAGCCACAGAAGATCTCATGAGTTTTCCAGTCTTCAGTGCATTCCCTTGGGTATTATTTTTTTCAGTGCAAATAATATTGTAGTTCTGTGTCAAATATACTGATGGTCAAATCTTTTTAGAGACCTAGTACTTTCAAAATGTGCTAAAAAGGGAAGAGATGTGTCTGTCTTAGGTAGCCTTGAATGTGTCAATCTTAATACATTTTTCTCAAGTTAGCAGTCCTTTCACTCTGAGTGTTTCTAATCAGCTCTTCTTCTAAATTCACTAATTGCTTCAACAGCTCTATATCTACACCAGTAATGAAGAGCTCAGTAGAGCTCAGTACGTAATGAATCACTTAGTAAAAGCTCACAAAACATTTAATTTGTTTCCTCTTTTGCTTTTTACCAGAAGTGTGATGACAACGTAAATGATTCCTAAGGCTCTGTGTTCAGCTCTTTAGTTCCTATGTTCAGCTCTTTAGTTCCTATCTTGATCTTAGGTGTCTGGAACTAATAAAGCTACCAAGTACAGCTTCAATTTTTATTTCTTGAGTATTTTTTGTTTAAGCAATATCCTTTACTATATGTGAGGTAGGTGAGGACCAGGGGAAGGATATATTATATCTGAGTAAACTGTTGATAACATAAGTTTACATTTATCATGTTATCTTAGAAGGTTTTGTACTGTAAGGGACCCTAAATAATGATTACCTACTTCCCCTCCACCTACCATGAGTACGGATGCCTTCCACTAAGTTGTTCAAAACCCTGGCCTTAAACACCTCTGGGGATGAAACATCCACAACTTCTCTGAACAACATGTTCCTGTGCCTCATCATCCTCACAGTGACATTTTTCTTCCTTACAATCTGCCTTTGTTTTAGTTTAGAACTCTTACTCTGTTACTGATATCCCTTATCGTTGTTTCTGTAAGCCCAGTTTAAGAACTGAAAAGCCTCAGTAAGGTTTCCCTTACTGGAACTTTCTCTTCTCCTGGTTGAGTAAGTCCAGCTCCCTCAGCCTGTCTTTGTAAAAGTGGTTCTCCAGCCCTCTGATAATTTTCATGACCTCCTCTGGACCTGTTTGAACTGCTCTATATCCCAGACCTGGATGTGATACTCCAGAAGAAGGCATTGTGGAAGGGGACAGTCACTTTCCTCACCCTGCTGGCTTCTCCTCTTTTCTGTAACCCAGGATGTGGTTGGCTATCTAGGCTGTAAGTGCACACTGCTGGCTCACGTACTACTTTTTGTTTGCCAGAACCTCGAAGTCTTTCTCCTCAATGTTGCTTTCTATTCTCGTTACCCAGCCCGTATTCATGTTTGAGATTGCCCTCACTCAGATGCAGGACCTCGCATTTGACCTTGTCGAACTTTATGAGCTTATCATAGGACAATTTCTCAAGGCCATCAAGGTGCCTCTGGAAGGAATCTCTTTCCTTCCAGTGTTTTTAAGGACCATTTATTTTCTCACTAAATGGAAGCAACTTCCTTCTTCCTTCTTCAGTGCATAAATGTACATGAATGCAATTCAGAAAATGACCTTTCAACCTTTGTGCTATTTTTTTTCTATATACCACTTCTGTAAACATTTGGAAAAAAAGAAAACAAAACTGTAAGACAGAGACAAACTTTGTGATAATATAGGATAGTCTTTTGTCTTAAAGGAGGCTTAATATGCCAAAGTGTTACTTAATTTTTTATGACTTATTACTTCAAAAAAAATCCTATGAAAAAGTTCTGGCCACCTCTAAATAACTTCAGTTATTTTTGTATACCAAAGTTAAAAAGTATTGTTAGTTTGTAAGCTGAGATGTGAGCTCCTTGTTTCCTGAAAGGGGAGGTAAAGCACAATTTTTTAGAGTCAGCTGAATGTATAGCACTGTTAGTAACATTAACTGTGGTTTTGCTTCTAATGACAGAGCAGATAGGGCTGATTAGAGCTTTCTGTGTTATGCTGTTCTTGACCAAATGGTGCTCTATAATCTGTTCATAAGATCTGGAGAAAATCCAAAGTTTTATAAAAATTCAGAACGAGATACAAAATGGAAGAAAATGGTACCATAAGAGAAATTTATGAAGTGTAGCATTAGACTGAGTGAAGAGCTGGAATGCCACTGTAGTGAACTTCTCTGTGTTTTTTTTACCCCTGTGTTTGCTAATTATTGCAGTCATTAGACAGCTGGGAACTCTGGAGAATGCCCACTCTGACCTCCTCCTACTTGAAATCAAAAGTTATCAGAGACCTGAAAATTAAAAATCATCACCTTGTAGGTCTCTATCATTTAGGACATGAAAATTTACTGTTCAGTATCTAAGGTGGTGGTTTATTTTTATTTCCAGAATGCTGTGAATTTAGTTAACATTGCCAGATACCTTGTGACTTTCCAGACAATTAAGTTCAGCAAAATATAAACCTCTGAAAACAAGACTAGAATTAAAGCATAGGGCAATATGACATATAATTGTTTGCAGAAAGAGATGGAAGGTATGGCTACCTGCATACAGTTTGGTAACAGTCTTTGCATTGGACATAGCTGTGTTGATCTGGGGGGTTTAGCAAGAAGAATTTATCCGAGGGGAACTGAAAATAGGAGATCCAGGCATTAACTGAATAAATATTGGCTGCTCTTTTGTGACACGAGGAATTCTAATGGTCTACTGACTCTCTTGGAGTTTCAAAACATTCCAATTTTTCTTTAGAAAAAAGTGAAGAGAAATATATATATTGAGCTACATCTTGTTTCAGTTTCTGTGTGCTGGACTAAGGAAAGATGATTTTTTTTTTTTTTGGCTGCAGATGATCATGTAGGATATGAGCTAGTTTATTAGGTAAGTAAACGTACCATGTTTAACAATGTTGTGGCAATGGGAAGGAATAAGTTGTGGAAATATTGCTGGGAATTGTATTGTGACATTTAACGAGTTCTCCAAATTCTCTGCCAAACTCCCTACTATGTTTTATTTGCTTACTAATTGTTTAGAAGCCTCTAGTACACAAAGAACCTTTCTGGCACCATCAGAATTTGGAATAACTCGATTTTGATTGGCATTTTCTATTCACTTCTAGGGAACAGGATGGGGTTAGGAACAGGGGCTGTATACATACATCACAGGTTATTTATTCTTGCGTTCTTCTTTGATTATGTAATCTAAGCTGTGGATTTGACTAGAAGCAGTATTATTTGCCTCTCTGAACTTCAGCAGCCTCCTTTTCTCACACAAGTTTTCATTGAGTTAATGCAATTCTAAAGAACAGCCTTAATTTGTTGTTTTTCCAAGAATTTGAGAGTTCCTTTTTGAAATCTCAATTCAATTCCATACCAGAGTTCATATCTCTGTGGGGTCAGTCATGGTGGGGTTTTCTTTCCTTTTCCTTTCCCCCCCCTTTCCCCCCCTTTTTTCTTCCCTTTTTTTCCCCCCTTCCCCCCTTTTTTTTTCCCCTTCCCCCTTTTTTTTTCCCCCCTTCCCCCCCCTTTCCCCCTTTTTCCCTTTTCCCTTCCCTCTTCCTTTTCTATCACTGTTCACTGCAAAACTTTTTTAAGAACAGTCCAAACATTGTCAAAATGTGATGCTTTCTTTTCCACTGTTCTTCTAAAACAAAGAAGTAAACACCATAGTCATTTGTGGTACTGTGTTTTTTAGAATATTGGGGAAGACTTTGATAAAGAGGACAGACTAACAGTTACATCCATACAAGCAAATCGGATCATATGAAAGTTGAATGGTTTCAGATTGCTTGTGTTTACACTTTGGAAATGGATGAATGAGAGCTTTAGTACCAGTGAATTAGTTTACTTAAATGTTGCTGGAAAGCATGGTAAGACACTTGGCTACATCCTCATGGGGGGAAGCATGTTTACATTTTCTAATGTACTTATAAATAGAGGTTATTTTATGGAAATCTTTTGTTCAGAAAACTCATAGTTAAATCTCCTGCCTGCATGTCTAGCTTTCTAACTACAGAATTCTTACTACTTGGGGTTTTCAGTGGAATCTAGATGCTGGCCATCTGCTGTTTTTTGTTTTATTCATTATAAATGTGTTTATCCTAGTCAGATTAAAGGAATAATAATTTGTGAAGGCCCGTGAGTTCAATAATCATTATTTGTGCATCTCTGATTCAGGAATTTCCTTAATCTTTAGAACTGGGGAGGATGTAATGGGAAGGTATCACTGTATGATTATTTACTTTTTTTTGCCTTTTCCTGGACGGACAATTTTGTTTTCTCTTGTAGTCAGAACACTGGACTAAGTGAGCCTTTGTTCTGATCCGGTACTAAATTTCACTAAATGTGTGGACTTACAAAAATAATTGACTTTTAAACGCTGCATTTAGTTCCATAAGAATAGGCATTTTGTCATAACATTGTTTGCATTCTACCAAAATCCATAGGAAAGAAATTGCTTTGCTGCTGTCTACCTTACAAGGATTCTACCTATCCTTACAAGGATTCCACTTGGAATCCTTGTAAGTAAATGATATATTTGGCAGTGAGTGCTTTCTTAATCTGTCACTGTTAAATTACGAGTTGGCCTGCACTCCTGAAGATAGTTTTAGCTTAAAAGTATTTCTGCATGAAATGTGGTGTTCAGCACTACAGTGTCAGAAGTCTTCATTGATTCTGACCTCTCCCCATTATGCATCTTGTTGATCAACTCTCCTCTTATAGTGCTTTTCTGTCTGACTGCAGAGTATGAGAATCAGAGATTCTCATATTCATGTTCTCAAATTGAGCTGCCAGAGCAGGTTTCCACTGTGACTGGGTCAAAGGCCTAGGAGTCATTCTACAACTTACTCATTGCAAAACAAACAAACAAAAACACAAAAAAACAAGAAAGCAACAAACCTTTTAGTGTCTGTTCAGTTTTGCAAAAGTAAGTTAAACATATCCTGCTATGCAGTAATATTTCTTTTCACTTGTTGCATAATGTTTTCATTTACATATCCTTTGTCTGAAAATATCCACTTTAGTCCTTTAAACCATCTCTTAAATTAACATACTTTTAAAGAAGACACTTTTTTAGCTCCTATTCAGGTTCTTTTAAAATATGCACATTTGCAAGTTTTGTACTATCTGTAGTGGCTGCTTTGAGAGACCCACCAATTAAAGTTTGTGAATATTGAATAACTTGATTCTTATGAATCTGTAGATGTGAAATTAAGATTCTGCTCTTTCATCTTCAAACAGAGATTTGGGATTCAAGCTTCAAGACCATTTTGCATTTAAGCCATGTACGTGGAAATTATTCATGATGTCATGCCTCTCAAAAACCAGTCTGGATTAATTCATTTGGTCTATGAGATAATAGTCATGGTTTGCTTAAGCCAAACATGACTTTTAATTAATGTCATCTAGTCTCTGCAGGCTAAATTTCTGGTTGTATTCTTTAGTGTCTGATCTAGCTGGAAAATATCTGGACAAAGAAGGATTTATGCATGGTGTGAAAAGTAGATGTGTGATAGTTGCTTTTACTGAATTATTATTACTTAGTATCAGTAATTATTCTGTATTCTGTAGTTTAGTTGAATGTAGAAAAAGATGCTTCCTCTGTTATGACGATACAATAATGTATTGGGATAGTGTAGGCACTTGAGAATTGGGTAATTCAGTCAAGCATGCTATGATAGCCCTGCAGCACTACTGCAGCTTACAACCTTAAGAACTTAGTCTTCCTCAGCCATAGCAGTCCCAAATAGAGTACCAGCTTGGTCATTCCTGATTTACGTTGTCTGTGCTGTGCTTTCCAGCTCAGTGTCAGAAGGATTTATTTAGACCCCTCTGAAGGATAGATATTTAGCAGCTTCAAAATGCTCAGCTTATTTGGACAAACTGCCTTTGAGAAGACTAAGGGAGAATGTGCACATGAATATCAACGGCTCAGCTTGTGGAGTAGAGGGAGGGATCTGAGCTATTTCCAAATTGATTAATCCCTTCCTCCACACAAACACAAAATTTGAAGCACTTCAGAACATAGTGATCATTGTGATTTTGGATGCCAAAAAATCCTTTGAGACTGGGGAGATGAAGGATGCAGCATATCTCAGAATGTGATGGTAATTTGGCACAGCTGAAAGCCTCCTAAGCCATAGGGGCAGTTGTGAGCTCCCACTTCTATTCACACAAATAGCAGAATGCAATTAAATAGGCAGATGAAAATAATATCCAGCGTAGCACATATAAAATAGCTGAGTCTTTACTCCCAGGAGTAAAGTACAGAGCCTTCTGTTAAAAATATTTAAGAAAATCCTATATTTAGTTTCTATTTCTGATAGATCCCTCTTCTATCTGTGCTTGGCTATTGGCTTCTTTGGGAAAAAAAATGTGGGTTGTATTAGTGGAAGTTTTTTAACTGCACTCCACTCACCCCCCTCCAATGAAACCATGCATTCCTATACAGGAGAGTTTTGCCTCTGTATTACTTCCTCTGATGTGAGCAACAGCCCATGGAAAGGACTAGAATGAACCATATAACATCATTACTATTAATGGCCTCAGAAAGCACAATCCATGAAAATACACTAGTTGAGTTAAAAAAAAAAAAAAAAAGTTTTACCACACTTCACCCAAATGATGAATGTAAAAGCTGAACCATTTCTACAAGACTGAACACTGTGAGTGAGCTGAGGAAGGTTGTTCACGCAGACTGCAGCCATGAAACCTATGGTTATGAGAGATGACTGCAGTATCTTTCTGTATCAATATTAATGATGCTTAAAATGCATTCCTGAATATACACATCTGCTTACAGATACAGATAGATTTGAAAGCATGTCATGCATTGTGGCTTTTTTTTAACTAATAGATTAGTGCAAGTGACTGCCCTAGTTCAGCTTCATAACTTTGCTAATGTAAATTGAAAAAGTTTGGTTATAGTTTGACAAATGTTCCTGTCCACATCAAATCCTTTGAACCATGGTAATTTTTATCTAGAGATTTGCCAAGTACTTGAAAATAATTTGGGCAGCTGGTGAACTGTTTCCTACTAGTTCACATACAGAAATTTCACCTTTTCCCTTCCGCTTCAGTGAATTTGCCTGGAAAATTGTAAACACAGTGATAGAGGCAAAGCATTACTTTCAACTGATTAAACTGGAGATGAAGTGATCAGTATGACCTGTTGTTAGTATTTACTTAGTAGATCACTTAAAATCATAGAATTGTCTAGGTTGGAAAAGATCTTCCAGATCACCAAGCCCAACCATTGATCTGACCTGCCAACTTTTATTTGACTTTTTGAATGGAAAATCCTTTTGGATGACATTAACAGTAGTATTATAAAAAACTGCTAGTTTGGGAAGCACATAAAAGAGAAGCAATAAAGCGTTTTCCACTCCAGGTCCTATTGGTGTTCCCAAACCTTGGTGCTAAATAATTATTGCTGGCACCAATATATAGTAATTCAGTCTCAATTTAAAATATTTTTTCTAATTTCTAATGCTGTTTCTTAGTGATTTGCTGTTCGTTGCAGTTTAAGGAGAAGCTGTAGCATCACTTACTTAGTTTTATATTAATATGGAATTAATCTGTATGGGAAATACTTTCGGTTTAAAAATAGTTTGAAGAAGAGTTGGGTATGGGGACTTACGTGAAAGCACTGAGTGCTTGTGAAATTTTGCCATACACAAACAGAATATTTCAGCCTTGCTTTAGAAGCAGATGACTTCTAAGGGCTATTACTAATGCAATTAAGAAATCTGTCATTTCATGGAAATTAGTTTAATGTAAGAATGCTTTGCTGTGCTTTTTGCAGTATATGGGCTGAAGAACTCTTTGTATTTATGAGTGTAATCAAAGACTTACCAGTCTAATCACTGTTCTGCAAATTGTTATCACTATTCTGAATAAAATGATGCAAACGTGTAAAACTACAGCTCATTCACTGTGATAATTCAGTTTAAACTGCAATAAATAAGATTTCTTTTATCTATCCATTGAGTGTTATGCTCACCTTCTTGAGGTGACTTGTGTGCATTCATGTTCTGCTTCCATGGGGGAGTGGAGAAGAGAAGAATGTTGATGTTTTGGAATTTTCTTTTTCCTCAGACCTGCTTCACTATAGGCTGCTTTTTTTGTGATGCTGTCCATTGCTAGCACTTTTTTTTCTAACTGGTTCCAAAGGTCTGAGTATAAAATGGTTGCTTAATTTATGTTATAAATATAAATATACATTATTATTATGTATATTTATAATATATTTATTAGTTTTATTATGCCTTTGCCATATGCAGTTTGATATCTGTTAGGGTAAATCCATGCAGTTTGAGAAAGCTAAGCTAAAGCGTGCAAGTCATGCTTGCCGCATCACTGTATGCTACGTTGTTACAAACAAAACAGGCTCAGGTGAAGATAAGGCTTGACAAGTCCATAGGCCTTGCACTTCAGCCCTAGTAGAGAGTCTGTGGCATATCAGTAGCAGCAGCACTACCACCTCACCTGGACTGTAAGGCTAAATTTCTCAACATGAGAATGTAATACCGTATCGGTCATTCTGTGGCTATTTTAATCTACAATTACTTCTGATTTGCACTGTTGTAGTGAGCTGACTGTACTAAAACGGCAGTGGCTTACTCTTAAAGCTTCCTGTTTCTCTCCTTTCTTCCAGATTGGAGTGAAAAAAACTGGGACTTTGCTGGTATTTCCTTCTATTCTCCCACTGTAAAAAAAAATTGCATCTATCTATCTGAAAATTTTAAGTAATGCCAGTGATTCAAAGTTATGGTGCTTTGAAATGACAAATTGTCTTATTCTTCTTCACTTTACCATAGTTAAAAAGTAACATATATGCTCCAAATGGTAATTCTTGCATAATAGACAAGAAATTCATACTGTTCTCAACTTGAAGTCTCAGTATCTCTTCCTGATAATACTGCAACTTTCTGCATATTTGGTTGTTCATACATGCACCCTCCATTAATGTGAATAAATTGTATATTCATATGTATACGGAAATATGATATTCTGACTTAAAAGAAAAGTGGTAATATGCATTATTAATACTGAAAGAAAAAATATACATTTATATGTTCCTTAAAGCAAGCTAGAAACATTTTAAATTCTAATAAGAAAAATTTAAGGAACTTTCATCCTCATACTTGCAGAAACACTGAGTAAAAATACATCTTTTTCAGATGGCATGAGCTCTAATAACAAACATTTTCTTTCACTCAGTAAGAAAATTTCTTATCTGGCAAAGTCAGAAGGGCATCCCAGCACAGCTTAGTGGTGGTGGCTCCTGCTGCTTTCAAACTAGCTTTTCAGGTTGGAAGGCTAAAATCATATTTATTTCTAGTACAGAGGAAATAAATAAATAAATAAAAATGTGATGATTGACACACAAATAGTGCATGTTAAGTTTAATATTATTTTGTCTTCAGTCATCTTACTGCTAATTTTTATTACTAATAGAGATCGAGTTTCTTGGTAGCCTTTTTTTTTCCTTTAAATCTGACTTATTTCATTGTAATAGAAGAAAAATTTGAACAAAGCCAGGGACTGTGTAATTTACATGACCTAGCAAATCTGTAAATAAGCATTGAAGCCTGGAGAACTGAAGTATTTAAAAATATTTTCATGACATATTATTTTTATTGTATTAGTATTATAATTTCAATTTTTCTGAAGAGTGAAAGGAGAGTTGATTCCAAAACTGGAAATAACTATGAAAAATAAACCCTGGAAAAGTAAAATCTCAAGTTTGGCAGGCTTTTAAAACTCTTAGCAAACTGTGTTGCTAATTATTTTCCGTAAGAGCAGAATCAGCTTTTCCTGGAGAGATGAATGTGTTCATTGAATCCTGCTGAACATTTCAGTGCTTCTAAGTACGTGCTATGTTTCTTTGTTTCAACTTTGATTTTTTTTTCCTTCATAGTGTCTAGTATGATATTATGTTTTGGCTTTAGGTTACAAACAACACTGATAACACATCCATGTTTTGGTTGTTACTGAGCAGTGCTGCACAGAGCTAAGGACATCTCAGATTTTCAGCTACTTGTGCTGTCCTGTCATCAAGGGGGCTGGAAGGGCACAGGAAGCTGGGACAGCTGACCCAAATTGGCCAAAAGGATATTGTATACCATGCAAAATACTTGGTGAAAAAAGCTTAGAAAACATGAGGAACTGAGGAAAGTTGGCTGGGGAGCAGGTAGTGAGCAATTACATTGTACAGCCCTCATGTGTTCATTAACATTACTACTATTTTTTTTTTCACTTTTCTTAGTAAGAAGTTTCCATTTCAACCCATTGAGTTTTACTTGGTTGCTGCTGTTACCTGATTCTTTGCCCCATCCCATGGGGATGAGTGTGAATGACTGTGTGGTGCTGAGCTGCCTGCCAGGTTAAACCACAGCATTGTGCTTAGTAGTGTGGTTGGGGAAAAAGAGACAAGCTGCCTGAATGATAGTTAAAGTATTCAGAAGGCATATAGAGAGCACTATAGAAATGCATTGCATTGGATACCGAAATCTGATAATTTCAGACTTAAAAATATTAATAATCAATAGAAAAGCATTTTTTCCTGTTCTACTAATTCTTGCCAGGCTAGAAAAGTTGCAGTATGATTAAGGTTTTCAGCTGAGTCACACTACACTCAAAAGAAGAAAAGAGGAAGTAAGTATGTCAGCAAAGCTATTGTGAAAACAGTTGTTGGAGTGTCATATCAGCTCCAAAAAATTCTTATGTTTGAGTACTATTTATTAATTGAAGTTCATTTTCAAAGTATCTTAAAAATTAGGCAAGAAATTGCATGAAGAAGTATTTAGAGTAAATGTTGCTGCTACTGTCTGTACTTTGACTGAAATATGTCAGGCTCCAACAGATAAAACGATCCAGCCTTACAACAGATTGAGAGTAATTCTTCATGGATGGCAAACAGAAGAAGCAAGATTCTTCAAAGCATAAAATTTTATTATGACTACATAGATGAAGTTGCTGCATGTGATGGAATTCTTTACAAGGACACCACTTCAAAGTATCATATAATGCAAAAAAATTGCTTTGCTGAATAATACTAAGCTGTAGTGACTGTATTTTGAGAGCAGTTTGAAATGCTTTATGATGTCCAGGCATGATTACTGCCAGTAAATGTTAGGTCCCTAAGTAGAATCTGATGTTAGCAGAAAGTAAAATGCAGAGCCAGTGAAGCCCATGAGATTCCTTTTTCAACTGGGACCAAATCTGTCACAAAACGTTGAGTTCATTGAAAAAGAGGTCTTACACAGTAAAACAATTGAAAGTGTTCCAGTTTTTAGAAATACATTGACTCACTGATGTTGGAAAAAACCACTAAGATCTAGTCCAGCTGTCAAGCCATCACCATCAGCCTGCAAAACAATTTCTCTCAGGGCCACATCTACATACTTCTTGAACGCTTCCAGGGACAGTGACTCCATGTCCCTGGGCAGCCTGATTCCAATGCCTTGCCACTGCTTCTGAGAATAAATTTATCCTAATATCCAACCTGAACCTGCCCTGAAGCAACTTCAGGCTCTCATCCTTTCACTAGTTGGATGTCTTTCACTCCCTGGAGAATAGGCCAACCCTCACCTTGCTACAACCTCCATTCAGAGACGAGGTTCATGCATAGACTTAATAGTTTCCAGAAAAAGTAGCAATATTAAACAATTTTTTTTTTAATTTAAAGTAAACCATGGTGTTCCAGATGAATTAAAATTACATAGCAGATTACTGCTTGCTGTTAATCAGGGACTTATTTCAGAAGATCTCTTTGGTATGTTATTCTGAGATCTCTTTTTAACTACTTACTCTGGTAGAGACAAACGAATTAAGACTAAATACAACTCTTGAAGTCAACTGTCAACTTCTGTGCAATAGAATTTCTATTATGGCTTTACCTAGTTTTCCAGAATTCACTGCACTCATCTGTGGCATTTTTGGGTTACAGTATAAAATGTACATACCAGTCTCAATTCTGTACTTATAACTTTTTTGTTCTATCCAGCCATTTGCATATACGTATATAAAATATAATTTTCAAAATAAATGTGTCAGTTTTAAAATGTAGAGTGTGGAATTACATTCCATGGCATTTTTAAAATTTATATTTACATTAGTAAGCTTGTATTAATAACGTAGTTTTGATCTACTCTTGCTTTTATGTTCTGGCTGAAATGATGGAATATTCTAACTTTCATTATCTTTTCATAACTGATTACATACTCTTATCATTACTTTACATCTCTATGATAAGGTAAATACAGTATCTCTGTGTATCCTTTATTCTATAATAACCAAGTCAGAAATTCAAGTGTAATTGGTAGTTAAAATGTTGCTGAGTCTCAGCCTTAAAACTTTTCTGTGTGAAATTAGAGATTTAGCTTTCAAAGAAATGAGAATAAGCTTGTTGAGCTCCTTCATTCATTGAGTTGTAACTCAATGCTGTATTTTCTGTGATTCACTATATATCCCTCATTGTTTGTCTCCAGTGAAAACAAAGAAATAGTTTATAATTCTGTGTTGCCTGCAAATTCATCTCAATGTAGGGATTTCTTCCTGATTTATTTTTCAACTGACAAAAAAAAATGGTTTGTCATTATGAAGAGACATTTATTTTCCGTGATTACACCCTGCAGCTGCTTCATTATTAGCATCAACATGAGATCTCTGTAGAACAGCTTCAGGCCACAGCCTAAATTATAACTTAATTTTTATTCCCAAATCTCTTGTGTACAGAGTACTCATATTTCCCTGCATGTCATGTGTGGGCTTCTCTCACTGCTCCACAGATTCACAAAATAATCAAATCTCATTTTTAGGTTGTTTGGTAAGTTTTATGGACTACCACTGTACTGTGCAGTTGTTTTTCTTTAGCATTATGAAGCTATGGTGGGTTGGACCTTGGCTGGCTTGTCAGGTCACCACCCAGCATGCAGGCTTTTATTCATTGCTGTTGAAAGTGTACAGCTCATAGTGGTGACTGTGTTGAAAAAACAGTGTTTTGTAGCTGAGAATTTGCTCTATTAAAATAGTGTTACTGTGCTCTTTGTAATAGATTTCATGGAAATAATTGAGTCATTACTTTTGAAGCAACATATGTACGTTTAACAGTTTTTTCCTAAATGAGTCTAATCTGAACTAGAATAAAGGTCTATTTAACTGCTGAGAAGTTTATATGCTAAGGAAAGTCTGCAGTGAATGTGTGTTTCTATTTGACATTTATTGTAGACTGTTAATCTCAAGGGTCTGTGTGTTAAGGAGTTGACACCTGAAGAAATAGAATCACACAATTTTGGCATTATTTTTGTTTATACTTATAAAATATTTAAGTAGCCTAAAGACAAAATAGAAGAGAACTGGACGTGGCAAGCAAAGCAAAGACAAAATATATTGGCTTGTGGGAACCCCATTTTAATTAATTTCACAAAGGCTCTAGGTATTGCTCTCAAAAACTGCAATTGAACAGTATTGCCTACTATCATAAAACTGAAAAGTGATAATGCTGGTGAGTTCAGCTTTAAATTACCCTTGGTTGCCTTTGCTAATTAACAGTTCAAAGAAAATTTTCAAGAGTATGCAAAAAGAGGACTGGTAATATTGCACTGATAAAAGCAGTTTTTTATTTTAAATGCAGTGGATAATGACACAGAAGAATGGTAGGTTAAGAATATGTAATTTCTCACAAATGTTGTTTGAATAGAAGTATGTAATTCTTAAAAAATACTAGAGGTATACAAATTAATACTTTGACCTGTGAGGTGAATTCTGCAATCCTAAACAAAGGAAGTTACAATTTTGAGAACACTCTGGCACAACTAGGACTAAAATCACGTTACCTACATGTTTAATCTTACCTATACCATACCATGTTTTTGCATGTATGTGAGCCAGGCAAGGCTGGTGAAATGCTGGTGATGCTGTGGTTTGAGCACCAAGATCTGCTGCCAGCAGCTCCATGGCACAACCTGACTTATTTTCAGTGCTTTAAGTCTCACAGTTATGCTCAACTGGAGTTCAGGCACAAGTCCACATGGGACTTTGTTGGCACTTGAATTTGTACAGTGAGGGTCAGAGGTCACAGCCATCTCTTGCTGATGTCACAACCCCTTGTTTGGTGACCTCAGAGTGTATTGCTTCATGTATTTGGGCACCAGCCAGGGCTTTCATCACTCTGCATTATTCAATGATTTTCCTTTGTAATGGTGATATACTCAGGAAAACAGAAGTTGCATGTTTACATAGGTGATAGGATTGAGTGTACCCTCTTCAAGGTTAGGATGTATACCAGGTTGTCTGGTGCAGTTGATACAGCAGAAGATGTCATTCAAACATACAGCGAACAAACATACTACATGTTGGAACACGTAATATAGTGAGATTATGTAATGCATAAATTGAAAGCTTGCTTAAATTTCATAGGTGAATTTTGCTTTGTGCTATTTAACCCAAGTTATAACTTTTGTCTACAGCTCTGGAGAAATTTAGTTTATATGATAAAACATGCTGCTTGTAGCCAAATGGCGTGTTATTGTGGAAGGAAATCGCATGAAGGCTACAGAACTTCTTTCTTGGCCTAGTTCTCCTGCAGCCCTGGAATCAAACAGTTAGTTTGATATGGTTCTTTGTGTTTTTTTTTTTTGTTTGTTTGGTTGGTTGGTTGGTTGGTTTTTTTGTTTTCTTTTTGGTCTAAATGACTGTGAGACTTGTGCTACTGCCCCCTATAATGCTGTTTCTACAAAACACTCGGTATTGTGTTGTAAGCATGAGGTGTGGTATGAATCATAAAATCATTTGATCTGGAAGGGACCTTTAAAGATCATTTGTGTCCAATCCCCCCCGTAATGAACAGGAACATCTGCAGTTGGATAAAATTGTTCGGAGCACTGTTTAGTGTGACCTTGAATGTCTCCATGGACAGGGCACCCACCACATCGCTGGGCAACCTGTCCCAGTGCTTCACTACCCATATAATAAAAAACTTCTTGCTTATATCCCATCTAAATGTCCTCTATTTTAGTTTGAAACCATTTCCCTTCCCTTCCCGTCCAATCACTACTGACCCTGATGAAGAGTTGGTCCCCTTCTTTCTTATAACTCCCCTTTATATACTGAAAAGCAGTTATCAGGTCTCTCCATGGTCTTTTCTTCTCCAGGCAGAACAGCCCCAGCTCTCTCAGCCTGTCCTTGTAAGAAAGGCATTCCATCGGATTATTTCTGTGGTCCTCCTCTGGACATGCTCTAACAGGTTATGTCTCTCTTGTACTAAGGACTCCACATCTGGATGCAGTACTCCAGGTGAGGTCTTAACAGCGCAGCGTAGAGAGGTCACTTCCCTTGTCCTGCTGACCAGGCTTCTTTTGATGCAGCCCAGGATACAGCTGCCTTCTGTGTATTTGAAACATTTAACTGTAGGCTCCTAAAGCTGTGTTAGAAAACCAGCAATGCTCTTCTCCCTCTGTAGCAGCTTTCCGCCCAATTTACATTTTGGTGGTACCAGTTATCTACGTGGAAAAATTCAATTCCTGCATCTTTTCCAGCTGTCTGTTGAGTTTCCTGAGATCTTCATTTGCAACTGAGTTTTGCTCTTCTATTTATTGGCTCAGTAATCATTGTTTTGTTTCATGAAGCACTGTTCTTTTTCCACATGAACTTCACCTGAAAGAATCCGCTTTTACTAATTGAATCTATATCATGATACAATGAATCTGTGAGCAGCAGGATAGTTAGAACTAACTCTACCTTTTTTTTTTTTTTTCTGCTTAGCCGTTAAAGTGGTTTATCATAAGCTTTGTTTTCTGTGTTTTAATTTAGGAAAAGTATAAGATACAATGCCAGTTGGATCAAGAGTAATTTCTCAGCATTTGCATGGAGATACAACTGGATAGGATCTCTTGAGAAAACAGAGCACAGGAAATAGTGATGCATGAATTTCAAAAACAGGATCATAAGCTGTCAGCAAACGATAGCAATGTGCAATATTAATATATGCATTTCACATGGGGAGGTGATAAATGAGACAGCCCTGTGACAAATTGCATAGGTGTGTAATAAATAAGTTCACCACATAGCTCTGCAATTTATCAGATGTCTTTTGCCATTTCCTGCAACTAATCCATCTTGCAGAGTTGTGTTTTTACAATTCAGATTCCTCAGTTGCTTGATATGTCCTACTTCCTTTAAAGTTCATCATGCTAAAAAAAATAAAAAATAATAAAAAAAAAAGTATCCTATTCTTCATTAAGTCTGCCAAAAGCACCCATTGAGCTAACCCGGTCTGTTGTCAGCTCTGCTGTACATGACGATATCATCTCAATTCTAAAATACATCAATTTCTGGCACAAGAGTTGAGCTACTGCAAGGAGTAGTGACCCGCTCTGTAAGGAGCCATGCAACCTTCTCCTGCTAAAATCTATTACAGGCACTATTTGAAACTTATTTTTCTGGTTTTCCTTCCCTTTGCTTTTTTTTCTTTTTCTCCTGGGGCAGTTAGCAATGTGCTGCTTCAATTGTCACCTTGTAACTGTAAGAATAAGCAGTAATCCACTTGTTGAGAAATGGGATCAGTTAGCTTTGCCCACTAAATTAATCCCTTCAAATTTATCAACACCCCCATTCACTCCAATAAATCTGGAAAAAATAAAAATAAAAATAAAAAATAGTAAAATACACTCTTACCTGTTTCCTCTATTCCTTTTCATTGAGGAATTGCTCCTGAAAAGCTGTAAGTGCTGCCCAGAACCACAGGTCTGTGTGGATTACTGATGTTAAATGTGTTACCTTACAGTTATTACAAGTAAACATTGTTTAACATGAATGGATGCATTTGAACAGGAGCTGATTTAAAAATGCTTAAGTAAATCATGTTTTCTTTTTTCCTTAGTGATGTGCCTTTTTCGGATATAGGCTTTCTGTCAGAAAATTGTAGGTCTTTTTCAAGAACATGGGTTTATTTAATCATACATAAAATTTCTCAGGATTTGGATGTATTTTCTTTTCCATTTTGGATCTCTTAATTATATTTAGAAGCTTTTTGTTCTTCTACCAGTCTCAAGTATTACTGCAAGTCTTTCATGGTGCTATGCCTTGGGTACACAAACTTCTCACTCTACAGTTCCCCTGCCCCCATAAAAGGTACTCTGAAGGTTGACTTTATTTTAGAAAATTGTGATAAATGTTTCAGTGTCACTTTTTAGGAACTAATAGTTTATCCTCTCACAGGTCCACTGTGTCAGAAAAGAAACTTTTTTTTTTTTTGTAACATCAATTCAGTGTAAATATTTGAAATGTTGTCTTCCTCTCTTACAATGAGATAAAGTTCTAAAAGCTGAGAGAGAAGTATAAACAAAATAAGAATTAAAAAATGAAATTTCCACAATTTTTTTCTAACCATTAAACTTATTTTGCCCCAGAAATGTTAAAGAAACAATACAGTATTTTGAAATTCCTATTTTTTTGGCCACTATTTCAAAAGGTAAACAAATATGCTGATACAGAAGTTGGTTCAAGTTACTGACATTTAGATTATATGCTATATATGTGTGTGTGTGTATAATATATATATACATATATATATACACATATAAAGGAGGATATGAAATAAAAGCATATCAACAAAAAATAAATTTGGCTACAACTGTCTAAATTAGTTTTCTTTCATGGTAACAGATTTTTTTCTTCAGGGTTTCAGATTTTGTGAGTCATACCAAATCTGTAGTGACTCTGAACCCTGAAACTCTAAATGCTTACTAAAGTAGTACTTTCGATTTGTTCATGTGTTTTCGAACTCGTCTATTTGCACAGATATGGTAATGGAAAGATTTCTTTGAAGGAACGTGCTTTCTCCTTGCAGCAATCTTTACAGGTTATAATAGCTTTTAATTTACTTATCTGATCTCTGTTTTAGAAAGGAGTTATACTTGATTTTATGCGCAGCTATGAGTAGCCTTTCAGAATGACAAACTAGCTGCCTAGAAAATGTATATTTTTATATGTTTGACATTCTTAAAGACCAAAAGTGGCAAAAATTTTTGTATGTTAAACATTTCTAAATCACTTATTCTGAAAGCATTTCATCCAAGCAGTCTTCAAATTTTGTAGCTCAGGATATGTTTTTTTCTGTCATAAGAAATGTTTTCTTCTTAAAGATGTATTGCGTCCAAATGATGGAACCTCATTCAGAGTTTACCCCTCTTTTGACAGTGTTTATAGTATAAAGGCATTTGACCAACAGAGTATTAAAAAGTCATAAAATGCATGAAGTTATTACATGATGGGGAAGGAATTATAAGATTTCTGAGGATGGATTTTCTCTGGTTATCAGAACTATTCCTCTTGTCTTCTATTTGGCCATGCTACTCTGATGTAGGCAGTTCTTCATTCATAGTAATACCAAAACATCTCGTTCTGGCCATATATAAAATAGAACCATGTGTGATCTAAACTAACACTCTCAAAGTTTTTCTTCAGCTGTTTGTATATTTAGTGTTTAATATGTGTTGTCTAGAATAGATTCCAACTATCTGTTAAAACTCTTCTGGTTTCAAAGCATATAGTGTTAAAATAATTCACAAGATATAGCTGCTGCTGTAACAATTCTCTTTTAAAAGATTAATGCATACTAATATAGATGAGTGCTGCAAACAATCTGTGTACCTAGACCCTTTAAGATGTTCAGGATTCCTGGTTCTCTGCTACCTTCCATATAAGAAATCAATCTGTGGAAGGGAAGAGGTTGATTTCATTCCAATGTAGTGTAGTAAGCAGGTGAATTGTGTACTCAGGGAACATAGCTCTTGTTATGCCCTTGGATTAGTGTAGCCAAAAGACAGAGTTGCCTGGTTGTTGCAGTAGTACTATGGGGAGGATCTGAAAACCAAGCTTAATCCTCTTCTCTCCCATTTTGCAGTAATTGGTATACCATCCTACATCTGTTTATCGCTGGTTGTAAACTTTGAAAGATTTGTGTCCCAGGATACAGCTTGAGTTTCTCTTTTTTTTTTTTTTTTTTTTTTTTTTTTTAGATTTGTACATATCAGTGTAGACATGTATAACTGAGAGAGAATTTAAATAATAAGAAACATGATCTTGAATGTAGCTTGTTATAGATTTCCTTTAGAACTACTTGTGGTGTAGGAAAGTAATGTCGTTTTCTAAGTGTGCCATTTATCAGCAAGTGCAGTGGCTCAGAGTAATTTTGTTCTCTTCCCATTTCCCAGGTGTGCTTATATAGATTTTCACTTCTGCCAGCAGGATAGATCCCTGAAATGCAACCTGACGCTTTCTCCTGATGAGCTGTTGTTTATTGACTAGTTAGGTGCTTGTTCTTACTCCACAGGGCTGAAGAATAAGCCTTGTCCTACACAGCAATCCTTTCTCTTTCTGCTTATGGAATATTAAAAGAAATTAAAGCCTTGTTATTAAGAAAGTTTTGTTGCTTGTTGAGAATCAACTTCAGCAAGCCAGGCCTTAATTGTAAAGTGTGCTGTGCACTTTTGGCTCTTGAGAACCTCTCTCATAGAGGAGAGAGTTTCCTTGCACACTCTGAAAGCAACAGCGAAGTTAGAAGGAGGTAAACTTCAGCTGATGATTTGTAGGTTAAATAAAATAGCCTACATGGGCAAGAATAATTTATTGGTGACTAGAAAGAAGGATGAAGGGTATTTATATTCAGACACATCAGATACTGATATCTGTAACAATCAGGGAAATCTTACTAATGGCATTTCAGAAAATTCTCTCTTGCTTTCTATGAATGTCAAGGAGAAATGTATCAGAATTTTGTTTTATTGTTTGCTTTTTTATGTGTGAGAGGTTTCAGAAATCAGTAATTTGTCATTTACTTCTACTTGTTTTCTTTTTTTTGCAGATATTGGATGGGATGTCACTTTAATGGGAGTGAAAGGTGATTAATTTAGTTTACAGCATTTAGTTGCTGTAAGCATGAGATAGTCTGAGAGGCAGGGAAAGCAATGACTTCTATACTTAGGTCTTTATTTGAAACTACCATGTTATGAAGAAGAAGAAAGACTACTGAATATTGATATGTCATTCTTATTTTATTGGTTTTTTTTTTTTTTCCCCACTTGAAGTGTCCAAGTTACACCACTAGGAATAGAGTTGTGATGAAGAAAAAAATCAAAATTATTTTAAAAAATAATTTTCACTTGCACTAAAATATTTAAATAAAATGTATATGATGTGCAGTGACAGAAAATATTTCATAGCCATATAATCTCAAAGAAACTTAAGATGTTTCTTTTGAGTACTTGCATTCACATTTTGCGTAGATGTTTCTATCAGATTTTATCCTTGTAGTTTCATCTGGAAAAACAGTGCACCTGATTCACTAAATAATCTGTGAACATCTGCAGTCTACATCTCATGTGATTTTTATGATTTGGATTTTGTAGCATAAATTTGCATAAATTATTTGATTCTAAGCTACTGAAGTGATATAGATCCACAGGGTTTGGATGTGTATGAACAAATATTTGAACTCTCATTTCTCTTGTCTGTTTTTTTTTTTTCTATACTGCCATCTTTTGCATTTGTTCAAACATAAAACAGTTAATATCAGATTTTGTGTTCGCTTATTTGTTTGTTGGTAGTATTGAAATATGGATGCAGAGAGAATAATTCTGATGTCTTCTGAAAGTAACTGAAACATAATGAAGAGTTCTGGAAAATGAAAATCAATGTTTGAGTCCTTACTCATTTGAGCGCTGTTTGTATGCTTTACGTGTTTTTACTACTGCATTTGTAATAACGTAAAAAAAAATATTTTTCTGCTAGGGAACATAGAATCAGATTTAGCATTTATTTAAGCTGTGCTTCACTTTTATGACTTGGGGAAAAATAATGCTTATGGACATGAAAGCTGTTCTTGAGTTGTGGGGAAGCAGATTGTTCAGTTTATTTCAAAAGATGAATCATCTTTTTAACTCTATAAAATATTTTCTAGTTCAATAGAAAAGTCAGCTCTGGGGAGACTTGATAGTGTGGAAAGCTGACCTACAGAAAAATTGGGAGAAATTCAGGTAATGTAGTGATAGGACAGGGGATAGTGGCTTTAAATAAAATAAGGTAAATTTAGATAAGACATTAGGAAGAAATTCATTATTCAGACAGTGATGAGGCTTTGTAACAGGCTGCCTAGAGAAGTTACGGATACTGCAAGCATGGAGGTGTTCAAGGCCAGGCTGGCTGCGACCCTGGTCTGGCAGTGTCCCTACCCATGGCAGAAGGGTTGGGACTAGATTTTCCCTTCAAACCCATATCATATTGTGATTCTGTGTTTAGAAGTATAATTTGTAAGGAGAAAAGAAAAAAATCATAGCTTGTGTAGTGTGACTCACTGTCGCGTCTTCTCTTTCCCTACTAGTAAAATGACTCTGTAAATGAGGTTAGATGTTAGCTTTCTTTACATGATGCTAGGAGATACAGCCAGTGTAATATCCCTGTTTAACTTCTCAGGGGATAAAATAGTAATGTTTCAGTCGCTCCACTTGTATAACCATAAATAATTATTCTCGTGAAGGAAGATACAGGCAATAGATTTGTGAAGATGGTGTTAACAGTGAGATAAAAGGACTGTGCTGCTCTGAAACTGATTTTTGTAGGTATTGGCTCATCCATTTGATTCTGAGGAGCAAGAACTACAAGGTTTTGCCATGAAATAGTTGCAGCTGATTACCTCATTTGTCCAAGGAAAAAAAAATATCCAGAGTAAGTCTGAACAGAAGAAGGTGTTAAGAATGATGTAGATGAAAAATTTAAAGCAGGATCATTATATTGTTAAAATATGAGTTAACTGGAAGAAAAGAGTACGTAAAGATTTCGTTAAATTTTTATCTCACTGGCAATGGAGAAAATACCTTTTTGCATGCTTTTTCAATCTTTTTATATTTTTGTCTATAAAAAGAAAATATCTCTTTGCTCACTAGAGAACCTCCTTTACTTTTTACTGAGACATAATTTAAGATTATAGTTTAAATTAATACAAGAATTTGGCATGTAACCTCTTAGGTACCTCTGAGGGAGATCATATGGTCATACGATGTGGGATATTCTTTTGATTCGCATCACAGCCCATCTTCTTGCACATTCCCCGTCTACTCATTGTAGGAGCAACCTTGACTGTCTGTAAGCACTGTTCAACTTCAGCTCGAGTATTGTTGTGTCATTAACATTATTTTGATCTCAAACCTAAGGTGCACTACCATGCAAGCTGATCTGAGGAAAATTAATTCTGCCCCAGCCAAAACCAGTGCATGGAGTTGCATGATGTATCTGCTACATTGTCCATACTGCCAGGAAATGGCAGTTTTACAAGTTAACTTATATTTACAAAATTTGATTCACTGCTAAAATTTTGACAGGCTAAATACATTTATCCTTAACTGTAGAGCTCACAATCTGGAGAGAAAAAAATAAGAAAGGACTTTATGCTTCTGATAATGTTAAATCTGAGAACAAGCTTCGTGTCACAGTAAAGCATTCAAGATTCCTCCTAATTGCCACAGAGAGCAATCATTCCAGACCCATTTGATAAAGCTGCTTCTTGGTCCTCCTGATTAGTCTGTTCTTTAAGTATGCTTTATTGATATGAAGATAGGAAGAGAAAACATGGAAAATGTGAAAAATCCCTACATGGGGAATAAATTAAAATGATAATGTTTCTCCTTGACTGAGAGACTACTTCTTTTTCCCTTTCTCCCCCAAAAAAGCTAGAAAAGAATTTTCCAAGATTCATTGGTTTCCAGTTATCTTTACACTTGCAAGGAAATGAAATTTTTTTTGGTAGACATTCAGATCCATTAAGGAAACGCACTTATGTCAGATAGGGTTTAGCATTACATAAACATAAGCACTACATTATTTACTGAAGATAAACAAATATTTTACAGTTATGTGATCTTGAGAATTATGGATATGGATATAGTTAATTTAAGCAAATGTGTATTTGCTAGTTTTCCATAGCTGGAGAGAGATTAATATCTTTGCCAGTCTCATATATATTGACCCGTTGTTCTACCTACCTCCTAACATCAAATTCATCATGTAATTACTTTGTGAATTTTAAAATATTGATAATCTGATGATCAGCAGACACAAAAATCAGCTGATTTGTGAGACTTTTACTTAGTGTTTTTTGTGTGATTGTCAGTGCATAAAACTTTTTAAATGTTGCATCTATTCCATTTTCCAATTTTCATAAATCTTATAATCAACTGTAAGCAGAGCTCTCTTGTAAGATTTGATGATCTTTTATGATTACTGAAAATTAAAAAGGGAGAAAAGCAGCTAGTGTTTGGAATGAAGAGGGTTGAAAAGGTGACATAAATTGTTTGCAGGGGAGAATCAAGGATTTACGGGTGTTAGCTATGTGGGCTGTAGTTGATTTACTAAATCAGAAAGGGGTGCAACATCCGAATATAACGTTCTACATATAAGTCATACTCCTTTGTTATGGAGGTAAGAATATTATGCTGGGAAATGTTGGTGGCTGCTGCAGTGGAGAAGCACCAGCATGATATTAAGTCGTGAGTAATTAGGAACGGACGATAATAGTACAGCTTCCTTCAGAAGAAACAGAGAGAGAAGGTAGTTTGGAATATATTTCATTAGATAATAAAATGTTTTTGGATTTCTCCGATTATCTTTATAATTTTTCATACTTAAGATTGGGTAAAAATCTAACAGTTTGGAACTTTGTTCTTTGAGGATTCTTTCCTTCTTTTTTTGCTACTGCTTAAAGAGTAGCTTATGTAGTTTATAATAATATTCTGTTCTCTATTAATTATCATGAATATTATTTATTTTTTGCCATTTACTTGGAAAAATGTGGATGTGAGTTTGTTTTGATTTTTCATATCGTGAACTTCATCTCTAAAGACATGAGCAGACAACAAGGCTTTCTGTGATACAGACAAGTTCTGAAGTACAGCCCACTTTTAAAAGCATTATCAATTCAGATGTGTTTTACTATGGTATTTGGATTATGCTTTGGCCTGTGGGATTTGTGTCTGCCAAATTTTAAGGAACTGTGCTTTGAGGACACGGCTTTTTACATCATTGTTGTGAATGACGTTTTATTGTGGTACTATTAGGCAAGACATAAAAGTGCTGCAGACCTAGTGAGGCATGGGAAGTAAAGCTGAAATTGTAATAAATCACATTCCCACTGTGATTTGGTCAGAGAAGCCCTCCACTAGACATCATTTTCTATTGCTTCGGGATATTGTCTTGTTGCACAGAGATAGAGTTTTTCTACTGGATAAACACAAGTTAAGGATTAGAAATATTCTTTGCCTTAGAAGTTTGAAAGCTGGAGTAGATTACTACAGCATGTTTTGATGCTGTTCTCTTTTTAACATAATTAAACCAACTTAGGCTAATCTAAATATACATGTCAGAAATGTGTATTTGTCTGCTATAACCTGAGAAGGACCAAATTGTAACTGTTAGAGAAGTCATCTAGTCCATTTCCCCTCACCAAAGTTGGAACAGCTGCACATAAACTGATTGACAGGTGGTGGTTTAACCTGTTCAGAAGTTCTTTATCATTTAATTACATTATGTGTGGGTCTCTTTGGAGCAGTTTTCATTTCTGAAAGCACATCTGGAAGGGTTTTTTTTTTTTTTCTTCCTTTTTCCTTTAATTGATTCCTTTTTTTATTGTTAAAAGCAAATTTGAGTGTCTCTTAACAAAAACAGCCAGTGGAGGAAATATTAATTGTTTGATTTCTTTAGAAAATATCCACTGAGCAAAATCACATCATTCACATTTTCTGAAAAAGAGGTAGTGATGTATAAATAGGAGGGAACATCCTTTGTATAGTATCAATATGTTATTACCTCTATTTTACAGTGATTCATGTAATTCTTAGCTTTGAACCATTCAATCAATGATGCTCTTCTTCCAAAAGTCGTTTCAGACATGTTCTAGCTCTTTCTATTTAAACCAAGGAAACTGATACTTTTTTTTTACTTTAGCTTGGTAAAAAACAGTTTTAGTCTTTTCTGTTTAAGCACATCCTTCTGCCTTTGTCTTTTCATTTTCAGTGTAGGGGGGAAAAGGGGAAATGTCCTTCATGCTGTGCCATCTCTCTCAGCTTTGAAGCACTGCCAAGCTTCTTGTACTTTAAAGCTGTTTCAAGGCTTCAGGTTTGTCACAAAACCATACTGTACAAAGCTTTTAGCAACCCACACAAGAGTTTGTTTTTTTAAAGTATGCCTTTGTTACTGAAGAAACTTTGATGACTCCATAAATTGTCTGTGCAAGTGTAACCTTCTCTCTACTATATGGGAAAGTAACTTCAGACAATACTGTTGTTTGGAAAACATTTTATCTTTTAATTAAATTAGAAGAAGCTCATGATTTTCATCATGAAAATAATTTTTACCACTTAGTTTTCCGTTTGACGAGTATGCTGTTTCTAAGCATCTGAAATTAATTTTGGAGTGAAGTTGTAGACATATACTAGAAAAGTTTTATTCTGTTGATTCAAAATCTTAAGAAAATTCGCTGGGAATTTTGAGATTTTTTATTTTTATTTTTAGATGTAGGCATAGATAAAAAGTTCAAATGTATCATGCTTTAAAAATTCACACTAAATTTCATAAATTTATTAATAAGGTTACTATGAAGAACAAAGATGACATTGCTTCTGCTGCAGATCCCTTTATGTTGATACACAGAATATATCAGATCCTTCTTGTTTGCATACTGAAGGAGAAATAATTAGTGAAGGAAAATTGTATGTTTGCATAACTAGACCCTACATACAGCAATAAGCTGACCTGAGTCTGTCATATAGATTTGAAAAACCTACAATATATTCTCTAGTGGTGTAACCCCTAGTTTGGTTCTACCTTGGTTTTTTGAGGCTTTTCCTACTGAAGAAGCCCAACAGTTTTCACCACAGGCATACTTTCAACACTTTGAACAAATTACATAATAGATATTTATGATAGTCTTTTTTTCTGAATTGGTCAGAAAAAAAAAGCAGAGAATGAAGAGAAAATATTTATTGATTACTAGCGTTATGCACTTTTTGTTGTATAGTTTCACTGTCTAAATTTTTTTAAAATTTCTGTTTCTTGTAAAGACAGTGATTTGTCTTGTGGCTTTTCAAGAGTTGTAATGAAAAATAGAAAACAAAGGAATAGTGAAAACTTCACCTTTTGGAATAACATGGTGTCAACTGTGTAAGTTTTACCCCTGATTATGGTGCCTGGAATGAGCTGTTCTGGTTACATTCGTAAAGCTATTTTCTCTTCACTAACGTGATGCATTCCAGGTTACTACAGTGAGTCTGCTAACAACAACTGAACAAATACTACAAAAGATTTTCACAAGGTCTAGCTCTGCTTACTGCCAAATAACTTTCTGTGTCTGATTAATTTGATAGTTTATTTGGAAGGTTAAAGGATATTTTTCACTTTGCAGTTACATATACGTATTAGAATTTGGGGGGTATGTACAGATTATATAGAATATGCACTAACTTAGCTTTGAAGCTTCTTTGATCCACTAAGTGAATTCAAGTAAAAGATAAAAACAAATCTCTCATGGAAATGAAAAAACTGTGCAAAGAAATGTAGAAATTTGTCACTCTCTCTTTGTATTTCTGTTGTGCATTAGTGCTTGAAAATATTACTGATTTTATCTTAATGAACTTGCAAAACGCACTGCCAAATTTAACTAATTCTTGGTACTTGACTGGTAAGGATAAGTACCAAAGCAACAACTGTGGGAAGCTTTGTGACCAAATAAATTAGCACAGTCTCTGCCAAAGCACCATTAAACATAGCATATGTAATGAGGCTAAGTAACTATCTCAATTGGATAGTAAAAGAAATAATGAGGAATGCTTTTAGTTCTATTAGCAACTAATGGAAAAAAAAAAGACAATGTCAAGCCTGTATGTCTGATATGGCAGGAATCAGTAAAATACTGACTGCTAGATCCACAGATAATAGAAAGGAGCGCCTAGTATAATAAAGAAAAAACTGTTTTCATACAACAGAGGTATGTGAACACTCAGGGCAGGCACATCAAATTATTATCCAGATAAACACCTGCCCCCCACGAGATAGTAGTTCCAAAACTAAAGCACTTTCAGCTGTTTAAGAGCCCGAGAAATAATATCTAGACCTCATATCCATTTATCCAGACTGTTATTAAATTGGAAGTGTACAGATTATGTAAAATGGTTACATTTGAATGAAGGCCGAATACTGTAAATTACAGCTGTTTTAATCATCTGATTGGATGAAAGAAATAATGGTCAATAGCAATAGCAAATCAGTAAATGTAGGTTGAGAGCAATTTCTGCCTTTCATTTTTAACTTTTTGTTAGCTGCAATTACTTTTGGTACGTTTGTATTAAAAAAAAAAAATACGTTGAGCTAAAAAAAACTCATACATCTGTATTTTCAGATTTATTTCAGAATGAATAGATTTGTAGAAATTGGTTCTCATTTAAAAATAATCCTCTTCAACTGTCATATTTAATTAGGAAACTCAAAAGCAATTTTCAGCATTTGTAGTGTAACTTATGTTTTCAAAATACAGTTCAGAGTAAACACAAACATGATCTGTGAAACTACCTTGACTTTTTGCTTTTCGTAAAGACCCACATTTTTAAATAGTAATTTTCTTCAAGGCTCAAATTTTTATTCAACTGTAATAAAACATGGAATGAAATACATATCACTTTCACTTGTCTGATCAGGGAGGTTATCTGGAAGGGCTACTCATACATAGTTAAGCCCTATGCTGTTTTCATAATGAGTGGGCCAGATCTCAGGATAATTACATTCATTTAATGAACGAAGTATAGAATTGCAGAATCTGGGGTTGGAAGGAATCTCTAGACATCACTGAGTCCAACCTCCCTGCTAAAGCATACTCCTTACAGTGAGGTTACACGGGTAGGTAGGTGTCCAGGCAGGTCTTCAACATCTTTAGGGAAGGAGGCTCCACAACATATCTGGGCAGCCTGTTCCAGTGCTGTCACCCTTGCAGCAAAGCAACTCTTTTGTGTATTTGTTTGAAAATATCTTTATTCTATATTGTACCCATTGCCTCTTGTTCTGTCATTGCGCGTCACTGAGAAGGCTGAGCACTCTGACTTTCATCATATGGAAGATGCTATAGGCCTCAATCACCTCTGTGGCCCTCTGCTGGGCTCTGAAAGTGTTCTGTCTTTCCTGAGTGGAGGAGCTCAGAAATGGACACAGTATGCCAGATGTGGCCTCATTAGGGCAACAGCACAGATCTTTTTTGAACCCAACTATCTTCTTATCTCTTTGTTGTTTTTTGTCAATGTGAAACTCTGCAAAAAATGCAGCCTTTCATACATAATGCTTGACAACTTCAAACTTAGTGATACTGAATTCCTTGCTGCCCAAGAGCAAATTAAAGAGATTGCTGTGACAGAATTAGTAGAGAAATAAAATAAACCTTCAGAGAAATTTCAATGGCTAAGATCAGAAGTAGAGGAAAAGAGAAAATTGCATCCAGAGGCCTGTCTCTCTCTACTGACTGCAAAAGGCATGTAGGACAAATAACAGGATTGTGCACTTCTAAATGTAGACATCTAGCATTGGCTGAGATGATCTCCCCTTAGTAACTCAGTGATTAACCTTGGCTAACCCCATGTATACTCACTGAATTTCAGTTTTAGGTGCTTTCAATTTTCTTGGGTTTTGTTTGTTTTCCTATTTTTTTCAGTAAAACATTAAAAGTGCAATGAACATGGGAAACACTTAAGTTTACTGGGGAAATCTATTCTATTTTTAAGTGATGATTCTTTTTAATCAATTACATTTTATGGTTAGTATCTCCTGTATTTACTCAGCTTTTCATGATATTTCACTGTCATGATTTCTACCTTGATTTTCATAACTACACTAAAGATTGCAACTATTAAAAAGGATTACCTGACTTTCTGGAATAATGCTGTATATTTTCAATGATTTTTACCCTTCTGTCTCAGGTCACTGGAGAGTAAAACGAAAAAATCCAAAACTAAATTTTGCTTTGTATTTTAAATATATTAATTTCATGTATCTTAGCTTGTTTTCACTCAGTTGAGAGATTTACCTGCATGAAATTTAATTAAAAATAACCCCACACTTGTGATTTTTAAAGTTAGCGGAACTCTGGCTTTATACTTAACTAGAAATCTAAAAATTCATACAAGAATTCATACAAGGGCATGGCCATGCCCTTAACCAGCTGTTCATCATTATTGTTCTCATTGTTACACTTTGTGTCAATAATTTAAGTTGCAGTATTTAAAAAAAAATAATAATAATAATAATACTGCGTGATTAATATGAGTAAATTTTGTTGTGATGTTTCTTAGTTAATTCTTAAGAACAAGATTGCATTTTAGAAGTAAACAGCCAAGTTGGATCGGCACTGGGTAAACTTACACAGTCGATGGCAGCCCTTCCTATGACAGGGGGTTGGAGCTTGATGATCTTAGATACCTCTGCCAGCTCAAGCTATTCTATGATCTTATGATTCTCTTTTTCCATAGAAAGTAAATATCTGCAATAATTCTTTCAAAGAGTAAAGCAAAAACAGGTCATACAGCTGAAGCAGTAATATACTTATCACAAGTCACAGATCAATGCTTACAGTTATGCAGATGCAGAAGCTAAATAATTTTAAATGTATTTAACACTTTTATAAATAATATTCTATATCTCTAAATATGCAAATAAGATAGGGCACTGGGACTGAGGTTATAATATTAGTTCTCTAGCTACAGATGGTCTTACTGTTGTCAGGTCACTAGCTCAGGAACTTTACCCTGCTCCTTACAATTGACCTGTGCTCAGCTGTTAAATAAACCTGCATTTCATTGCAGGTTCACTGGAGGTCTCTATCCATAGGTGAAACTTTTTATGCACCATAAATAGATTCTATGTATCTCTTCTTGTTTCTGAAGCGACTACAGCTGTAGGACATTGTATTGGCTAATGTGAAGCTGTATCCGAGTCCCCTTCAAACTGTTGACATCTTGGGCATGGCAGCACAAAACTCCTGATGTTGCTGCTGCTGCTGAAGTGTTCCAGTCTTTGCTGAACCCTCTGTTGCTGCAGCTACACTTACAAAAGGTCTTCTCTAGTTTAAATTTAGCTGATATATATGTACTGCATACTGAATACTAACTGCACGCTGTGTATGTGTGAGTCAAAGCAGCTCAATCGGTGGCAGCCCACTTGCAAGATAATTTTATACATCCTTTGCCAGTTCTTTAGAAGAACTGCTGCTGTCAACAACAGAAGTGATGATTAATATTGAAAGTGGAGGTCCAGTGCCCACTGTGTCTATGCAAGGCTCAGTGCCAGAAAACAGGAGCTGTTCTACTGTCTTGTGATGGTGGGGAAACATCCTGTGTTTGGCTCCTACTGAAAAGAAAAACTAGAAATCTTTTCCTCAGTCCCTAAGATAATCTGTAACATACAAGTTTGTAGAAGAGAGCCTTTATTAGTTCTCATTACTTCTTTGTTTCCTGATAGAAGAAAAGGGGAAAATATCCGTGTATTTAATTCAGAGAGGAGGATTATCTCCTGTTTGAAGCCACGTGGCATATCTTGTAATGCTGAAATGGAATAACTCAGATCAAGGTTCAGTGGAGGAAGAAGAAGAGAAGATACTGTATCAACTTTTGTATTTTTTTTTTTTTTATACTTTTATACTTCTCTCATGTTCCCATGCTGTATTTTCATAATTCTGAGACTGAACTGTATTGAAGAACCTCAATGAAACTCAAAACACATGTTTATTTTTTCCCCCCTAAAATGTTAGTAAGCCCATCTAGGTTTTTTTCCTCAATCTAAATTTGATATGGATTGTGCTGGCAACTAAGAAATCACTAGGGAACCTAACAGAAAATCTCCTTGGAGAGCTGCAATTCAATTTATGTGCAATAGATTGGTTGGCACCAGCTACTAAAAACTGAATTTAAGCACATTGTGAGAGACTGGCTTCTCTTCCAAAATTTTGTCTTTTGAAGCAAAGCCAGAATTTATTATTGGAACCACCATGTAACTCATGAAATGATCTCAAGCAGATTTTTCTGTATGGAAGAGATTTTGGGAGGACATTTGAGAATTAATGTCCTTTCCTCTTCAAGTCACTGGTGAGAAGAGCAGAATTTCATCCAAAGACGATTAAGGGGCTATTATTTTTACTGAGTACCATAGTGAGCTCTCAGTTTCCTATAATCTTTTGCAAAGAAATGAAGAATAGGCTACTGAATTAGTGATGCTGTGTAGTGATGTTTGTCTTCTTAAGTACATAAGAAATACAGAAGTTCTATCTTCCAAAAAAGGTTGTTTTGCTTTACGCATGAAAAAAATATCTGAATTATCTTGCATAAACCACCACTACACATAGTATTAACCTAATTCAAAATTTACAGAAAAGTTTTGAAATAGGTTGTTAGCATGTTTTTTTTTATTATTTTTTTTAAATTTGATTTACTTCAACTCATGGAGTTACAATGTATTCACATTTTATTCCAATTTAAGATTTAAAAAAAAAAAAAAAAGAATCTTTCACATTTCAAAGGAATATAAATCTCAAGGTTATTGTTCTTTTCACACTAAGTGAGTATGAGGACAGTCAGGTAGTTTAAGTAAGGGAAAAAATTCATGGAAACTGAAGATGAATGTGATGCAAGTAGCATAACAACAATTAACAAATCATGCAGATTATATTCTGATCAAGAGAAGTTTGTTCCCAATACAGAAGAACTTTATATGAATGATATGGATTTTTTGGTAAATTTAATGTTTATTTTTATTTTATTTTGTTCCTGGAGGGTTTGATTCAAGTCAATTGATGCCAATGGAAAGCTCCTTTTGTTAAAAACAAAATAAAAAATGCTATTGGATTCCCTCTAAACTGCTTATATATAAAATTAGTAGTGAAAAGTAGACAGTAGAGTGTTCAAGTTGCAGAATATGAAGTACATTTTCTGCTGAAATCCATGCTGATAGCTTGAGGTATTACTTGTGTCCTTACGTGCTGTCCTGAAGTACATAAATGTACTCAGCTGTCAAACACTTCTTTACTGCAAAGCTTAACTGAGCCCTGAGATGAGTCCTATTTGCTTATGAAAAACCTATTCTAGAAGTAGTGGGCTTTATTTATTTATTTATTTAGCCTTCATACTGGGCTAGCAAGCTTATCTTGGACTACAGGCAAACATGTAAGTCCAACTTATTCTGTCTGGTAATTACATGCTTTGCAGGGAAATAGCAGTTTAAACTGTTGTGATGCAGGTGGGAGTCCTTCAGTCCACTCCTTAAGAAGTTCTTTAAGCATATTCTCTAAAAATCCAATAGAAAGGAAATGAGGAGTAACTCAGCTTTTTACAGTGCAAATAAGGGACAATCCTCTAAGGTTTATAGGAAAAACATGAGTGTAATGCAAAAAATGATGCAGAATGGAATTTGCCTTTTTTTTTTCTTTCTTTTTTTCTTTTCCATTTCACCTAGGAATATGTGTTGCTGACAAAATCCATAGAATCATTTTAGCTATATTGTGCCATGCAGGCTCCTTACTGTTACAAGCACCAGCAGTCACTCAAAGCAAGTTCTGCAAACTGAAAGTAAGTTGTAAATTCTTGAACTATCTGGAACATAAATGGCTATATATATATATATATATATATATATATATATATATATATAAATAATAATAACAAAAAAGCAGCATGTGAAGATATATATAAAATGTGATTTCCCATTCCCTCTCACATTATCAGTAGTGTAAATTGCGTTGTAGGTTAGAGGGCGTTCAGCTCTTAGAAAGAAAGTATGAAAACTAGTAATCTCTCCTTTCATCTCTAGTGACAGTGAAGAGGAGAAGCACTTAACGTGCCTGGGACATCTCTTTACATGTCCACTCAATTTGGACTGTCTAATCCTTACATAAGTCCAGGATGAAAAAAGTATAAAACAAGTAGCGTTTCTTAGTAAAGAATGTGACTTTCTGATTAGTTTGGCTGTGATCTGATGAAATGTAGTCTTGGAAGATACGGGGTTAATGTAAAACTCATAGTTATTCTGTCCAACTTTACAGTCTGATGGGAAATCTGCTGAAGGATATGACACTAAGGAACTGATGTGGAAATATTCTTCAGCAAGAACAAAAGTCTGTATATTTATACTGTATTTTTATTCATTCAATTTTGTTTCATTTTTGTTTCTCTGTTAAAAGAGTGTTTCTGTCTTAAAGGGAGTGAAGAGGAAGAAAAATATATATCCCAAATGGCTCTTAAATGTTGCTTTCTTTTGAGAACATGCTCCTTAACCTCCCTCTGGACAGAGCTGGCTAGTGCTCTTAAAAATGGTTGTTCTGATATTTTTAGGGGTGGGTTTTGATACACCATAGTAATCAGATTAGTGAGAGTGAAGTTGGATATTTTGTATTACATTGCTGTTCAAAGATGTGTGCACAGAATACAAATACCTGTTTTAAAACAGTCAGAAGCAAGTATCGGTTTGAACAGTCTAATACCTGATCTGACGAGTATGTTGTGCGTAATGATCACACTAATCCATAAGCAGTTTTGGTTGTGCATAGATTCCAGTCCTGCTTATTTACCTCATTTGGTTTTTAAGAAGCTTTTTAGCCAGTATAGCTAATTATTTAGAAGTGCAGTCTTAAACTGTGAAGGAGTTGGTGGACATGTGCAAATTCTTCATTCAAAAACAAAAACAAAAAAATTTAAAAGAGCATCAAGGCAGAAAGCACACAATATAGACAGAAGAGAAGGCTGCGGGGTGACCTCATTGCAGCCTATCAATACCTGAAGGGAACCTACACCCAGGAGGGGAGTAAACTCTTCAAAAGGGCTGACAATAGCAGGACTAGGGGAAATGGATCCAAGTTGAAGGAGGGAAGATTTAGGTTGGATGTTAGGGGGAAGTTCTTTACAAGGAGAGTGGTTAGGCCCTGGAACGGGCTGCCCAGGGAGGTTGTGGATGACCCGTCTTTGGACATGTTCAAGGCCAGGTTGGACGGGGTCCTGGGCAACCTGATCTGAATGTGTATGTTTGGTGGCCCTGCTAGGCAGGGGGGTTGGAACTACATGATCCTTGAGGTCCCTTCCAACCCGGGTGACTCTGTGATTCTGTGATATGCTAATTTTCATTAGAGGGCCAACTACCAGAAATAATGTTGCACCTTGAACTAGCAAGAGGATAACAGTTTCTTCAAAACTGAAGAAAGCACTCAAAATCAGGCTGCTTTGATATACTGGAAAGTTTTGCAGACACTACCTTTGGAGGCAAATGAAGCATCTTCTCAAATGGAGTATAATTGTTACATGTGGACTAAATGTAAGAAGATACAATTTTGACAGCCTCACAGACAGCAGTGAGTGAATGTGGTGAGCAGTTCTGATGAGCTCATAGTAGTAGAGATAGTAAGGAAATGAGCATGCAAGGGAGAGGATAGGAAAAAGCATTCAAGGATTTTAGTTATTTGGAGTGTTAGAAAAATCAAGGTTCAAATTCTTTGAAAAGAGAAGTTTAAGAAGAGACCCTAACCAGCTATGCTGTCAAGAGGAAGGAGAAGACAATTTATACAAGGTTATTCAAGCTGGTAAAATTGAAGAACCAGAGGACAAAAGCTTATGTCAGGGGATGCAAATTCCTCAAAGAACTGAAAATAAAGTCTTTCAGCTAAAATAGTACATAAAACAGCTGTGGGAAACACTTTTAAACAATGTAAAAATAGATACTGAACAGATTCCTTGATAGTATTTTCTTAAATAGAATCCAAACAAATAGAATACTTTTCAGAAAGTGGATAGCAATTCTTAGGAAACTGAGAAAAAAGAGAATGTAAAAGATAATGTTATTTCTTAAAGCTACCCACCTTCATTGCATATGCAAATTTCATTGCTCTCTGTGTTTCTTACTCCAATACTTGTACTAGTCATAATTTTTTTAAGCAGGATAGAAATTTTTATTTTTAGTCATTCCTCCCCCAGGTGCAAGACTCTACATTTGCTCTTGTTAAACCTTATCAGGTTCCTCCATGCCCAAATCTCAAGTCTATCCAGGTCCTGTTGTAGCACAGCCTTCATGTGTGTCAGCCAAACCTCCCAGCTTTGTGTTGTCAGCAAACTTGCTGAGGGTGGACTCTATCCCTTCTTCTAGGTAATTGTTGAAGATCTTGAGCAAGGTCAAACTCAGCACTGACCCCTGGAGAATAGCACTAGTTATGTGCTTCCAACCAGACTCTGCACCGCTGATGATCATCCTCTGAATTTTGTCAGTTATCCAGTTCTCAATCCATCTCACTGTCCAATCATCTGTCCCACATTTTCTAAAGACTGTATCTCTTTCCAATCTATAAAGTGATGTAAACATCTATCTGAAAGCTTTCAAGGATGATTTGCTTCTTCATGAATCATTTTATTCGCTTGCAATGTTGCAAGTTTTATTCCAGAACTACTGAATTGTAGGCTCCTGTCATTACAGTCCATCATCTACTATATGTATTTTTTTTTTTTAAGGATAGCAACATAAAGAAAAATATTCTAGAGGAAAAATAAAACAACAAAACAAATAAACAGTTGTAGAAGAGAAAAATTCTGTGAGTTGTCCCTAATTATGTGGCGTGTTATGGATAAGAGCACATCTCAGTGACTGGTTATACATAATGTGTATGTCAGACCAAGTTGCAGAGGTTATAAAGGAAGCTCTCAGAGCAGGAACTGGCATAATTGAAAACTGCACAGCAATAGACATGTAAATCTATCTTTCATTTCTTATGCACATGTGTGTATATATGTGTTATAGGAAGCCTGTGATGTGAGTCTTTGAGCCACAGTGATATCCTCTTCCAGGACACTTTGCAGGACCCCTAGAAAGCTAACAATATATGATGAAATTTCAGGGTTATTGCTGGAATCCTCTAAAGATATTACTGATCTTATTACAGCAGAATAGATAAGTACCCACTGTAGTGCAGTCTGATCTTTTTATTTAATAAAAAAAGGGAATGTGATTTTTTTTTAGTATGCCATGAACAGACAATAGACCAGGCAAACCTTGTAATTGAGTGAAAGGAATATTTTATTTTGTTGAGACTGTGTTCTTTCGCCTTAAAATAACTTTAAATACATTTCACCTGATAGATTGGATTTATTCTAGAAGAAATACAAGAATGCTAAATTTGTTCAAATAATTGTTGAAGAGTCTTATTCACCTATGAATGTGATTACGTGGCTGCTGGCATTCATTGGCAAGAATGCTCATTTTGGCTTTTTGTGTTTAGTGGATGCTCTAAACTATTTCTAGAAATCGGACTTTTTTACTTGATTTTTATATACTGAATTGTTGTCTCTTCTTCACTAAGCAGTACAAAACCATACATCAGAAAATGAAGAATAACCATAGATGTCTGCAGGCAAACCTGTATCCCTTCATAGTATTGTAACTACTCTTCCCATAAAGAACATTTTTATAATCCCTTTTGTAGTGGTGCAGTTGTAGAACAGACTTCATCCTGCTGTTTCTTTTGATTCTAGGAGACATTAATCAGCAATTTCAATTTCTCTTTGAGATCTTATAGAAAACACAATAACTACAACTACTCTACACATAAAAATTATACTTCTCATTTCTTAAAAGGCATAATTTTCAGGTTAGATATTAGGAAAAAATTACTCTCTAAAAGAGTACTCAAGCATTGAAATAGGCTGCCCAAGAACGTAGTGGCATCACCGTCCCTGGAGGTGTTCAAGAAAAGGGTAGATGTGACACTGAGGGACATAATTGAGTGGACATGACAGTGATGGATTGATGGTTGGACTACAAGATCTTAACAGTTCTTTTACAACCTTTATGATTTTGTGATCTGGATGTAAAGCAATTCAGTAAAGTCATAGAGAAGGTTTGAATGGAGTAATGACCCAGTAGTTTTTGAAGAAGACAGTCTTACCATCTTTAAAATTAAATGATTTGTATTAATTTTTTTTTACCAAGTATGATGTTCAAACATACAACAGCTGATATGAACTAGGAGTGTCTGGATAAAAGCATGGATTCCCAGACTGAAAATAAGCTGAGAGTGCCAATGATAGGAGGTTGCATTTAGAGCAAACATTATATTAAAGTTTATTCTGCCTGGTTCTGGAGGCTAAAAGGATGTAAACAATGCTCAAAAAGAGTAGTAAGTTCTCACAGCAGTGTTCAAAGAGAGTGGGAAGTTGTGAGTTGTGTTATTAGTGACTTTATTTTTTTTTTTCCCCTCTTAGCCGCGGTATTACACAATTGACACTTAACAGAAATATTTCCTGTATCACCAAGGCATTTCCAATTGCATTTCAGAAACATAATACATTCTTGTAGAAAATGTTGTTTTAATGTAGCATAAAAGTACAATTTAATTTCTAAGCAGGTGTGACTGTAAATGGGGAGAAAGTGTAGTTATTGTTCTTATCAACAAATCCTCTAATTATTTTGCTTTATTGTGTGAATTACAGTCTCTATAGTATCAGAACTAATTTGTGCACTCAAAATGGATGATATTTATCTTTTTATGCAGAAGCAATAATTACACATTTTACATTAATGAGAAACATTATATGTGTATCAGTTAAAATTTCAATTTCAGAAATTAAATAGCTAGTATGTTAGATTTAGAATAGGACAGATGGCTAAGTGGGTAGAGCATTAAGTTTCTGGGCCATGACAGTGATGCAATACTTGAACAGGAAATGTTCTTAATCTGGTCACCTATTATCATACATAATCTTGCTTTTACCTTTCTTTAGAAAGCAGAGATTAATAATTACAATGATATTCTCAATGATTATTTAACTTTTCTACATCTGAAATACCTTTATATAAATTAAGGTTGAAAAATTGAATCCTGAAATTTGGAAGACATGAGAATTAGAATTTACTCATTAGCCTTAATTTATCTTCATATAAGCTTATAAATTGAATTGAGAACAATGTAGTATATTGCTTTTTACATACAGATTACATAGTCATTGTATTTTATCACCTTTTCTTTAAACTTTATACTATTATATGGAGACATTATTTAGTTAATCTTTTCCTGCCCTTCATTCATACCAATATTAATGTTTTGGTCTATATATTTGCATTTGGCAGTCTGTGGATTTTCGTGGACAATGAGAAATTATTTCTCATTGGTAGTATTTCAGGTAACTACTGTTCAGGTAGCTACAGGAGAACTAAGGATCAAATATTACAATAAAAAATTGTCAGAAATATTTGAAAGCTTCAAATAACAAATTTAATAAATCAGTTCTTAGTTTTTCGATGTTCTCTTTACCCTTTTATAATGTTTAAATATTGCATCAGTTTGGTAGCAGCATTTATATACTACACAGCTATAAGTATACAGTGCTCTTTTTAATAGGTAAATGAATGAATCTCTCAAAATATGTTAAGTCATTATTGTTGGGTATTTAAGTCACATTGGTGAGGATCAATGTAAATTGGCTTTATGAGTAGAAGTCACATTTTTAAATACTTCTGAGGAACTAGTAAGTAACAAATCTTGTATCACTCTGGACATCGTGAAAGGGAAAGAGGTAAAATCTGAGAATTCTCAAATTCCTTAATCTGCTTTTTCTCTCATTAGTTATAAATATTACAGTATCTACAGTATACAAAGTACAAATCTTACCATAAACAGCCACTTGTCACGCATTTGTCTTTGAAAGAAATAAATTCAATAAAGCAGATTTTACAGGAAAAAATCCAACACAGGATGAAATCCAGAAATATATTACAATATAACGTGGGTCAAAAAGGAATGGAAATAAATTTATTTTAATTTTGGCAAACAATACTTCAAACTCTTAATGCTTTTGTTACATTATTTTTTAGTGTAATGTACATGTTAATGCTCTTTCATTCCTACACTTAATAGGGGGGCAACTGCAATGCATTGAAAGCTCACTTAAAGAACGAGGTCTGAAGTGATTAAGATTTCTGAAAAGAGGAGCTTTACTTGGTGTAGTATAAGCTAATCTTGCCTGTCTGCTCTTTACAGAGGCCAAATTCGGATTATTTCTTCTAGCTTAGCTGTTGAGAAGTGCCAAACTCTTTACTTTGTCTTCAGCATACACTGGGCAGACTGACAGTTTGTCTTTTCTCTTGGAGAGATAAAAGTCTAAGAAGAAAATGGTCAAAGGAATGGAAATAACAATACTGATTTTGATAAATGACAATTTGAGGTGGGCAGAGATAATGACTGTTTCAGGTTTTTAGAAGAAATCTGCAATAGAAATAGGATGGGAATCTCTTCTAGATTGGTGCAGCCATCTTCATCATACTTTCTGTGGCATTAAATATTAATTTACTGTGGTAATATTTGAATGGTTTGCATTTATGCTGTCTTTCATAAGACAAACCAAGAAATAAGTTTTGTGTTAGGCTGCTCAGCATTTTAGTGTGAGACAGGAGTAGATTTGGAATCTTCTATGGTGTTAGCTCAAATGATTTCTATTACAAGCTCAGTGAATTTCCAGCACTTTCCCCAGAAAATGTGTTTTAGAATTATATCTATGGTCATTGACAAGATGAAAAATGTTTTTTCAAAGAAATATTAGAAACAAACAAACAAAAAAAAAGAAAAGGAAAAGGAAAACACAATCCTGAAAATCTACCAGTGAAAGTTCCACATCTTTATATAGATTAAAATCTTCAGAAGTTTCAGGTACCACTCTTTAAACTTAAGCAAAATGAATGCTGGAACAGATAGTTATTGTGAAGTTGAGCAAAAGGCCTGAAGAGTGTCTGATGCCCTTCTGAGCAGACAATCTCATAATTGTGTGACAAGCAAAAAATTCTAGGAAGCGTGATTCCAACTTTGTTATTCCTTGTGCTGGATGGGGAGGGAGTGTATGTTTACCTATTAAATTATGTGCTAGAGCATTCAGCTTTGCTCTGCTGTTCATATGTAGCACAGATGAGTGCCTATCTTGCTGTTTTCTGCCTCAAAGTCTGTTGAGGTTTCTTCCTATCTAACTTTTCTGTAATCCTTGCTAGAACTGGACGATATGATCTTTATCGTTTTTCAGGTACATCTCAGTGAAACTTCATTGTGTAGTATAGACTGTAAAGAGCATGACATCAACAGTAATCTGTGGAAAGCTTCCTCTGCTTCTCAGCTTTGAGTCTTATTATTTCTGTATACCAATCCATTTCGGAGAAAAGAAAAAATATTACATATCTTTTATAATCAAGTTCTTATCGGCTTCAGATGAAAATGGTGTTTTGTTATTTTTTTCCCCTGAAGATTTCTTCTCAAATTTATTAAGTTTAGGTTTCTGTTTCTTCTCTCCTAGGAATTCTCATGCCTACAGAGTCAACACAACTGCTGTCTCTTATTCTGTGCTTGGAAACTTCATGTTCTATTTCCATTTTTATTTCTGCTTTATTGTATTCAATTTCTGAAGCTTGATTTTATAGAGAATGTAGTATCGTTATCCAGTATAAGTTTCCAAAATTGTGCTGAAGAGCAACAAATGGATAAAATACTTTAGATTCAAGAAAGAGGAATAGGAGTTTTTTATTGTTTTGCAAAATAATGTTGGTATTGGATGATTTTTTCTTTCATATTGATTGCATACAACACAAATAAGAATTTGGGAAACACTTTTAAAATACCTAAGTTCTACTTTCTAACACGACATGCATTAAGTCTCTCTGAGATTGATAGTTCTAGATAGAAGTGCGTAACTGCCTACATGGATTCTCACAGTGGGAAAGAAGATATTTGTTTAACAATTTTGAAAAGGTTATATTTTTTAATAGAACAAAATTTATACAGAAACCATGATATGTAAGGTTACTATCCAAAATTGTACCGGCGTTGTAGGCTATTCAGAGAATTTCGTGTTCGTCATGGAAGGAACCAAGGAACAGAAATAAGAGCAACTGTCTCACTGTGGGCATGATTACTTATTTGATCATATCATCATGTGAACAACTCAGTTAACTTCAATAGTGCTATCAGTTAGAATGAAATGTGTGCATGCTTAAGTATTTGCACGATTTTGCTCTAGAATAATGAACAATCATGAGATTGTTTTTATCTTGAGGTAAAAGGTGGAGAAAAGGACTGAAATGGTTGAAGTTATTTATGGGTGTTTATGCAAAATGTAAGAAATAGTGGCATTGGTACAAGTTCTTACGTATAAGCCCTGAGTTTTAAGCAGTATCTTGGGATAAAACTTTATTAACGTGTACAGTTGCCTCACTGCGGTGAATGAATTTGTCTGAAGGCCTAAAAAGAGTAAAGCCCCTACTCATGTCTTTGATATGCCTGATTAGTATGCTATTCAGCATATTTGTTATTTAATTTACTCAAACCTAATAAAAAGTCCCATCTGTTTTGCAAGGTCTGTGAGTCATAGTGCCTACTACATAAGTCATCTTTCTGAATGTCTCATTTTTATTTTTAAATGTAAAAGAAGCGACAGCAGTAAAATGCAATAAATGTGTTTTTGTGCTTCCTGCTTATTCTAATTGCCTAAAAATATTCTTTATATCATAAACATGTGATAATTTCTCATACAATTTCAATATATTGCAAGAATAATCAGATAAAGTGCACAAATTGCTGTACAGCTCCAAAATTCCCGTTGCTTTATTTCTACATAAAACAGACCAGATGAACGTCTCCTTAGCTTTTGCCATTTTTTAGTCATCAATATAGCCATGAAATAAAATAAAATCTGTGTTGTGTTCCCAGTGCTTCTCCTGGGTGTTCTGGATGTTTCCTTAGCTCATTTTCAACCATGCAGTTATCATGTATCCAGTGGTTGGCATTCTGTGCTAACTAGAGGGTGACTCATCCAGTGCAGAAACTTTCAGACTGCTCCCAAACTCTTCCTGAAGTGGAAAAGCCAGTTAATCTAATGCATTTAAAATCCCATAAGGGACCCAGGTACTTGCTTACCCCTGCTATTGCCCTTGAAACATAGCAATATGCTTAACTAAAGGCCACCTACGTAGCCATATAGCAAGGAGAGATAGAAAGAGGACACTGATGTACATTAAAGCCACTTAGAGCAGATACAATTTCCGCTGTAATGTCAGTGGATCAGAGAAAGATTTCATTCAGAGCAGCAAAAGAACTTGCTAGAGCACAGAGAGGCTACGTGATAGGGGATTGAAGTGCTGGCAATACACAACAAAGAGGAGAAAGGGTCCTTCATTTTATCCTTTTTTACCTGAAGCAGGATTTTGAGTTTTCTCATATGCTAGTTGGAAAAAGAATAGACAATAAACCACTGATGCGCTTAGTGTGGCAATTCAAAAACTGTAAGAGCACAGTCTTATGTTTTGAAAATGCATTTTTCACTAAAAAATTTTATTTTCAACTAAAATTGATGTTTGTTTTTTCTATATGTATGTTCTAGAAGAAAGTGAATTATGAGATCTTATGTGAGGTATTCTGAATGCTTTCTTGTAGCCTCTAGAGCTTTCATTTTTGGAAGTAAAATTTCTCAGCTTTGAATTCTGCCAAGATTCAAGGCTTGCTTTCATTTTTGTCTTCTAAGGAGAAAAAAATAGTCACTGTTTTTGCAATCTTTTTGCTTTCTTTTAATAGCTGCAGTGAGTTTATCTTATATGTACACAAAGTCATAGAGAAAACCATGATGATCTAGATAAGAGAATCAAGTGAATCTTAAGTTAATTTGCAGATGACACCAATTTGGGAGGAGGCTAGGAAGACAGCACAGAAGAATCTGGACAGAATGGACTGATGGATTGAGACCAATTATATGAGCTTTAATAAGATGAAATATTGGGTCCTCCACTTTGACCACAACAGTCTCATGAAACACTACAGGCTTGGGACAGAGAAGCTGGAAAGCTTAATGTAGGAAAAGCATCTTGTGTTGGTTGTGTTGGTGTGTTGGTTGACAGCTAGCTAAACATAAACCTACCCTGCTCAGGTGGCCAAGAAGGCCAATGGCACCATGGCTTGTATCAGAAACAGTGAAACAAACAGGTATTGGAACTGCCCAGGGAAGTGGTAGAGTCAGTCCCTGAAGGTTTTCAAGGAAAGAGTAGATGTGGCATTAAGGGACATGGTTAGCAGTCATGGAAGTGATAGGTTGAACATTGGACTAGACTAGACTTGGAGACTTTTGTGATAGGTTGAAGACCTTGGAGATCTTTTTCAACCTTGATAGATCTGTAATTCTATGAGGAAGGTAACTTCTTTCCTGTGCATATCTACTGTAATAGGTGCTGTTGTATCTGACTGAGAAGGGGAAGCAGGAGGAGTATTCTAGCATAGGTGTAAATTCTTATGCATTTCTATGTGCCTACACGTGTGGAAAATTGGATAATAAGGGAAGGAAGAGTTTTTTTATGCATTCATACCCTTACAGAGGCAAAATGACTGCTGCAACTGCTAAAGTTTGCCAGTATAAGATTTCCCATATAAGCAATTAATACAATTTCCTGTATTCAAATCATGAGATTGTATTAAAATCATGTTGCATTTTTTGCACTGTTTTGGTTCTCAGTTTGGTATAAGAGACTTAAGTACATTCTTCCAGCGTCTTTTTTTTTCTCTGTAGATGGGGAGATACTGTGATGACAAGGGAATAAACACAGGGGACTGGATCCTACACTTTTACCATGTGGAAACAACTGCGAACAGAGTTCATAAATGCCTAAAGCACAGATCTATCTACTCTCTGTAGGTCATTAATTGCCCAACCTGAATAGTATAATTGTGAAGTAGAAGTTTCAGCAACAGATCATAGTATCATAGAATGGCCAGGGATGGAAGAGACAACAAAGATCATGAAGCTCCAACCTCCCTGCCACAGGCAGAGCTGCCAACCTCCATATTTAATATTAGACCAGGCTGCCCAGGGCCCCATTCAACCTGGCCTTGAACACCTCTAGGAACGGGGCATCCACAAACTCTCTGGGCAGCCTGTTCCAACACCTCACCACTCTCACAGTAACTTCCTTCTGATATCTAACCTATATCTTCCCCCCTCTTAACTTAAAACCATTTCCCCTTGTCCTGCTACTATCTACCCTTTCAAAGAGTTGGCTCCCCTCCTGTTTATAGGCTCCCTTTAGGTTCTGAAATGCTGCAATGAGGTCACCCGGCAGCCTTCTCCAGGCTGAACAAGCCCAGATCCCTCAGCCTCTTGTCATAGGGCAGGTACTCCAGCCCTCAAATCATCTTTGTCGTCCTCCTCTGGACTCTCTCCAACAGCTCCCTTTCTTGTACAGGGGGCCCCAGGCCTGAACACAGTACTCCAGATGGGGACACAGAGAGGGACAGCCACCTCCCTGTCTCTGCTTGCCACCCCTCTTCTGACGGAGCCCAGGATACCATTTGCTTTCTGAGCTGCAAAGGGCACGCACACTGCTGGCTCACGTTAAGTTTTTCATCCAACATGACCCCCAGGTCCTTCTCTGCGGGGCTCTCAAGAATTGCTCCTCCCAGTTTGTACTTATGCCTGGGATTCCTCTGGCCCAAGTGCAAAACCTTGCATTTTGCTATGATAAACCTCACTAGATTCTTCTGAGCCCACCTTTCAAGTCTGTTGAGGTCAGACGTATATTTCTTCAAGTATGCTCTCTAGATAAAGTGCATCGAATGAAATTACCTGTGCATTCTTGGAAATGGGTTTAAATATGTTTTCTTCTTGTTGCTTTATACAGATTTTTAATATGGAAAATTATATCTAAGCCAATAATGTGTTTCAGAGGGTTGAAAGACATAACAGAATTTTTGATTCTCAGTAGAAAAGAAAATCTTCCAGTCTCTTTACTTGGAAGTTTAGTTATGCTAAGTCTGTGGCCAAAAATTAAATGGAGAAAATCAGAAGAACTTTTCAGGACATTTTCATGCTACATATACTATTCTCTGAATGTCAGCTGATAGTGGTCCCATTGTATATAATCAGTGCAAATGTTATGGCTTTAAATAATAAATTTAAAAAAAAATTCTGATTTTATACATACTCGTGGCTCTTGATGAAATATATTTTCTTGTCTCTTTAATTTCATAATTGCTCATCATTTTTTTTTTAAGATATGGATAATCCGGATGAAATTTTTTGAAGTGTACAAAGCATTTTTCATTAACTGATGATTTACAATGCTCATTCAGCTTCCTACAACTAAGTGATGAAACTGTCAAGCAGAGGGAAACCCAAATGCATTGTAAGAAAAAACTTCTAAAAATGACTTGGAACCCTGTAAAGTTGAATACAACAAATAGAAAAGACCATTAGAGAAGAAAACATCTATTTAATATTAATCATATATTTTTCTTCTAGTTTGTTGGCATCCCCTCTACTTGAGTTTTTTTTCACAGTAACGTTATTTTTATAATTGCTTATGACAAAGCATAGAAATGATGTAAGCCTAAAGATTTGCATTTTAGATTTGCTTTTGAAACATATCTTATAGTGTGGAAGCAGTCAGATAAGGAAGCATTACCTTGAATTCATTATTGCTTAGATTCTATACCAAAATATGGGCTATATGTTCAATAATATAAAAAGCTACAGACTTTGAGATATATGTGACTTCCATGTTTGCACTCCCTGTCTGCCTGATAAATGAAGTTTCTGAAGAAATGGACCCTCTCCGCTTGTATCCTCAACTGCCAGCATTCAAGCTGGACCACGCATTTGTATGAATTGTAGCAGAGAGCAGTATGCTAAGGAAAAAAAAAAAAAAAAAGAAAAAAAAGTGCCACTATTGAGACTCTAGAGACATTAAGAATCTAAAGGACAAGAAGATTGCCTTATAAAACCCAAAAATATGAGGAGCCATTTTTATAGATATAAAGGATCATAAGAACAGTAAATATTAATTACTTTTATGGTCATATTATCACTCAGTTCATAAATTAACTCCAAACCAAGTATTTGTAGTTTTAGATTTGTAACTGCAAAAACATGCATTTTGACACAGGTCAGATAACCATGCTTCTTGAGTGTATGCTCAGCTATTGTAAGCATTAGCACAATAAAATGAATAGATTTGCAAAAAAGTTCCAAAATAAATACCTGTAGGTACAATCAAGCAATTTGGAAGAGCTGAGTAATATCTTAAGAAACAAGACAATCAGAAAATGCATGTGGTAGAAAAGCTGAACAAAGGAAGTCACTCTCTGAAAGAAGCAGCAGTAAAAGTTAAAGCATGATCCAGTACATTGTTTTAAATTATGCCAACAAAGTAATTCTGGGTATCCTTTAAATCTACAACTTGGAAAAAATTATGTCCAGTGTAAGCAGTCATATTTTAGTTCTGATGAATAACCTCTGAAGTTTAAATGCAGGAAGAGGTCTTGTCCAGAATTATTTTAGGTCAGTGTGAAAATATAGTATGTTGCCCACTGTATTTTTGTGTCACTCTTTCATTAGTGTTTAAGATAGCTTTTGCAGTGTTACGTATAGCCTATACAGCTACGTAATCTGTTAATACGAAGGTTAGCTTCCCAACCACACATTAAATTTGAACTTGTGTGCAGTCTTTCTTGCATTCTTTCTTGGTTTGCTATTCCACACAATGGTAGTCTTACATTATGGTTTTTTTCTTTGACCTGTGTAATTGGGTTTAGCAGACGGCAGCAGTGGATCACTGCTTGAACTGTTTGAACAGTTTTGTTCAAAAAATGCAAATTTTCATTTCTCTTGGTGAAAATTTATAACTTGAATATATATACTTCTTGCAACTGTAGGGCATTTTCAGCTGCCTGCACTTATTTAGTTCAATTTCTGAACAATATTTCCGAATACTTGCTAATATTTAGAAGATATTGTATTTAGATCTGAGAGAAGGTGGAATTAGGCCTTCAATGCACTAATGCACTTTTTTTTTTTCTTCTCTCCTTTTTTTTTTTAATTAATTTTTTTTATTTATATTAAAAAAAATGCAATTGGTTCTCAAATTATCCTCAAATATCTACTCAGCTCTAGTAGTGAATGAATTTTAAAAAGGTGGCAGAGCTAGGTAGGTACTTGAAGTTTGGGGGTTTTGTTTACTTATGTTATGTATTCATTTTGAAATGTGCTGCCTAGTGTTTTGCTGTCAACATGCTCATGAGTAGCAAGCACTAGGATTTTTGGATGTCTGTCGCTCAGAAATCTGCACCACTTTTTTTGATTCTGTTGCTCAGAATAGAAGGACTTGCTGTCTACTAGTAGCATTGGGTAACTTCAGTGACAGTAGTATCAGCTGATTAGGGTTGTCTTCCTTAAGCAATCAGGCCAAATTTTTTTTACCTTTTTTTTTTTTTCTCTAAGCCTTGCAACTTTCAGTCTATCAAGTTAAGAGGGAGAGAAGAGGAGGATGTATCCTATGGTTCCAGACAATACTGTATCATTGCATTCTTCTGCTCTGTTGCTTGACCTTTATTGAAGCAACTCGCTCTAAATACAAAAAACAAACAAACAAACAAAAAAACAAAAAAACAAAAACAAAGCAACATATATTCAGTACTAGCTTGATGTATCCGTAATCATTATGGTTACTGGGGAATACATTGATTAAACAGATGATATGAGTTTAATGACATCACACTTTTGACCTATCTGCTTCCTGCCCTTGAAGTACAATGTTGCAGTAGTATGATCTTTATTACAAACTACCTCATTCCATGACCTACTTCAGCAACCATTTTATTACCTTGGTAGTTAAAGGTCATATACTGTAGTTGATAAATGTTATGTGCATTAATCATTTTTAGATTCAATTACATTTCAGGATGTATACTTATTAGTTAATAGAGAATGAACATTTCTGTCACTTTTAGTTTGTCAGGATTTATCAAACCACCTGCCACTGCTTAAATGTATTTTTTTTGTCACTGTTCAACCTGATGATGATCTCTGTTACAATACTGTGAGAGTTTAAAAGTTTTGTTGCAACTTTCATTGGAGGAAAAGATGTTATCAATGTCTTGGTTTTCTCTTCAGCCCACTCCTAGTAAACCTCATTTAAAGTTTGTGGAAGTATCTCAATAATATTTCTAGCATAAAGGATATTTTAAAATACAATTTAAACTGAAATGAATTTACATTATGGGTATTAGATTTTCTGAAAATGTCATGATAGTGAATTCAACCCAATTATTTCTGCTAATAATTGTGTCAACTCAGAGAGATGGTGGTTAAAAAAAATTATCTGGAATCTGAGAAACCGTTTAGTTCCCTGCTGTTATGCAGACTTGCTGAATGACTTTGAGCAAGTACTTAAAACAGTTTTGTATAAGTATTCAAGGCAGCTACAGGGAGCTTCACAAACACAAAGGTATCCAAATTTTAATATGACTAACGACTGTAACTAGCTTCTTTATTAGCGCACAGTACTTCAGTGAGAGAGCCTCTTTAAAAGACCTTTTACTGTATATAGGTATTCTTACATTGTACTTCGGTGATTGTTAGTTGTTAAAGGGTTCAAAGGATTCTAATCTATGTACACAATTCAGAAAAATCAGAGAATCATAGAATATCCTGAGAATATTCGACAGGGATCTGTGAATCCAATTCTTGGCTCCACTAGGTCCCTTTGGATGGCTTCCCTTTCTTCCAGTGTATTGACTGCACCGCTCAGCTTGGTGTCATCTGCAGTCTTGCTAAGGGTGCACTCGATGCCATCATCTATGACATTGATAAAAATGTTGAAGAGCACCAGTCCCAAGACTGACCCTTGGGGGATATCACTCATGACTGGCCTCCACCCAGGCATAGAACCATTAATCACAGCCCTTTGGCTGTGACTAGCCAACTAATTCTTAATCCATCCTTCAAACTCATACCTCTCCAATTTAGAGAGAAGGATGTGCTGAGAGACCATGTCAAAGGCTTTGCAGAAGTCCACATAGATGACATCTGTCACCCTTCCCCTGTCCACTGGTGCCGCCACTCCATCTTATGAAGCAAAGATGTGTAACTGAATTCCTCCATTTGAAAAAAATAGCACCCACTGACATTCATTGACATTAGTTGAATATTTATGGAGTCTAAGCATTGGATGTGAGCACAGTGAAGCAGTGGTTGGTGTGGTTCAGCAGTGGTGACTGCAGTGACAGTGAGTCACCTCTGCCCTTGCAGTTTTTTCCAAGCGCAACATGCAGGCTCTTGTTCATTTCTGGTAAAAACGCATAGCTAATGGTGGTGACCGGTGAAAAATAGCATTTTTGCAGCTGAAAATTTGCTCTATCAAATAGTGTTATTGTGGTCTTGCTTCCATTGAAAATTACTTTTAGAATGACTTACATTAAGCTTATGGAAATAAAAACTGATAACTTCAAAAGTGATTGAATAACCCACTAACTCCCACTTAGGGCTATCAAATACAGGGACACTACCTACATAAAAATGTTTCTTATCTAAATGTTTTTGCAAGCTAAATAACATATTTGGAAACAGTAGTAGTTCATTCATAGACCAACAACTAAACCTTTCAATATCCTCTTCTCAAGGTATCCAGCCTGAATGCTAGGCAGATCTCCAGCCTCATTATTTCAGGCAGCCAACTGCTACAATTTACCTTGATCTTGTTTTTTGCTATGGGCGGTGGACAGGATTTCTAGCCAGTTCAAGTACTGTGTCCATCACTTCAGCCAGATAGGTTGCACTTAGCTCCAGGTCATCAAGTCTGAAGACCTTTGCAAAGTGTGTGGCTGGAGGAAACTTCATCGCAGTGTGAGTTGACTGAAACTTTCTTTTTTCCTGGACTGTGGCTCCTTTCTTTCCACAATGGGAATCAATTACGCTCTTCCAAACTTTATTTTTACAGATTTTAACAAAAGATTAAAAAAAAAAAAAAAAGAATCTATACAGCTCTTTGATTTGTCTCAGATTTCTTGCTTTTATGTTCTCAGAACAGTTTCAGCCTGCCTATGTATGGGATGGTGTTCAAATGTTGGCAGCCATTTAAGCATGTCTTTAGTATCAATAACTGTAGTTATTCATAGTCCTGGACTTCTTCTTTGATATTTCTGTTACAGGGTCATCAGCTATAATCTTGACTGGCTGAGATCCTTGTGCTTTCTTAGAATAACTTTGCAAGTGGATTCCCGCTCCATGATACCTTCTAAGAGGACATGATAAAAATTAAAATGTCAGAATGTGTTTAGCATCATGAGCACTGTGAATATTTTTCCCATGGATAAATCAGGAGGTATGTTTCAGTGTAGGTCCTCAGTTTACTTTGAGGTTGTTTTGATATTGTCAGTCTCCTGATGAGTTATGTGCTCATCTCAAGGGATGTTCTTTCCTTACGGCTTTACTTTACATCAGTGGCTTTATCTTTGCATTTTTCTTGATGTGCATGTTGCAGCTTGCTTTCTGTGTGAATTTACTGAAAGAATATATTCTCTCTGGATTCCGTTAGAAAGCTAGACAGAAATCACCTGTGGTAATCCTCCCTCTTCCTGCCCTTCTGTGTGTTAACTGTTACAGCCTCAGTGCAGTAGCATGTCTTGTTTTGTGAGTTTTTTTTTTTTTTTAACTGACATCCTGAAGTTGTCATACCTCAGAAATATTTTACTGTACATCCCTAACCTTTGATCATAGTCTTTCAGGCTGCTACCGCTTTGTATTGCTGAGATTACTGTGCTGCTGACTTTACAATGCAGATGAAGATAGATGGGTCATTGATTCAATAACATGATTGTAACTAATGCAGCTGGATGGCTGGCAGCTTTTTGTACTGCACTGCGCATATTGCAGATCTCTTTATCTGTTTTAGTCCCATTGAAGATGCTCTCCTCTGCTGCAGGTCTATAATCTCTATTGTACATGTTGCTGTTTTTTCCATCTTTGGAGTCTTTTGATATTGTACTTTGTTGTTGGGTATTCTTACTTGAATGTTTTTATTTCTTTCTAAGTTCTTGACTGTGCTATCCATTATCCCTCCCATATCCTTTACACTTGACCTTAACTTCATACTACAAGTAGATACAAAGGCTTGTGCAGAATTGTAGTGTAGATATATTTGAACTGTCTTTAAACTTGCCAGCAACAATGCTGAATAGAATAGAGGTCATTCAGGCCTAAGCAGTTGCTGAGATTCTCATGTCATTTTTCAAGAGTACATTGAGCTTTATGCTGCAGTATCTTTACTGCTATGACTTAAAAATAACTTGACTTTCTCTGTTATTTTGATCTTGGCTAATTCAGTTGCACTTGTTCTTTGGAGGAGCTTGCTTATTGTATCTAATGGCTCTGTTACATTTCTTTGTCTGAGCTATCAGTCCTGTTTGCTCATATTATGACTCTTACCCAATTAAGGTAGTTGTAGTATCCCAGAAGTTCTTATGAAGGTCAGCTTTAACTGGTCTATTTCATCTTTTCTTAGTTTCAAAAGAAAAATTGTGCTTCTCATTCTCTTGAGGGTTGTAGCACTCATTAAACACCTTTACCAGCTGTAAGCATGTTTTGCAGAATTATTTCTGGCATCAGTCTCACTTAATTCTCATTGCTTCTTCAGTGAAATAGAAAAGACTCCTTTCATTAACTTATTTTTATCTTCCATGCTTAATTTTGGATGCAGACTCGTTTCTTGGTCTCATTCATAATGTTTGCTTTTCTTTCTCTTTTGTTTTCCTGCTTGAAATCTAGTTTATACTTGTGTGACATCTGTTCTCTAGTCAGAGTTTCTAGTTGTTTCTAGTTTCTGCATAGCTTGACTGTTTATTTTTTTCTGTTAGTTGGTTTAGTCTCATTATTCATGACTGCCAATACCACCTATCATGGACGATGTGCTTGTTAATAACCAAACTTTTGTCCTTTGCATTTCATTTCTGTTATTTAAGGATCACCAAAAGGTAGCTGTCACATGCAGAACTGCATATTCGCTCAGCTTTACTCTCTAGCTAATACTCATAAGAAAGAGAGGAAATTACTCAGTGAAGTAATAATGTATAAATGTTTACTTAGTCCTTTGGAGTCCTGGTACCAGAACTTCAGCAAATGGGAATAATAATCAGTCTTTCACATTAAGGAGATGAGTGAGATGCCTGCATACAGATTGAAATGCTTTGTAAAAGCCAACAGAGCTGGACAAACCTGAGAATTTACTTCATTAGAATCTACTTGGTTTACATATTAAGCCAAAGTTCAAAGGTATGGTACATATATATATATATATATATATATATATATATATATATATATATATATGTATATATATAACAAGATTCTAGTGCAGAATGTCTCTGTTTCAAGCTACTGGATGTAGATACTCTATATTATTTTTCCTAAGATAGAACCCAAAAGAGAAATGCAGAGATGAAGAGATGAAATTTGCTGGAGAAAAAGGGAGAAACAAATGGATTTTAATATATCTCATAACCATACTGGTTGAGGCCTTAATTCAGGACTAAGCCTCAGTACCTCTATTTAGGTTTCATTCCACATTGTTCCATCTTCCCATTACATGGAAAATGATTTACTTTATTTCCTAGACAAGATATTTATAGCGTGTCATGTAAAAAATAAGTAATTATAGGAAGAGAGAATAAAAATAATCTTGAAGAAACACTGAAACTGAAAGACAGCCGACTTGTCTGGTCCTGCAGTTTCCTGAATGAAGACTTCAGTGTGTATCTGTCTCATTTTTTTTCTTTGCCTATTTTCTTGTCATTGCTTTTAATTCTTTCAGGTTCAGACCAGACATGGCTTCTGTAAATCTGTGTAAATACTTGTTTTAGTCAGAGTAAAAATAAGTAAATAGTTTCATATTTTGTTCTGTCTGAATGGGAACTCAGTGCAGTGTTAGATCTTCTTTGTATTAGATTTTATTCAAATCTAATCTTAACCTAATCTTTGAATTTATGCTCAGTCGATTCTTTCTGTACTAAAAGCTATCTTCCAAACATTAACTTAAAGGGGAAATTGTTATCAGTGTCTGCAATGCACTGTGTTGTGCAAGGTGTTGCAGTGCATGCTCTTCAACAGGCTTTTCTGGTGGCACCTGCAGTTGTTTGCACATCAGACAACAGAAAAGAAACAATATGCATTTTAATATCTTTTCTGTTAGTAGGTATAAGACTTCTTTAAACAGCTTTGTAAGGAGCCATTTTGATTTCATTTCATAAGATCTTTGGATGAATCAGTTCACGAAGAATGCAAGGATAGATGCTTTTCTGTATTAATATTTAGAATCCAAATTTATGTTTACCTTTTTTTTTTTAGGCTCTGAAAGCATTTATTTCATTCCTGATTTACAATTTGTTTGGAAATGATGAAATACAGTTAAATAGGCCTGGACAAATTTGACAGAATTTATATCCAGACTTAGAGCTTCAACACTCTCTCCACTATAAACATGCCTTTCCCAAATACTTACTGCTATTCTGTTTATATACTGAATTCCTATTCTACATCTCATTAAGGACTTCATGCTTTAGTTTTACTGTTGCTCATGTTTCCTTTATTTTGCACTGTCATGTTGTTTGACATCTATCTTGGAATACCTTCTTGGAATTCTTCTGTTCTAGCACTGATGGTTTCAGCACTATCTTACTGTGTCTCCTTTGAGTCAGTGCAAAGGGCTTTACTCACAGTGTGTTCTGCTTAGGTGTCTGTTACAAGAAAAGTGCATTATGTACTATTACATGAAAGGGATTGTCAAAACAAAACAAAACAAAACAAAACGTATTTTATATGTTACAAAGTATTACAGTGACAGAATGCTGTAGAATACTGGAGTTACTGGATTTAAAATTGAAATAAAGTTGATGATGATAAGTATAGAATAAAAAAACATTTAATGCAAACAGTTACTTCAGATTTCACAGCATAATATGAAGGATTTTTTTATCATTAGATATAGAATAGAATTAGAATAGAATAGATAAAATTCTTTAGATTATTTCTTTAGAGCTTTGTCATAATTAATGTATTCCTTCTATGTCATTTTCAATGAAACAGCATTTTCTGATAGAAAGTATTTCACTTAAAACAGAAAACCCTACTAAATCTAGTTTATTTGTTAGCATTGTATCAGAAAGTCAGGAACAAAGGTTACACAGTCTTGAAGGTATTTTGAATCAAGCTACATTTGTATATCTCTTCTCTTTGCTGTAGTTTCAATCTGAGTAGACAGAATATACTGAAAACGATTCTGCCCTGTATGTGTGTTATTGAAGAGATTCTGTTAGTGCTTCTGCTGGAATTGCTACATGAAATATGTAGATTACGCTGAAAGTAATGCCTCCTATTTGTTTCTGTGGAAACTACAACAGATAAAAAGAGCATGAGAACACTGTTTGCTAGAGAAATTTTCAGCTACAAAAAACTATTTTTTTAACATAGTCACCACCATTAGTTGTGCATTTTTGCCAGCGATGAACAAGAGCCTGCATTCCATTCTTGTAAACATTGCCACTGCTGAAATGCACCACCCACCACCTCGCTGTGCTCACATCCACTGTTTGGTCTTCATAAATATTCAGCAAATACAGATGAATGTCAATGGGTTTAATTTTTTCTCATGGAATTCAATGACACACCTTTGCTTCATACTCATTTCCACATCAGATGCCATTCTGTCAGACTGCCCCTCTGCTGCCATCAGTCACATGGCAACAAAATGTAATGGAATATTGGCGGTTAGATTCAGCCTCTACTGCCATATCACCAACATGTTTTCTTTGTGAGAACATTACTGAGATTTCACATCTTACAACCCAGACATCTAAATCTTGAACTTCGGCGTTTAACTTTCCTGTAGCTCAACTAAGAGAACCGCAAACATGCTGCTACTTGTTCCTGTTGCAAGGGGTAAGTGTTTCTGAAAAGTTTCCACATGGTATTTTTGGTGAGGCATATCTATCTATCTATCTGTTTATTTATGTTGTACTTGTTAAGCTTATACCGCGTCATTAAAATGCTGACTGCCGCTGTAAGTTATCAATTTCTCTCCTTTTGATTAAGTGCTATTAAATTATTATATGTTTAACACTGTGGTTACTACTTATGTTTTTACCCAAAATGTTTGCCTTCGTATTTTTCCTTCTTGCTCTATGCTCAGCCCCTATGCATTTTGAGGAGGAAGGAGAAAAGTGGTAAGGAGCAGAATACTGTCTTAGGAGAGAAGTAAATCTATTTGTTATACACTGAAAATGTGGTAGTCACACTGCATTGTACTAACGTTAAGAATTAATATATGAAGTCAGTGGAAGTTTGACTTTTTTTGCAGACTCAATAAAATAACATCATGGCTTTTCTTTGCAGTAAAATATTTGTAAAGCTTTTTATATAAACACATTCTGAAAGGGCTTTTATGTCAATATTTATCATAGAGAGGTTTTAATATCAGCATAACTTTCAAAGACTGTTAAAAGCTATAAATCCCTTATCAATGTTGTTTCTAAATTTACTATGAGCTGTACAGCGGTGCTATAAAAAGCAGCTGTAGCTACTACATCAGAAAGGGCAAACTGCAAAACAGAAATGGAGTCACCATTCAAAATGTCTGAAAGTTGGCCCAAACAGCAATAAATGACGTGTTAAAAACAGGTAATGTTTCAGTGCAACCCATCTACTGCAATTTGGTTTGATTTCCCTGTGGTTCCCAAACTGATAGTTTTTCTATCCCACTGAAGCTCACACGTGGGAAACACAACTGGCTCAGTGGCAGTGTGCATTTTTCATGACTCCCCTGTATGTTTGCAGTAAAGTATTTTCATTTTTTCATTGTAGAAAGTTTTGTTTAGTACATTCTTCAGATAAAGATGCATTGTAGGCTGGGACTAATATCAGTTCTTCCTAATAATTACATACCCAGCTCTTGTTACATGTGAAGTGATAGATACATGTAGCATACTGGCCTTCATCACAAAATAAACACAGAAACAAACTGAAACAACATGAAATCTACAATGCCAGTTGCTGTTTATTGTTTTTCATTCCTCACAGTATCAGAGAATATGAATGCCTAGATTTTCAGAATCTCTTTCTCTGCACTCTTCTCATCAGCTGGTATATCTGAGGGTAGGCAGGTTGCCAAATCAGGAGTTTAAATATGGAAATTTAAGTATGGAAGAGGGGCTCAGACCCTAATGCTAGGAGAAGCAGTAAGAAAGGAAAGAGAAGCCATAAAGGTGCAGTAAAAGATTGGAAAAAGACCAACCTGTTTTTTTTTTTTGTTGTTTGTTTGTTTCTTTGTTTGTTTTTGTTTTTGTTTTTCTGATGACTAAGCAGAATGCAATTCATGGATATAAGAAAAGGTAAGTTTTATTATTGTGTGGTAAGTTCAAAAGCTTATGCTTACCTTCTACTGTTCCTACGCACTGAAACACTTCTGCAAGTTGCCACAAGGTTTTCTCCAGTGCTACTGTTATTTAACAAATCCCTTTCTTGGATCAGATAATTATCCTTAGAGTATCTTTTGGAGGCTCAGTATGAATAGGGCCTCCTGTGGCATTGTAGCTCCTCTGAATCTCAAGCACAGTGTTGCCATGACATCCTCATTCCAAAGTGAAAAGATAGCTCTGCAGTTCTGGTCCTCTCCATCTAAATTCTCAAGTTAAATTTGAATAATACCTTTCAGTAGGAAAATAAAGTGCATTTCTTTATGCATAAATTATTTGTTTGTTAATTGTAAAACAGACCTCAAGTAAACTAGAGATCATAGAAGATGTAAATCAGTAAAGCACTAAATTCATTTCATTATGTCAAGAGGCAAAGAATATAGATTTCTGACAGTGTCCTTTAGTCGTAATCTGTTGAAAATAAGATAGTGTCATTTGAAAACCAGTTGAATTCCAGACTTTAACTGCAGGCAGAACAGTGTGAATTCATCTCCAGTTTTGATTCAAATCTCTCTTGGTGATTTTTGGTTTTGCCTTTGGCTACTAGACTTCAGAGGCTTACAGTGTACTGCATGGCTTTCTCTGTGAGGGCAGTAGAAGCTTTATGTCTGCATATTTTTTTTTAACTATTTTTATTTTGTAATAAGCCAGATGTGCAGTTTACCTAAACTGCAAAATATTTCTTGCCAATCTGTAAAGTGTTTTAAGTTTGTATCTATTGCCCCCACAATTTTCTGACCTTCCAGTTGATAAAGTCAGAAATGAAATATAGGCAGATATTGCATAATGCATAATTACTTTCTTAGTCCGAAGTGTATTACAAGTTGTTAACAATAGACTTGGACTGTTCATTGAGTTGTCTATCTTTATAACTTTGGTTGTCTTAAATGTGTCATCTGGCATGAACTTATAAGTTGGGAACATCCTCTTCTTCTTTTAATTCATCTCTGCACAAGCTTTTGTATATTTTATCTGTGATATTTTTATGTTTGCTGTAATTACAGAAAAAAAATTAATTGTATAGCATGAGGTTCATTAATGATCTATATAGAATCTTCCTGGAAAAGCATCATGAATGGAGATGATTGCTGATGGCAATACAAAAATAGTTTATTGAGACGTCTTTTGAATTGTTGCTGATCTACTTAATTTTCACTTCAACCATTTTATAGTTCTAATGTTGAAGCACAAATTTCCATGAGCAAAAAGGCTCATAAAAGTACATTTCTTCTCATATGGGATATAGATACCCATGTATGATCCTGGGGCTGCAGAGCAGTGGTTTAAAGTGAGGCTAGTGCTAATGCAAACCCAGGTCAGCCCACCACACTATGTATGCATATAAATCACATTTTTAAACTTTTTAAAGGACCGTTTCCTTTTAGAAATCTTTCTTTTTTTACTACGCAACCTACTTCACCATCACTTTCAGTCCTTGGAAAGAATATGGATCTAGAAATCACATTCCTTTAAAAATTACTCCATGTAGTATAGTTTGTTGCTGATTAATTTGATTTTTTTTTTTTTTTTTTTTCCGGGACATACATTTTTGTTGCATACATATACACATATATACATATTTATACTTGCATATGTATTATTTATATATATATATAGCTAAGAAAATTTAAAATCAATAGTCTGCACCTGAGACTGTTACATAAGAATTTCGCTAATTTAACCAGAATTTAAGATTGAAATATTTCAAAATTACATATCTGATAATGTGCTCAATGCTTTGTAAACATATCAGAGAAAGAATCCTTGCAATACTCTGCAACTACTCTTATTTTTTTATGAAATCTGAAATGAATTTGAGAAGTTTCTGACTAGTATTTACCTTTCCCGTAAGTATTATCTAACTACTTGAATTCCTGACAATAAACTTTCAGGATGAAAAGCACTTTTGCAGCTTTTTTGTAGCACAGATAATCTATAAAAGATTGCCACAGATAACATATAGGTGCACTAAAGTACACTTTGTAGGAGTGGATGGACCCCAGGGGGTTTTAATTTTGTTACTGGGGCAACTACAAGTTCAGGGATCTAGCAGAATTACTTCCAAAAACCTACAAGCTTAACTTGTAGGTTTTTTAGATGATAACCCAGTAAAATATATCTTAGTTACACATTGTTGTTTCTTTTAAGTGCATGGTTAAATCATGAGTTATAAAAAGATGAAGAAACATTTGTATGTAGGTCTCTCTAAAAGCAATGCCTCCCATTTATTTCCATAGAAACTACAACAGGTACAAAAAGCACAGTTGCACTATTTGGTAGAGCAAATTGTCAGCTATAAAATGCTATTTTTCAACACAGCTAACACCCACTGCCTCACTGTACCAATGTCCACTGTTTGGTCTCCAGAAACATTCAGCAAATGTTAGTGAATGTTGGTGCAATCTTTTCTGCATGGAGGAATTCATTTACGCACCTTTGCTTCATATGCACATCCATGTCAGACACCATTCTGTCAGACTGCCCCTCTGCTGCCATTTATCATCACATGGCAACAAAATGTATTGGAATATTGGTGGGAAGATTCAACCTCTACTACTATACCACCAACATCCGCCTCGGACATTATTGGTCAACATGCTGAAATAATAGGTACTGCTTTCAGGGCAGTTCTCATATTTAAGACCACAAGGAAAGGATTGCAAAGAGTAGGTTCTTGAAAATTCATGTCAGTTATCATCATTTACTTCTGTGCATAAATTCATTGTTATATGTTCGTAGAATATATATGTATATTCATTGTTATACTGTGCATTGTAACCAGCATGAACAGAATAGAATCTTTAGAGTTTCTCTTAAGATAAAAATAAATTAACTCAGTTACTTTTTTTCAGGGCTCATGTTCATTCACAAAATGTAGTCTGATGGAAAAGAGGAAAAGGTTTTCCCTAGAGTGACTGCAGGGGAACTCTGCGAATGTTCTTTAAGGGAAGCTATGCTGTTTCCACTCAGTGCAGCACTTGAAAGTTTACAAGGCAGAAGGTATCTCACACCATATCTGAACTGCGAATTGCATTTGAAAATAGCTGCTGCTTCTCTTTCTGTGGAAATTGGAATTTTTGTACATTTTCTTGGTAGTCTGATCCGAGATTGTTACAGCTTTCCTGTGAATCAGTGTCTAAACAGTGTCACATGCAAATGAGGAAAGACAACATGTAAACTGGAAAATAATAGATTATTGTGGGTTGAAATCTACTGCCTGAAAGAGCATGAGAGCCATCATGTTCTTTATAGTAGTTCACAGTAGTACAGACTTGGATAGAAAGTACTGTCCCAGTTTTCAATTAGTAATTCATACGGTGTATTTAGCAGCTCTTTACAGGTGATCTAACTGGTATATTAATCTCTACCTCTTCTCCTCACACTGAGTCCTGAGTAGAGTATAGGAAGTTCTCTCTCTTCAAATCATATGTCTTCTAGAGGTAACTTCTGTCGATAAGTCAATAAAAATGAACAGAGATGAATAGATACAGACTGAGAATTCTGTGGGACCCAGCAGTTTATTCTATGGATTGCATAAGTAGGTCTGATAAATGAGAGAGAAGGCTTTAGGGGAGAAAAATTAGTTCATGACAGGGACAATGTCAAGAACACTCAACACATGCTCAGGGCTGGGAGGATTACTAGCGCAACAACACATCATCAGTAGGGTAAAACTAACCTGTCTCACGACGGTCTAACGATACTACTACACGATGATGTAGTAGCACAAAACAGTGCATGAATATATTAGATGATCTGAATATTTGTACTACCATGCAGAACTAGCAAACAGAACTGAGGAAAGTGCTTGATTATGTGATATCCAGATGTAGATTGTTTATAATAACTTCTGTAATCTGTACAAATACATATATAAACATCTCCATTTTATTTTATTTTTAATTTTTATTCCTTTTTTTTTCTTTTGTATGTTTTGTAAAAAATGTAGGGTTATGGGACAAATACTTTAAAAATTTTTGTCATTGGCTATGTTAGAACTGAAAAGCTGTACATCTAAAACTTAGTACAAATTTTACAGAATCTCTGTTGTTCCAGAGATGTTTTAAGTGATTCTAGAGAAAAACATCAACACAACAACCTTTCTGAAAGTAATTAAGAGGCACGTAACTTCCTAAAGAAAATACAAACTTCAGGATTCTTTGCTGGCAAAGAAAAAATTATTACTCTTTTCTGCTGTCACTGAGGTCAGCATATTACTTCTGTTGTATTTTCAGTGGGCAAAGCAGTTTTCAAGAATTCATAAGAAAAGGGCACAGTTATGATCTCCAGTGTTCTTAAAAGGCAGTGAGAAAATAGAGAGCACAGTTTTGTCCTGTTTTCTGAAGGTTGTCCAAATGTGTCCATGCTTAGAAATTCCTCAAAAACTAAAGAATTCAAAACAACAACTGAACTGTGGACAGACAGCTATGGCGCACCATCACTGTGATCCAGTCATATATTGGCATATGTGAATATTTCAGACTTCACTTAAACTTACCTTCAGTCCTGAGAATCAACATAAGAACTATGCACAATTAACACCATATTTAGGAAAAAAAATAATAATTTGCTGGAAAAGTCACGCATACTGTATGTACAACCTCTAGCTGCTGTACAACCTCTAGCTTTACTTACACCTTGTGCTAAAAGATTATACCACAAAATGTGAATGACAGTAGGCAGACTGACATTATGCTTGCTGTAAATTGAAACTAGTTGGTAAGCTTGTCTGGCAGAAGAAATGGAAAAAGAGAATTAGGGAATTTTACACCAAGCAAAGTCATATATGTCTATTTAAAAAATCCAAACAAACTACTGAAATGGCTGCTATTTTTTTGTGTGTGTTGTAGCTGTCAAACATGCAGTAATAAGCCTATTATATTCCTGTTCTTTATTATCCAACCTTAATATTTTTTTGTGAATCAGTCTTTGGTGATGAATAATATTGGCTTTTTCATTGTACAGTTCCATTTGTTAATGCCTGTTCTCAGTCATCTTCTGCTTTAATTGGAACAGCTCTAGCATAAAGATACCTGTGAATTATATAATGGTTTGGTTAAGAAATAGGCCTTCTCTAGAACTTCCAAAAGACTGACAGTTGCAATTATTTTAGAAAGAGGAAAGCACCAACCAGAATTGTGGCCCCTGTTGCCCTGTTCATGTATTATGATTTGGCATATAGCATGTTGCCAGACAGGCTTTGTCTTTTGTGAGTTCATCATTCTGCCTTACTAAAGTAATTGCAGTGTACAAATTAGCATAGTTTAAATTAAATTTAAATTTCTACACCATGATAATTTGGGACTATCCTTTTTTTAAAAAATTATTTTTGAGATACATCATTTTTAAAAACATCATAATACCCATTTATAAAAAATATTTATTATGGCATGCATATATTAAGAAAAAATTTCATGCAGACATTCACTACATCTTTTCCATACTTGAAAATTCTGAGCATAAGGATCATTAGATGATGAATTACAAACACTTAATTTGCTTGTTAGCTTGTGTGTGTTATACACACGCACTAGTACAAAGGAAAAGCTGAAGTGGTTATTGGATGGCATGGATAATTTGTTTTTATAAATTCATTATTAAATCATTGCGTAACAAAAAGACTGTTAATTTGAAGGGGTAAGCAGTCAGTTAACACAATTGATTTAATACTTATCACTACAATTGTTCTTCTTTTGACAGCAGAGCTTTTACTTATTTGAATTTTTTTTTACTGTAGTGCAGTCAGAATATATTAAATAACCTATATATATAAAAGATTTTTAGAAACTATTGTTAAGTTTGTTTTTGCTATTTCTATTTAATGTTAGGCCTTGTAAGTCCCATATATACCTAAGTATGACTGGTGTGACTTTTCCTAGTTTTGAAACCTCTTTCTTTCCATATATCTGATACGTGACAAACCTTTGAAATCTTCTGTGTTTCCAAACTTGCAGTGAAGTTTCTCTTCTCTGTATACATCTATGAAAAATAACTTTGAAAGGTTACTTCTTATTTCTTTAAAATAGATGGAGCTTCACTGACATATTTTGTCCTCTGTTAATTTCTTAATTTCAAGTGGAAGGAAAAGAACAATAATAGCGAATGCAATAAATAAAAAATTCAGACTAGAAAGGCAAAGCTAGAGATTCACATTTAGATGTAGCTCATTGCATTGGTGCTTCAAAAGGAAGCCCTCTGTAGAAAGTTTTTAAATGTTCAGAATGGGATAATTAAAAACATTTCCTGAAGTGAAGTTATTTTCTTTGGACTAATTCCTTTTATTAGCAGCTGAAGGGTCTTGCAGGCCCTCTGATGTAGCTCTTTCTGGATATGGAATGCCTTCCTTGAAGCTACGTACCTGTGGCTTCAAAATGAAAGGCACTTCTGCAAATTTCTGCTTCCTTGCCCTTTATTAACCCAGAGTTAATAGGCATTTCAGTATATGTTGCTAAGCATCTGAATGTGTTTACCAGTGAAATGTGTGGGACAGCTAATATAAAATTTATTCAGTTGTTACAGTTAACATTTGCAGAGACATTTCTCCATCAGTTTTGTTCAGAACCTTCCCTAATATGAAGTAATTGAACAAAAATAAAAACATAGATTCTCAAGAAATGATGATAGCCCTCAGAAGATACAAATAGATTCTACTGTTAAGTGCTAATATAAGTATAAAATCATATCATTTTCATTTGACACTGAAATTTTGTTTAGTTAGGCAGATTCACCACAAACTAGTTCAAAATTTAAAGTTGTTTTCTGAAATAATCAGATTTAAAGCTGTCAGTTGTTGAAATCTTTGCAAACAGGCAAAGAGATCATGCTGTATAAAGCCAATAATTTACTATTAGTGCAGACTTGTGTGTAGAAAAATATTTAATATTAATAATAATAATTCAGCAATAATAGTTATGTTTCCTATTCTGTATCTCACTTACTGAATTCTGTTCTCACCCTTCTATGATGCTTCACAGTTACAAGAGTGATGGCTTCATTCTGGTGTTGTTGGTGGGCTGTTATAGGAAGTCATCAGCATCTGGGGATCTCATGGGGAAAAAACAAAAACTGATGTTTTTCTTTTTCCTTTTCCTTTTATCTTTGTCAGTTTTTTTTTTTCTCTCTCTCTCCCCCCTTCCCCCCCCCCCCCCCCCCAATGCCTTAGATTCATCTGTGACCATTTTTCTGTTTTTTCTAACATGCATTTTAAATTTGGCTTTCTCCATGGGTCTGCAGGTCCATGTTACATCCAAACTTAGTGTATGTGGTACAGTCTATGGATGTTGGATTTCTAGCTTCTCTGTATGACTCTTAAAACCAAACCAATTTTGCCTCACCCCTTGCATTTATTTAACTGGCCAGTGGAGGGTTGTGTACAGTCATGAGGTTTCCAGTGTCCAGCTTGTGTCCCATCTCTTCCCTTGCCACACCTGTGCACCCTGTGTCACATTTGGGCTCTGTGATGTAGGGCACACCTTCAGTAGATCAGACATATTGACATTGGGTTGAACACAGCTGACCAGAGAAGTGGAGTGAAGCCCCTGACTTCAGGAGACTAAAATTCCATCTGTGTAAGGAATAATTAGATGAAATGTCCTGGGAAATTGTGCTAAGGGACAAAGAAAGAGAACAGAGCTGGCACTCCTTTAAGGATGTCTTGTTGAAAGCACAAGAGCTCTCCATCACCTAGAATAAGAAATTAAGCAAAGCAGGCAGGAAACTGACATGGCTGAGAAAGGACCTACAGATCAAACTGAGGGATAAGAAGGAAATGTGCAGGCAGTGGAAGCAGAGATGTGTGGCCTGAGAAGAATACAGGGATAGCAGGGATAGAAGAGAAATGGGATCAGGAAAATCAAGGCTCAGGTGCAAGTGAATTTGGTGAAGGATTTGAAAAATAACAAGGAGGTTCCCTTATATACATTCATCAGAAGAGATAGGCAAAGGAGAGTGTATCCCCTCTGATAAATGACAAGGGAGAACTGGCTTCAATAGACATGGAAAAGGCTAAAGTAGTTAGCAAGTTCTTTGCCTTGTTCTTCATGGCCAGTCAGTCTTCCCACTCCCACTGTAAGAGCAGAGAAGATTGGAGACTGCCACATGAGACTAAACATGTATGAGTCTGTGCATCCCAGGGTCCTGAAGGAATTGGCAGATGTGGTTGCCAAACCACTTTTCATCATATTTGAAAAGTCATGGCTGTCAGATGAAGTCCTCAGTTACTGAAAGAAAGGAAGATCTGGTAAACTGCAAGCCTCAGTTCTGTGCCTACAAAGATCATGGAGCAGATCTTCCTGAAGGAGACGTTAAGGCACATACAAAACAAGGAAGTATCTTTTCTTATCAATGTCTACGATGTGGTACTGGGCTGATATTTCTCTGCATAGTAGCATTGTCTTAAAGCCACGAATAGCCTCATTATAGAATTGTTAATGTCACCTGTATAAAACTAAATTTCATTAAAAAGTTAAAAGCAAAGCAAATCAGCCAAGCTACTTGATCATTTAGAAAGACGGCAATTACAACTATACCCAGCAAAAGAAAGCTGCTAGAGTTCAATAAAAGTTTGAACAGAAGAATCCTTTCACATCCTGTTGACTTTCAAAGACAACACAAAGCCAGTGGCCCATTACCCATGGCTGTATTACCTGTTACAAGATGGCTACAGGCTAAAAATATCCGTCTTTTAATATTCCATGAATTACAGACTACTACTTACAAGTACAGATTGTTATAAATCCTCTGGTGACTTTATGTTCTTGACCAGTACTAAGTGATCTTCATGGAGGTATTTGTTCTTTCTTACCTGGTCTTGCCTTTTTGTGAGGTGTATAGTTTAGAGGGTATTTCTTTATTGTGATGTTTACCCATTGCTGGGTTCAGATATTTCACATAACTCAAAAAAATCCCAAAATGAGCTTTAAATGTTAACTTACTATTATAATACATGGACTCAAGGTCAGACTTTGTGCAGCTGAAGGAAAAAAAAATCCAGCAAGATATATGATGGGAAACATACTTATTCTTTCATCATTTTCTGAGTCCGAAAGAGCGAGCCATACATGCCTGTAGCCTATTGTTTATTTGATTATATTTTAATTCTTCCAGTTATCAGGGCCAGAACCTAATAATCATAACTGTTGATGAACTTCATTCTTATAAACGATGTGAGGACTCTTCCAAACTGCTTTCTTAATTATCTTCTGTTTTTATGATAGTATAGCTCCCACTGTATCTATAATAGTTACTCAATTCCAAGAGAAACCACAGGAGTGGATCACGAAATCCTAATGCAGATTGTGTGTTAAACTGGTTTTTAGGGCTGGCACGTCCAAGTGCAGATTTGGTTTCCATTCCTGTTCCTGAGTTTTTTTAGGAGCTTCGTTAAGGGCTTACTGGTTTCATAATTTCAGAAGAAATTTTATCTCATCTACATTTATTGAGGCAGGAAATTGTCCTGTTAGTTTCTTTTGCTGCTGGTTGGAGACTGGCCAGCCTATCTTCAGTCTTTTCCTAGGTATTTTACTTTATTTTGAATCGCTCAGGCTTTTTTCTGATTTATTTTCAGTCCTGTTTTCATATTTGTAACTAAAACTCTTCAAGACTTTTAAATCTGAATGAGGCCATGCATAAAGGCATGATCCAAATATGAAATTAGATGAGCTGATCAAGTTCTGATAGTTTTCCCCATATTCTTATAACATGACAGATGGGAACTTTGTGAAATCTCTCAGGAAGGAAAGCAGTACTTTTGTCCTTTGCAAAGGCAAACTTATATCTGCACTTCCCTGCTGGTAGGAGTGACAAAGAGTGCCTCTCCTAAATCTGTTAAATGCTGAGCCATTTTGCCCTGGCTGCTGTGGCTGTTCTTCTGGCATTTTACCTCCAACAGATGCTGTTTGTAAGAGTATTTAATGCTCAAAAATCAACTGTTACCTGGTATTTTTTGCCATTTTAATTCAGACCAGGCCAGATTGCAGAGCCACAGAAATTTGGCCTTTATATAATTGCTCTTTGGTCCAACAAATTTTAGATGGTGGTCTCAAAGATTTTTTTTTCTGCATCCTTAGACTATAATCTCTTTTTGTTGTACGTGATCAGGATCCATCATTGATACTTCAACTCATAACATGATTTATTTTGGGATCATAACAGAGTGAACATTTCTATTTGTCATCCTTGGGTAGCTTAAGAGCTTCAGGCTCTTTAAGGCTGCGTAGTCATGTGTGGCTGGGACAGTTTATGTGCACTCTGTAGCTAACCATTCCCAATTGCACAGACTTGAGTTTGCAAAATCCATAGGCATAGATGTGCTAAATTCAGTGTTGCTGCATTTCCCTGTACAAGGAGTACAACCACAATTCTTTTCTTTCTTTCTCCTTATGCAGATTGTTAGCTTTCAGGTCTTTACAAAAGTTTCATTTCTTCTTGAAGGACTACTGTATACTCCAGTTGCCTTAATTTCTACATTAATGGTATGTTCACTAAAAGACTCTAGAATTACATTTCTTCTTGTATCTCCACTTAATGGTTTCAGTAACTGGGGATGTTGGATAATGTTAGTGGCTGCATCAGTGCTTACAGCACTTACAGGTCTACTAGCATGCTAGGCTTCTGTTACTTTGTCATATTATAAATTTATTTCACCCATAGACCTCCTTCACCAATTCAATTGCAATTTGACCACAAACCTTGGGAAAGCAGATGCTGGGCCTTCCTGCTCTATAATTGATAAGTTGGGAGTATATATTAATCAGTCATGTTAATTAATCAATTAATTAATTCAATAATTAATTATTGACGGTCTCTATCAAGAGATCTACTGACACACATGCTGGAGATTTGTCTCAGTGTCTTATGTCCTCCTCAGATTTCTCTAGGTGTTCTCATGTTTGATCCCACTGCAGTTCACTTGCTGCAGCACTTTTTAATGCTGATGGAGAGGTTCTGTTATTTCAGCCTCTCTGTTTTACCTTACTACCATATTTCCTTGTCTTTTTTTGAAGGGTATTGAAGAGTTACAGTAGCAAAGGTAGCAGTTTGTGGAGGCTCCAAGCCATTTCCTTTCCCAGTGGCTTCCTCCTTTTTAATTCATTCTCCTAGAGATTTCCTGTCTCCCTTTTTCAGCTCTCTAATGCATCCCATGATGTTCCTGTGTCTGCAGACTGTAGAATTACACACGTGCTCAGGCCATCTACTATATCTTTTTTCAAAATAGCCTGACTAAAATATGGAGCACATGCACCACCAGTGTTATTTAGAATATCATGATCACTTCTGAGACCACTGAGCAACCAGTCCATCGTAGCTTAGGGGGTCCCTGGCTCTGCTGCCTCTAACTTCTTCAGCCTCACTTTGTGGGCTCAGGTCTGTACCCTGTTCCTTTGAGACCTTGGGGTCCCACATGGTTGCCAAGACTGCTGCTGAGATTTCCTCAGCAATACTTGTATTAGCAGATTGCTTGCATTTATACCTTGATTTTTTTTTTTTATAAATGCCCAATTTCATTTCTATGCTTCTTGATATTGTATAAGCCTTCTAACTTCTTGTATAACTTGCAGATCTTCTAGGAATACTTTCCTCTCCTAATCTAGTTTGATCAGCATCATTTCAGTTTCTAGTTTATCATTTCTTGTTTTTGAATTCTGATTCCTCTACTAGTCTTTTTATTGCTGATCACCCTGCCCACACTCTCGACGTAGTTTAAGGCATTTAGGGAGGAAAAGAAAAATAAACAGGATGGTTTTCTTAAACGTTGCAAGCTCTTACTCATCTTGCTTATCATTTCCAGAGTTTGATTTCCATTGAAAAACTCATCTCTGTCATGTCTTCTGAAAAGGATAGTGGGGAGATATGTGTGTGTTGTTTATTTTGAAATTAGTACAATACAATGTTACTCTGAATTGCAGTGTTTCGATTTACTTCATTATACTGGCTTGGCTGGCTTGTAAGCATGACTGTATTTTTGTTCTTTATAAAATTCTGCCCCAGATCAACATGGGAGATGAAAAACAAACAAAAAAACAAAAAACGCAGTTTCCCAGAGGTATTATACAAGTTTGACTATAGAGGTGAATCTATTTGGGATTGTAGCTCCTCTTACAGAAAGCTAAAGGTGTTTTTAGTCCCCCTGAGCTGTACTGGCCTTAGGGGTTTCCTCCCTTCTCTAAAACTGAAATGCTTCTTTACACTCAGGGCAAAGGAACAGAACACAGTGTCCATTCCCAAATGTTTCCCAAAGTCTTTCTTTTATTTTTTTTCTTAGATTTTCAGCAAATTGTTAAACAGGTCTGTTTAGAATACATATTAATCAATTGTTTAATTAAAATAGTTCTCAGGAGCATAGAAATACACATTCATTACATTACTGGTCTTTAATTACTGAAGGCTTTTACCCACTGAAGGCTGTATGTTGGGAATGTCCCCTAAATGGTGCAAGGTTTTATAGGAGGACTTTCCTTTTTCACCATTAAGTAGTTATGCTCAAAATCTTGCCTGTATCCAGAGAGATGGCACACTTTCACATAAATCTAATAATTAATTCTAAATAAACTTGAAATTTCATCAACTTAATCCCAGATGCGTAAAACAGATCTAATTATTACAAGGAAATAAAAGGATATAAATGGGCAGAAAAAGTATCTGCAATAATTTAGTCAAAATAGTAATATGCATTTTTTTCAGTTTCTTCCCTCTCCCCTGGTGTTACAGTTACCTTTCCTCTGCCCTTCTTGATCCTACTTGTAGAGTTATTTTATCCAAGAGTTAGCGCTAGATGTTACAGTGAGCCAGCATCATCTGGAGTCTTTTTGCAGGGAAAATTCTGAATTCTATGTATAGTGCCTTTATGAATGTTAGATACTATTTCTGTATTCTCTTTGTTACATTTAGAGTCAGTTTGGTTTAGCTATGGTCTGAATTGATTTAACCATAAGTGAGCTTAAAAGCAGGAGGATCCCCATCCAGGCTGACCTTCTGTGTCTTCCGCTTCTCCGGACAACCTGTTCCAGTGCCTCACTACCCTTACTGTAAAAAACTTCTTCCTTATATCTAGTCTAAACCTCTCCTCTTTTACTTTGGAACCATTTCCCCTTGTCTTGTGAAATTCCATACCTGTACTTCTCCATGCTCCATCCTGTGTTTCCTGGTATGGGAACACTCAGGTATGAGCTTTTGATTGTCATACTGCTATACTGTGCCATTATATTAAGGCTATAAGTCCCTCATCCTAGAATAACCACTTCTTACTGTTACCTATGTAAAACTATGATCATATTGTACAGGCTCACTGCAGATGTTGGGTTTTGTAGTGCAGCCAGAGCTCTAGGCATTGACTGGGAGAGGATAAACAATCATCAGCTGAAAAACTGGGAATGTTTAAAATAAATTCACACAAGAAAAGCATTTGTAGAGATCCTAATTCTAATGTAAGATGTTTATCCTTGTCAGTAGGCAGTTTTGAACATCAAACTGTGTAAACTTCTCGTCTCCCAAGAGTGATTATTTTTTCTGTACTTGTTTCCTAGCACTCCCTTTTCTATGTTCATTTCAGACATAAAAAATATGTTTACTTGTGAAACAATTTTACTGTGTATGTTGTGTTAACCTTACAATCCATGAAAATTCTGAAGTACTATAGTGAATGCACTCCTTTCCAACTCATTACTAAAAAGCAAACCGTCTTACAGTTTTAGTCTTACATTTCTAAAGTAAACATGTAAGTAACTTCTGCCATTAAGGAAAGCTAAAGATTTTGAATAGATAGAAAGGTGATTGTAGTGATCACTGTAGTGAAATAGAGGAATTCAAAAAATAACGATCTCTTATGTCTTCAAATGAACATTTTCACCCCCTTTTTTTCCCCTGCTGTTCACATTTTGTTCCACCTTGAATGAATCTAAGACGACTTACTGTGTTAAAATAGATTCAGAATTAGGAAGAATAAACTCATGCAATAGGCCAGATTTATTTAAGATATTTTCGTTCAATTCTTTTAAATGTTGTTAGATATATCCTTTTCTGTTTTGCATTTTGTGAAGCCGTCATGACACAAGTCTTTGATCAAACCACTTCAGAAAGTGTTTAATATTTAGACTCCACTAAAATATATATATTTTCTTGAGTGAGTAAGGAATAGTAGCTCAACATGCTGAATGATTGCAATAAAGCAAGATTTAGAAATTTTCTAATGTTCAATTTATAACTGAAAACACTAAAGATTTAAACTAGAGTATTTTTAACCACTTTCCAAAGGTGTGGGGTTTTTTTTAATTTTTTTTTATTTTTAAGAGTGGCATACTTTATTATTTAAATTGGATGTAATTCTCTTTGTGAGCTATTAGTTGGGGAAAAAAAGATTGCACTTAAATATTACTTGAAAAAAGGTAACGTTATCTCAGTTTTTCTCACTGTTAATATTTCTTCCTTTTATTGTAGTACTGTAATCATCATATATTTTTAATATGTTCCTTAGATAATTTTCTGAGCATTGACTAAATTCATTTCCAATTTTTAAGGCTACACATACATTTTTCAGTATTGGTACTAGGTAATAGGATACCACAGGACTTGTATCTCATGTGAGACACACTCGTCTTCTGCGCTTATGAATAGTCTCAGAAGTATTTGATTCTTTCATGGGAACATACATGTCCTATCCAGTTGTATTTGTCATCTTGCTGTGTTAGTACTGGTGATAAAACTACTTAAGGTTACTCAATAAACTCAATGGTCTTATCAGTAAAATTCCTGATGTTAACTGCTAAAGCAGTCTGATGGCTTAAAGGCCTCCTAGCATTAATTGTTGCTCCAAATGGGAAAAGCATTTTGTTTCATCTTCTCTGTTATGTGGAATGCAAGCTAATATAATGAATTTACATTTGTCTCCTTGACCCTCTTTTGTATGGAAGAAATTGGGAGAAAATATCACCAATATAATTAGCTTTTACAACAGTTTATCTGGCTATTATTTGGCCTCCTCATTAGGGTTCTTTTTTCCCCCTTCTTTGCATATTCATTCTTGTTCTCAGTGAAATGTCATTGCCATTGCTCTTAATTTACATTGGCAAATCAGAAGATTCTTGTAGTTTTGACTGCCATGCATAATACTGCAGGCAAGATACTTACCATATTTCTACTAAAAAGCCTTTACTATGAGTTTAATCATGCTATTTAATTGCTAGGCTTAATTTGAAAATAATTGTTCACAGCAATTAAATAAATGCCCCAATTTCATTAACAGACTTCGTAATTAGAAAGTACAACATAAAAGTGCTAATGTTGCTTCATTAGGCTTAAATTACTGTTTCAAATACTACGTTTTTACTATCTATACAATTTCTTTCTGCAGTGGAATATCAGCATAATGACTGGTACTAGATTAGTAACAAATTTTCTGGTGTAAATGTTCATGTCCCAGTCAACTGTGTAACAATTTAGTAGAAGAGTCATATAAAACTGCACTGCTTTTTCTTCTAAATTTTAAATATAGTCTTATCTTAAACAGGTACAAGATAAAGCAATTTCTAAACAAGTATGTAGGAGTTCATTGCTTTGAATAATAGTAAGACATTTTTTCCAAAATTTAATATTTAAATATATGGTGGCCAATTCCCATATAAGAAATTGGAATGAGAAATAAAAGAATAATATACGTGGCCGTGAATAAGATACAGTGATGACAAATGTCAGGAATCACAGGATAAAAGATAAAGGCAGTGTCACAAGATAGTGAGATATCATTTATAGTCTTTAACTGTCTGTGCTATTATTTCCTTTGGAATATTGAGGGATTGTTTCACTATTTTACCATACAAATACAAATATTGTTTGCTAGAAGAAAGATGTATGTCTGCATTTCAGTCAAGGTGTTCCATCTTTGGTTTTAAAACAATTGCTGAAAAGCTTGAGGAAAGGTGAGAAAAAAATGGTCACATTAAGATGATAAAGAATAATAATGATAACACAACCAATATTTTTAAAATTATTTTTTAATTACTGTGTTAGGTTCAAGTGATTAATGAATCCTTGTGCTTTTTTGTAGAAACGACTGTATAGTGCCTTCCTGCCCAGACTATCATCCCTCACTAGAGGTCATTGCATTTCTTTCTTCTTATAAAAATTTCGTTATTCAGCAGCTTCATTATGTCATGTAAAGTGGGTAAAGAGAAACGCAGAAGCTAAATTAAATAAATATAATTTACACATAAAACAATAAGTAGAAAATTAAAAGCATGTCATTGTACACACAAAAAAAACCAAGAAATAAAATAGTTCTTCTTTGTTTGAGTTAACAGCAAGATTTACTCAATTTCAGTTATTTTTCCTTATACTGTCTCTTGCTTGAAATATAAGAAGGATAAAAACAGATTAACAAGAAAAAATGTGTCTTGCTTGTGAAAAACCAGTCAGTCATCTCTTTTGCTGATCACTGAATATATGTAACATGAGTATATGTAGTTTTGTTAACTTTCACATAATGATAGATATTAATATTAGTAAAAATCTGTATATTGTTAGGTTTTGTGTAGTTTTTTGTAATCAGTATTCGGTTGTGGCTTCGTCTCATTTATGCATACATATATACACATACAAATGGCAAAAACTCATAAAAAATAATAATAATTTTTATGTACTTTCCAAGGATATTGAATCCAGATTGTGTGTATGAACTATGATGCAACGTGAAGAAAAATATAGAAGTAGTAACTTAGACATGTTCGTTCCTCATCTTATGGGTAAATGTCAAGACCAAGATATTCTTGCTACTGAGAACCATAGTGCAAGGAATAAATGTCTCAAATTGCAACTTTGCTGATTTCTCTATACGTTAGGAGAATTATTTTCGGTAATAGAGTAGGGTAAGTTACCCATGGAAGATAAAGCTCATTGCTGATGAGCTGAGTGAACTTCAGGGCTCATCTAGACAATAGTCCTGATCTAATGTTGACAGTAATCCCTCTTTGAAGAAGTTAGGGTATATGGCCTCAAGAGATCACTGTCAACCAGCATTTCTAGATCCTGCGATATTGAAATGTACACAACATTATAGAAGGATTTAACTGACCTATCATGCAGATACAATATCATTTTTGACATTGTTCCTCCTATGCTCACAAATGACAAAATCACAACAGTAGATCATGTTTATCTGATTACCTAACAGGTCTCTGATGTTCTTTACAACCCTACTGTATTTCAGCACACAGGCTTTAGAAGGCCTATGCTACTTTTTTGTGTGTTGTGTATTTGTATTCTTATCTAAATGACTTTGCATTTAACTCTTTTAAAACACCAGATCACCCAAATATGCCCTACTTGTTAAGTTATATAATAATAATAAAATCTGATCATAATGATATTAAAATGTTTTCTCAAGCACATATATAAATTTTAATGTGATTGAACTGAAAGCTCTTCTGAACGGCCTTGGTAAACTGGATAATGATTCTCTACTCAGAGTACGTTTTTGAGAGCAATCATTAAACATCTTTTAAGCTATCAGTTGCAGCTATTTTCGTTTTTTTTTCTTCCCAACCTCAGGAATTTTACAGTTACCTTGTATGCATTTAGATTTATTACTTCAGCATAGCCTGTTTTTATCCACAGTTAAATATTTTCACGTGTGAACATCCTGATCCCTCTTATTCACATCAAATCGTATGACATTCATCATTCCACCTCAGGACACATAATAATCCCTAAATGCCTGACTCTGAAAATGTTGCTTATCTTCAATTCTGTTGCAACAGACATACAATTTTTATTTTATTATTATTATTATTATTTTTAATCTGTATGAGTTCATGTGAACTTTCTGACATGCTAGAAAGAAATTATGGTAGTGGTGTGGAAATACATGAATTACCAGTTATGTGACTGAGAGGGGGAGGGAGAGGTGAAAAGGAAATCCTGAAATGAGAGCAATGTTTCACAAACCACAAATTCATAATGTTGTAACTAAGCCTTTAGGTACAGTGTATAATATTTTTTTGTTCTGGAAGACTTGTTTTCCATAAAACAATTAATTTTGCCAATATTCTTCAATATTTTCCAGATAATATCCTATACCACCCTTTCTGTATTTTATGTTAGGGCTCATATAAATCTTAACATAGTTAGGCTATAGTTTTCAGTGCAGATATGTCTGTATTTACTTCTAAATTGTACTAACAAAATTGGTTTTATGTGTGCATACGCATAACTTGACAAGGTGCTTCACAACTCAGTACTGCATAGCTCAACAAAGTAATTCAGGGTTTACTCTTATACTCAGCCTATTGGTTCACTGTATTTAGCCAGATTTCAAAAAAAAAAAAAAAAAAAAAAAACCCACAAGGAAATATATATTGCTTTTAGCAATGGCTGTATAGCAGGTATGCAATATCAATTCTTAACTGTAGTTAAGTAAGGTGTGGCTGCAGCTTCCAGATAGACCTGGATTTGGATTAACTATAACTATGTAAGAAGATTCTTTACTGCTTTTGTGCAGTTGAACCTTCATCCATCCTATATTATATATATACTCGTCTGCTACGCCATCTACATCTGTCACCATCTGCTTCAGATGCTTGGTATTTCCTGTTCTTCAGAGAAGAACTGAGACTTACATGGTTTTTAAACTTTTTTTTTTTTTTTAATTCAGTCTTTCTTTACAGTCTTGTACAATAAAGAAAGATTAAAAGCTGTTGTTATACAGAACTTATAGCTTAGGTCGGCAGTGAGACCTCCATGCCGGTTTATTTGCCTCTGGGTTTGAATTTCTGAGAACCATGTAATAACTTAGAAATGTTATTTCTAACATTTTTTCTAACAGAAAAAAAAACAGAACATATCATGGAAAAAAAAAAAGAATCATTCATTTTTATATACTTGTTTTTCTAGTCATTCTACTTCAACTCCAAATATAATCAGTGCAAAATAGTAGGCTGTCACCTTTTTAAACAAGAAGAACTATCATCTAGAGTGACATAGAAATGGAAAATATTGTAAGGTTCATACTGACTAACATGAACCATGTTGAGAGTTCTACATTTGCAATTTCATTAGGATGACGTTCCTACTTCATAGTGCTGTAGGACTGTTGGAATTAGGATTGACTAAATTTATATCAAACTTCCTGAAGAGCTTGACAGGAGACTGAATAGTTTCCTGATCACACAACGTTTTGTTCTGAACTTCGCACATCATTTTAGAAACTTGAAATGGCTTAGTCATTTGTAAGACATAGAGTTTGTGTATGGTATGTTCTAGGAATCAAAATAAACTCGGATTTGTACTACTGTTGCTATTTTAAAAATTCTTTCATCCTCAGAAGATACTAGCTGTTTTATAGATACAAATGCTGTAGATGCAAATCCTGCAAGCCTTCTCAGAAATGTGCTGGGTCAGGATTTTACTTCAGGTGGAAAAAAATGCACCTAGAATTAAGGGTTGTATTTCCTCAAAAATGGAATACCTGCCTTTTCTTCAGTATGTCACTTAAACTTTTCTCATCACTCCTCTGTGTAAAAAAGATATTTTGGAAGTGTTTATTTCTTCAACTTTACACTAGGGTAGCCTGTGTGTGTTTTGTGTCCCATTACTGTTGTATATGAATATGTTCTTGTGTTCACAGAGTCCTAGCAACTAATATTACAGCTTAGCTTAGATGTTTCCTAATTTAGGTGCGCAAGGTACACACCAGACATTATGAATTATATATTCAGAAAAACCTCAAAACTGTTTCCATGAGTGTGTGTTCTAGCTGTGAGTGTCCCTCACATGTTCATTGCAAGGGAGTTGGAACAGATGATCTTTGAAGGTCCCTTCCAATTCTAATGGTTCTATGATTCTATATAGTTATTTTGATCTCTTAAGAACAATTGTGTATCAGTATATATTCATTATAGTTAAAAAAAAAAAAAGAGATTTATGCATGGATAGCTTGTGTCTGGGCTTGGTTGCCTGGAAATCTGTACCATTTGCACAGACACTCATGGAAATAGTTGAGTTTTTTTTTTCTTTTCCTTTTTTTTCCCCTCTTCTTTGTTGTTTGTTAGTTATTTTTTAATATATTATTTAGAATGTCTGGTGTATATATTGTACACCTAAATTAGGTCTGAGAGGAACTTTAATATCAGTTTCTAAGGCTCTGTGAAGACAAAAGCAAAAAATGACTTGGTTGTTTACTTCTGGGCTGCTAATGGGCAGCTGCAACAGGCTTGAGAGGTATGATGGATTATATCTGTTCTGTGTGTTTGTATATCAGATTCTTTTTTTTTTTTTTTTTAAAAAAAAAAAAAAAAAAAAAAGGAATTGACTAGGCCACCAAGAAAGGGTGTGCTACATCTTTCCTTGCATGTACTTGAATGTGTTCAGGAGATAAAAAGATATTAGGTGATTTAGACAGAACAAAAGAGTATACAAGATAATAGTAAAGAGAGAAAGAACAACCACAGTGATAGAAATTTTCAGTGATGGAAAGCAAAAATTTTTGAATCAGCAGGAACTGAAGAGTTTGTTGCAAACCAGAAAGTCATTATCTTTACTCAGTCCAACCCTGGGAGAAAGAAAATAAAAGCAGAACTTGTTCTTAATTCTTCTTTTTCTATTTCCACTTCCATTCTTCCTATTTATGGCTATTCTACGCTACCTTGTGGTTTCTAATAAGTCATTTTATTTTGCTTCCTAATAAAATAGACTTTTTCAATATCAAAATCCTTTTGAGGAGATTAGAACAGTGGCATTCAGACTTCTGGTTAGTGTGGATCCAACACCAAGAGGGGTATCATAGCCTATGTCAAAATGTATGCAGTATATATAGACTTTCTTGAGGTGATAGGTGGCACCTGCACTATGCAAAATTAGGCTCTGAGAATCTTTGCCTTACACATCTGCTCTGCAGTTGTCCTCAAGAGGGACAAAGAGAATATCATTCTGACTCAGATTTTGTCCAGTTCATGTGATATCACTCTTTATAAGTATCCGTCTGAAATATGAGCTTATTTTTTTTACTGGCATTAAACCTAGAGTGGTTATTCAATAACTAAATGCATTATTTATATACTACGTTATTCCAATATCTTTTCAGATTGAATGTAAAACAAATTATTTTTTAATTTTCTTAAATTATTGTTAGTTAATACTGCAGTATACACGACCAAACATCAACTAGGGTACACACGCCATTGCTTATATGTGAGAAAGGAAATACACTTTTATTGTTTGCTTCCAATGAAAAGCTGCCTGCTTGTCAGCAGCTTGTTTTGATAGGTTTCTGTAGTTACAAATTTGCACTAAATAAAATAGGGAACATGAAAAATTATTCAATTCTTTCAGACTATGCTAAGAAAATTCCTGTAAAGTTTTTGATGCTACAGTTCATCTTTTGTAATGTGTCTTGTAAGAGGGAAATATACAACTTCACAACTTAATTCTTTCATGTTACTGAGTTTAAACAGCCCTCAAGATTTGACCTTTCTGGAGGTCTTAGAGTACTGCAATTCTTCTGTCTCTGTTGTTTTTTTTTGTAACAGGTATGGCATTTCTTTTAGCAGTCCATCAACCTCTTTTGTCCATATATTTTTTGAATTTCTTATATACTGACAGAAAAATAGCCTGAAAGATTATAGCCTAAATTGTTTATTTGTCTCTCATTTTGTGCATTTTCATTTACTTATTCATTATTTCCTCATCGTGAAATGTTTAAAATACAGGTCTTACTGTGTCTCTGTAGTTGGTCAGTGATTGCAGCAGAGATTTAATGTCAATGTCAGTAACCCTACGTAACTAAAATTGCATCTTTTCTCCTTCCTCTAGGCAGTTTGCAGTGTTGTTTTCTCTTCCTACTCTTAGGCCCAAGCCCATAGATTTTTCTTACATGATTAATATTTCGCTGCGTAAGAGGAGAATTAAAAGAATCAGGCCTTGTGCAGGTGTACATGCTCTCACGCTTGGAGATTAAATTGCTTTGTTCTCTGTGTTCATTGGCAATTCAGTCAAGGTGAACAATATTACAAAACAGAGAAAGGGAAATAAAAGTATGCCAGATGTTGTTTCAGTGTTCAATGGAAAATGTAGAGTTTAATGTTTTCTTCTGTACATGAATAAAAGAGAAAGAAAAGGAGAGAGGAAAAGGATGCAAGTAGAATATTACATAGCCTTTGAGAATACATTCATAGGAAATGGATCAAAATGTAACCAGCTTTTCCTACTCCTCCTATTTGCATAAAACTTCAGTATTGGTGCCAAAAAGATATTCTATTGTTACTATTTTTTATGGATATGTCTTTTGTCATTTGTGTTGCAGGGAGCTATTTCTTTAGTTTTTATTTTTCATAAAATCCAGTACTGTTAAATGAGAAATTTTGGAGGGCAGGAGAATGTTCTAATCTTGGCAGTTGACAAAGCTGTTTATTTTAAGGCTTGTTATGGAATAGGAAGGAAAAGCAAATAAAAAAATAATTTGAGTCTTTGCAGGAAAACCATTGAAAAGCCACTGAACATTAAAAAAAAAAGTGTTTTCTCTAGCAAAGAGAACTTCCTGAAGTTGCATGTAGTCCTGTGCTAAACTGATCAAGTTGTGATATGTAAATCCATCATCCAATTCTTTGCACAATTTATTTGAGGGCATAGTGCCTGTTGAAATGGAGGATTTATTTTGTACAGGCTTCTGACACATTTTTTGTCACTTCATTAACGCTGGTTTTTATCATTATTGCAGAAAGGATTAATTCCACACCCTGAGAAACTTCTCCATATGCATGTGATGAGTATGATCCCCCAGCCATATGAACAGACAATTAATTAATTAATTAATTTTTATTCTGAAGAGTCACAGAATTTTTGAGATTTAAAGGGACCTCTGGAGTTCATTTATATGCATCTTACAGGGTAAAATGTTAATGATTTTACATATTGCATTTTTAAAACAAAACTTGGGGACAAACATGTTACAGCATAAACTGAGCATTTGTTTTGAAATTTGTCTTTCCTATATATATTTTGTCTTCATGTTTATTTAAATATTTTCTGCCTGGTTATTCTTCTTATGTGTAGATTACTATGCCAGTTTAGAAAGACCTTATCTGGGACTTTGGTGATGGACTTCCAGAAATAGTTGTTCTCACAGATCATTGTTTTAGAATGTGGGGGAGAAAACTGTCATCTGTTCTGAGCTATGGTGTTATGTCACTTCCAGTTTGCTTTCTATCTGAAGGTAGCTACAGATGAGGTGGCTTAGTGTTGAGTCTTTTTGTGCTATAAAGATGTTGCTAAGTTGGGTTTTTAAACCATACTCCTAATAAATCATACAAAGATTTTGTTCAGTTGTACACTTTAGATCATACCATTTCTCTGTCCTAGCATTTTCAGACCAAAGAAACCCTTTCCAAACGTGCTTAGCCTCACGTAAAATTCTTCACATATAACTTCTTTTGTCTTCTCTGTTTCCTCTTCAGATATGTCAGGCATTGATAGAGTGATTATGATTCTATTCTTAATCACCCTTGTAAATAATCTGAGCCTGTGAGAAGTATAGGGGAAAAGAAAAATATATACTTTTTTTCCTTTTGTTTCCATGGCAGCAGAGAAAAATAAGTTTGTAATTTTGGGTTTCTTTCCTTTTCGCATTTTATAGCTACTAGGGAAACTGTGTTTAGATTACTGCTCCAACCTAGCACTTCTGAACTTTGGTGCCCTACTTGTTCCTTTAATGTCTGAATTAACTTTTCGACTTTGTTGAGAAGGCCTGGCTGCAGAGTCTTTGAATGTTGCAGAAGAGCACACTGGTAACTTAGATGAGTCAGGACAGAGACTACTTCTACAGGAGTGTCTTGTGTCAGGCCACTTAGAACTAATCTTTGAGAACAGGAGGCAAAAAATACACCCTAAAAGTGAGAATGCATTGAGAGGATATATAGCAATATAATGCTTCACAGAAATATTATTGGACTGGAAGGATGCCTATGAGAAGGCAGTTCTATGCCTGAAATCCCACATGAGATTTCCTTATATGAAAATCTGCTGTGAAATAAGTTTGAGTTTTGCAATTATTTTCTTCAGAATAATAAGGGTTAGTATTGTTCTTCACCTCTTGTATCTCTATTTCTGTGAATTTATATTTGTAGGTTACTATATATCACAAAATGTCCCCTAAAAGTTTACTGCTAAATTGCTATTCGTGCAATCTCGTGAAATGGCTACATCAAATGCAATCAAATATATTTCATGAAATGCTATGGTAAAAAGCTGTGAAATATATCTCAGACAGTGCTGACACAACGCTGTGAAATGTACCTCATAAAGTGCTATGAAACCTGTAACTTCCAGGGCACTGATCAAACTGTGAAGCAAATTAATTTGAGTGGTACCTAGTTTTATGGTACTCTAATATATTTATTTAGAAAGTAGCATAATTCTGATCTCCTAGGTGAAAGTGAAAGAAAAACAACAGCACAAAACCATAATTCTGAGTACTTTATGAGAAGAAAATGCACTGACAAGGTGATTGCCTAGGAATGAGGTGGACCAGGAACTAGATAGGCAGAGAGAGAACATTGAGCACACTGTTCCTGTGGCAGTATAAATCAGTTTCTCAGGCTGATCTAAATCCTATTCATCTTTTTCAAGGTAGAGAAAAATAACCTTAAAAATACCTGCGTCTATCAGAACATCATGAACGTTTCATGTGGTAAAAAGCACAGTTTAGCCAGCTGAACTTTATTTCTAATATTTACACTTAAACAGAAAAACTATGGCTAACAACACAAAAAGTAATATTTAAGTGTTCCTTAAGAAAACACCATGCATTTACAGCCTCCCTACAGTCTATTTTTAGATGCAGGATTTGGGAAAAATGATGACTTTAAGAGGAATCTCATTATCAGAGTGGTAATAATATTTGATTATTCCCGTGTCCACTACTCCCAGTAAAATACAATTTGGTGGTTACATTCCAGGTCAGAATTCTCCTTTGCTTTTCTTTATGTGAACATGTGAAATAAGCACTTCCATGAGGTTTGGATTTTACTGTTAGCTTCTGGGAAGCTTTTTCTTCCTTACTCTTCTCTTGTTCCAGAATGGCCTGGTGTCTGCAGTGTCTGTCCATTGTAAATGGCTTAGTCATTTCTGCAGATACCTAAAAAGACTTCCTGAATATTTTTCTCTCCCCTGAAAGAAAAATGATTCAGGACCTCTGTTGATCTCCAAGTTGCATGATACATGGCATAAAACTGAATACTAAGTCTGTCACAAGGAAAAATTTCTTAATTTATATGATTTAAAGTAACGTAGGATTGAAGTATTTATTAGCAACACATAATTCATTAGCTGTGTCAGTAATAGAACAGAAAGATCACTTTAAAGTTAAGCAATTATGAGGTGTTTAAGAACACCTGCAAATTTGTAAACATACTTCTATGCTTAATAGTCCTCCAAAGTAGAGTCTCCCCTAGTATTACAGGTATACCCCCATGTATTGCGGGTAATCAGCATCGATTGGCTTTGATATTAGCAGGTCTCATGAGCCTGTGTGCTGTGCCGAACACCAATTCAGTAACTCCTGTCAGTAGAGATATCCATAATATTTTTTATTCTCTGTGTTTATTATAATTGCTGCAGAATCCATGAGCTGTGGTAGACCTTAAGCTTGTTAGTCTTGGTAAGAAAATCAGTTAACTGTCTGTATAAACCCAACAATAAGCCCCAAAAACCCTTAGCTGAAAAGCCTGTCTGAAAGCATAATTCAGACAGATTCTCAGGGCTTTAAAGATGGGAGAGGTAGTATCCTTTCCAGTATTTCACACCAGAGACAGGAGACTATATTATGTAGAGAACTAGAAGTATTGTAGGCAATATCATGATATACACCAAGTCAAATACTCAAAATGCATTTACATAAGACTTTAATTTGATGATTAATTTGATGATTGTCTGGGTTATCTTGAAGGATTTACAGTTTTGTTTTTTTTTCCCTATTCATTTAATTTATTGTTTCAAAAGAGGCAGCTTTGAGAAAGCTGAAGAATGAAATCCCTTTATCCGTCCTCTGGCTTGGTTCAACCCTGGCAGCATCTGTACTTATCTGTTGGGCCTTAACAGAAGGAAAGAACTATTGAAGAGAGAAGATGGTTCTGTCTGCTGAGAGCACCGACAAGAATGCCAACCGGGTTGCAACTTTCTGAGCCAGTAACATCAAAGGGAACTGTGCTTTCATTTCAGTACAAATCACAGATATTTAGCCAGCAATTCTGCAAAGGTCTGTGCCTTGGCAGTACCCTAACCTAACTTGTGCCAAGTTTTGTCAGCAGCAAAAAGGTTCAAATGTTTAAGGGGTTCTTTAAGGGATTAAGAGACATTTCTGGCACAAATTGCCACCCAGAAATCTGAAAAGGCTGTAGACATCCCTTGAGGGTCCTTAGTAGGTTAGGTTTCTAGACTTGCTAATGCTGAATCTATATAGAACACCAAAAAAACAATCTTCTATTAGAAAAGGCACAGAATATATGTGTGTAAGCTAATAATATGTTCTTGAATAATATGTTCTTCACCATCTGAAGATAACGAGAGGACACATCAGCAATGAAATCTGGTTTGTGGGAGTGTGGTGTGGAATTAGTCCTTCTAAAACAATATATAACTTAGATTTAAGGCTGTCCAGCATAAGTAGAAGAGAGGATGATGCTAGGCAATAGAATGTATGTCTGCAGGTAATTTTTTACAGTGAATGAGGATCTTAAAAAAAATTGGCCTCAAACTCTTCCTGTTACTATTTTTGATGCACTGAGGAAGGACTGCAGAAAGGCTTTCTTGTAGGGCTTTCTCAACTGTGTCATTGTGTCTATGTAAAAAGAACTTGCCTCTCAAACAACCTTGTACTTTCTATCACAGTAATACTTAAAGAATCAATCAGGGATCGAGACACCATTGTGCCAGACAAAAGGTTGAAGACAATCCATGCCCTAAGGAGCAATTCTCTGGATATGAAGTGGTCTTATTCTGTAACAGGACATGAGGAACCACTTTCAGTACTGTAATCGCTATATACAGCAGTAACTGAAAAAAAACCAAACCTGTTTTAACCATGGCTGAGCTTTTCAGCTTGTTGTCTTGTCTCCCCAGAGAACATGAGGTTTAGATCAGGCAACTTATACAGACTCTGCATGTGTTCTCAGGGGATGGTCTGTGGATGTGCTCTTCAAGAGAAAGCATAAGCAAGGGAGGAAAAAATTGTGCTGTATGTGTAACTGACATGTTTTAAAAGTGCTGAGTATCAGAAGATGGTTAATGCTTAATGCTTAGGCATTAAAGCGTTTTTAAGCTTTGAAATTAAAATATGTATTTCAAAGTATTATACTTGAAAAAAAGAATGATAGAACACAAAGGAAAGAAAGAGTTTCAGACAAGACAAAACGGTGTGCCTGAGACGTATTGGAAGCTGAATGTTTCTGAATCCAGATGAAACGGAGGTCAAGTCATGCTGTTGGTTTTGTGCTTCTACATAAAATAGCTAGTTAGACGAGTTAGAAAATTATTGTATTGATAAGTAGCAGAAGTATTTAACACAATGAAAAATAAGGAACAAAATGAAAATAGGGCAATGGTTATTGTGTAATATGTTACTCATCTTCATTTTTTTATTGTGAATATTACAGTTTCATAAATTCAGTATGAAAAAGCTTCACATTAGTATAAATTAAGTGAAAAGTGAAAAAAAAATTGTTACTTTATCAGTTTTATATAACTATCTCTATTTATAGAAGATATTTATATGGAATGTATAATTTTATGATATCTCTAGAAAATCCATCAAGTCTGAGGGGCCTTCTCCTCAGGTTCCATGTCAAAAATGCATATATAGATATATATACGTATACATATTGTTCTGCCTCAAACAAATTTGTAAGTGTAGTGGAAGTAAATTTAGCAGTTAGAATATTGGCAAAAAATCTATAAAGATACAGACCAAATGTGCAAGCATAAGTACACTGTCAATGATTTCTATTATCACGCAAGTTGAAAATCAAGAGACGTGGAAGAAGTTACAGCTGCATGATGTCTTGAAATCAAACATTTGTTGCTGTAAGAGACAGCATTCATGTTTTTGGATAAATTTAGTAGGTATTACTTAGATACATTGATTAATATATAGCCTAACATCAAAATGGAACCTATTTGGTCCCGCCTGACAAGGGAGTCAAAGTCTGGGCAGTCTTTTGACTTCAGTCCTCAGAAGACTACTGGATAAACTACGCGCACTTTGAGTTGGCTCACTTCAGTGATTCAAAAATTTAGCACTTGAGTGTCAGGGGGAAAGTTAATGGCTGTTGCAAGTTGCTATGGGACTCGAGGCTGTAATGAGTAATAAAAGGAATGGACATAAAAGCCAGGATTATTGATTTCAGGAGAAATCGTGGAGTGACACCTAGGAAATGTGGATCTTATCTAAGATGCTGTAAAAAAATGGATTTTATTGCTACAGAATGCAAACGTAGTAAAACCAAGGAAAGTATTGTGAAGTCTATATTGTTTAAAACTATATAGCATGAGAATCGTAGTACTGTAACTAGAAATACAAAATTATCTTTCTTTCACTGCAATACCTGCTTTCATAAATGTGTTTCGTGTGTTCTTAATGGATCCTGGAAACTTAGGAATGCTGATTCAATAAGGACTCTTGCCCACTTACTCATACTGTCTTGTCTCATAGCCACCTACTCACTCCAGCTGGGAAGTGTAACATAACCTGGGGCATTAATTATCTGCTTGGCTACTCTGTTACACTTCTTGAACTTCAGAATCTCAAGGTCTGATGTTTTTATGTCTTTGTATACTCCTGTTAAGCCTAGAGTGATACTAAGAGAAGCATTTGACGTATTGTACAGGGCACACTGATGGATAAATCAGTACAGAACCAAGACATTAAAATTTTTTAGCAGCTTATGAAATAATATATTTTGAAATAAGTATGTAGCTGACATTGTCAGCATCTATTAAGAAAATCAAAGCTATCAGCAGTACTTTCATTTTAATTATCCTTATATTATAAGGATCATCATCATCAAAGTGATGGTCAGTGAATCCTAGTTTTGAATGGCAGAGACCAACAAAAATAGATAGAAAAATTAGTTTAGATTGAGTAATTGTGATAGGGTCCATCCCCAATTCTCTGGGAGCAATTAATCCTGGACCCAATGAAAAGAGGATCTTGGCCCATGTGGTGGGAGATCCATCCTGTTTTGTTTTGTACCAATTCTCAAACAGTGTAGCCAACCAAAACTTCATAATTCTTCCTAAAGTCACAGCAAAGTTGCCAGAAATAGAAGGAAACATAGAGTCTCAGCTTCTAGAAGGAAATGTATTTTGAATGGGAAAATGAGTACACAAGGTACTGTCAAACAGAAAGCTGTCTCTGAATTGCAAAGGAAAGAAAGAGTTTGAAGCTAAAAAAGATTGGGTGCCTGAGATATATTGGAATCTGAATGTTTCTGAAGCCAGTTAGTTTTGCTTGAGGCAAATACAGCTTTCTCATTTCGAGCAAAAAAAATCTGGTCATCTAATATTTGGGTAAGGGCTCCTGTTTGAAGAACCAAACTTCATTAAGAGTCTCTGTAATTTAAAATTTTATTTCCAAATAAAAGAAGCACGGAATATACATATTTGGGTACATTTTATATTATAAGTAATTAAATATATATAAGATTTCATCAAAAAAGAAACAGGGAGCTACTTCAAAACATGCTATGGCCTCTGGCAAAGCTGAGCATGCTCAGAGGCCTAATTGAAGTGTTAGCATAGGCTCCAAAGCTGCAGGAAGTCGTTCCTGCATAGAGCTATTAATGATATTACAATGATTCTGAATGATTTTTCACTCAATAAATAAATAGCAAACATATGGGTGCAGTAGCTAAATTTTTGTAATATACTGGCCCCTAACATTAACTTTTAAAATCAAATATTAATCCTCACTTTCATGTATTACTTAAAAGTATTTTATTATGACAGTGTGCCAATTACTAAAACATTATTCAAATGCTTTGTGTGCAATTTTCCTTTCTGTTTGAATCTAGAAGTCTTGTAGTAATCTCTTACTGTGTCTTTGCAAATGATCTAAGTAATACATTTATTTACTCTCTCTTCAGAACTGCTTTCTGTATTCTTTATCCTGTTTCACTTTGGGACTTTGGAGAAAAATGTTGTGAGACAATCTTTTCCTCTGCATTTCTGACCCCCTGTTAACTGACTGTCCTTTAGAAGCTGCTGAATCTTGACCGTGGAGTTGGTCAATACTGGCACATACCAAATGCTGAGGCTACAGATGCATGCACCACAGCACAGATCATTTTGTACTGTCTTTAAAGGTGCACCTGCTTTTATAAGCACTACATCTGGAAAGCAACATATCCAGATTTGCGTCCATTACATTTAGGTGTTCCAGTCTAATTGGGTATCTGTCTGGATATTAAGTAGTTGAAGACAACTTTGAGCACATGCTTAGAGGTATTTACAGTCTGTCCCTAGAGTGCTGTGTAGATTTGCAAGACAACTGTGGCTCTAATATATACACATACTATTTTAATGGAGAAAAATTTTTTGCTAATGGACTGAGGCTTCTGTTCTGCCTGAAGGCCTATGGCAAGTGGATTTTATGGTCCCCTGTAAAACACAACCAAACACATACATGTAATTTTACAGTGAGATGGAAGGCAAGTGAAGCAGAAACTGAAGTAAGGTTTTCTGCTTGTTCAGAGGTATGAACAGAGAAACAACTGGTCCAACTCTGTTCTATTGTGCTTGTTAGCTACTACATCAATGCATATGACAAAAAGGTTTATGTAATTCTGGAGTGAAGTAGCATTTCAAATACTTACTAATTACTTTTTTTTTTTTTTAATGAGATCACTCTCCAAATCTTATTTTTCTATAACAGTATGCAAAGAATCTCTTAATAGGAAAATAATTTCTGCCTTTGAAAACTGTAAATCAAGGCTTTTGCAAGAAAACAGATGGAAAGAAATTCATAGCTAATGGTATGGAAGATCTTTGCTATGAAATCTAGTGAAGTATAGAAGATACTTAGACTCCTACAAGAGGTTGAACCCCTGTGTTGGGTGTATTTGATCCCCTGAAAGTCAAATAAGACAATGAGTGTTTGAATTTGCTTTGGAATACTACTAACTTAAACCTACTGTAAAGCATAATTTTGCAAGAAATTATATTAAAATGTGATCTTATTTTCAATATGTTTATTTAAAATGTGTAAGGGTTGAAGTTCCTTTGACTGAAACTTCTTTTGACAGCTATGAAAGCACTGTATTACTATGGATAATGAGACTGAAGAACTGAACGGAGAAGAAATGACTTGTGACCTATGTAAGCAAATTCTTAAAGGCATAGATTAAACAAAAGCAGATGAGAGAAACACGATAGTAAGGTGAGTCATTTTCTTTCACTGATTTCCTCCATGGTGTTTTTAGTTAATTGATGTTCTCAGATCTGTATTAAATTTGACAAAATATGAGTGAGAGTTTCTGAGGGAAAGGGTGCTACATAAAGTATGTGGATTAAACAGCTTGATACATGGCTTACATTTTGTAGCATATTTAGATGTCTAAAATTTAGTTCTGATCGCATGTGTGTATCTGCATGGAAGCGGCCTTTTGTAAGGACATCTAATGACAGGACAAGCAGAAACAGCTTTTAACAGGAAAAAAGCAGATTTAGACTAGATGTCAGGAAGAAATTCTTTACTGCGAAAATGCTGAGATGCTGTAACAGGTTGCCCAAAGAAGCTGTGGATGCCTCTTCCGTGGAGGTGTTCAAGGCCAGGCTGGATGGGGCTTTGAGCAACCTTATCTAGGAGGTGTCCCTGGCTGTAGTAGGGGATAGGAACTAGATGATCTTAAAGGTCTCTTCTAACCCAAACCATTCTATGATTAAACTTTCAGATTTGTTTTAGCACTTACGTAGTCCTTGTTTGTATGTATAAGTGTTAAAATATATTCTTGTTTGTTTTAGAACCCTGAGGATATCATCTCCATGGCATTAGGAGGGAAATGAAGCAGGGTACTGAATAGTGGGAGATATAGCTTATACATAGTTGTAGCCATTTTCTCTAGTGAATATTTCTGGAGTGAAGCCTCAGTGCTGTAGCATAAGAGCTGTGTCCTTATTTTATATTTGATCGTGTTTTGGAGATGCCATAGATGTGTTCTGTTCTCAACTTGATATGAGCTCCCTGGGTTGTGAAGCACTCCCTAGCACAAATGTAGCTGTTGCCTAGAAACACAATTATACTCAGGTAACTTCAGAAACCTGAAATGATATCTGATGCAATAATGTGTGTACTGTGTATATTCATGAGCACTAAAAGATGATACTGTTTTAAGTCTGTAACATATATTGCATTTGTTCTTTTGGTATGTGGTTCCATGCAGTGACTAGCTGTTAATCAGTTTGTGTTTGGAACTATTCTATTTACATTGTTTTGATTTTTTTTTTTCTTTTTAAGAAATATTTTTGCCCTTGATTTGTATTGTCTGTAAAGGCAGTTATTTTCTACCTTTGATGTGGTGGAATGGCAAGTGAAATTTTGAGAGAGAAAAAATTCCTGAACTGTAAATTACTAGTGGTATAACACTTCCTATTATATTAATGCACATCATGTACACTGTTTGCAACCCTAGAATTCAGGAGACCCTCTTCAAGGGCCTACTTAGAGTTAGAATATTGAAAAGTAAGGGACCCCGGGAGAGTTTGTTGACATCCAAGCACAACTTCATCCATGTTCAAGACTGGTAAATGCCCAAGAGTAAGAAAACATACAAATGTGGCAGGAGACCTGCATGGATGAGCAAGGAGTTCCTGGAAAAACCCAAATGGAAGAAGAAAGTTTTGGTTGTACAGGTTGTATTTTTCTCTACCCTTCAGTGGCAGAGAAGGATACTGAGAGGAGCAGTGTCTCATAAAACTGTCTCATACATACATAGTGGAAAGGCTGATGTAATCTGGTGCAAGAGTGGAAGGAAGATGGGATTAGGCTCTTTTTTGGTGGTTTCTGTTGGCAGAACAAGTGGCAAAGGGCACAACCTGAACACAGGCAGTTCCATACGAACATGAGGAAAAACTTCTTTACTTTGAGGGTGACAGAGCACTGGAAAAAACTACCTAAAGAGGTTGTGGAGTCTCCTTCTCTGGAGATGTTCAAAACCTGCCTGGATGTTTTTCTTTGTCAGTCCACTATAAGGAACTTTCTTAAGCAGGTAGTTGAACTTGATGATCTCCAGAGGTCCCTTTCCAACCCCCTATATTTCCTTGATTCTATGTGAAAGTGACAGTCTACAGTTAACACAGTTCTATTTGGAGGTAGAAGCTTTTTGTTTTCCAGTTTTGATTTGTGATTTCCAATGAAGAGAGCTATCCTTCTCTAACATTACTTAGAAGTTTCACTATAAAATGACTACAAAAAATGTTTAATACAGTCAACTGTTTCTTTTTTGAACTGACAGCATTTTACTGTTTCACAGGATTATGAAGAAAAATATTTTGTATGTAATGTTCTGTATTCTTTAAGCTGTCTAGTATGCTCTTTAACATAAGCTATGAAAATCGTTTCTGCTTTTTAGTTAGCTTCCACTTCTCCATGCTTATTAAGTACATGCAGTGGCCTAACAAGTTGACAACATTGGTCAGCTTACTGTTCTCTGGCAACTGGTAATGGCAATATCATAATGTTTCTTTGCTGTTAAGTGGCTGCCTGATATCAACAAGGAGTATTTTGCAGTCATTCTGTAGTTTAATAATAATTTTCTACATGTACAGAGAAACATTAAGCATGGTAAAGAGACACTTGGAAAACATTTGCTTTTTGAGATTCAATTGGAAGTAAAGATGAATATTTTGTCATATGGATCCAGGCTGAGTTGAACATGACTGGCTGCTCAGTCATGACTGCTTACTGAAGGTGACTAGAGATGCCCTAGGTCCTAGATGAGTTGATGATATATTGCAATTGGAATCAAGTAGACTTATTACTAGTTTCTAGAATAGTGTTTCCAGTATTTGAGTTAGACTTAAGTGTAATCTGTGAACATCCTTTAGATGTTGCTGTGGAACGGTGGCTTCATCACTTCTTTAATGTGGTATGCGTCAGAATTCCTGTTTTAAAATACTGTATTAGGATTTTTATTTCAGTTCTTTTTATCTGTTTTCAGTGGCTCCTGAAAGGAAAAAATAACTTGCAAGGTAGTTATATCAGTACATCAAAAATGGAAGTTTTTTTCCCCCTTCTATTTTTCTCCTTCATAGTGATTTCCATGATACATTCAAAAATACTGTAACTTCCAGAAATCAATATACGTGCTATCTGTTGGAAATTTGTACTTTCTTTGTCAAAGTTTTTCGGTTCAGTTTCATGCAAGATCCTCACTGTTCTCACACAATTGTTAGTGCATGGTGAAAAATGACCCTTTTCCATTATTAGAATCTGAGGCTTAATAATTCTCATTTGAGGCAGCAGATGTGAATGTAGATAAATTCAGGATTAACTGAGAATTAACCATTTCGTTGTTCTCACTACTGCAACATTCTTGGGAAAAAAAAATAACACTTTCTTGGTACAGTTTATAAGCATTCTCTGAAATAACTCTTACAATATGACTCCCTGCAGAGGAGAAAAGGAGAGAAATTTTGCTATTTCCTGTCTGAGCCTGCAATTTTCCATATCATTTTTTTTAGTTATACATTTGAATTTGTAATAGAAGCTACTTCTCACTATTTACTTCAAGTACAAATGTGATGTTTAATGTGCTAAACTTAAACCATCTTATCAAAGTGCATGCAGAAGTTTAACAAGTAAGGTCTTTCTTTGTGGCTGTGTACAGATGTTTAATGTTCTAAATATTTAGTGCGTAGTAGTTATTTGCTGTTCATGTTGTGGGTCTCATGCATGTGCTATGGCTGCCTGTAGCTGGGCTATCTATTCTCTAGCAATATCTCTATTGCAAGTCTTTCTTCAGTAGTGTGGCAATGTTGCATGTAGTTATAACTGGAATATCATGTAAATATAGCATCTTTTCAATGTTGAGTCTTTCTCAACTATTAGAGTCCGTAAATATGTTAAGTATTATTACACTTCCTTAAAACAACCAAGCCTACATCTGAGGACATATTTTCTGTGAGGACATATTTTCTGTAAAATGTAACAAACCTGTACCTTTTGGCTTTTTAGCCTTAGAGTCATGTATTTTCCCAGGTTTATTTTAAATGTATGGCTTTCTTCTTACAGTTTTGTTCCTTTACATGTGAAAATTTTTTATTAGTTTGCAATGCTCTGGAACACACAATGTTAATTATAAAGCTTATTGTGATATGAAAAAAAAAATCTCACTGTGACCTATCATGCTGATTAATTAGGCAAACGAAAGAAATGTTTGTGGGGAAGTATTAGTGGAAAACATTAACAGAAGAAAGAAATATGAATTATAGATTGGTCTCTTTAGTTGAAACAACACCTGGCAAATCTATTGCTTATATATATACGTACATATACAGTATGCATATATATATACACACCCATGTATGTATATATGCTTGTAACTTCAAAGGGGCATATCATGTCATATTTGCATACCTTTCTATGTAAGGCATCAAGGCTTATATTTCAAAATAGTACTCCTTTCATGAAAAAGTTCTTATTACTAAATACTAACCTGAAACTGGAGCAAAAAGTTCCTGTCAAGGTTAGAAGCAGATATCTAAAAGGACCTGAAATTAATTCTTAGGACTGTTGTGGCATCAAAAAGTGTTATTTTTATTTCTCCAGCAAATCTGTGGGGAGAGTGGAAAGGCTATTAACCTAGGTGTTATAAATACACACTAGATTTATCTAGGCAAACTTAAATGTGAATCCTTTCTTATTTATTTATTTATTTATTTACTTACTTACTTACTTACTTACTTTTAAGGGATATAAAGAATTGAAGTATAAAGCACTCAAGTCAATAAACAGTAATTTCCTATTCCTTCTTTCAAAAGTTCTGATCCATGCAATTACTCTAGAGAGGAAAGTGACTTTCTCTTTAGCCTACTTCTGTCGTCTATCCTGAGAAGACTGTGCTATCATTTTTTAGTACTAATCAATGTATCTTACACAGTTATGAAGGGTCACCTCTTTGCTAGGTAGGATGGAATACAACTTTCCCAAGCATTTATAGTTTTTTCTCATGCTGCAGATGAAAAATAGGAACAAATCTAAAGTTGAGATTCTTTTTGTGGTAGAGCAGGTCTGAAATTCTGGCCTCCCTTACTGCTTAATCTTCTTATGAATAGCAAAGTTGTAAAAGTTATGAAATGTGAGTTATACTCACATATAATCCTAAGTCTTTCAGCATCTGAGTTGTTTTTTTTGTTTGTTTGTTTTTGTTTGTTTGTTTGTTTTGCTTCTTGGGTTCTGAAATGTATGGTTTTAGTTGTGCCCTGGAATGTTGTGCTTATGCTTATGTTGATAAATTTATCAAAGACTAGACCATGGATACAGCCATAGTGGCCTTAGTGCCAGAATTGTAACCTGTAGAAATAACATTTTGTCAAAATGGCCTTTTGGGAGTAGCTTCTGGACTTTGCCAGCTTCTGAATCTTGCCCAAGAGTCATTTGGGAGAGCACTGGTTGTTCCAGGCCAAAAATATGCCAGATGGGGATATTGTAACAATTAAAAGGACACATAATTGAATTCCAGTGCTGTGGAGCAGTTCCTTATTCTACTTTAATTAAAGTACAGAACTAGCCAATTTGATAAGAAAACAAAATATTTCCTAGCACTCAGACACTAGGACACTAGACATCAACTTGTTAGTTAACTTAAAAACTGGCACTCAGAGCCACAGAAACTTTTTTAAGAAGGAAAAAAATACAATGAATTTGCTTTAAACTGTGAACAGCATAATTAATTGGCACAGCTGTGAACAGTCCAGCAGGTCTGTTCTCTGTCAACTTAACTACTGATTTATAAAGTAGCACATTTCCTTTGTTTTAGCACACATCTATTTGTTTTAAGCTAAAGCTTGCAAAATTATAGACAAGAAGACCTGACTGTAACTAATACCAACAGAATGGGAAAAAAAAAAGAAAATATTATTCCTAGTGTGGAATTTAATAGCTATCATAAGCTTGCAATGTAGAAGACAACTGAATGCTTTATTACACTGCAGTGTCTCAATTTCCATGAAAAGTTTTGAATTAAGAAAGAGTGGTCTGAAAACAATGTTGGATAAGTATGTTTTTTTGTTTTGTTTTGTTTTTTGTTAGCTCTCTGGCTATGGTTAGCTATGAGAAGCAGAGTAGTTTAAGGGAGGATAGATTTGCAATACAGTGAGGTTTTCAGCTACCAGTTTTCTTTTTTAACATAGAATTTCTGAAGAACACTGAGAGAACTACATTTTTTGCTAAGTGATTTGAGTATGGTTTTATGAATGATTTAAACATGCTGTTACAGGAGGTAGTCAATTGCAATTTGTATCAGCACTGGTACTCCCTGATCAGATTGTTTATTCTGTACAGCTTGTTTTCAAAGGTTGATCTGCTTCTGTTGGCCAAGAGCAACTGTACAAGGGGTGGTGTTATGAATTTCCTTTGTGCAAGCATAGGATCAGAAAAATGAGGTCACTAGTGAGCTGAAGGGGAAAACTGGGGCCTCTGTTTTTGACAGCAATCCTAATTGGTTTATGAAACTCCTTTTTTTGACAGTGCTTTGAAGAGCATGGAATCTGCCAGAAACATGCTGCTTTATAAAGCAGTGAAAATAAACTAAAATTCCTCAGTCTGTTCAGGGGAAAAAACAATGCTATTTTACATGTACAAACCCATCTATATATCTGCAGTGGTTCTCTGTAATATGTATGTACTTGTCATGTATTAGCCTTTTTTGGGTGCTCTTAAAATCTATTTAAACTTACCCGTGAGGTCTTGACCCCATCTTTCTTGTTTTTTGTATTCAAAGTGCATAGGCAATGTGTAAAAACGGTCAGTGGAGAGTTGTTCACCTCCTCAGGGACTGATGGAAAGGTGAGGGGAGGGCAGGTAATAGGCGGATCTGCCCGGTATGTGGGATCCCCAGCTTACTACAGCATGAAAGCTGCTGCAAGAACTGGCTGGGCAGAGAGCTCAAAGAAATACTGCTCTAGATCATTTATGGGAATGACTTTTTAACCTATTGCCTCAAAGGATTTTTAGTGCTAGCGTTAACATCGTATGGACAGGTAAGGAAACTGTCCATATAAATTACTTCAGGATTTCTATGTTTAAAATGGCTGATATGGAAATACAGGTGATAAATATCTATGTGTTTTATAAGCAGGATTTTTTTTTTTTTAAATTCAGCAGAATGTGATTGTCATCAGAGTGCTTCACATTCAAAAAATAGGAAAGGGATAGCAAATGAGATAATACTTTGCAGCATTGTATTGAAATTCTAAAACGTGTTCTGTACTAAAATAGAAAGCTGTTGCATATCAGCAAGTAGTATCACAGATATTATTGTATATCCTATTTAAAATGTGTTGGCAGTTTCCTAGTCAGACTTGTCAGTAAGATATTAAACACTTCATGTGAAGCCTTCATTTTATCAGAGTATAACATAATGATTTAAGGAGCAGTGGTTTTCAGCATCACAGATCTTAAGATCATTTTAATAATTCTCTTTGTCATGCCAGGAAACTTGTTAACTTTATTAATATATTGCATGTTCTTCCTGGAGATCTGACGTTTTATGCAGAGTAATCCATTAAAATTGCCCATTTTTATTTTTTCCCCTTCTGGGTATAATAGGTATAAACTATAAAGTTATATTTCTAATGGTGGAGTTTGGTTAAAGGAGAATTCTTTAAGACCCTATTCATTAGTGTCTTATTAGCATACTGTTTTTTTCCCAGTTATTTCAATTTCTTAAGCTGTTAGATGGAAGCCCAACAGAATGAAAGATGCTGAAATGAAAAAATCTTGTATAGGAGGAATGAAGGATCACATCTTGAATTATAATGTGAACTCTTTCTATGTATGAGTGTGGCTTAATGGAAATGTGATATTTGATAAAGCAAACTGTCTTTGTGATTTGTAATGGCTAGCTTTAGTCTGACCCAGCCTTATTCTCAGCTTTAGGAAGGTGTGATGCTTTTTTCCCAAGAGATGCACTATCTAGCATGCTTATTTGAAATAAGTCATAGGTTATATAAACTATTTTCTCATCAATTGAAAATTACTGAGAAACCTTTCACACTTACTCTTTGTGTAATGAGGCATAGTTAGGACATTACCCCAATAAGCTACGAATTTGTGGGTGTCCACTTGTTTCATTTACAACTTCAAGCTATTTTAAGAAATAAAGGAAAACATGAATAGTCTTGTTAATATTCATTAGCTCTCCTTCTGCCTCTTGCTCTGAATGACATGGGACATAAGGGAGAGTGGGAGCTGGGGATGAGTGTTTGACTGAAATTAAGTAATTGATAATTCATCCCAACTCAAGAGACTTATCTGATTGGTTTGCTGTATTCTGTGCTACCACACCTGCAGTAGTTCTGCAGAACTGAAATGTGTGCTCAGGGAGGGAGGGTCAGCATACTAGTTTTGCCAGGTGAACTAGCTCTTGGAGGCAGAGAAGTATCTTAGTGCAGAAGAGCTTATGCTAATATTTCTTCTTGCCTGTTCATCCTGTCAGTTTTTTTCATCTGCAGTAAGAAATGATTTGGCAGGAAGTTGTCCCTGCTCTATAGTTCCTAACAAGTTTCATGGGTGAGGAAGTGTGACAAGAATATCCTTCTCAAAACATCTTGGCCTTTCTCTAGCTAGGATAAATGCTTCAAGTGGCAAGTAATGCCACCAACAGCAGATAGTGAAGAAACTGATCCTACAGCTGAAGGAGCATGCATGTTCTTAAAGAATGCTCTAAAACGGTGGCGATTATTCACAATATTTGTAATATGCACAAGCCTGGCTCAAAGTCATAATGTTTTTCTCTTAGCTTTTTCAAGGGTTCTCCCATGATAGATGTGTATACCTCTTGAATTTCCCCTTGCATCAGGGAATTTGTTCTTTTGTTCCCTGTAACATCTCTTTGCAATATTAGGAGACCAAACTGCGTTTTTCAAAATACTCTTGTGTTCTATGCAACCCTGTGGCAGGAAATTTCCTACTAATATTAGTAAATGTCTGTAACGTGAGGGGTGGAGGTGGAATATTGAGGGAGAAAAAACAAACACATGCATTACAGAAAGCTGGAGAGCGCAGGTAGGCTGCCTTTGAGAAGCCTTCACAGCTTGTTACCAGCCCATACTTTTAATTGCTAGCTCAACAGCAGGAGGAGGGGGCTCCAAATCCAGGAATGAGCTTTTTCAAGCAGTCTGCCTTACTGGAACAGCTGGTTGTTGTCTCCTTTGTTATGGATAAAGGTGACAGCAACCCAGCCCTAACAACTTTGCACTTCATTTTTTATAGCATATTTACATTTTTTCTTGTTGTTTAAAATAATCTTTGGATTGTAGGATTTCTCATCTATGCTGACTGCTAGTCTGACTGCTATTCAGACCACCTCTGTGGAAAAGAAATCACCTGCATGCAAGTGATTTGAAATGTTAAGTGCAGAAGCCAGCAGAAAGAGCTCAACACTACTGAAATTATGTAGCACATAGTTAAGTCCTTAGCCAGGTCAGTCAGGGTGTCAGGTTAGCTCCTAAACAAGTAGAATATTTCCCTAGGATACCACAAGCATGAAGATTTCTCATAAAGCAGTATGTTCTGTTATGTCTAGTAAACATGCAGTTTTTCTCCCTAGAATTCTGCAGTTCAAGTGCTGTGAGAGGAATATTTTTTTTAATGAGGATATAGTATTTACATTGCTATTCTGTGTGAGTAATAGCAGTGATGAGCATTTTGATTGTATCTTATTTACATGTTCATAGCGTTAGTTCTGTTAAATTTGAAAGCAGGAAGACCCACAACAAGTACAGAGTTCCCAGAACCTGTAACTCTCCTGTTTTTCCTCAGACTTTTTGCATTTTTTGTTTCTCTTCTACTTTCTGTCAATAATATGTTTTGGTAATTAAGTAGTGAATATAGTCATTAGAAATTCCACTAAATAATATTCCATTTAAATTTAGATGTTGGGAAGAAATTCTTCACTCAGAAGGTTGTAAGGCACTGGAACAGATTGCCCAGGGTAAGTGTTGATGCCAATCATTGATCATTGTTGATGTCAGTGCCTTGAAGGTGTTCAATGCCAGATTGAATGGGGCCCTGAGCAGCCTGATCTGGTTGGGGCTGGAGCTGGGTGATTCTTCATGTGCTTCTCAGAAATAAGAATTTCTGATTTGTTCTATAGGAATTCAGATTTTGCAGAATGCTTAAACAAAATCATGGTGTTGTGTTGATGTTTTGGCCTTCAATAGAATTGAAGGCATTGGACTTGAACATTTTCTGTTACTCTAATTGAATTGTGTTTGGACACAAACTAATTTTGTTTCTGTCAAGTCTTTCCCATTTCTGTCCATGTACAACTGGTGTACAACAAAAACAACAGTCAACATCAAAGCATTTGGTGGAACCAGTTTGATGAGAGTGACACAAATCGATCTAGACAAGTTGAACAAATTAATAGAAAACAAAACATGATTGTTGGCACTTGAGTCAAGCACTGATGGCTCTGGGATATAAAGGCAGTCATACATTCGATTTAAAATCATCCAGAGAAAAGATGCATTCATCTCTGTTTCCTGGAAATCAATTTTTAAAAGTTCTGAAGTGGTTAACTACTTGAAGGAATAGTGGCTTTGTGAAGTTGTTTATAAACAACACATCTTTAAATTTTGGGAAACTGTAATTTTGGCTAATTTCATGGGGCAGTTTCTGCCTCTATGTACTGATCATTGACATAAATTTATCATGATAAAAAGGGTCCTGGATGAAATGAATCATACTTAAGACAAAGAATAATTTACCAAGCTATAACGTGTCAAACAGATCTGAGGATTTTTCGTTCTCCCCTTTGTGATTGCAAAAACATTAAGATCCAAACCTATTAACTGGAACAATAAAAACAGATGAAGTTATACTCTTGCACTTAAGCATTGGTTTTCTTAGAGGGTATTCTCTCTAAGGGAGTTTGTGATGAGGGGTATCAGCCTCTTCTCCCATATAACTAGTGAAAGGACTAGACGGAATGACCTCAAGTTGTGCCAGGGGAGATTCAGATTGGATGCTGGGTAATACTACTTCTCTAAGAAGGAGGTCAGGTACTGGAACAGGCTGCCCAGGGTGGAGTTCCCCATCCTGGAGGTGTTCAAGAAATGTTTAAAAGTCGTACTAAGGGACATGGTTTTCTGGGAAATATTGTTGATTGGTAAGCTGTTGGACTTTGATATCTTTTCCAACCTTGGTGATTCTATTATTCTATATTTAGCCATTCTTATGCATATAGAACTTCATTGTTCCAGTTTGTAGCCTTCCTGACTGCTTTTGCAACAGGACTTTTCTTTGAAAAATTAAGTGATGTGGTAACTATGTGTCTGTCATTCACTTGATCTGTCGAAACATCTGCAGGGAAATATTCATACAAGCAGTAGGAAGTATTCAGTGAAGGTGGATAAATTACACTATGTTCCTATTAAGTAACTTGGCTGGCAACCATCTAGTGAAGACTGATCTGGTATGGGACATACAAGTCAGCATTTTCCTTTTTTGAACTTTCTTCAGTGCCTGCTTGTCATAATTTCCTTGATTAATATAGCTGGACAAGACTATCACCTGATGTCTTGTCTTACCATTGCCTGTAGGAGTCAATGGGCTATGCAACTGACACCTTGTTTACTAGAACCTTGGGAATCCTAGGGAAATTTTTTTCCATGCATTTTGGGGTCTGCCTTCTCAAATCCAATTCAACTTTTCTATATCTGAGAGCTAGACAGCTGTTGCAAGACAGAAGTAGTGCTTTCATGCAGCACAGCCACACTCAGCCAGCATGGACGCAAGCAGGTTCAAGAGATTATAGGGTATTAGCACATTTCAAATGAGATTTGGAAGTGAAGAGTGCTCTGCAGATGTGCAGAGGCTCTGCTTGCTAGTAAAGGTGATTCCTTTTATACCTCTTAATATTCCAAGCACTGAGAGATTCCCACAAAAATATATGGGCCAAACAGTTCTTGCCATATTTTTACTTAAGCTTTAAGATGCACAAGTTTGAGTTTTTTGTCCCTGAAAATAGGTTGATATTGATATTGATATTGATATTGGTACCCAATGTGAAAACACTCCTTGAACTATTTAAGTTAAAAACCGAATATCTGGTGCTACATTTCGAATGTGCTTTATTGTTACAGTTATCTTTTTTATAGAAAACTTCTGAGAAGATGACAAGTTATTATCAGAAAATGTATTTTTACACCATTACAGGAATATATTATTACAATAGATTCTTGCAACTTAATTGTGTAATGCATGAATAGTGCCATCATTACTTAGTGAAACTAAAGTATTTGGTAATGGATATTTTAAAAGTATTTGGTAGTGGTTAATTCATGTACAAGTACTATGCTGTCTTGTGACAGAACAGGTAACAAGTTCAGGCATAGTGAGAAGCAAGTAAAATAGCTTGAAGAGCTACAAAAAAGAAAGTGAGACCATCTGTGAAAGCTTAGATAGGGTTTGAAAGGAGAAAAAGAATGAGAAAATTGAATACTTTCAAAAATAACAAAACAAACATGCAAGTGCTTTCTCTCACAAGAGATTGCTTGACTGAAGCAGCAAGATGGTCAGATGAGGAGGTGGTCAGCTTTCATAGAATCATAGAACAGCCTGGTTTGAAAAAGACCATAATGATCATCTAGTTTCAACCTCCCTGCTATATGCAGGATTGACAGCTATCTACAATATCCTAGGAATGTTATTAAAAATGTTAACATTTACTGTATTTTTACCTTCTGGGAGCATCTTGAATTTGCACTTTGTGTAGAATACTGAACTGTAGAATAGAATCATTTAGATTGGAAAAGACTTCTAAGATCAGTAAATCCAACCATCCTCATAAAGCTGAATGTCTACTGCTACACCACGTTCCTAAGTTCCTTTTTCTCTTAGATACCTCCAAGGTATTGGGATACTTTATCTAACAATTATAATCCTATGGAAAGTTAATCAGAACTAAATAGCTGAAAATGTCTTACATACCATGTAAGTGAGATGTGTGAACTTTAAACAAACACACCTTTTCAGATGGAAGTAAGTAGCTCTTATGCCCAGGGTCGTGTCTTACATATGATGTTTAATGCTGGAAGTGCTAACTAGCTGCCATATTAGATGCAGCATTCATTTGCTTATTCAGCACATCTTTAAGCAACCTAAACTCATTTTCAAATTTAGTCCTTATCTATTCATTACACTTAATTTTGTCTAGATCTTACCTCTGGCTGTCAATGCTTGGTATGGGGCTTAGAGGAATCAGATCTAGTATTATATTGTTGTAACAATCTGTGTGCATGCTCTGACAACATAAAAATTGCAGGACTAATCAGCTTAGCTAAACTGTTGAAAAAGGAGTGCTAACTCCAATTCCTTTGAGCATGTGTTTATGGCTGACAAATGATATATAACTTGCTGTGCATTTGAACTCACAGCTGCATTGCCAAAAATAATAAGCCACATCCATCATAAGGTGGGTAGCTGTTTTCCAACACTTTCAAGTGCACAATGTTTACAAAAAAACAACAAAGAAAACAAAACAAAAAACAACTATTTTAGAGCTTGCAAAATGAAATAAATATAAAAATTCTGCTGGTGCTTTTCACTTCACAGGCACCTGTGAACCTGTCTTATTGTCAGGGAGTGGAGGGGTCCTTCTATTCGAGGATATTTATTTAGTTTCTTAAGTTTGTGTCTCCTAATTAAGCTTTCTTTTGCCACAGCTTTTATTTGGATGACTTGGATGCTTCTTTAAAATGCTGCACAAAATATTGGAAACAGCATTATCTTTATAAAACTGTGAAAACTGTGGCTTTACTAAGCACAGATCATGTTTAAGATTCTGTATTTTTTCGTTCTCCTCTTAAGTTCAACAACATTTTTGCCACTAAATATAAAAAAAATTATGATCTCTGGTTTTATTATGCATATATGTATATATCTCACTTAAATTTTAAAAGTGTGATTTGATCAAATGAATTGTGGACAATATCTTCAATGAATATGATGGAAAGGTTTTGATTTTTAGCATTTTTATTCCAGAGTTACTGAGCTCTAGCGCCCTTGGAATTTTTTTTTTTTTTTTCCTCCACTTACATATATAATGATCTATGAAGATTTGAAACTGATCAAGAATAAACTTCTCAAATAAGAGTAAATGACACAATTTTAAGTAACGGCTGTTGTGGTATAACCTGGCAGCAGCTCAGTACCATGCAGGTATTTAGTTACTACTTCCAGGGTAGGATGAGGGAGAGAACTGGAAACAAAATAGAGCTCCTGAGTTGAGATAAAAACTATTCACTAAAATAGAAGAGGAAAATAAAAATAAATAAGAATAAAAAGGCAATCACGACAATAGATATATTGATAGCTGCAATGAATTTACTTGCCAGCTGATGCCCATTCACCCCCAGCTAACTGCCCACAGTATTATGGCTTTCTGCATGGTGTCATGTGGTACGCAGTAACCCTTGGCATCATCCAGGACAATTGTTCTTTCAAAAAAGGTGGTGGTAGGGAGATGCTTTGATGGCTTAGAGATGTCCTTGAGCCTATTCAGAACTGTAGCCTAGTATACATATGTCTTAAGGTGAGACTGGTTTGGAACGTTACATACTCTTCTTCTAACTCAGTGTTTTACAGAGTCATCTCCGTGATGAAATACAAAACCTAATGTCATGAAATTAATAAGACTGTACATTTGAGAATTGAAAATATTCTTGTAAAATCGAAATTACTAAAAATATAAAATAAAACTCAAAAAATAGGAAGCAAACATTGACAGGAAATAGGTTAAAGCAGGAGTTAAAAAACAAACTGCAGAATATGTGGAATAAATTTTCAGATGGCAGATTTTCATAAAAAGTTCATTGATGGCTCTCTAGCTGAGCCAATACTCAATGAAGTCCTGCTGTGTAGACGAGAGAAAAGGAAATGGTCTCTTCTGCTCTAAGTAAGCTTACTGGTCTGTAAGGACTTTGGAAGTAATCCTTCTTTACTCAATACTACCAAGGCCTTGGCTTCTGTCCAGTTCTGAGCTTTGTACTGCACAAATGAAGAGAGCTCACAGGGGATAATAGAAATGATCATAGGTCTGCATAATGTAGCTTACAAGAAAAATGATTTAATTCATGTTATCCTGTCTAAGAAGAGAGTATTATATATGTAAAACACTTGCAAAGAAGGCTAGGATAATCCTTTTCTTCATCCATAAGATGAAAGATAATGAATTCATGAGACAGTAAGGAAGATTCAGGTTAAATATTTCTAAATTTCAAAATGCACAAGTAGGGAAGCACTGGAACAAATTGCTTTGGGATTGTAGCTTCCAACAGTGGCGAAAAAAGTAGATAAGAAGATCTAAGGTGATACTAATGGAATAATGCCTTAAAGCAGAGGAATAGGTAAGTGCTCCTGCAAGGTATATTCAAACCCTAATTCCATGTGACACTGCTTTAAAGTCACTTGAGTCAGCATCTACTTGAGAATGCCAAATGATGGTTGTCTTGTTTTATAGAAAATACACAGAAATAAAGATGTAAGTACAGAGATAACCGGCTCTCCGGTCTCTGACCCAGCCATTCAGTTAGCCTTGGTCTATAATGACGTGGCAGTCACAGTACTTCAGTCTTGCACATACTTTTTATCTTGGGATGCACAAATTAGATGCTTTCCATTGGTAACATGTTAGAGAACTTCCCTTGAATTCCCCAGTGGTAAAGGGAAGTCTTTCAGATGTTTTTTTTTCCCCCTTTCTTGTATTTACTTTTATTTTCCCTACCATGAAGTTAGGATGAACAATAATACAGAACAGTAATTGATTTGATTAGAGCTGGTTTGACACATCATCGTTTCTATCCTTCACATTGTTAAATGTTTGGCAGTTTAAGGATATTTATTTTGCCTTTAATACAGACCCTCAGCTTTCTTGTCTGGAAGCTGTTCTTTGTCACTGGTAGTGTCCATTCTTCTGATATGAGAGAAACTAGATGGAATATGCACAAGATGAATAAGTTTCTAGAGCAGAAGATAGTGTTTTTGTTATAAGGTATTCTACTAGCCCTCATTTAGAGGAGTAGTAGAGATCCAGATCATCTCTTGCTCTTCAAGGAAACTATTCCTCAGGGTAAGATTCAGTTGCATTTTGTTTTTGTTCTTTTTACAAAATCTATTCACTTGAAATAGTACTGAATTATATGAACAAATACAGCAACATCTATTTCAACTCTATCCCAGTTTTGTATACTAGAAACATGCATCTTTCTGAAATCTGCTTATCAAATTGCAAGCATACTACTTCATAATGTTAAGTTGCTTCTGGTGCAACTGTTCTTTCTCAACAAATAAGATGAGGAAACTGGAGTTTCTCTTCCAGAAGTTTACTTTATCAATTCTGAACTTTTATAGATGCAACTGTTAAGTAAAACTATACTTTCTGAAGACTGCCAGTGTTAAATGTAGATTCTAATTGCATAACAAGTTATTTTTGAAATTGATTTATGCCTTTCACGGTTGTATTGGTTCACATTGAAGAATTAATTAGATATGAAATCATTTCATTACTGAAAAGGAAATCCATGGTGAATTTGCTTCCCAGACTAGTACTGGAAGTGCTCATGAAAAATTTCCTTAGTTCAACAAGGACTTGAACAACTGGTGTAAGGAAGTATTTAAATACTTTGAAACTCTTTAGTATATTGATAAAAACTTTCTCATTTGATTGTGAAACTTTTTTCAGTTAGAGAACTTGGTTAATGCTTCTTAGCAGGAGATCTACTGACTAGTCTAATCTAGAAGCTCAGATTTCAAATACTTAAAACATCTGTCTTTAAAAGAGAAAGGCTCTCATTCTGGTACTGGTGTGTGCTGATTGGTTCTATATTCTGTCAGTATTTCTGCTGACTTCCTTAAAAACCAAAAGCATTTTGTAAGAAAACATTGGCTTCTATAAACTTGATGCCTTCTTCTGACTATTAGAATATTGATTGACATCAAAATGGTAATCATGAGCAGTCCTCATATTTAAATATAGAGGCATAGATCCTCAATAATCATATGCTAGGAAAATCTTATTAATTGGTACATGTCAAGTCCCTGTACTGTATCTCATATAATTCCTTCCTTCTGAATTTAACTTCTTGGTAGTCCAGAGCAAAAAATATTTTCTTTTCTTATTTTCTTGTACTGAAATTGTCCCAGGATAATCTATCTTTGTAGGAGCTATCTGTAAAGAGAAACAGCTATGCTTAGTTAGCTGGAAAATATCACATTTTTATTCTCACTTACCTTCTTTATTTGGGGAGAATAACACTATCTTGAAATTTGGATTTCAACTCTCAACTTCAGAGTCCTTGTTTAAAGTGATAACGTTCACATTCTGGGCAATGTGTGGGACCTGTCATTGGAAAAGGTTCTAATTAACTTATTCTCCAACTTTGTGATCATATTAAGTAAACAGAAGCTAATTATATGCTTGTTGCAATATAATTAATCTCACTCCATTTGAAGGAATCTCTTCGGTTTGAAGAAAGAACACTTCTGCATTGATGCAATAGAGACATTCCAATGGAGATCAATCTCAATCCTATCTAAAACATATATATGTATTCATAAAATAAAGCACCTTGTTAAATACCTTGGAATAGGTCACCTGAGCACTACACATATGTGGCTTGTCTTTGTATTTGTCTTCAGCTTTATCCTAAAATTTTAAAATTAAAAATATAGATGTAACATCTATGTTTATGCAAACTGCACACGGTAAGTATTGCAACATAATTTTGAGTTTGAGTAGTTATAATTTATTTATACTTTAATAATGCTGTTCGTATATGGTTTTCTTGGTGAGCTCTTGCTGACATTTTTCTGTATGGAAAATGTAACATACATGTATCATACCTACACATACGGGCAAACATTCAAAGACAAATGTAACTACTGGCTTTACTCTGGAAATAAAAAGAATAATTCCTGCTTTTCCACAGAGTTTGCAGGTGGTCAGTATTAAAATACACTTATATTCCCCTTCTCATCTTTGGCTGATGAATTTGGTTCTTGAAGACTTGGTTTCGAAACATCAGAAGTTGCAGAAACATCACCAGAAACAAGCAGGAAGATTTATAAGCATAATTTAAGAAAGTCTTTTCAACCTCTTTCAGAAAATTGCCCATCTGTAGGACAGGTTTTCTGATACTTTTGTGATTGTAGAGGAAGAAGTCACTCATACATTTTGCCAGTTATTTCCACATGCATACACACCCTTCCTCGTTTTGACTGAAGAGTCATGATAAACAGTAAAAGCTGAAGAAACATTCTGAAGGCCCTACAGTAGTATGATATGAATATTAAATTGGTTTGTCCCAAGACAAGCTCCAAGACAAATGCCCCAAACATTGTCCCAAGAAGCTCCAACTGTTAAATGTCCTTGGAGCACAGCTAAAGAAGTTTGACCAAACAGATAAGTCTCAGTGATTTCTATTTCTTAAAACAAAACAACAACAACAAACAAACAAACAAACAAACAAAACAATAATTTGAGTTCCTGAAATTTAATTTACAAAGGTTGGCTGCAGTGTGTAAGGCTTGTGACTGGATGTTACAGATTCAGGAAAAAAAGAATAGCTTTGTAGAAGTGGCAGTCAGGCAAAGTATATCTGCAATTAGGTTTGGAAAAATCTTGTGCAGCCTGAAAAAGGAACTTTAAGTGGAAATATTAAAATGGCAGTGCGGAAGCTTTTGAGGCATGCTGCTGCTATTTTAAAATAAACTCAATGTATAAACATGACTACTTTTAAGACTTAATGTAGTAAAGAAACTTCTTGCCAGTTCAATTCCCTAGTTGAAATTCACTACCCATGGCAGTTATTGGTCTGCGTTACTTGAAGATAATAACTTAATGATATCTGTAGTCTGAAACAAGCTGAGGATCAGGTACCCCGAATTTGCACATCACTTCTATCTTACTGATAATGAACAGTATAAGGATGCTTATATTGTGTATACTTTTGATGCTCCTTTGATTTCCAGTATGAATTCTGGTGAGATATGCATTACCCCAAAATATTCTAAGCAATCACTGGAAGGTGGAGAGTTTTACCCTTCTTTAAAGTAAGGGTCTGTTAGTTCCTTTATGAGAGTATTGCCAACCCTACCAAATTATTTATAGTTAGTAAATATGAAACTTGAAGCGTGTGCTATATTTTAAAATATAATCAGTATGATTGTATATTAGTTTTGTGTAAGTGAAATCATATCCAGAAAGCATAAAAGCATAAGAATCATAGAGTTGAACTGGAGGTTGTTAGCATCCTGTGACAATGTGTGCTAAGCCAGTGTGGTACTTTGTGCAGGAGGATATAGAGAAATAGTCACTGGTTTTGAATTTGTCAGCCTATAATATAAAAATTCAGAGGATACAGAAGTTCAAGTTCTGCTAGAACAACTACTATTGCTGTACTATTTGAGTCCCCACTGTATTTCTTAATCTGAAAAATCTGTTCATGAAAAATCTGTGTGTTTTGAAATCTGTTATTGACAATTAAGCCGTTGTTTCTTTCAGTCATCCCACAGTATGTCCTTCTTAACAATGTTTACTCTCTATTCTGATGCCTGATTTGTCTTTGCCTAGAAATTGTTTACATATAGAATCATGATTCATACAAGTGAAGGACAGCATTTATAGAAAGTTATGTTCAAGTTTTTGCAGGCAGAAAACATGAGAATTCACAGTCCTACCTTTTCTGAGAAATGGTATCATCCTCACTATTTAATTTAAGAAGTAAAATTAAGGTTTGAAAGGTTGCTGTCTTTGGCTGGGCTGGGAAGGCTCTGGAGTGTGTTACAGTGGCTGATAACGGCCTGACACTGAGAATATTCTGAAATCAATGAAAATGCTGCTGACTATAGATGCTGCGCAGCTTGCATAGTGTGGTAGGCACAGTGCAGCATTATATGCTTCTGTGTACATTTGCCTCTTGATATTAGGGAGTGCTGCTATTCCCAAACAGTAGAGAGATGTGACTTTTGCAATGAGACTGAAAGCTGAATCTATTGCCGAATTAACTGGAAGATTAATACAGCTCATTTCTTAGGAGACAATTTAAGAAACAGTAGATGCTGATGCCTCCTGATTAACCTCATACGGCTAATAATCCTTAGGCTAGGCCTACTTTGTGATTTCATTTCTCTTGATAATTACTTTTTAAAATTATTAACCACCTCATGCAAGTTTTTGAAACTTTTGATCATCCTGTGCTATGTATCAGGCTATGACAGATCTGTTAGAATAGGTTGCTGGTTCCTGACTTATCAGGCAAATGAAGCAATGATTCCTTAGCATTACTTTATGTTTTGAGACAACTCATTGCCAAACCTAGTAGCTAATAGTGGTTGGGATCTACCCAGCTACATGTTTTTTGAATGCATCAGCACGTAGTTTACTATCCTACTGAAGCTTTACATAGATTCATAGTTTTCCCCATTACTGAGAAGTTGTCAAGGGCCTGAGACACAAATAAACACTGCTCATCTATGGAGTATGATTGCCAGAAGCAGGCACTTTCTTTTAATTGCTGTTTTGCATGGAGATGGCAAAGAGTTTGCTCTGAGACTGGGTTTTGTTAATAACTTTTAGTTTATTTCCAGAGGAAGGTAGTGACAGAGCTGATTGCCAATAGCTACCCAATCCTTGCAAGGCCATGGAGAGCTGAAACAAATTGGGCCTCACATTTAAAGGCCGAGTGGCTGAGCATACAGATAGTGGTTTTGGTAGGGAACTCAAACTCACTTTGTTATAGGATCTGATACATCACACTGGTACTCTGTTAAGGAAATATTTGCTGACAGCAGCCTACCTCTAATTTTAGACATACTGTGACAAGGGAGGAACCAATTAGTGTTTTCCTAGCCTTTCTGATCTGAGTATGAATAAGAATTGAAGGAGTTCAATTTCTGCAACTGTAGGGTGTGAGAGGGCAAAGCAAATAATAGTTACATGTGTAATTCTTCTGGGATTACTTTTTATTATTATTATTTTCCTGCAGAAATTAGCTTAAAGACTATGATTCAGAAGTTGAGATCTCTAATTTCTTGTGTTCTCAATTCTAGTAGTAACAATCAATAATTAAGTGGCTGAAATGTAAAGTACTTAAACATGGCAAGAAATCAAGCTGGTTAAAATAGTTAATCTCGTTCTGTGCTTCAGTTTTAGTCATGGCTGACAATTTTGAATTAGTGCAGGAGGAAAATCTATCAGTTGCTTTCTATTTTCCAGGAGAGGAGTTTAGAAGACCAATCAGCAAAATAGGTTTCTAGTTTGACTAGCTCTTTTTACTGGGAGCCGTAAATCCCTCTATCTTTACTACCTCCTCACTTTCATTGTTCCAAACCCTTTGAAGGCAACAGGAGAGAGAAAAGATGCTCCTTGGCAGACTCACAGATGTTCTGTGCTTCAGGACTTTTTAGGACATCCAATCTGATCGTATTCCCTTACAGGGGGAGAAGAATGCTAGTATTTCAGTCTTGAGCAGAACGTTACACTACTACATGGAATAATGATAAGTTAGCACTACTCAATCACCTAGTTCTCTTTCCCAGAAGTCCCGACAGTCACTGTGGATTATTTAATGTCAGAAACACAATTCTCAACTGTGTAAAGTCATGCTTCAGAATTTCTTGAAGAAAAATAAGCACTTAAAACAGTTTAAAAATTTATCATAATATTCCTCTTATACTGAAAAAAGGCTGGCAAAATGGGTAGGGATAAATCAAATCTTTATTCTATTTCTAGAATTTGTAGAAACAGAAAATACTAGTTGTAGTAACTAACGTCAATGCTACTCTAGTCCTCAGCATGGTCAACTGAGGTGGAAAGTCATGGTGTCCTAATTTCACCTGGGACAGCTGATTTTTATTACTTATTTATTTATTTTACAGTGTCTGATATGATGTCTTGGTTTTAGGAGCAAAACAACGTTGATAACACACCAGTGATTTAGTTATTGCTAAGCAGTGCTGAATAGAGACAAGGAAGTTTCAGTTTCTCAGCTTCTCACACTGTTCTGCTAGTGATGGGGGGCTGAGGAGGCACAATGAATTGGGTGGGGGCAGAATCAGGACAACTAAACTGGCCAATACTTCCATACCATACTGCAGACACACACAAAAAAAAACAAACCAACAATGCACGCACACACATACACACACACACAAAACGCACCAAAACAAAACAAATGGGGGAAAAACAAAACAAAACAAAACAAAACAAAACACTTGAAAAACTGAAGGGAGTTGACTGTGTAGGCAGCTGCTGCTTGGGGACTGACTGGGCATTGGTCAGCAATGGCAAGCAATTACACTGTTACAGTGTTAAGTAAATTACACGGAGTACTTTACTTAGATTTTGGCTACATTAAGACTTCGTAGGGACAAGCACTTTTATCATCAGTGCTTAGTATTTACTTGAGTGAGGATACTAGAAGTTTAAATTGTGGAAGATTGAGGTAACTGTAAAAGTTTAGGTAAACAGTGAGGCTAGGACATTATTTAATCTTGTATGATGAAAATTATCCCTGGTGTCAGTCTTATCTAAATTTTTGAAGTGTTACAGTATTAATTACTTCTTTTTTTCCTTTTTGTTAAAAAATGACTGACTAAATGGCTTTCTTAACTATCTAATTAAAGAGATAATGTCTGAACCAATTTCAAGTATTGGAAATTATGGCTTTATTAGGCATTAGAGGCAAATATTATTATTGTTATTAATTTTTACTGCTATATTTGTTATTCCTTGCTACTTTAGTTTAATTTTTGATGTAAACAAGATGTCATGAAGGAGCAACAAATGATACTGGAAACCTGATGCAGCTAACAGGTTATTCCCTGTTGGATTGGAATAAATGAACTATGAAAATGATGACATTTAATCTTAATTGGAGGTTGCTTCAGGGAATACTTCTGCACTTTAAACTGGTATCTCATAATTTATTCTCATCTGCCTAATCCAATGTAGTTTAGCTGCTAAGTTTTCAGATACTTTGAATAAACATAGATTTCTGATTCTGGTATCAGACTTGGAGGGAAAACGATGGTAAGAGAATGTGCAACAACTGTGTGACAGGTATGGACATTTCTAATCAGGCTATTGTTAAGAGCTGTAATATTTCTGTGGTTTAAAACTAATTATTTAAGTATAGAGTAAGAGGAATGATTTTTCAGTTAGATAAATGAATCAAGCTGCGCAGTTTTTTCAGTTCTCTGGCATTCATGAAATACAAGAGTGATATCCTCAGTCTTCTCTGTCTTGCCAGTAGCAATTACAAGGTAGTGATTCATTACTTAATAACTGGGGAATGGGAGTGTCAATAAACCCAGAAGAAAAACTTTTAACAAAAATCAAAGCAATGTTCAAGTCCTGTAATGTATCTCTAAAAGAAATTATTACTTTGTGGAACACTTGTGTTGCTATGTTTGTTCACCTGCTACTAGTTTGCACAGAGTATTTTTGTCAACTTTTACAATACCATATTACTTTTGAAAAAATTACTTGGTTTCGGTTGTTTATTAATGGACATATTTTTATGAAAATAAAAATCTCTTCTCTTCCCACAATGCAGAATCCCTGTAAAGAAACTAAATATAAGTATGTTCTGAAACTGATTGTAGGCATCTCTCAAATACTTATCAATTAATAAAAAATCCTCCAGTTTTTCTCTAATACTTATTATTCAGAATTGACCTGGACTAGTATGTGCTGAATTTTAAAATTAAAAAACAAAGCTAAACTAAACTAAAAGAGATCCTACTTACTATTCAAATAGACCAGAAAAACATTTTTGGAAAGGAATATGTTATAACCGCGAAATTCACACATAGAAGGTTTGACCAAGAGAGCTGAACAAGAACTGAGAATAGGACCCAGATTTGGGCTTGTATTCCAGTCATTCCATAGAATGTAGAATGTACTTTATGTAGACAGCTGTTAGAAGAATACTTATCTTGACAATCCAAGTAATCAAGGGAGTAGGACTTCACATTTCATCAAACTTCTTTGCTTTGTCAACCACATAAATATCTCTGAAATGTTATTATATATGTGTTAAGGATGATTTTATTTTAATTAACCTTAGTAGGTTGGGAGTGCACACAAAGTACATACACCATTCAAGAGACACCTGACATCCTGTGATAGCATAGCTAATTAATATAGAAGCAGCTAAGACAACATTGCTCTGGCACTGTAATAAATTCTGGCCTTTAACTGTACAGATCCCCTTGTAAACAGTTGGAGGACAAATTTATAATTAAAACTAAACATCATGGATGTTTCTGCATCTCACTTCTGTCTTCATTTTATGGCACTCTTCTTGATTATTCTTGCAAGACTAAAAAAAAATCAGAATTAAAAAGGAAACATTCTTTTTTGAGGTACGCATTCTTTTTTTAATGAATTAAAAAAACCTTCGAGATTAAATAGTTTGTTCTTGCAATTATGAATGAATGCAGGTGTAAATTTGTTTCAATCTAGGAAGTCAAGATTTAGTAATTGGGTTTAATTCAGCTCAGCTTTTCTGCATCAGTACTAAATTGACTTGTCTCAGGAGAAGCGAGTACTTACTGTAAGTTCTAAAAATATTACCAAATCTTTTGGGAGGAAGAGATTGTGAACAAAATGCAAAGAAATTGCATAACATTATAATTCTACTAGAAAAGCATGCTGTCTGTGCCATGAGTAGATTGGTTTAACTTCTGCTATCTTTCTACTTTGAAGAATGTCCTGTTTTCTTCAAACGCTTTCAGTGTGAAACTGAGCGTACATTCAATGCCAGTTTGATTCTTGTAGTCACAGCACTGTGCATTTAGTCAGGATCTTGCCAGAGACCAATGGACATGTTCTGGGAGGGAGAAATTCACAGCAGCTTAAAATAACTTCTGTCTTTGTCAAGTAATCATGACCAAGCAGGAATTATTTCTATAACAAGGAGAGAAAAATGGTTGGAGAAATAAAAAAGAATTTTTAAGGAAGCCCATCATCACACTTGAAAGATGACTTTGACATCTTCATTGTCTTATCTTTCAGCCCGCCCTCACCTTCCTGCAGATTTATTCTAGCTGCATATTCTTCATATTCTTCTGATCTAATTGATACTTTTTTAGGCAGTTTTTAGATATCCTTTGGTTTCTGTAGTTCTCAATTATAAGCACTTTATGGTGGTTTTAGAAGATCTAAATAGGACTTTCATATACTTCCTTGCATTGAAATTGTGTGATGATACCTGTGTTCTGTAATTTATTTTGAGATAGAGGCTTGTTTTGAACTTTCTCTGTGTGAGAATTTACTGTTTTTACTCTAAATGACTACTCAAATCAGTGTGTGTCTAAAAGGATTTGGATGCGTCAGAGCAAACCTGGCCTGCGTTAGGAGGGATACGATAGGCTTAGATTTTATCTAGGCAGATCCAGAGGTCAGTCAGCTGGGCAGTTTAATTTCTTTATATATTCCTTAGCAGAGCCAATACAGAAAGTTAACATTACAACTTCAGATGCAGTACGAGCAAGCTCTGATATATAATCTGGAGGGCTTCTTAAGAAGCACCATTAATGTTTAGACTGAATTATGTTCGTAAACAGAGCATCATAACATTAGCTTACAAATACTCAAAAATGAAGATCACAAAGAAGTTAAGCATGTATTTCCATTTAACTTCAACGGTGCTTGGACTTTCAAAGACCATAATGCTTGCAGCTTCTTAAAATCACATTTAAAATTACATTGTGGAGATGGTTGTAGATTGTGGGTTGTGGATTGTTTTGGTGAAAATTTAAACATTGCAGGACTGAACCAAAGCGTAATCTTTATTTAATTATAGGAAAATGGAGGAAAAAGAATGTATACTACAGAAATGTTTTCTTCCATAGAGTTAATGGTGATGGATACAATTAATAAGGATTAATTTACTTAAACTTGAAGAACTGATTTGCATATCAGAATGTGGAAGTGTTCACTCATCAACTTCTAATGATCTAAGATCAGGAAGCTAAAGGTAGCAGCCTGTGTCCCTTAGAAAATGAATAGTTAACAAAAAGCCTTTCAATTGGATAATTGGAAAAAGGAACCTCACACCATCAAGACACCTTTGTAATGCTCTAGAGAAGCTTAAATTTTTCTCTCCCTCACTTCTAGGGTTTGAAGCTGACTGTGCATATCCTTTCTAATGTATGCTAAGTTACAAACTCATGTTCTATATGATGATCATATAACTTGGACTGTGACTGTAATGAAATGATATCTCCCCTAGGGAAAACATAGAACTTCCATTCCTCTGCAGACATTAATCTTCACTGCATTATGCATGACTGCACTTTCTTTTAAGTGCACTCTGTTAATGTACATCAATCAAAGCACTGTAAAGAAATAATAGTCCTCTTAATCAAAGTACATAAGTTCATGCATTTCATCCAACAGCTGGAGTAGTACATAGGAATGGCTACTATATATTCAATTAGAGCACTTATACTTGCTTGTATTTAGTGTACTCGTACCTGAAATTCACTTTGCAGTTGAACAGTATGCTAGTTTGTTTTAAAAATATTTGAAAGATATTGGATGTAGAATTCTAAACTGAGCACTTTAAGCAGTTATGTTTGAGAATTAAGATATTTATAATGTAAGCAAAATCATGAGTTAAAAATTAAAATAATTCACTGTTTTAATCACCTCTGTAAATATCGCATGTATACCTTGAATGGTGAGAGAGGTAATTAATGATATTAGTTAGTACAATAACTACTGATGGCTACTGTGAGCAAGTCCAAGTACTCTAGCGAAATAGAATGGGAATAAATGAAAAGCATTTTAACATGAACAAGGAGATGTATAAGTGGATAAGTTGGGGATATTCTTCATTTGGAAGTTTGACTTTGTGAAACTGAACTCCTTTAGAAACTCATATAATAGATTTATTCTCATTTTGAGGTAGACTAGGTTAATTGCATTTAAATTATAAAATGCAATAACTTTTCTTCTTCCACACTTCATGCAAAATGAATCTGATTAGATTGTTTATCTTCTCTTTCAAGTAGATGCTTTAATTTTTCATGTATAAAAATATGTTGGTTTTGTTTTGGGTTTTGAAATTTACTTCTATATTTTCGTAGCTTCGCACCTAAAAGTTTTACGTAACTGATTTGATCTGGAGGTGCTCAAGTATTTAGACATGTTTAGGTAGCACAGCAGCATTTTGAGAAACATCTCCAGAAGCATGAATGTGTGTATTTGAAAATAAAGAGGAACAATTTTATAATATAACAAAATAGTATCTCAAATTCAGGTTGTATATGTTGCTGAAAATTTTTTATCCACTTGCAAAGATGAAATACTCTTACAGACCTCTGCATTGTATTTTGAATACAAAAGAATTCTTAAAATAACTCTTTAAAACTTATATGTACTCTTTTGTAATAGATTGTATAGATGAAATCTATACAATGTTCCCAATGGATTTACAAATAGGAAGGTTTTTTTTGTTTTTTTGTTTTTTTGTTGTTTTTGTTTTTGTTTTGTTTTGGTTTTTTTTAGTGTTATGGCCTTTTTCTAATTTGTTTTCCCCAGACCTAATTGCCTGGCAAGTAAAAACTCTATAGTTCATAAAATGCAGATAACATTAGAGGACATTCTTTTGTGCACGAGGAAGGAATGGGGGCAAATAAGGATTCTGGCCCAAGGATGAGTTTCAAGAGAGACAACTCACCTTTCATTATCTAATCCTGTGTGCAATCTGAGCATAGGGTCCTTTTGCAGAAAGGTGGATTGACTGAGCTGATAATCATTGTAACTATCTTGATCAAAGTATGCTGCTGTTCATGAAAATTCATGAAATATGAATGTAAAAATGTCTGTAATAGTGTCCTAAATAAGTCCTAATCTTTTTCCAGCAGTAGTTCTGGACAGTCAGTCCCCAAGGCTCGTGCTTTCTAATATTATCCCTTGTAGCGATGCTGTTCTGCCCTGTCACTTAGGAATAACCCAATAGTACTCAAGGTGATTTAGAGTCATAAGGGACAGACAGAGCCTAGCACAGGTATAGGAATGGCTTAAGACGCTTGTATTTTTGACTTGCTCTGGCACTGCAGAAACAGCCATTGTTAACTTCTGAATTCCAGTAAGACCAACTTGTGTTACAGGCTGTAGAGAGACAGTTCATCCCATGTACTAGTGAAAGAAATAGGCATTTAATGTGTTTTTAGAATCTGATAGGTGCTGTCCTGCTATTGGTATGGATCAGCCACAAAAGGTATTACTCCTGCATGTTCCAAGGCCTCATCTTCAATCTCCTTTTCCTTTTGGTATATAGAAACTTTTGAAAAAGGATACTGTGCTTGCCTATAATGTGGTAAAATGTTTATGTTATGGGATAAAAATTATTCAGGTCAGTAGAAATAAAAAACCGTCTTTGGAGTCCATGACCTTCGACCTTTTGTTGTCAATTTTCAAGTAAGTGAACTTTAGTTTTGAATCTCTCAGGAAAAAAAGCATACAGAATGTAGATTTTCTCTTTCACTTATTAACATAAATAGATCTCAACATGATTTTTTTTCTAATCAAGAAATTGATCTGTTTTTTTATGATGATTATTCTTCAGACATAATATTAATTGTTGGAATTAATGATGTGCAGGGTAATGCTGTCCACATCAAAGTGTTTTAATTAACACATCAGCGTACAAGGTAATGCAAATCCGAAACCTAAGTAAAAGTGAATAATTAATGTAAAATGCATTAACTTCTTAATACAAAAGTAAACATGTAAAGAAAGAATGCAATTAACAGAACACTATCTTGGGGGGGGTGGGGGGGGGAAGGAGGGGGGATGGACATATGTAATTTGCTGCTACACTTTCATAACCATGAATAATTGCTTCATAATTTTCCTTGATCTCCTTGCCCCCTAAGAAAAAAAAAAAAACAAACAAACACAAAACAGCATACTGAAAATAAGGGTCTTTGCCCTTGAGTTGATTTGCATCATTATGTGGGATCCTTTCCCTTGTTAATGGAATCTCTTTTATTTAACTAAAAATTTATATTGAATGTCTGGCTATTGAATAACCTGATTTCCTTGGGAGGGGACTAAAGGCCTGTTTCAGAAGGTTCTCCTGTTTAACAGCACATTGGAAGAAAATGTCTTTGCAATGTAACTATATAACGGTGCTACTGCCGTGAAGTTTGGGGCAAGAAAGGTTACGTGGCAAAAAAATATTGTTAAAGTTTTTAATTGGTTTTGAATAACTGTTGTGTTATCATTTTTTTCATGTTCTAGTAACTTTCTTAAAAGCACTGAGTAAAAAAATGAAAACAATCTGACAATATTGCAATCTGTTACATTTTACTCTGTTTCTATAGAAAGCTCTTGCCTTTTTTTTTTTTTTTTTTAATGGGCTGGTCGTTGTGACATACAAAGTGACTGCAGAAATAGATACGTCTCTGTATAAAAGGTAATGAAAACCAAATGCAGCTCCTTTACTCATTTCTGGAACTATGCTACCAATTGCTTTAAAAACTTGGATGGCTTTGTCAACACTTAATGAATTTTGGCCATCATAAATCTCAGATGCCCTCACTGAGTAAAAACAAAAATTATCACAGTTTCATAGCCTAAGATGCCCTTGCCATATGGTGAATGCAAATGTTTCTAAAGCGGCAAGTGTTCTGTCAAGGGTTTGCAGTGATGTTTTGATTGGATTGCTCTATTATCTGAACAAGTCTGCCAAAAGAAAGCACCTGCACAATGAAAAGTGTACAGAAGCTGCCAGCCTGTAACAAGGGAAGGAAGGTGAAGCATGTAGAGACAAGATACCCATCACCAGAAGATATGCTGAATAGGTTATGATCAATTCTGCTGCTTATCTGATAATGTACAATACCAAAGAAGGCAGGGGGTGTGAAAGAGCTCTCCTAACTTGAATAATCTCTCCTTGAGGACTCCAAGCTGTAGCTCAGTGTGCTGTAACACATCTTGCTAAACTGTGAGCTCATTGGTGACTTATACTGTTTCTAAGGTTATCAAAAACTGGCAGAGAAGGTAGATGTTCTCCTTTACCACATTTAGTCTTTTTGTTTTGCTTCAGTTTCAAAATGCTAATGCTGTATGCAAATCTTTATTCTCTTGGATGATCTGGTGTGGAACACATCTTTCATTTATTATAATTGATATGCAAATGCATCAAAGAACTGACAAATAAAAATGATTTTTTCCGCTACTGAGGGAAATTGTTTAATAGCATCTACTTGCTTCAATCTACTTTACTGGACTGTATATCATCTCTGAGTGGATTAAAACTGTGATTTGCTCAGGGGAACTTGCATGAAATTGGGACCAACTCTCAGCTACTGTCAGTTGTGTGTAGATGTTTACAGATCATTACCACTTCTGTCACTTAAAAGAACACACAGTTATGCTGTGCCCATTTTTCTTGTAATACTGAATGTTATACAGAGTGGGAAGCATTGCCAAGACATACTCCACACACTTTCTTCTCTTGCTGTGAATTCTACTGTCCTCTGACAAATGAGGAGAGGAAAACAAGTGGTGGAAAAAGGTCACGCTGTCTGCTCAGGGGAGCAGAAGTGACCTGAAGTACAGCAGGAGGTAAAACCATGTGGGGTGGGAAAAATTCCCTTCTAAATGAGGTGAGTTAGATCCCATTTGGGAGTAATTATTCATTTATTTTTATTTGTTAAAAATAAATGATTGAAGCATGGGCCTTGGCCCTTAAGTTTCATAAGAACTTTTTGGGATAGACATTAAAAAAAAAACATTATATTTTTTCTTTATTCCTATTCTAGATAAGGATAAAATCTATTAATCACAGTGGTTCAATAAAATTTGCTGTCCTTCCAGACATACCTTTGCATATCTCAGCTCTATTCTCAGCTCTATTCAAATTCACACTGTGGATTTAGTTTGAAGATAAAAGAGGTTCAATATAGTGTAGTGTCTTAGCTAAAACATTATCTTGGTGTGTTTGATCTCCTGCCTGTCAGAGTAGCTGTAGTAGTTACACAAATGCTATATAAAATGCTAGTTGCACAATGTCCTAGTGATAACTGCTTAGATATTTCTAAAGACAGATAATGCAGATCATGCTGTTACAAAGTAGTCTGTGCAAGTGCTTCACCTTTCCCAGGATCTGGGTTGTTCTAGCACTTCAGTAATGCATTGTCAAGGAAGCTAATTCAAAATTCCTAGAGGATGTTGTATGTTTGAGAATACTAACAGTAACAGTTCTAATTCAGAATTAAGCCAAATGAGAGGAAATTGTTTTCTTTTGATCTGTTTGATAGAGGCAGGGTGGTTCCTCCTACCAGCATTTCTGTAATCTATAAAGTATAGAAGCAATATTCCCTTCTTCTCAGCCTAGTGCATACACTGGGTGTTTAGAAATGATCCATTTTGTCTTTGGTCAGCTTTGTGTGGCCATTCATAATATGCAGAAGTCTGAAATTGAAAATACAGGAGAAAAAACATAACTGTGCTTTTTGCAAAATCCCTCTCTTGGATAATCTGGTCATTACTTAAGCCCACGTGTCTGAAACCTTCCTACAGTCTGTTTTCCTCTCCTGTTTGCATGCTGCTGTCCAAGAACAGTCACAATCTAATGGCAGTAATGCAGGGATTTTTGTTACAATGTAAATGATATAGTATCCTGTGCATTATATCTTTTTTTTTTCTGGCAGAGAACTTTCTGCACCTTTACAACTGGAAGTCCATCTTTATGGATGAATACAGCTTCAGGATTTTCACCCTGCTTAATACAGTGGAGCAGAATCTTGTTTCTGTCCTAACTCTGTAAAATATTTCTTTTTTTGTTCCCTTAAAGATATTTCATAAAGGGCTTAAATAGTGGGAAAAGTATTTTGAGACTACAGTGTCTTGGTTGTTACAGACATGTAAGAAGCTCAAAAAAGACTTATCCACCTATAGAGTCCATCTCAGTCATTGCTGCAAAATTTCACATTAAGGTGATTAAAAATATATATACAAATAAATGATTACCAGTATGAGAAATGTTTGATTGAGATATTGATCCAAATAAGCACTGACGTTATTATTCCTCCCAAAAGATCAATTTGAAAAATGAAGTTGAAGCTGATGGAAGGAAATGCATTTATTATTTATTTAAATGACTGGATTTAGCAAATTATTCAGGAGTATATTTATGCGTGGTCTGGGGAGTATAGCTATATACTATAGATGATCAGGGGGTGCAGGGATTATGTCTGTGTTCTGTGATCTGGTAGATAACCCGTATAGCTGCATAAGAAGTAAAATGAAAATGCCTCTTTCTTTCAGTGGATTGTTTTATTTAGTAGATATTCTTGACTCTTTCTGAAGCAATAGAAAGCATTGAATGGGTAAGGCATAGGTTATTTTGCTATCCATCTTAAGATGAAAATGCCTAATTTTGTTGTCATGTATGTGTGTTAATTTCAAGGATGTGGAATTAATGTTGAAACCGTTATATCTGCAGAAGACTGTAGCTCTTTTGAGGTTTTGCAGCACAGATATATGTATATTCATGTATGTTGTGAAGAGGAGTGCTTCTAGAGCTGAGCTTGTATCTTATGAAACAAAAGAAATATCTCACAACTGTTGCTGGATGGCACGACTGATATGCACATGACAAGGATTGTATTCTGGTGATGCCTGAGTAATGAAGCAGTCTAGACACCTGGTGGCTGGCCATGTTGCTGCTATACATATGCATAGACACATTCACCAACCAGCAGAATTACTCTGGATCCATTAAGAAAAAGAAATAAAGACTTAGATTGATTACTAGGGAGCCAGGATAGAAGACCTTCAAACTCAAATGATTCTATGATTATTTTTTTTCCCTAAAAAATTCTCAGACAATATGTTATGCCTATTTTTGTGAGAACAATATGCAGAACAGGAAAATTTTTCATTCTCTGACTCTTTAATTCAATTATATTACAAAACTCATTGTGTACTTCAAAAATAAATTAACTCAAGATGTTGTTCTGCTCTCCATCTGCTACATTTCTTTAAATGTATTCCTTCCACTCCTGGATAAGTTTGTGTTGTTTTTTTTTCTCCATCAAAAGCCGTAGGCATTTTTCCTTGTTTGCATTTAATGCCCTCTTCCAGAAATTGACTCATAAACCAAGAGATTCTTTTGCTTTCTCTTATGTATGTAGCAGCAGGCAGTAGAATGCAGTTATGTGTCTCTGTTGCTGTAGCTTGGCTTTCAGCATGCTTTTATTTTTCTACCTGTGGTTTGCTTCTGTCTTGCAGAAGCCAGATGTGTGGTCATTGAGCAAGTAAGTGATGAGAGTACAGTTGCATCATTGTTTGTTGATGCTGAGAGAGGCAGAAAATAGCAGAAGGTACCTGAAATAAGATCTTAGGTCCAAGTACCCGTTTCCTTCAGAGGTAGACATTCCCTTTTAAAGTATTCATGGGATCATAGAATGACCATCTAGTCTCAACCCACTCGCTATGTGTGCAGGGTCGCCAACCACTAGACCAGGCTGTCCAGAGCCACATCCAACCTTGCCTTGAATGCCTCCAGGGATGGGGCATCCACAACCTCCTTGAGCAATGTGTTCCAGTGTATCACCATCCTCTGTGTAAAAAACTTCCTCCTAAAACCTAAACCTCCCCTGTCTCAGTTTAAAACCATTCCCCCTTGTCCTATCAATATCCACCCTTGTAAACAGCTGTTCTCCCTCCCGTTTATATGCATTCTTCATGTACTGGAAGGCCAAATGAGGTCTCCCTAGAGTCTTCTCTTCTTCAAGCTAAATAAAACAATCCTGGCTCCCTCAACCTTTTCTCAGAGGAGAGGTGCTCCAGCCCTCTGATCATCTTAGTGGCTCTCCTCTGGACCTATTTCAAGAGTTCTGCATCTTTCTTGTGCTGGTGGCCCCAGGCCTGGATGCAGTACTCCAAATGGGCCCTCACAAGAGCTGAGTAGACTATTCCTCTTCTCAGTTTGATCAACTAGCAGCTGATCGGTTAGTGTTAACAAGATGTCTGCTCTAATATTAGTCACGCTAATGGAAATATTAAAGATTTTTTTAATGCATGAAGTGCTTCCTATCTTCTCTATGATGTAAGTAGAGCTTTAATGTCAGAGGAAGGAGTAGTAATAGTGTGCAAAGTTCTTCTCAAATCTTAAATCCAGAATTAGTAGCTTAGCTGAATATTTATAGTAAACTAATGAACCGCGATTACACTTGGCTGATAGACCAAGGAAAATATGTTCATGAATGTCATTAAATGTGAATTTCCTTAGCTGGTCAGAGAAGCTGGAGGACTTTTGCTGAAATTTAAATATAACCACACCATCGAATTATGAAGTATAAATATACTTCTGTATTGAAAGTAGGCTACATGTCAGTCACCTGTGCTTTTACTGAGGGCTGCCTTTCCAAGATTTTGACTTTGATCCAGCAGGTCAAAGAAGCATGTACATTTCCCTTAAATAGCGTAAACACTGTTTTTATTTTCTCAGGGTTTGATGATTTTTCCAACCAACTCTAAAGTGTGATTTGTAACCTGAATCTTTGTCAAGAAAAAGTAACTCAATAGGAGCAACCATCAAAAATATTACTGATGCTAATTCTATTTTTTTTTTAAGAAGCATTATGTCTCTTTGTATGTAACAGTCTTAGAACATTAAATTTCAACAAATCAGGCAGTATTCTACTTGGAGAAGTAGCTGGGTGAAAAATCAGGACCTAGGCCTGCATTACCATCATTTCACTATAACATAAATTTTTAGACTGTCTGGTCTAAAAGCTGAAGAGGCCATGATACTTATGTATCTGTTTTTAATTAGTGTTAAGGCTTAAGCTTATTGTTTTTATTTAATTTCACTGTGTGCTGGACACTTGTCAGTAAGCAAGTTCTTGTTCACTTAGTGACTATATTAGTTCAAGGTATATATTGAAATCTGTACCTTTTTTAAAAAAACAAAAAAAACAAAAAAACAGCAACATTGTTTTATAGGGGAATCTATCTCTACACAACTCTACACATCTTATTTTTGTAATTCCACTTTTGAACTGATTCTTCCTTGAATTTCTGTGCCTACCTGCCCTAGTTTATCATCTTTATACCTAAAAAATAGATGGTGTAATGTTTTTTCCCAAAGCTCCACTTTCCCTCAAAACTTTATTGATGTATTTATATAGGGATATTTATTCAATTTTGATAACCATTATTCCAAAACACAGGATTTTTACGAAAAGTATTTACTCCGGTGTTTTTGTCTACTTTTAAAGTGTTTTTATACAGTGTCTGTACTTCAATTACAGAAAAAGTTAGAAGACATCATTAAGCTATGGAGTGAGCATGTAGAGGCACTGTTTTCTCTAGTGTTTGGGGCAAATGTTTCTAGGTGAAGTTTCTCTCCATGCAGAAACCAATCTAGAAACTAGACTTGCCTAGGGTAAGCAACTCAATTTGATCAATGGAAGTGCAAAATTTATGCCAATAATATATCAATTTAAATAAATTGGTACTCTTGGCTCTGGTTTTAACATATTTCTTAAGTTTGTGTAAACTGTGTATTCTTGCCTCTGCTTTTTTCTTTGAAATGCATGCAGTACTTCTATATCTCATAGAGGTTGTTGATGTTCGATTTTCATTTGTAAAAGTGTTTTGTCATCTTTAAATGAAGATTTATTTAGAAGCACAACAATTAGAAAGTCTTCTAGATAAATGGATGTGCAGTTGAACAGATGTCTGTCTTCATACCTTCTCACAGCTTTAGTACTGCCTTCATAGAGACAAAAATTGAACAGCTGTTTAGGATTCAAATGTATGCAGGGAAACCAAGTGTTGATGTCAATCTGATAATCATCCTAAAAACAAACAAGGGCCAGTTCCATGCCTTTTCTGTGATATTTAGTATGATCAGTCTTGAGTAAATATAATCTTTTGCTTATGTATGATCTATGCTATCTGAGGTATTGAGTTTTGACTGCAGTATGTAATTGAATAAAATCTTTTCTCAGAAGATTCTTGCTTATATAAGTCTGATTCATACATTTGCTTATTGTTTTTTTTAATAATGCCATATGGCTTGGTGAGACTGAAAGGCTTCTATATGAGCTACAGCCAATTTTTTTTATTAATTTTCATAGTAAATATAATTAACTGATGATATGGAAGATACATCAGGTATGTTTATTAAAAAGTTGTTCTAGTTTTTGTTGTTGTTGTTTTGTTTTGTTTGTTTTATTTTTTTAAGTTTGCCCCCTAATAGCTTTCTAGCTTTCTTCCTTGAAGCAGGAAGGAAACTTTCATACTGATTAGAGATTGTAGAGAATTTTTATGTTACTCCCGGTTTCTAAACATCAGTTAAGATATCAACTAATAGGTAAAAGTCTTCAGGTATCTTACCAGTTGATAGTAGGCAAGTAAGAAGTTTCAACAGGCTCCATGCAAATTAATTCTGTAAGACACTTAACTGTCCTAGAAACTAAACTTTTAAGACAAAATTTCTCCACCCAGTGAAGACTAGCATATAATAATTCTATTTAGAGCAAAAACTGAATTTGTATTGAACCCAGGGCTGTTGCCCAAGATGGAGTGAGAAACACATTGTGACTGTAAAAGTCAAAAACCTAATCTAAACCATACTTATTGTTGCATACTGAAAGCCCTAAACTGATTCGCCATTTTTTTTCCGCATCAAGACAAGTTTTTGAGAAAGCCTGTTGCTATTGTAAGCTCCTGCTCTGTTCTCACTTGAGATGTTCTAAGTCACTGATGATAATTTAATGCATCCCAAGGTATCTTTTCAAAAAGACAAAGTATTGTGAATTTTTAACTTAGTCTCTTGGGGAAGAAGGCTCCTTGTTCAAACAGCATGCGAACTTAGGCAGAGTCACTTTGAGTTTATGTTGGCACCCTTTTCCTCAAAAGAAATGCCTTTCATGTTGAGAGGGATACCATATGTACAAAGGAGTGAAGGAATTAGGAAACTATTTCCTATCTTATTTCTGAAGAACTGGATGTTTAGATGTCTACAAATAAAATTCCTATTAAATCTTTGTAAGCATTGTGATACTGGTTATAAAAGGGAAAAAAAAAAAACCTCTCCATCTTTAGTGGTAAAATGAATTAAATGATTCAGTCCACTAACCTATTAATTTCATAGTAAGGGTGAGCAATTTAATCAATCTAGAGTTTTATTTCATTTTAACCAATTTTAATAAAAACTACTTTAGTTTTAGTGTACTGATAATTTTCTAAGAAGCAGTAAAGTACACAATAAATCAAGAAATGTTTTTTATATAGTTTACTCACTCTGTTAAGGTAACTTAACTATTTGAAAAGAGTACTTAACTCTTATTAGGTTAAAATCTCTTTTTCTGTAGTACTCTTTTTCAAATAAAATCTTAAGTATGTGACTCAGAGCTGGTAATTGCAGGCATTTCCTCCTTGTCTTTGGGGAAGAGTTCTCTTCCTACCCATCTCTATCCAATAATTGTTTCTTAACTTGTTTTAAAGGCAAACACAAAAAAGCAGTTTACTTCCTAAACCTTCACTGAACTTCACTGCCAGCAACCTATTAATTCCCAGAACGGGTAGGAATAGAGTGATATTTTCTTGGATATATGTGCAAATTTTCTTACCAAACTGTTCTTTCCTCCTTCTCAGTGAGTTATTGGGAGATGATACAATAGAAAAGCTCATGGATGAAGAAAAAGGGAGATTACTTGACCAATTAACATCACAGGCAAAACAGACTTTATTTGGAGAACTTTAATTTATCACCAATTAAAAATAGATCAGTAGGTGAGAAAATGAAATAAAAATAAAAACACTTTCCCCAAATTTCCTTGCACCCTTCCTTCTTTCTAGGCTGAACTTCGTGACTTTACTCATGATTATTTTGCCTCTTTCTGGCCAGTGACCCAGAGGGGAAGACAAGAATAGAGGTCAAGGTCTCAGTTTGTAACAGCTCCTACCTTCCATTCCTTTCTCTGCAACGCTGTGCCCTGCTCCTGTTTGGGCTTTCTGCAGGCTGCAGCTCTCCAAGCACAACCATAACACAGCTCCATACCATTGAGCCTACACTTCAGGAGTGCACTGCTCCCCACTGCTCCCCACGGGCTGCAGCTGTGGCTCAGACCCTTCCACTCTGGGGCCTTTCTGTGGGCTGACTGCCATATTCATAGCTGCACTGCAGGCTTCTCCATGGCTGTGTGTGGAGATCTCTTGTGCGGTGCCCTTGGGTTTCAGGGACCTGCTGCTCTGTGCCTGGAGCACCTCCTGCCCTTCTTCTGCACTGACCTTCGTGCCTGCAGAGCTGTTTCTCTCACATTTCTTAGTCCTCCCTCCCAGCTGCTGTGCAGTGTACTATTATCATTTTTTTAAATGTTATCTCAGGGCCACCATCAGCTTCACTAATGGGCTCAGCTTTGGTTAGAGGTGGATCTATTTTAGAGCCAGATAAAAATGACGTGGAACAGCTCTTTGTCTCCTTTCACAAAGGCTATCCCTGCAGCATCTCTCTCCTCACTTCATCCAAACCCAACCAAAACCTGGCTATGTAAACCCAATACAATAATTTGTTAATACACATTAAGAATATAATTTTATGCATTTACACTACTTAAAGTTTTTTGTGAATTGCAACATTTGCTAACAGTTAAGAGTAATTATACAAAAAGGTAAGTAATAAGACTTTTTATTGCTAGAAACAAAACTGAGGCATTAAATACAATAAATACATTTGCTGTAATTATTAAGAAGAATTGGTACATCCATAGCTGAGTGAAATGTTGTGATATCAGCAGTGGATGAGAATTCTGAAACTATTACTTTGCCTAGGTTTTCTGTTGATTCTTATTTATGTAAGGAGCCATCACAGTATTTTACCAGGAAGTAAAAAAATTTATGTTTTCCATGTTGGCAAACTGAGGCACAGAGAAAAATTGGACTTACTAGGTACTTTGTCACTCCTATAATATCATGAAAACAGAATCTCCCTCTTGATTCTATGAAATATAGCTCCTATCCTCAGTTCATAAAGTTTAAGTAAACTTAATAGTTGCTTCCCCTGCTATTCAGAAATACTTCACATTAGCTAAGGCAGTGTTTCATGCAGCAAGCCACATTATGGATACCATGAAGTACATTAGCTTATTTTCAATTATCCATTATTTTCATTGATCTGTTTATACATGAACAAAATTACTATGAGAGATTAACATTAGGTCATTATGGCAAAAAATTTCCATTTCCAGTTTGACATTTAAAACCCAGCTTTAGGATTTTAATGACTCATTATAATAGATTTTGATACTTACTAAGAGCTCTGGTGTCTATGATGAGGACCTTATTTGCAGTTTTTTAAATGCTCTCCTGAACCTAGATATTTTGATATAAAAATAATTAGGGAGCAGATGGAAACCCAATTTTCAATGCATATATTTTCAGACCAGGCAGAAAAAACCCAATCAGATCATAATATAATATAATGGAAGGGAAAGTATAATTCTGGGTTGTGAGGCTGATTGAAGCTTCTCAAGCAACTGAAGAATCATGTGGAATTTTTTGTCTATATTTCTGTCATGTTGTTTGGAAATGAAGTAAGAGCAGTGGAAACTTAAGAACTTGGCCAATTTCAAGTGTCCAGTGCTAAGTTAACCCAAGAAGAATGATCTTTGAAGGAGAACGAAATACATTCTGTGTCGATACCATGCTATCCAAGAATCTATGGAATGAAATGCAGGAGTCTGATATAGGTAGCATCCCCTTGCAGTCAGGTAACCTCAGAAGGAGCTGCAAACATGATAAAGGAAGGAAAAGGTGAATCTGTCCTTGCTATAGTGAGACCTTCTAGTTGTCACCATTTCTCATAGGCAGTTCCATAGGCAGTTATTTGAGGAACAATGAAATGGAGGTAGAGATACCACCATCAGCCTTGCCAATAAACAGAGAAGAATACAGAATGGAATATTCAATCAAATATACCGTGTTGTTGGGAGGTCCTCCTGCATAAATAACTTTTTGTTTTTTTCCTCAAACAAGACTTTGGACATCTCATACATCATTTTCTTCTGTAAACAAAACAGAATGTGTCTCATTTTAAGTCCTGCAGGACCACTTTTTCATCCCCCCAAGAAAAGAGGTTTATATCCAAGCACAACTAGGACTGTAAGACAGTGCTACCTTGTCCTAAACTGAAAAGAGATGTGTAACAGTCATATAAAAGAGAGTCTGTCATCAGGTGAATTAAATTCTTAGTGGCAGAGTTAATCAGAAAATCCCTTGTTTAAGAAACATCAAGCAGCAGAAGCTGATGAGATTAAAGCCGGATTTAATAGAAGAATAAGAAAATGGAGCATAAGCAAAGCATTTTTCAAATCCTAGCAAACAAAATAAGAATCAGTCACTAATTTAAAATTCCTAAGAGCATTTACTGGAAGTAGTAATCAAATAGGTTCTAGTTCTATCCTTGTTTTATGTGGAAGGTTTTCGCCTCTGAAGATGTCAGCTAGGAGATGCAAGAACACCAAGTATCCTTAAGCATTATTATTACATTTAAATCCATAACTATACTTCCATCACCAAAGTTTATTAACAAATTATGAAGGAGCTTTGCTTATAGTATGGTAGCAGAGCGTAACAGTTATTTTATTTCTCCTCATGAAGATGAAAAGTTACTCAAAACTGGAAAACAAGTAAATATGTAAAAATAAAGTAGATAAACCATAAGGACACAGAAGGGGGAATCTGTTCCCAGGTGTATACTGCAGTAGAAAACTTGCAGTTGCTTTGGAAAATCTCATGCAATAAACTTGGTCACTTTACATATGTTGATGTAGCTTTTCATGAAGTCTGATGTAATATTGACAGCTTTCTACAGATGAATCACAGACTGGGTGAATCCATAGACAAAGGGACTTACATTGTAAAGAAGTGATTTTAAAAATTATAAAAATGGGCAATCTTTATTACAGAAAGTCTTTTTCAGTTCCAGTTGGAGAAGTGTTTAAACAGGCTGTTTTTCATGAACAGACTTTATAGTTAGTTTAGTAGTAAAATAAATAGTAATTGCTGGAAAATGCAAGAATTTTAGATCTCTTTTGCAGCCCCTCAATTTCCAACAGTGTACCATTTATCTTATTACAGAATGTGGTCTAATAGTGGTAGTACTTGCCATCCATGATGTGACTTCTTTAATGCCTTCTCTTTTTTGTTTTTGTGGAGAGGAAGTGAGAACAACTGAAATCTATGCATTAACAATCACTTGCGGTCTGCATCTGTTTGTCATTCCATTCAAAACTTTCTGTTTCAAAATTCTATTGGTATTTTTCTGTGTAACTATAAGACATTTTTTCCTCAACAAAAGAAAAACTATGACTGGATAGCAAATTAAAACAGATATTCCCATTAATGCATGTAGAGACTAATGAGCAGCATTAGTGTTCTGTTTGCTTTCTATTCTAAGGAAAAAATAACTAAGTATTTATTGCCTGTACAAATGAATGTGTTATAAAGTAAGCAATTGGAGTTAGTGAAAGTGTAATGAATGGAGTATTTAATTTCCTGTTAAAAATATTTTTTGTTGCATGATCTTTTCCTGGAAGAGAATGAATATGAATCAGAAAGATCTATATATGAAAATCTTGAGAAATATGTAGTGAAGCTGAGAAATATGTAGTGAAGCATTGCTGGGCAGCTAAATATAGATCAGCTCCCATCACTAGAAACTTGTGTTAAAATTGCGCTTTATTTCTTATTTGTTCTTAATTAAAGCATCTGTTCTAATTTCAAGAGAATCTATGAATAAATAATGGGTAATATAAAATTCTTCTATATTTTTTCCAATATTATGCATTTCATGTGATTATTTTTGCATTTGTTAAAATTAATGGAAGCTAATAATTATGGAGGCAGGATGTTAAAAGGGCATAAGTAAGAAAAAAAGTATTTATAATAAAAAGTATTTATAATACATGAAATAATTTGATTTATGTTTTTTTTATAATTTATGCAATAAAGATATACCCTTAGGTACTAATTTTTTTTTTACATAAGGAAACCAAAAGCTTGTTTCTGAGAGGAAAAGTTTTATTTTTTGCTTAAAGCTGTGTACTGGGAAGCAGAGGATTTTGATTTCTATTCCATTTCTGTTTCCTGTTGTGTCAGACCAGTGTATGAACTGGAAAAGCTTTTAATTCATGAAATGTGTAGCTGTTCCTTTCCAAAATGGTTGCATCATCTCATTCTTCCCAATTGCATTGAAATAAATTCACAGATTCAAAAAAATCACCTGCCTTTGGTTATTTCAACTGAGGCGAAAATCACTATAAAAGACTGGGTTTCTTATGCTGCCAGCAGTCCAAGTCAGAGTCATGCTGAGAATGCAAGGCAGCAGCCATTTTGGAAATGAACAGTCCTCTATGGAACTCCCTCTTGGAAAACATCTGCTGTTGGTCTCTGGTGTTGAACCCCCAATACAAAGAGAACAAGACATTACTTGAAGAAGAACTAAGGAAAAAAAAAAAAAATTGATTAAAATAATTAAATAAAGCCCTGAAATATTTCAGAGTTTAGAGTACAGATAGTTTTGAAACATATGAGATGCTTGTTTTTCAATTCAGTCATAAGGCAAGTGACTTAAGGCAATATCACATGGCACTGATTTTCCTGAGGCTGCGTGTTAATTTTAAATGATTTTTTTTTCATTTTTTAAATGGATACATCTTTCAATCAATGCTCTTTTGAATGAAAACAGATGTATGATGAAATCTCTCAAGATTTCACATGGGAGTGGGAGAAAGACCCGAAGTTCTTTCTCTTATAACCTATTAGTATATCTACAGATTCAGTATATGGGACATATTCTGTTTACTTAGCAACAGGTACACACAGCAAAACCCTCCACAGACAAATTGGCTTTTGTTTACCTTCCAACACCTGAATAGTAGGGTGCACCACTTGTAGTAAGAAATTGTTTGCAGGCTGTGAATTTGGATAGGGTTATGCATGTTCAGGATAGGCTACGTGGCCAGGGTAGCCAAGGCCTGTTGTACTACTGCAGACTTATGCGTTTTCCCTTAGAGCAATATGCTGATTGTTTCTGTGTGCCTGAAAGGCTGCTTTTAGAGAGCTTTTTATTTGCAGTTCATTATTGGAAAAGTATGAAGAACCTTCTTTTTTTTTTTTTTTTTAAATTAAATAGAAGGAACAGCTCTGTGTTTCTAAAATAGAAAAATGATTCTTTTCAAATTCATCCAAGTATTGTCATTAATTTCAAATAACATTTTGCCTCGTGGAGTGTATAAATGACTTGTTGTAACTCAGGAAACTGCAGAGTATTGACAAGTGGCTGAATGGATGAAAAATAATAAAATATTATTTCAGTAGACAATCCTGAAAGTTCATGTTAAAGTTAGTGATATTCGGTGCAATATCAATGATGATGTTAGTTTATTATTTTACATTATATATTCACTTTTGTATAGGTTTCTATTTATGTCATGATCGAGATGGGGTATTCTGTAAATAAGTACTCAGCTGTTTTATGGCTGAATGCTTTATACTGTACTTTTTGTTGGTGCAAACTCTGCATTTCTTGCTCTTAAATAAATAAATAAATAAATAAATATAAGTGAAAAATCTCATAATCAAAAATCTAAGTGTCTGTAATGTATGATATGTAATGTGAAGTCCAAGCCTGGCTCAATGCACATTTCCAAACCCTGTGACTTCACTATATTCTTGTGTCCTTAATGTTCTTTGTATTGATGTCTATGGAGGCTATTTTCAGACGATATAAATCACTGGTGAAGCATAATTTTGATGTGCAAGTGCTCCATCAAAATAAGGCAGTGTAGCATTATGTGAGTTTTGACTCAGATTTTTGGTCAGAAAAGCCAGCAGTTACATCAGACTTGATTTGGCACTGATAAACAAAAGAAGCAAAGCTAAGGTACCTTAGGTTGTACTCTCTCTACCTGAAGATTTGAGTATATTATACTGTCCTAGTGGGCCATTTCTTGTGATCTTCTGCCCAGGATGAATGCTGAACTAAAGAAAAGAATTCCTTTGTAATGTAGAGGCCATCATGGCTTATGGCAGCTCTTTCAAAACTGCTTATATGGTAAACACGGTGTTTCTGCTCTTTATCAGAGGGAACAACTTGAGATACTTTGTTTTGCCAGTAGAAAGGAGCTGCTGAGGAAAGCTCTGTATAGGTGTCCAAGAGACATAAAAGGCTTCTCCCTTAATGGAATTACAGGTGGGAATAGCCTTGATGTGGGAAAACTCTTGTAACTCAACTTCATTTTGAATGTATGACATATAAAACTAGTTCTATGTGTCAAAGAAAGGTTTTTCTAATTTTCTGCCTTTAACATTCAAATTATGTGCTTTCCTTCTTAAAATTCTCTTTGGAAAGACTTTGGTTTTTTTGTGCTTTTTTTTTTTTTTTTTTTTTCCAAATATTATAAAAGGCAGCTAGACTATGCTGTTGCTCTGGTGATCCTGTATAGTGAAGTGTTACGCTCCCCTGGCCAATAAGTCTCTGCAGTGAACATCCAAAGCTGACTGTTTCTAAAGCAGAGTGCCAGAATCAATGCTGAGAAGCACTGGCATGGAGCAGTGCTGGCTGAGAAATGTCTTACCCACCTTTGTACTTTCTCTCCCTTAAACCTTTCTAGCATGCATAAAATATGAATATTTCTCTAGTTTGTGCACACATTGTGCAGTAAAGAAAGCTGGGCCCTAGGCTCACCAGTAGTCTTTTTATCACTTATGTGATAGTTGCAACATTACCATTTGCTGTTCTTGCACCTGCTGTGACCTCTGCTGCAACTGCTGTCATTAATCACCTACCTGATGAAGATACATTCTCACAGTTTCAGTTTGAAAAACTTAACTTTTCAGGATGATGCTAGCTGCTTTAATGTACACATAACCAGTAGAAAATGTTACCCCAGGCCTACCACAGGTAGAGGAGACAAATGATAGAGCTGTGGTGCCACATCATTCTCTGCATGTTAGCAGTGAAGCAGCTGGGGCCATCTTCATTAGATATCCTTGTGTTGCTTGAAGGTTTCTGGCCAGAGAAACAATATCCACTGGTGAGACTGAACTAGGTCCTAAGATACCTAAGATAACCTAAGTGCACCTAAGATAACAGTTTTAGAAGATAAAAAAGAAAGCACAAGTGGAGGTCTCCCTAAAGGGTGCCTTCCTTATGTTATAGAACGCAAACCTTCCTTGCAGCCAATGTATCAGTAAAGAATATGATGCCATCAGAAACCGCTCTATATTTGATTTATTTTAAAAAGCCCAAACAACAGAACTGTCTTAATTCTTCCTTCTAGTTCACAGATGGGATCCACTTCCACTTCCCATGCTGATTTTACCACAAACTAGGAGACTGTTGAAGCAACTTCTTCTCTTAATAACAAGTAAAAAAAAAAAATCATAAAACATACATTTTAAAACATTTTGAACAACTTAAAAGTGCATGTTTTTGAACAACTGCATGGCCATTGCAGAGTTAACAAATTGTTCTCAACTCCATAAATACTGTATGTTCATGTAGAGTCCCTTTACCTGTGGGAAAATTTGCCCAGGCAAAAGCGACCCCTTAAGGGGGATTACAGTGACCTCTGCTTGTACTCAAACGAAGTAATACATCTTGTGCACACCCCTAGACATGGCTTACTGATCTCTTCTCACATTAACATGCACGTTTTGTTCAGAACTCCATTTCATTTTATTATATATTTATTATGTATTAAAGAATTGTATCATTTAGTTTTGTTTTTATATTGTCATAAATATAACTGTGATCAATATAGCTTGATCTAGAAAAGCTGGGCCACCAGTTAATCTTTTATTGGCCAAAAAACTGATCTTCTGTGGCAGCTGTAATCTGTTAATATTGGCTTTATGCTACCATTGATTTAAGAAGCCTTAAAGTAAAAATTTCTTTCACTCTTTTTCTTTTTTCTCAGTTGTAAATTCTGTAGGATTCAGTAGGGTTGAAGCTGACTATAAAATATAAACCTTAAAACTTATCTTAAGGAGCTGCCTTTTAAAGTATTGGGGAAACCTTATAAAATGCATGTATTGTTAGTAATTTGAAAGATGCTATACTGTATAGACTTTTGCCATGCAGAAATAGAAAACAACAGCAACAACAAAAACATGAAAAAACGTTCTGTGCTGTTTCATGACAGTGCAGCTCTACTGAAGAGAACTTCTGAGCAATGGATGAAGTGCTCATTAACTCCGCAGCTTAAGTTAGCTAGCTTCCCACGTGCTACACCTTCAAAAGCTGGGAAAATCTACTGTAACAGGAATTACAGGACACAGAATTTTATCTTCCTCCTAAGAAATAGTTGGCATTTCTAGGAGATCGGTCTCTAAATACAGACCAAATTTTATTAAATTATGTGAGGTTAAGGGATGGGAAAATATGGCTAACTAAATTTTTAATGATAATTCTGTTGTGTTTTCAAATAGTCATTCATTGTTTCAGACAAACATATCCTTTCATCTTCCAGCCTCTGCTTTCTACATGCCTCTTGGGTTTAATTCCAGATCTTCTCTAAAGTTGACTGACTGGCTAACCCATCTAATTCATTTTTCTTCTACTTGAAATGTTCTTTCTCCTTTCATTCTCATCTCGAAAACAGTCTTTACTGTTATTACTTTTTTTTTGTTGATGTTGATTTTAAGCAGGCAGCAGCACTTGGTTTAAGGACTGATTCAAATAATAGTTTTCAGAGTTGAGAAAAGAGCATTTTTAAAACTTAATTCAGAATGCTGGCAATTCACCTAATGATAATTCCCATGACACGGCTCCCTCAAAAGTCCTGCTCTTTCTTCATTGAATCGTTTTCTTTACTATATGTTGTAAATCAAAATAAGTGCTTTTAGCAGCTGAAAACTCTTTCACAGATCTTTTTTGTTTTGTTTTTTGGAAGTTTTGGTTTCTCCCTCTCATTCAGACCTGCAAAATTTTGAATGAGTAGAACAGTCGCAGAACCCCAACCCTGCCCCAGGCAGCTCTGTTGTTGGTGTTGGGGTATGAGGGAGCTTCTGGGATCTGGCTGCCCACTGGCCTCTGTCATCTGACTGGGCACATGAGAGAACATGGGAAATGTGCAGCAACTGGGGAAACTTGTGGTCATGAATCACTTTCTAATTATTCTCTGGATCAGAATAGACTTGCTGCTTTCTTGTCTTCTGGAATTATTTGCACCTGAACTAGTATTGCGTGCACTGCTCTGATAAGGCAACATTCTAAGCTCTTTCTGGACAGCCACACACAGATATACAAAGTACTAAAGCCAGCTCTGTTTTTGCAAGCCTGACATGCTTCTTCAGCCTGATTTTCTTTAAATCCTGTTATAGTTCAAGTGAGGGAATTAAAAAACAACATTTAGGACCATTCCATAAAACAGGGAAGGGATAACTGCTAAACTATTGGGCCTTAAGCTACAAAGTGTTTCAGGAATGATCTATAGCGTATTTCGCTGCATAAGTAATTATTTGGAGTAAATAAAAGTGAACTTAAACAAGGAATTTTAAAATGAAACCTTTTTGAAGGTTCATTACAATCGCTGGTAGTAAAACCAACATATTTCTGAATATTTATTAGTTTCTTCCTCTGGAGCCCAGTGTGATATAGACAATTTCCTTTGTACCTGATGTTTGTGAAAATGATAGCACTTCCTGGCTTCACTGTATTTTTTTACTACAGTGTTTTCTCCTTGGCACTATCTGAGAGAACTGTAACCAGGAGATGAATATAAAGCAAAACAAGAAATGCAAAGTAAAGTTCATTTTTAAAGTTTTTTTGACATTTGAAAATCACATAGCTATACTAACTTGGCTAATGATCTCAGCAGATCCCCTGAAGAAATTCATCCAATTTATATAGTGTTTTGCATACAGAAATTCTGTCAAATTGTGTTAAGCATCTGTTGATGCAGATGCTTTCGGAGACATGTTTCAAACACTCAGATTGAATGTAGTAGCAGTATGAGCATGCTAAAAATTATGAATGTGTTAAATCTTTTCAAATAAGAGCTTGAGATTGATGTTTTATTTGTTTTCTAAGACTAATATATATAGAGAACTCGGAGACTGTTCAGTGACAGGTTTTAATATGATAAACTGTCGTGATTCTTTTCATTGCTATGTCACTCTTGGGCTGTTGACTTTTCCTTTTTGCCAAAATGAAAACAGAACATAAAAAGTGCTCCAGCATTGAAACATCTGTTTCCATGGCCAGCTGCAGGTAACATTCAGTGCTAGGTATTTTCTAAGCAACAGAGAACCTATGGCTCTACTATTTAAATTCTCTCATCAAGGTTTCAAGGTTTATGTTCAGGCAGATGGGAGAGACAAGACTTAATTCTTCTTTTTTCAAGCTCATGAATCTTGTTGACAATGCAAGTGGAACTTTAAACTATTAATAAAATAATGTGGTGTTGGAGCATTTTAAGATTTGTAGTTTGTAACACAACCCGCCTGTAAAATCACAATCCATTTCTGTACCAAATTACAAGCATGAAACGAAAAACAGGATTTATACAGGCTTTGTTTTGACACATGGAAATGTGCAGCTGATTAAATAAAAAAATTATAAAAATCAAATGGTAGGATTACATGGGATAAGAAATAAAACTGAACCATAGACCATAGAATTGGAACCAGATAGCATGTTGACATGGACTGAAAAGGTAAGCTGTAGATTTCAGCTGCTTTCATCACTGCTGTGTAGTAGATATGCAGTAGAACTTTTTTAACCTCAGAAAGTCTATTTCAATTGAGATGAAACCTTTAATTTTTTGACAGCATCATCCCAGAATGTTATTGATAAAAACAGATTCAGATTCAGAAAAAGATTAATGGAAGTTGTTGGGAAAGGGAATGAATCATATCTGGATAGAAAGCAAGAAAAAAACATACACCAAACGTCCAACAAAGATATTTCATTTACAAAATAGCAGGCTCATACATGCACAGACCAGTAAGTATTCCGGTGCATAATCCAGATGTTTTTGCAAATCAGAAATTGTTCCAGGTAGCCTGTTTTTTATTATAGGAGTGTGTGTGCAGAAGTTTTTTTTTTTTTTTTTTTTTTTTTTTTGGTAACAGGAATCATGACTTAGTTAGCAGAAAGAACAGAGAATGTTCTAAGAAGAATTTTGAACTCAATTTAATTTTATGCCATCATTCATTCTCTAGTGCCATGCAATATTTTTTACCTTTTACCATCTCTATATTGAACTGCCTACAGAATTACAGGCGGGGCTTTTTTTCTTAAACCTTTATTTATCTTAAAAATTCTTCTCCAGGAGAGGGAAGAATGATTATCTCCATTTGATCAATGGGAGAGGAGGCACAAGACAAGGTAAAAAATCATTCAAGACATCCACTGATTTAGAGCTTTAATCTAAAATGATTAAATATTCTTTTTTTTTTTTTTTTCCGAAGTAATTTAACATTTTGAATAACATTTAATATCTTAAGGCCTCCTCGGTGATAGTCATGGATGTTCATCAATCTCTGCCAATAAATTCTATATTTTCATAATTTAAAGAAATGTAACATCTAAATGTTGACCTGTTACGTAAAATATTAGTGGGGAAAAAAAGGTTGCCTACTGTTGTGCAGAAATTTTGAAAGAAAAGACAGCACTGATACAAAGTGCAGTTGCCAGTAGCTGTAGGGCATTTTCTGTTTTGTATTTCATTCAGCATCTTTTGACAGTTGATAAATATCTATGTGCAATCCTTGCTTTCTTTCTTTAAGGTGGCCCATTCTATCTATAGGTGCACAAAAAAACCAGAGAATTAAGAAACTGATTTCAAAGAAAACTGGCACATCAGGGTTGGAGAAACAATTTAATTTCTGTTTTCTAAAATTTTGTCATCCTTGATTTTGTGATTTTTTTTTTTCCTTACTGTTCTTAAGATAGTCACTTCTGTACTATAGGCAATTGCACATTTGAAAACTCAGGCCAGTCCTTGGATTACAGAATCATAGAATGGCTTGGATTGGAAGGAACATTAAACCTGGTTCCAACCCCATTGCCATGGGCGGGGGTTGCGCCCCCACTGGATCAGGCTGTTCAGATCCCTATCCAACCTGGCCTTGAGTGCCTCCTGGAATGGAACATCCACAACTTCTCTGGGCAGCCCGTGTCATAACTAGAGTATAGCTGCTTTTGTTGCTACTCTATTAATACTTCAAGGTTTTGCTAAGTGAAGTAAGTGCATAACATGATGTTTAACAAAATTATAAGCAACTAAAAATGAATCAAAATATTGGAAAATAGTGGAATTGAGTGTAGGTGAGCAAACACTTCCAGCATAAGTTGAACAGTGATCCAGAAAATATATCATAAAGAAGTCTAAAAATGTGATACATCTATTTCCATGTAAGAAAATAAAAAAGGCTAGAACAGTGTTTTTAATATCAAGACATGTGACATTGTTTTTAAATTATAAGCAAATTCGTAATGCAATTCTTATGGCTCTGGGAATTTTGAAATAAATCTGTACTGTATAAGGCATTACAAAGAGTATGTAGAGAAGTTAAGCACTGTTTCATGTTTTACCTTTCATACATTTCTAAGTCTGCTAAGTATACTGTTACTGTAAGTGATTTTATGGTGTGATTCTATTTCTGCTTCTGCTGGACATTTTAATATATGCATACCTCTGATGTATGCATGTATCTTTTTTTTTTTTTTTTTTTTTTTTTGTGAGGTATATGCCTAGAAAAGTGTTGGAAATGGCTGACTGTGTTATAACCACACTCGTAGTGAATTAGAGAACATATTTGAAAGATGTATCTTGATGTTAAACTATTTCTCGCTAGGAGACCCTGAATAATTAGTTATGTTAAACACCCTTGGCTTCTGACCTGACAGGAATTTGTTTATTGTGGACAAAGCTCTATTGTTAACGCACACTCATGGAGGTTGGACTAGAAGGTATTAATGAAACAACGGGCAGAACTTTCTTCTAAGTTCCATCAATGTGGACATTAAATTCTGAACTTTTAGGCTAGTTTTATAGTTTTTATACATTTTAAAAATGTCAGTATCTGTCATAAAATCCTTTGGTTTCATATGCTGTATGCTCACATCTGCAATTATCTTTAGTATGTAATTTAGTAATTATCTTCATACTAATTATCATTAGTATGAAGCTTTGTTAATGGAGAGTATCTCATGTTGTCATTCACTGAATATCACTCACTGAGAGCAAATTCCTAGAGAAGAACCTGAAGAATTGAAGTTTTGTTGACAGTTATTCACCTGAAGGTTTGGTTTTGCTCGTAGTGTGAGGCTTGATTGTCAAGAGAATTTCTCTGAAAGGAAACACTGCCTTATTCAGGACATTTGCTTTGCTGAGGAAATATCAACCCTGGATTACATTCATAGCTTACCTAAGAATCTTTTCTGCCATCACTGTCAAAATATGTGAAACCTGTGTAGATTCACAGTGTGAAAAGACAGGGAAAAAAGATTAGGCCTACTGTAGACATGGTGATTGACTTCAGTTGTTACTGACAAGAGGTGTTAGTACAGTGATCCACTAGGTAATCTTAGTTGTGCCAATATTAAAATATGTTGAGGTTATGTTGGACTCTGGTAGTCATCCTATTTAGGAATTAGTACCAGTATACAGCTATTTTTTTTGTTAAATAACAGAAAATTGTTGATGAGTATGCTGGTTAGTTACTGTGATAAACTTTTTTTTTTAACATTTAACAAAGCAGAGGACCTAATTTTTGAATGTGTTACTACAAGATGTGTCTTTGTTTTTCAACTGTTCAGTTTTCATGCAATTGAATTCAGACACTTATAAAAACTGGCAAAGCTCCACACATATTACATAGACTCTGTATTGCCTTGAAGCAATGATAGATTTTTAGCTGATTAAGTAACAGCAAAATTACTTTTTGATAACATAAGTTTCTATAAACGAAAGCTGTGTAAAATAATCATCCTAAAGTTATAACCTATGAACTGTGAAAATTACTGGTGTGCTGGCTAGTAGCTGCCAGAAGCAGGACTTGCACAAATTAGGAATGTTTGCTTTTCCTCAGGTTTGTGTTCCGTTTTATTGTCAAAGTGTAAGTAAGATACAGCCTCTAGAGTCCATTTAAAAATTTTATTTACCTTCTTGATTACAGTGAAGTGTGTTTGTCAGACATAATAGAGATGCAAATTTGTTTCATTGGTGACCATTTCAGCAAGCTAATTTAAATTTAAAATGTGTTGCGAATGATTACAGATAGTCACAAAAACAAAAATATCTAGCAGAAATTTCAGTGGAAATTTTCTGGAAATTTTCAATTTAGCATATTCCTTAAATACGTTTTCTAATGTAAGTGTTGTAACATTTAAAAAAAAAATGTTTTCTCAATGTAAAATCTCTAAAAGCAGATGTACATGGAAGATCTTTCTTAACAACTTTCATTCTCAGTGACCTGATTGTCAGGTATGTTTTAGGACAAGTGCATCCTGCAAAGTCTTAGAAGAAGATTAAGAAGAATCAGTGGGGAATAATTAAGTAGGTGTTCTGCAATCTTTGCAGGTAATGAATTTGTCACTTCAGAGCAAAGGTGCATCTATTGGAGGATGCTGAGCTGTGAGCATATGTAATCATAAAAATAGCATTTTAGTGTTAAAATTATAAACGTAAAAACAGCTTTGTCCTTTCTGCTAACTTGGAAGTGCATACTTTGACTTTCATAATTACTGAAGAAAAAAGGTATTAAAAGAAAAGGTTTTAGTTTTCATGGTTGAATTGCAAAGCATATAAACTGTATTAATTAATCAAATTCATTCCACAAACCATATATCATATAGCCAATTATATAAACAAAGCATTTTAAAGATATCTAAAAAACATCTGCAATGTACAGCTGCAGTTAAGATATGCAGGAGCATCTTGGGCTGTCTTGTCATGAGCCTATTCAGAAAGTTAAGGAAAACAAAATGTCTCCTCCAGTATTTATAAGACCAGATCTGGAGCCCTAAATTCACGTTTAGGTTCCATAGTACAAGACAGTCAGTGACATAATGTCAAAGAGAAGGCTACCATGATGAGAAAGCTGGAGCACAGTAGCAAAAGCAGAAAAAGAAAGATGTGTTCAGCCTTGAGAAGGAAAGGCTGAGGGGAGACCTGATTGCTTTCTATCGGTACTTTATGGAAGGGTGCAGAGGAAACAGTGCTGGACTCCTCTAGAAGGTTTAGGGTGACAGGACAAGAAGATTGACAGGAGGGTGGTCTCATATGGCTTAAGAGGTTGCTCTTGAAGGTTGCTGAATTTCAACCATAGAAATACTCGAAATTTAACAGGGTGTCTGAAACAACCTCATCTGACCTGTTCTGCTTAAATTGAGAGATTGGATTAGATGACCATCACAAGTAATTCTCAACACGGAAATCTTACGATAAGTGAATCCATGGAAAATATCAAATTCCAGCCTAAATAAAATATACTGGTGTATGCTAAGTGGGTGAGAGAGAGAACAGTTCATAATTGAGAGGCAAAGTTTTTGGAACTGTGTGGAAGATATTTGGGTCACAGGAGGGTATATAAAGCCATCAAAGTAAATGCAAATGTAATAGTAATGTTCACCACATTTCTTGATTAATTACCAAAGAAGCCAAAGAAATAATATATCATCAATTTTTGGTGCATCCTAAGCATTTTCTATGTAATTATGCTTATTATTGCAGTACATTTACATTGCAATTGATGCCCTCAGGTTAAGATGCTTTACAGTTGCTGTGCTGGCATAATGTTTTATCTTATTTGTCAGCCACGGCATGTGATATGTCATGACATGTCATAAAGTGGTATAACATAAAAGGCAGCCACTCTGTCATAGGGAGTGCAAAACAATTGTTTGTTTCTAATCCAAGCCTCAAAACCAAATATGACATATCAGTTGTCAGCCATGATTTGTGTATTTATGCAAAAAAAAAAAAAAAAAAGGGAAGACAGGGAGAAGGGGAAGCGTAAGTGCTGTTTTTACTTTGATATGGTTGATATAGTTTTACTTTGATGGTTGGTTTTGTTAAAAAAATATAATGTATTACATTTCCTACATCAAATATGTTAAAAATACATTTCTAAAATTATCTCCATAACATTATTTTTGAATATTGTATTTATTTCTTAGATTATAGTTACTGTTACGGTGAAAAATATTCCTGTGCATTACATCCTAAAACTAGCAGATTATGTCAGACTAACATGAATCAAAGTAGAGCCTGAGAAAAACAATGATAGTGGAAGTAGCTTCTTTGAAAACAAATAGCTTTTGAAGATGCCATTTCAATGTGTTTCCTCTTGAATGCCCACGACTGCAGTGTCCAGGCATGTTGCATATGTCACTATGTTTGCCCTCATACACATACTTTCAAAAAGAATTGCGATACATGCAGTGTGTTAGCTTGCTTCTTAACTGATTATCCTCAAGCTACTGTACTTTTAAAGTTTGTAGTTATAACAGTTATTATATTGAAATTTTTCTGGAAAAGTTGAGTACTTATATTCTTACATATATGTTATATACCACTTCTAATGATTTCTTGAATGTGAATATACAATATTTGAAAGAATTTATTGCCATAAAATTTTTACTGGTATAGTGAGTACTGTGCTGATAGACTACTAAAGCTTTCATAGAAAATAAACTTACGCTGCAAAGATGATACTTTATTACATTATTACAAGTTCACCAAAGTCAATAATTAATACTACATAATATTTTTCATGCAGTAGCATAGAGAGCACCACAGAACAAAAATAACTAGCTCTGTTACATTTCATCTGATTGAAGTTTTGTGAAGAATAGTCTGATTTTCCTCTGAAAGGAAGCTTTTCCTAAAAGCTTGAGATGTGGAAACATGCAAATATTTTTCTGTGAATACTGTCATTAAGAATTGGCAATATTATGAATTGTTGCTACTGCCTTAAATACACATTGTATAAAAATAATTAATGTTTTTCCTGTCTACCTTCACATGTTTACATTTCTGTCCTTGATTATAAGTGAAGCTGTAGCCGGCAGGAGAGCCAAATACTTGTATGTACAGCCAATCTAACTGGAATGACTAGGAGTATCAGAGAGAGGAATAAACTGTCATAGAAAATGCTTCCTTTTGGATGATGATTCACTGGTATAATCCAATCTTTGCAGGTCATTTGCTTCACAGTGATTTTATGTACTTTTAAGTGTAACTTCAATTAGATCCTTTCTGATACCATGACATACTATTTGTTGATTTTCTCTAATATATTTCTGGTACATATTGTACCCCTATTTAACATCTATTTAGCATATGTCAGGTTCCAATAAGCCAGGTATAACCAGCTGCTCTTTTTGTATTTTTGAAATGAATTAGAAGCTTTGTATGGAAAAAAAGACATGGAGAATCTACCTAGTGTGCAAATACATTTACTATGAAAAGGTGAATTCACATTGCTGTAATTGCAATGGAAAAATTGCACCTAAAGAAAGGGCAGGGATAAGAGTTTTCAACAGCCAACATTATTTTCCTCTTAGAAATGGCTGTAAAACTATATGTCTTCTATCACTTTATTTTCTGGCTTTTGATTGATTCATAATAATAAAAGACAAAGGAGGATAATTTTGTCTAAAATTTTATTCACTGAAAGTTTTCTTATCAACTAAACTGACTTTTAATTTAATGAATCCTGTAATCCTATGCTCCCTTTCCATGCAGAGCTACAGGAGTTCTGGCTCACACCTCATCACATTGAGGTCATTGTTAAGACCCATTAATTAAGTAAATGCTTATGCATCAATCTCATGATGCAATATGATTTGTAATTTCCTTGAAGATTATTTTAGATTTCAGTTTGTATGCTGTCAACCTCAATGGAACAGTGATCTGTGTTTGAGACTGTGTGCTATGCTGATAGTTCACTGAGAGGAGATCTGATCAGTGTTTGTAAATATCTAAAATGTTGGAGGCAATTGGATGAGGCTAAATGCTTTTCAGACCGGCCTGGAGTGCTTGTGGAGTCTCCTATGGAGATAGCCAAGACCCATCTGGATGCATACCTGTGTGAGCTACTGTAGGGAGCCTGCTTTAGTAAAAGAGTTGGAGTCAATGATCTCTAAAGGTTCCTTCCAGTCCCTACAATTCTCTGAAGTGAAACCCTCATCATTCCAAACTCTTTTTTTTTCCCTCCCCTATAAACCTCTGATATAAAATGAACAATTTTTACTTAAAGCCTACAGATTTTTTAAGAATTTAACAGAGAAAATAATGAGAACAAATATAAGTTAAAGGCCTTATATGAAATTCATTTGATGACCTCTTACTTTCTAAGCACAGCAGAATTTTCAGTGGAAAATCAGAAGTAACAGAAACCTCTTAAATACAAAGCCTGATTTTTCTGTCTTTCAAGGATGCTTATAAACATCACACATTATTTCAAAGGTGCTGTCAGAGCAAGTAAGAAATAAGAGTTTGAAGTAACTGTAATTTGAAATATCTGTTTTTGTCAGTCAAATTCTGCCAATGGACTTTGTGTCAGCATTCAAAAACTGCTGTTACCAACTCTGTTGTTCTTTTTCCTCATATGCTGAGGGAAGGTACTTAATTTGCATATTTTATAAAGTGAAGCAAATCAAATAACAGGAAAAAAAATATGATCATGAAGGAGTCCATATTTTTAAGTCATTGCCAATACCCTGAAGACTGTTAAAAACAACTTTTAAGATATTTCAATCTTGACATAACATAGCCATTATCAGCCTGAGAAACGCAGAATGAGAGAATAAGTACGTTTACTGATTTAGGATCCAATTAAAAAGCTTTGTGACAAAAGATATGAGGGAGAGCATTTCTCATAACACAAATTTCTAAACTAAATCTTGTATGTTGATACAAACTTGGACTAAGAATAAAGCTGAGAATTTTCTCAAATATAACATTCAAGTTAACAAAAAATCACTGTGGCAGACATTTAAAATACATATTTTTTTTAATGAAGGTACGTAAATTGCTCTGCAAGTAATTTCTCCTATTTATTTTCATGGAAACTACAATGGATACAAAGATTACAGTAACATTATTTGGTAGAGCAACTTCTGAGCTACTAAATGCTGTTTTTCAACATAATCACAACTATAATCACCATCTTTGCTTCATATGCACTTCCATGTCAGATACATTTTGTCAGACTGCCCCTCTGCTGCTTTCTGTCTCACAGCAACAAAATCTAACAGAATATTGGCAGGATGGTTCAACCTTGTAGCAATTGGGCAGATCAGTATGATGGGAGGATCATACTCAGGGTTGATGGATCTTGGAAAATGATCCCCAGGAGGCCTCAAGAGGCCAGAGATCAAGGAGTGTTTGGACAACTCTGTCTTACATAGTGTCTGAATTTTGTGTCCTGTGATCTTGATGATCCTGTGGATCCCTTCCAACTTGAGATAATCTACAGTTATGTGAGAAGTTCTAGAATTTTGCAATCCTATAGAAGTTCAATTGCTGTTGCTGTGATGCACAAACCTTTTTTATAATCACTTTTCTCTGTAGGCATACAGACACTAAAATTGTTATTAGCGTGATGGTGTTTTCAAGGTTGATCTTTGCTAAAAAGGTGATACATTTATGTGAAAAAGAACTAATTCTAAGATTCTGTATGTGGCACAAAGGATGGGATATGCAATTTTTTTTTCTCTTTTCTATCAGACAAGCAGAAAAAAAAGGAACAAAAAATAACAAAATTTACAAAAAAGTGCAGACTTACAACTGACAAATAAGCATAAACAGAATATAATGACTGACAAATAAGCGCAAATAAAACAATGCACACTAAGAATCCGTGGTGAGGAGTTAGTTACAACAGATTTAATTAGCAACACAGTACTGGGAGAAGAACCAATTACACAAGCACATAGAATCAATGTGGGAGGCTCAATGCTCACCTATGCCTTTTGAAAAGGTTCTTGCTTAGACACAGAAAGTAAGTTTTGATTTCTTGTTTGTAGCCAAAATGACTCTTGGAATGTTTGGAGTTTTATTTTGGATTGCCACTCAAGTTTTGCAGGGGCTTTATTTTCATAACAATTTTCTCTGGAAAATAAATAAAAAATCTTAAGAGAATGTCTCAGTTCCCCCTCTTTCCCTCTAGTTATTTGTCCATTTCATGGCTCTCTGGTATTTGAAAAATACTGTTTAGTTTGTTATCTGAATTGTAGAAATTCTAGGAAAAAAATTGTATGGAATCAACATTGATATAAAACAGGAATTTTGTTTCAGTGAACTGCAAAGTAATCTATAAATCAATATTGAAAAAAAAAAATCCACAATTGTTTTGAGTTGAAAAGCTCAAAGTCTTCCTTCTAGATATTTGAAACAATATCTGATATTGTTAAAATACACTCATCACAGTTTTATTCAGCAAAAAATATTTGTTGATTTTTACCTGAATTCCCTCTGATTAATTCTGATAGCTAATTGTTGTATTAATTTATGTGCATATTGATGTGCATTAAATTCTCAGTCAATTTTAAAATATGACCAAATTCAAATCTGAAACTGTTGTATGGCTTGTGAAAGGCAATGATCACTGCTGAAGTACTGCAGGATCCCCTGCATCAAAAACCTATCCTTTATATTTCCAAGCTTATGATTATTTCAGTGCTCCATCTTCCTTTATTTCAATTACTTTTTATAAAATTCTGCCCAAATTATTTTCCACTGGTTGTGCAGTTCCACCTGGGTGGCAAAGCACAGGAAATTGTTTACTACAGCCCTTCTTGGTGAGGATGGCATCTGAATTCTTTGTGAAGTAGACAAGAAATATTAGCATGATAATAAATAGAACTCCACAAGATACACTGTAACAAAGCACTAGATGATAAATTGATACTTTGAGATTTTTGTTCTTAATTCTTGGAAACCACTGTCTGTATTTTGAGCTAAAAATGGCTGTTCACCTTATCGTGTTTTATAAAACTTCCTCCTGCTTTTCTAAGTAAATTATTTTTCAGTAGCCTGAAGCTGCCAACCGTACCTGAAGAATTAATAATGGGGTTGGCACAGGTCAGTTCATATCCTGCCAACTCTGTCTCACACTGAGCACACGCGCTAAGAATATAATACTTGCAGCTCTGGTGGGTTTTTATTGTATTTCCTGATAGTGATGATGGTAGTAATCTCAAGTGTCTAGCAAAATGAGAGGGCACTGAAGAAAGATTCAACTAAAATACATACGTAATATACAAAAGAATTTTGCCTTCCAGTGGTAATTTCCAGTGCTTCAGTAAACTGCCCTTGGATGTGGTTTGGTTTGTGGTATCTTCATTGTGGGAGGTTAATTCCTTCATGGGAGAATGTGACAAAGAAAATGAACTGATTTTAGACACCTGAAGGAAGCTTGAAAAACAAAACAAAGTAATAAAATCTGGTGTTAATTCTGATACGTTATTTGTCCAGCATCAGTTTATCAGTGCATAAACCATCTGTTAGATCGTCTCTAACAGGGCTGAGAGTGGTGTTTTGGTAAGCTTGATTCTGATAGGGCAAAGACTGTGGTTTCTTAGGTATACTTTATCAAGGTTTATAAAGCATTTCTCAAGAATGGATTTAGAATTTTTAGGGAAGCTCAGTTACTAGCACTGAGCATTTTTGACAGTTATTTGTTGTACTTTTCTTTCCTGGTATGCAACATCAACCAGCCCAGGGTTCCATGATGGAAGTCACCAAATAAACATACAGAAAAAGGGATGATTCCCACTGCACAGAGCTCATAGTAGCCTGATATTTCAACAGTGCTAACCATAAGTATTTAACTGAAATGCTTTATCCATTTCATAACAGGTATTTAACCATCAAGGAATATGTGTGAATACAAATTTAATTTGCATTGGAAATTAATACATTTTTAAGTGATAATTTTAATGAAATGGAATATTTTGGAAGTGCCATATTTGCTGAAGTAAGATATCATGGTTACTAATTTTAAGAAATACATATTTTATGGACAATGTTTATAAGATAACATAAAACCAACTTTACTAGAAATATCCAATTACTCTTCATTTATTGCACTCATCAGGAAAAACTGAATATTTCTGATTGTATTGAAGATCAAATTAAATATTCCATACATATTTTAGGTGGATTTATTCACCACTTTCACTTGTATTCCATCCAAATTGAAATTTTTTCCTGTTTTTTGGTCATAAATATTTTGACTAAGTTTGGACATGTCATCCTAACTTTAGTGGTACTGCCAGGATAACTGTAGACAAAACAATCTTCCAGGAGGGATAAACTAAAATGAACCTAGGATACATGAAAACAGTGCTTGTATACTGTGGCACATGCTAACAGTAGGTGGTGCTGCACATTTAAATTAAGGACAACCTGCAGCTACCCCCATCCAACCCCTCATGGTTTGCTATGGTATAAATGCAGATGAAGCTTGAACCGTATCTGTATTTTTTTAGATCTGTCTGGGTTCGTGCTATTTCTGATTTAAAAGTTCTTGTGAGAGTTGTCATCTTTTCTGTAATGCTTTGCAATGCCAGCAGTCAGGAGTAGAGCACATTGCTTGCTGCAGCCAGAATGAGTCATTTCCAATACGATATAGCTCTTCTAGAGGAGACACCTCCTGGTTATTTTTGTCATGTTTTAAAGCCTGAGGTAATTAAGGCATATAGAGTGGAACACCTCACATCTTCAGGGGGTTTTGCTTTGGCCATTGCTCTGTGGTAACTCACTATGCCTTGAATATACGCATCTGTTTGTTCTTAACATCAGGCTTGCTAAAAAAGGCAGCAAAGCACACAGAAGTTGTATAATTTTCCTGGGAAGGTTTTGGACTTTTCTCCTTAAATTCAACCCATGCTCTAGCTGTGCGCGGTCATCTTAGGGTAAACCTTCCTCAGGCTGCTACAGATGTCTGTATAGATGGGGGTATGAACTCGGTGTGTCAAGATGAAGCAGAATTTTAGTATCTCTGATGGGAGAAATCTGATAAGTAGCTAATTGCAGCAAATGACTGCATTCTTGTGAATATACCCCAGTGAACAGTGAGTCATACAAAGTATAAATAAACAGATCATTTAAACCCCCCAAAGGAAGGGCTAACATTCATGTTAAAGCATAGAATGCTATATTGCTTTTGAGATTTCTCCCTCAGTAATAATTTCCATTATGAAGTTTCTTTTCTGTGTAGTTGTATGAGTGTACAAGAGGTTGAAATAGAATATTGTACATCAAAAAAAAAAAAAAAAAAAAGAAGTATACATGCAGTGTATGAAAAACATTACATGTGAAAATTCTGCTAAGCAAACTCCATGACCTACTGTGTTGAACCACACTGCATAGCTAAGTCAGTTTGTTATTATAAACGATGAGCCAGAGACTGATATTTCATTCAAAAAAGTATCTGCTAATTCAAGTTTGCCTATAGTGATTCTGTGTAATACAAAAATATCACTTCTGAGTGCATGTAGAGTGATTCCTTTTCTGCTTGTAGTGGTTTGACTTGGCAGACTGCTAAACACCACACCTCCTTTCACTCACTCCCCCCTCCACTGGAATGGGGAAAAGAATTTTAAAAAGGAAGTAGAACTCATGGTAAGAGAAAAATAATAGTAATGATAATCGTATATACGTATTTACAAAACATTTTGCTCAAAAGTAATGCGCAAAGCAATTGTTCATCATCCACTGACCAATGCCCAGCTGGTTCCTGAGCAATGACCTTCTGCATGACCATCTTCCCACCTTTTTCAAGATTTGTCACATGATGTCATGGTATAGAATATCCCTTTGGCCAGTTTAGGTCAGCTGCCTTAGCTCTGTCACTTCCTATCTCTTTGTGTCCCCGTAGCACTTCTCACTGGCAGATCAATACAAGAAGCTGAGAAAGTGAAACTTCCTTAGCTCTGTACAGCACTGCTCAGCAACAACTAAATCACTGGTGTGTTATCAGTGTTGTGTTTGTGCTAAAGCCAAAGCACACTATCATACCAGACACCATGAAGAAAATAAACTGTCCCAGCTGGAACTAGGACACTATTTAACAGGGGGAGGAGGAACTTTGTACTTAGAAATGGGTGATACCTAAGACATTTGCCACAGTAACTCTTTGGATACCTGTTTAGTTGTCCACTAAAGCTAAGGGAAAACCAATATATTTACTGGATTCAGTTTACAGTCAAACGAACACACTTAAGGAATTTAGGACTTCAGGAATTCAGGAATTAAGGACTTTACATACTACTTATTTGGCAGTGGGAGCTGAATGGGGAATATATGTATTCAGAAAATTTAGAGAGCTTCACTAGAGAAAGAAAAAATGGCTTTTTTTCCAGTTAAAAAAAAAAAAAAAGCAGTTGCCACATTGGGCTTAAATTGTGTAATAGATGGATATACTTTTTTTTTTTGTAGTTTGGACAAAATAAATGCATGTTAATAAAATACTGGTCAAACCATATTCTTTTAAGATAAATGAAAAAATCAAGTGATATTTCTTAATATTTCTGTGGCCTTCTAATATATGCTGAATGTAAAAAATATGTAGCTGTTTTAGAAAGGATGCTAACAATTTGTTAGGTACAATTAAAAAATTAGGACGAACTAGAAGACAACTTTTGTGCATAGCTGCAAATACCTGAGTTTTAATTTGGCATTTTTATGTGAATAGATCAAAACCATGATGCTTAGCATACCGTACCTGCACAGTATGTACTGATAGATCTGTAGGATACAAGAAAACAAAGCAGATTGGCTGGTGCAGAGTTCAGAATTCTGCGAAAGACTTTTAAGCTTCATATGCACGTTTTGTTTTATCTCTTTCTAGTAATGTCACTTTCATCATGTGCTAGAGGTTTTTCAAGGTTAAATAGTTATTTAACTTTCGAAAAATCATCTCACAGAGAACGAGTGACATATTTCATTAAAATTTCATAAAATGTTTGGAATGGCGTTGTGCTTGCAATAAATGTCACTGAAGTTCACTGCAATTCTTCTGGAACAAAGTTGATGCAGTCATTAACAGGAAAACCCAGCAACAGCTTGTACAGCTTTAGAAGTATGCCTGTCTAGACAGCAGATGAATGAAGAATTTCATTCTGCATTGGCCTTGAGCAAACTCTATACGAAATAGCAAGTGCTCATATAAGCCAAGACTGCAGTGACAAGACAGCAGAGCTTAGCATCCTCATTCTAGATTACCTTTTATGCAATCATGATTTATTCACAAGCTGCAAATGAGCATACATCTTGTGTGTTGTGTACTCTGCAATAATACAGTATGCCTCATGGAAACCCGATAATAATAATAATATAAAGTGGATGCATGGAAAGAAATATCCTTACACAGGAATAGAAATAGTACTTTTCTGTCACTCATTGTGCCATTGCTGGCAGGAAAAATAAATTTCAGGATAGAGCCATAAATCTGAGCTCCAGTACACTCAGCAACATTTGTGGTCAAGCCGCAGGCTGACAAGAACTGTGACAGGGCTCTCCTCTGATGTACTCCTCATACTCGCTCACCCAGTGTACACCAAAAGGCTCAGCCCTTTGCAGAGAGGTCTTTCTCTTCTTCTAGGGACATTTAGTCATCTAAAGATACTTGAAACATGGTGAGAAAAGGGAGAGGCAAACTGCCACCATCCTGTGCTGCCCAACAGTCACTGAGAGCCGCACACAGAAGTCAGCCAAGGACTTTACCAGGGCAGGGGAGATCTTTGTCTAAAATTCCCTCTGCTTTTCCTTCACTGCTATTCTATTAGATAATCAAGCTTGAAATCAATTGAAAATATTAATTAATTAATTTAATTAATTTAATTAATTTAATTAATTTAAATAATTAATTGAAAATATATAAAAATAAAGCTTAACCCATAGTAAAATAATTCATATAAACCATGTTACTTCACATCTGTTGCAAGCTGAGAGCAGAACATACAATGAATGTGAATGATAGCTGAGCTTATGTTCAGTAATTTGTTATCAGTTCCTAGAAAGCTAGGACACAGATCATATGAAGTTACGTAGACTAAAAGCTTAAAAGTTTTTTCTAACTGATTCCTAGTATAATAGAAACAATATAAGATTATAAATACATTGACATTTGTGAGCTGAACTGTATTCAAAACAATTTTAAAGAAAAATTCTGCTTAAGGGTTATCACGAATGAGAGAAGGATATAGAGGATCTTGGGAGCATCAGAATATAGGGATGAGCCTCGGGAATCAGACAAGGATGATGTGAGCTATGTATTCCATAATTCTGGAGTGGACTTGATAGAAGGCTCTAGGGAAAGGAGTGACAGATAGCAGTTTGAACAGCTGTTGTCACTGTGTGCCAGCATAACCTCAATGGAGAGGGAAAACTGTACTGAACAGATAATATGCAGCCAGCACTTGACCTGGACAGGTTCCCTTAAGTCAGTGTGCACAGACTTTGGTGCCATGCCAAGCACCAGTGCAAATAACCTATGAGGTTAAGCAAATAAGAGTGATTATAAGGAGCTCAGAGCAACAGCTATCTCACTAGCCAGTCTCTGACACTCGGATCTAGAAGATTAAAGATTGAATAGCAACAGGCATCAGCTTTAGGTGCAAGCTTAATACAAAGCATGCATGTATTCAATACTGCTGAAGCAACCTTACAGACTGAATACAATGTCAGGAAAAAGTCTTTTAAAACTATAAAATAATGTACACCTACTTGAGTTTGAATTCATTGTCCATTTATATAGCTAATATCAGAACTTTGAAAATTACACATGTCCTGAAAACTCAAATAGGGGAGAGCATACAGGGATGAACCAGGTGGAGCTGCAACTTTCCAGATTTTATCTGAGGGCTAGGTGGCTGGTTTCTTCCTGCATCCCAGCAGTGACTTAAGCTGCTGAATGCCAACAGTTCTTCAGTTAAATCTCATGTGAAAAATCCTCTGATCTTCAGCCACATTTGCTATGTCAAACTCTGTATTCTAGCCTTTCTTTCAAACTTCCTTTATCTCATTTGTTGGAAACTGGATGAGTAAGTAATGGCTGGTCAGCCAGTAACTGCTTCCTAAAGTTTCTTTTTTTTTTTTTTTTTTTTTTTCTGTACATTTGTTGAATTCATAGAGAATTCGTTGAGAACAGACACAGAGAAAATATTTTAGGGAATCATATTGGCAAATGGGAAAACAAACCGTATGTGAGGTCTCTTTATTAGTAGAATAAATAAAAATTCAAGCAAATACATGATTACAGCCCTGATATGATAAAAATTGATAAATTGTTAAGATATGACAGTACAAAAAAGAATCATTTTTTCTTTTATTCTTCTCTCCAGACTAGAAAATTTTAATTATTCTCAGTGTATTTCCTGGATGGAAATTCAGGATACTGGTTTTGGTTAACTTATCATGTCCATTTGAATTCATATCAAACTGTGACTAAGTACTTTTTTATTTACCTTTATGAATATTTCCTTTTTTTTTTTTTTTTTTTTTTTTTTTTTTTGGTAAGGAAAGCATATTGCTGTTCCAAAATCTCAACATAATGATGCTTTTTTAATGTAAAGCACAGAGGCAGGTAGTTTCTATACCACAGATAAATCTACCTATAATTCTTTTTCTGAAGTCATAAAAGATCCTCAGACACCTTAAAGCCAATTGGCTTTTCTTCTCTCTTCAGACCCTTCTTCTCTTGCTGTTTTTAACAAACTTCCTAATTTTTTTTATTTTATTTTTTCAATCTGGCAGGTAAAATGTGAATGGAAGCTCCCAGTCTCAATCCTCCCTGAGCTTTCTCTATTCCCAGCCACCACAGAAAAGCAGAGAGAAGCTGGAAGTCTGCCTGGAAGAGGAAGAGGAGGAACTGAGAGTGAGGGCACTCAGGCTGCAACAACTTGCCAGAAAAAATGCTTGCCAATTTCCCTTTCTCCCTGCAGTGAGAAAATTAGTTGGATAAAAGCCTTTCAGGTAACCAACAGCTAGATTTTTTCCCCTTTTTTGTGTACCCAGTTTCATATTTTTCTAGAAATCCCTCCTTTCCCTCCCCTCTTCTCACTAATTTTTAAAAATTATCTTTATGCTAATTTGCCAAAATATCTACAAAAAGCATGGATGGAGAAACAGATGGAGGAATAGTGTTGGAGACAAGATGGAAGGCTGAATAGCTTTGTATGGTTAATTGGTTGGTTAATAACTCGTATCACTTTATGATATTACACAGTAGCTTCATCATACTGAGAGAATGGTGGAGATGGTCAGATGAGATGCAGCACTGAGTTTCAGTGGCCTTGTGGAAAAGAAAAATTGCTGAGGAGTAAAAAAAGTGCTTAGAAGGACAGCCATATAATGTAACATTTAGATTCCTTGTTCCAATGTGACTAATTTTTTTCAATTGCATAAAAAGGTTCAGTTGGATTTTTATTTGCAGGGAATTAATATAGTCTTGTAAATGCAAATAATGTCTTTGAAAAGTAACAGTGTGCAAGAAGAAAAACAGAAGGTATTCAGCAGCTGAATGCCTAAATGGTGTGGAGGAAGGCACTCCATTTTATTATCTGCAATTAGTTTGTTAAATGTATAGACTGTAGTAGTACTCTACTGTGGTTTCTGTCAAAGCAAGGCCCTCAAGATATTTTGAGTAAATGTTTATAGTTCTCCATAAACTCGGAATGTGTAGTGTGGTTGTAGATACCAAGTTGTTTGCAGCAAGACAACACTTTAAGTTCATACTCTATGAAGAAGGAGAGTAATGATTGAATTACTTCAGTAGAGGTATACAGAACTGAGTATCTTCCATGGTTTGCTAACTTCCATTACTGATTGTAAAAGGTGAATCTGAACAATGACATTGCATCTTTTTTTTTATTATTCTATTTCAAAAGTATTGTTACTCTTTTGATATTTTTCTTAAACCCTCCACTCCCCCTGCCTCCACTGGAATCATGATTCTGGGAAACTTTCAGGTTTTCAAATTGTTTATTTTCTGGGAAAATACTGCTAGTTTATACTGCTAGTTTTTAAACTACTTCTGTGCCCCAAAGTTACCTACAAAACTGTGGAAGCCCAGCCTGGCTGTGCTTGCTGAATTGTTGGCTCTTGCTGAAGCCTGGTCTGAACAGTGCTGGTCAGTAATCTGCAGGCATACCAGCTGCTACAGCAAGCTTGCAGGTGATTCACCGCATGCTTTTTATGTTTCCTGTGAAAAATGTTATGTTTCTAACTTGAACTACATAGTAAACAAGGTATAAACCTCATAGGGTAAAGAAACTTGCTGAAGGAATGTCAGGAGCAGTGCAAGCCAGTGGGGCCATGACTTCTGCTCTTTCTTCCTCAGCGATGTGCAGGCAAGGTGACAAGGTGGATACTGAGTGGTCAGGGAGGACTGGGGTAAAACCCAGGGCCAGGGGGAAAGGGGAGATTGTTTCTGTTAGCACTGGACTCAAGTTATGTTGGCAGGTGCCAAAGAAGGTATCTGCAGAAGGAAGCTGATGAAGTCATGATGTTTCTCTGCCTCACACTTGACGCTTCAGTTTTGGCTGTGTACTGCATTTAGTCATGCACCCAACAGTCATTGGTGTGACTGAGGACCCTGTTGCAGCTTTGGAAATCTACACAGTGGTGGTGTGATTAAAAATTGTGTAAAAACTGTAAGGTAAATTTCTGCATGTTTGCTGTTTTTTAACCTCCGTTATAGGCTAAAACTGATATAGACCTGTGAGATACTGTCACAGAAGAGGATTATTTTTGGTGTTAGAGTTCTGAAATAGTTATCTATACCTGAGTATATTACATAAAATAATGTGCTTAATAGGCTTATTGTTACGGCAGAAGCTCACCTGAATGTAAAAGTTGTACTAGTGTATGCCAGTCAAAGATCTTGACAAAGATATGTGGAAATATGTAAGAACAAACTTTATTCCTTAGGTCATTTCATGAGTTTTTTGTTTATTACTGTTTTTTGTTTATTTTTATTTTTTTCCTTTGACATGGTATTTCTGTTTCTTGCTTGGACAACTGAGATTATTTAAGAACAGCCCATTAGGAGGGATAATTAAAGAATAACAGTGTTGAAATATGAGCATAATGTTAATCTTTCTCCCAGTCTTATCAGGTAGTAATATTTTGAAATCTCAAAACAGCAGTTATCCACAACTGTACAGTTCATCAGTCAGCCAGTAAGTAAGCATGGGAATAGCTGTGTGGTTGTCTCAGGGATTGCCTTGTGAGTGGTCAATGCTAGCCGAATAGATGGATTGAAATGTGTTCTTAGAGTATCATAAGTCCATGAGATTCTTCATTTTTGGCATCTGAAAAACAAAAGACAGTTGTTTATTAGCAGATTGGTGAAGCAGTTGCAAACTTGTCATTTCTGAAAAGTTGCAAAGCCCCTCATAAAGATGTGAGTGGAATTAAATAGCTGTGTATTTAGGAAGAAGTTTATTTTACTTCCATACTAAGAGTAATGGTGCCTGTGAATCAATATGTCTGTCCTAGGGTGTAAGAAGCAGACCAGGATGATTATAGCATGCAGAGAATATCCACTCACACCTTAACCAGTCTGCCTATGTCTCAGAGGCCTGAGCCTCCCAAGGGGATCATATACCAGGAACAAGGGCTTGATTACAATAGTGCTGTGAAAGAGTCCTGGGAATGTGCTTGAATTACAGTAGCAAATTCTTTCAATGAAATGGAAATTTTAAATGAGGCCATTGCCAAGCTATCTGATATATAATTTAATTTATCATTGTTGTATGATTGTTTAGAAAACAAAGATATACCTGTATATTTCTTCCCTGTGTAAACTTACTACTCTTTTGTTTCACTTAGAAATTCACCTGATTTGGGAGCTGTACCAATAAATCTGTAGTATTGGTGGATACCTATTCATAAAATGTGGAGATTTTGCTATAAGTTCTGGGAGAAAGTCAATGTTGCAAAGTGAAGTGTAAAATTATTCCTGTCTCAATGTTATTTTTGAGTCATATATCTCTGCCTTTTATGAACAGCAGGCATATTTGGAAGAATTATGTCTGAGTCATAAATCCCTATTTGCCTGGGACATGACTAATAGGTGTCTTTAAGACAGTGAGATGATATTACTGTCTTAGCTTGCAGTTTTTTAAAAACTTCAGAAGCACATAGAACAGATGAAGTTTAAACAGCACAATGACATTAATCTGTGGTCTGTCAGAAAATTGTTACCTCCCTCCTTTTCTGGGCCATTGGTTCCAGCCACCAGATAATGTAATTTGTGCAAGTCCACCAATTTTTTTTTTCAGTATTTAGCAAGCAGAGTTGGCGTGGTTGCTTTCCAAACCCACAGGTTGTTGTGATCTGTGGGAGAAAAGGAGTGTTCAAGTCACAAGGGAGGAGGGAGGAGATGGGAGTTCAGGCATTCCCTCGCACTGCCTCAGCTGAGACTGCAACTGAGGAAAACAGAAGTCTAATTAAATGAATAATGCTGCAAGATCTTTCCACTGGTGTGCCAGTAGGGCTTCTCTGCTCTCTATAGGCAGTCACTAACCCCTCATGAGTTGAATAGTTATAAGTTTTACGTGCAATAAAAAAAATAATCATAAGGAGGTTTTGTTGTCCACATTGTCTTACGGAAAACAGAGAGAATTTTAAGAACATGTCTAAAATATTAATGTATAATATTAATGAATATCTATGCTAGTCTAAAAGCTACCAAGCATTGCTTATGAAGAGATCTTGAATTTTACAGAAAAGTTTATTATTATTATACTGATAAGAACACCACCATCTCTACATTCCCTTACTAACTGCCTACTTGTCGTTATTGTTATTATTATCCATTTGTTCATATGTTGTAGCTAAGACTCTTCACCCTGGCACAGCATTGTGAATAGCCATTAAAAGCATATGCTCTACAAAGCTGAAGGGTTTTTTGTTTGTGTTTCTTTGTATAGATACACAGCGCATGGCATGGTACATTACTAAATGTTATATTTACCAAGAATGAAGAATAAATACTTGGAGTTTCTTGAACAGCCCCAATTGTTCTTTATCTTGACAGTGCAATCTGAAAATGCAGTAAGCTTCAGAAGCTTATTTGTGAAATTTTGATGGAGTTCACCTCTGTGTTTGTTTTTCAATGTTTCTGCTCTATCATTCATTCCTTAAATCCTATGGCATTGTATTTACTCAGCCATTAGGTGGTCAATAATCTTAGAAGAAAATAACGGTGAGGAATAATGAATGAGAAATAATATAAAATGCATAACTTACATGGAAAACAATAAGAAATTATGTAGAGATTCACAAGCCCTTCAGCAGCCACTGCCATTTATTATAAGTAAAATGTTAAGTGTCGAAGTATTTAGAAACAAATAACACGCCTTGCTACTATTGTAGAGTTAACTGATAAGA